>NC_139689.1:19217103-19817103 GCF_964106915.1 Podarcis gaigeae | reverse complement strand
AGGGGAGCGCATTTTATGGCTTTAGTAAAAATGTTATAAGGAGTTAAGCATAAATAAGTACTTTAGCATTAATGGAAAATAAGGTTAAAAATATGTTAAGATATTTATATGACAAAAAATAGAGAAAGATGGAAAGGAATTGCTGGAATAATTAACAGAAGTGGAATACAAAAAAGGAGGTGAGAGGAGGTCGATGAAACAAGGAAATGAAAGATAGAGTAATGAAATGGTATGATGTATGTTTTTAAAATGTTGTTGTTTTGTTTTGTTTTGTTTAGTGTGTTAAGGTTGTGTTTTGTATTGTTTATATATTGTATTGTATTGTCTTTTTTTCTCTCTTTTGTTTTTTCTTCTCTTTTTTCTTGTAAGCTTTAAAAGTAATAAATATTATTTTTTTAAAAATCATTATTGGGACCAGCCAAACATCACAAAAATGCTATCCATAACTTTTAAACTTTAAATATCTTACACAAAGCAAAGGATGGGGAGCAGGTGGGGAATATGAAAATTAGGCTGGGCATTTGCCTGGCGGTTTAGCACTTTATAAATTATCTAATATACCAACACAAATAGAAACCACAAGACTGTAGCCATTATATAAGGGATTATTATATCTGAATGGAAAGAAATGGAAATTAGTAAAATTTTGGAACGCAGAAAAAAATGTAAAAGAATGAACTCATCAATTCTAGCATACGAGGGACCCAGTTTAATGAAATTGTATAATTTGACATTTTAATAATTGGCATTAATAATTGTATTAATTGAATAAAATTGCTATTGTTATAATGAGGCTGCAATTGGAACAATATTGGAAAGTTGATCAATTTATTTATTTTTTAAAGAAATTAAAGTTTGGCTTGTAACCCAAAAAATGTCCCAAACCTTAAGTGGAACCTTTCTCTGGTAGAAAGAGAGCAGAAATAAAGGGGAACATGATGGGCCTCAGACAAGCTCTGCAAGGGCCTGATTCTATGGCATAATCCCCATTGATTTCAGCAGTTTACTAATGAGTGAACAAGACTTTTTCTTTCTTTCTTTCTTTCTCTCTTTCTCTCTTTCTCTCTTTCTCTCTTTCTCTCTTTCTCTCTTTCCTTCTGTCTTGTGCTCTTGAAGTTCTGTTCCTAGAAAAGGAGAGAGAGGAAGAAGAGATGACGTCACAACAAACAGGAGAGAGGTCTGGGAGTGACTGCCTCCGTTATAAGAAAATGGGAACATTAGCCATTCACTCACCTACTCACATAACAAGCACTACAGGCAAAAATAGGTGGACCATTATACTGAAAACTAGGTAAGTTCTGGGGAGGAAGCTAATAGAGAGAGCCCAGCGTGTGCCCCAAAAGTCACAGACACAGTACTGAGTGTCGCTCAGATAATCGTCTAATGATTTCGCATTTTTGCTCAGATTCCAGGATTCCTTATTTCCATTCCATCCAATGGAGAGGAAGTGAGCAGGTATTTCTCAGGTTTCTAAACTGCAAGGGCTGCAACAACACCAGTACCATTGGCTCCTTGCTACATACGTTCTTCCCACTTTGAAATGTAAAAGCTGAAGGGCTGAGTTAGTTAAGACGACCACAGCATCCAACCAACCCAAGTCCTTGTAGGGAACCTCCCAAGATGCTACCTTGAAAAATCCTGTACAGTGGTACCTCAGGTGACATACGCTTCAGGTTACAGACTCTGCTAACCCAGAAATAGTGCTTTGGGTTAAGAGCTTTGCTTCAGGATGAGAACAGAAATCGTGCTCCGGCGGCGCGGCGGCAGCAGGAGGCCCCATTTGCTAAAGTGGTACCTCAGGTTAAGAACAGTTTCAGGTTAAGTACGGACCTCCGGAAAGAATTAAGTACTTGACCCGAGGTACCACTGTAAGTACTTAACCCAAGGTACCACTGTATGTACACATTGATTCAAGCACTTACACATTTGTCAAAGATGATTGAAACCAGTTCGTAAGAGTGAAGGACAATGAACTTACTCATGGGATGGCAGTGAGCTCAGTGGGACCTCCGTGTAGGGTGTTCTGACCTGATACTGCCTGCCGTTCATTTCTCATGCTGTGAAATTGTGGAGAGGACCTTTCGGCAAGGGACCGACTTGCTTGGTTTTCCTGTGATAGTTGGCCTTTCTCCTGCTGCAGAGGCTGCTGCGCCACATTTTGATAATCCATATTGTAAGTGGGAAGGTTCACATACACAGCCCGATCTTGAAGTTCTTCTGAAGAAATTTCTGCATGACTTCTAGGGTCTCCTTCCCTGCCATCATCTCTCCTAACTTTGACATAAACATGGAATTGAAAATATACATAATGATGCCACTTGCAAGAACAGTTGTCGCTTGCTGGGACTAACTGGCTACTAGAACATAAGAAGCAACTCTGTTATGCTGTATGTGTGACTCTAAGACAAGACAAACAAGAACAAACAGCAGAAGTAGGAAGAACAGGTGAATGCATGGATGGACACCTCAGTACTGCTACAGTCCACTTGTGTCTGACTCTCCGTTTTGTGCAGGGGATGAACATACTGTTCGCTACATGGCTGAGTATAGAGAGCCAGTGTGGTGTAGTGGTTAAGAGTGGTGCACTCATAATCTGGGGAACTGGGTTCGTGTCTCCACTCCTCCACATGCAGCTGCTGGGTGACCTTGGGCTAGTCACACTTCTTTGAAGTCTCTCAGCCCCACTCACCTCACAGAGTGTTTGTTGTGGGGGAGGAAGGGAAAGGAGACTGTTAGCCGCTTTGAGACTCCTTCGGGTAGTGATAAAGCGGGATATCAAATCCAAACTCTTCTTCTTATAGAAGTACAAGAGTATAGAAATATAAGCACGGTGTTAACAGACCTGCTTATGTTTTCGGCACACCTGAATTTGTAATTTATGTGCATATTCAGAGACTCTTACTTAGGGGGTCTCTACTGGAGTCAACTGCATGCCACAAATCTTAATGCAGTGGGGGGGGGGGAATTAATTTAGAATAACCATTTACACCTTGCTTTATTTAAGGGAATTAGCACTAAGCAACGAGATTCAGTGTGCTATAACTTGCTTGTTAAAGGGAATTAAGAGAAATGAAAAACATCAGTAACCATGGTCATTTGTTCACACAGAACAGTGGACAAAGAGTAAGAAGTATTCAAGTACCAGTGCAGGATAATCAAGAGACAAGTTACTGTAAGTTTCGCTCCATAAGACACACCTGACTATAAAACGCACCTAGTTTTTAGAGGGGGAATACAAAGAAAAAAAATATTCTTTAAAGGGAGCGCTGAGCAGAGCCTGTATGCATCCCAGGTTCTGCTCAGGACTCCATTTCACGAGCCGCGCGGAGCATGTGTGCGGCGCTTGCAGGCTTTTCCCTGCCACTGATGGGCTGCCCTTCTCCCTCCTCAGGGAAAAGCCCCCAAGAGCTGCACACATGCTCTGCGCGGCTCGTGAAAGGGAGCGTGGCTCTTGCGGGCTTCTCCTGGAGGTGAAGGCTCCCCATGCCCTGAAGAGGCTTCACGCGGCTAAGCCAGAAGCTAGAACAGCAAGAGGGAGCACTGCGCAGCGATCCCTCTCGCTGTTCTGGCTTCTGGGATAGTCGTGCAACCTGCATTCACTCCATAAGACGCACACACATTTCCCCTTACTTTTTAGAAGGGGAAAAGTGTGTCATAGAGTGAAAAATACGGCACTTAGTGCCCCCATCACCACATCAAGCACATCTTGCTATCTGCTGTTCACCTTTGGAGGCAAGTCCTGGCAACAGTACAATAGCAGAGGCCTTATCAGCTTTGATATTCAGGTCTAAGATTGGCGGGTCAATATTGGTGAGTCAACTTTGGCCCTCCAGAGCCCCAATAAATGGTGCACAGTCAACTCTGATGTTTTGAGTATCTTTATCAAGCTTCCTCAACCTCGGCCCTCCAGATGTTTTTGGCCTACAACTCCCATGATCCCTAGCTAGCAGGACTAGTGGTCAGGGATGATGGGAATTGTAATCTCAAAACATCTGAAGGGACAAGGTTGAGGAATCCTGATCTTTATCATTCAATTTGTTAAAGTTGTATCATGAACACAAGCCCTGTCCCCAACAACGCTACTTACGGTCAGTATTTTCCACCCTGTTAGATCTCGATACTATGAAGGTGTGTTCACCACTAACCAAGAGAGGCAAAGAAAAACTTATTACAAAGGATCATCTGGACACCCAGTACTTAGTCTTTATTCACTCACTAATCCCTTCACTCTAAACCAGAAAACATTTTCCGACTTTAAGAAAAGCTAGTAATTCAGGGTCCCAAGCACACACCATCAACACAATTCAGCCTGATCATTTCCAAAAGAAACCAAAATACCCTAGATCCTAGTATTTCCTATTCTCACTTCCCCAAGCTAACCTACCAACCTCAGTCCTGGAGAACCTGGAGGTTGTTGCTCACATTTCACAAGCCACACTTAACATAGCATTTGATGCAAAGTATAAGGGAACTCGGGACATGGGTGGTGCTTTGGCCTAAACCACAGAGCCTAGGGCTTGCCGATCAGAAGGTCAGCAGTTCGAATCCCCACAATGGGGTGAGCTCCCGTTGCTCGGTCCCTGCTCCTGCCAACCTAGCAGTTAAAAAGCATGTCAAGTGCAAGTAGATAAATAGGTACCACTCCGGTGGGAAGGTAAACGGCATTTCCGTGCGCTGCTCTGGTTTGCCAGAAGCGGCTTAGTCATGCTGGCCACATGACCCAGAAGCTGTCTGCGGACAAACGCCGGCTCCCTCAGCTAGTAAAGCGAGATGAGCGCCGCAACCCCAGAGTCATCTGCAACTGGACTTAACGGTCAGGGGTATCTTTACCTTTACCTATAACTCAGGAGGCCCCACTCTCCACCTAGACCCCAGCAGGAAACCTCTGCACTCAAGTACTGTACCTCCCTATGTGGCATTCAGATGGAGTGCAAATAATAGCAATTGTTCTGCATTCTGACAGCTCTTCCTCTCGCAAGCTCAGAACAACATTCCAGCATCCTTCAATCCACTGCGGTGTAAGAGGAACAGTTGAGATCACTTACCTGTTTTGTCTTACTACTGTAAAAGAAGAAGAAGACAAATCAGTTGGAAGATGGTGCTCTCTCAAACCCATAAATAACCAAAACAACCTATCTCAATTCAGAATGTGCTGGGTGTTTCCTTTTTCAGACAATTCATGGGAAGCACCTAGAATTTATTTTTAGAGTTTTACAAAAAGAAATTGAGCACAAGGACTATCTTCCACCAGTTTCCCTCTTCCTCTTTCCCCACCCCAACACTTTTCCAAACTTACTAGGTCAGGGATGAGAAACCTGTGGCCCTCCTGATATTTTTTACTTTATCAGCCCCAGCTGACATAATCAGTAGTCAGGGATGAAGATAAGTTTAGTCCACAATATCTGAAGGGCTACAGCTTTCCTATCCCGGCAAATAGATGGATAGGATGAAGTACTAGGCAAGATATCACTAGGAACCTCAGACCACCCAGAGAATTTATGGCCAAGAGCTTTTAAATCCCCTTCTCGCCTGGGTCATACTTACACGCTCCTATTTTGTAACAAAGAAAGGCCCCAGCTGACAGAAAGAGGAAGAGCAGAACCACATATGTTACTGAGAGATTTGGACTGATTTGAGCATCATCTGTTTAAAATAAAAAAAGCAGTTAGATAAGAGGGACGAGGCTACATCCTTGAGAACCTCTCACTCAAGCCTCCACCACCATCACATTCAGAGATTGCTCTGAGCTTCTGGAGGATGCTTGGGCAAGATTCCTTCAGTGAGCTCACTTGTGGAAGGGATGTATCTTCTCCTTGCTTGCAGCCCCTCTGTCCATTCACCTGCCTTTCCACTCTTGACCCAGCTGACACAGACACCCAGAGGGGAAACAGAAGGCAGGTTAAGGCTGCTGCTCCCTCTAATCACTTTTGCCACTGCTTGCATGCTCAGAGAAGGAAGGTGAACCATACAGTGACAAGAACATGAGGCTCCAGGACATGAGGCTCCAGGAGTTGTCGGTGTTGTGGAAATTCTACTCAGTATTGATCCAGAGTAGATTCCAATGTATAGTTAGCAGAGTAAAAACCTAAGCACGTTGCAGGATTTCCCCTCCCCCCCCAAAAAAATAGACCAGAGACAATTATATTTCATCCAGCAGAGCTTTACTGCTACTGAAGGCAAATGAGCATAATGATCACAAATCCAATACATTCAGGACTGGCACTGTCCATAAGAAATCCAGTTGCAACAGACTTAAATTTGGAATAACTTATAATAAGTCTAAACCTTAACACTATGTACAGAACACCACACCAGAAGGAAAAGAAAGAGAAAGTGTGAAACTCAGGCTCCTTCTGGCCCATTATTACAGTCAGCATGACCTTGACAGAAGAGATAACAGAACCAGTTTAAGCCAGCTGTACTCAGCTTCTCTGAAAGAATAACCTAGACACCTTCTGGTTGCTTCTTTCACACAGCTTCCAGAACCCTCTTGAATTAAGTAGAATAGGAAAGATCTCTGCACTTCTACACTTTCTGTACTAAGAAATACAAATTGGCAGTCAATGGGTCCTCTGCAGAGGTGTGGGCCTCAGCATGTGCCCAGCAATGCCTAACTCTAATGCCAGCCCTGACTGGCACAGTCAACTGTCAAGGAAGATGGAAATTGTTGTCCAACAATTTATGGATAGCCAAGATTGGGGGGTGGGGCTGATTGGCATGGGGCTTTCTCAGTACACCACTGGCCAACCATAGTTTAAAGATGTGTTTAATATGCATAAAGCATAATTCTGAATGCATTATATTTAAAATACTATGCAGAGATCCTGGCATTAGGTTTCACTCTAGCAAACACAGCAGAAAAGGCTAGATGTTTCAGTTTCTGTCTTTAAGCTAACTCATCACTGGAAACCCAAGAGCTCTCACAGAAGGCAAAACCTGAGAACTCACCTTCTTTGTCAGTGATGAATCCAGCAACAGCAGCAATAGTGGCTAAGTTCCATGAAGATGGAACAAGAAAGTTGCTTAGGATCTCTCTCTCACATGCACAGCAGAGAGAGGAAAGTTTGTTGACCTGCATTAAGGACTTACAGACAAGGCTGCATTGCTTGCATGTTTCAGAGCAATGTGTTCCTTTGTATCTTGCAATGTCTATTTGTAACTATTTTATTTGTACTTATTTATTTGCAGCTATTTGTAACTATTTTTCCTGGAAAGTTTTGAAATTCATTCTACTGTTTGAGAGCAAAAATTCATTTCTACTCTACACAAGGTCCAGATCGCTTGCAGCAACTTTAATATAATGCAAGACATGCCTGCTTTTTGGTTAAAAACAAAAAAAAACCCAAAAAACCCAAGCAAAGTGCAGTGGTACCTCTGGTTACATACGTCATTCATTCCGGAGTTCCGTTCTTAACTTGAAACCATTCTTAACCTGAGGTACCACTTCAGCTAATGGGGCCTCCTGCTGCCGCTGCGCAATTTCTGTTCTCATCCTGAGGTAAAGTTCTTAACCCGAGGTACTACTTCTGGGTTAGCGGAGCCTGTAACCTGAACTTTTGTAACCTGAGGTGTTTGTAACCCGAGGTACCACTGTAGTGAGAAGGAGAAAAACAGTAAAACAAATACTGTACCTGATACCAAAAGCTCCACCCAATTGCTGCATTTTGACACCAGAAATGGACTTCTTGATTGTGCCCAGCTGCAACAATAGTTTCCTTTGCCCTCCAAAGTAATTTTCCTGAGGTAAAATTTGGTCCCACGTGCATTAGTATCCTGGACCGTTTTTGTTGACTCTCCAGCCTTATGGAGATAGACCAAGGCAGGTGCCTCTAAAAAGGCACACGTGATTGTGATATTTTCCCCAACCTTCAAAGGCCTCGTTGGTGAGATGGAGATGGTAGGTCTGAGTAACTGTGGATCTGGGCAGAAAAGGAAACAGAAAGTGAGGTGCCAACCACTGTAGGTCTGGGTCTTGTCCTCTTCCACATGGCAGGGACCTGCATTAGGGGTTTAGCTTCTTTGCTGTAAAGCAGTGATTAGGGATTGTTGTAATGGCTCATGCATTCATCAGCCAGAATTATCTTCCATGCAAATGTCTGCAGTCCCAAGAAAATTGCAACTCAGCCATGATCATTGCCCTCAGCCCAACTTTTCTGGGAAGTTTTTCTTGTTTCCTTTTGTTACTGTACTCCAGCCCAAAGACTCCACAACACTCGGTTTATGCAACACGATCCCTCTGGAACTCGGCAGGTGTCCCCTCTCTCTCTTTCTCTCACACAGCAAGTTAGGAGTATGTAAATTATTCCTCATTTCCTCCAATGCAGAACTGGCTCCTCAAACAAACACACACACACACACACACACACACACACCCCACTGATCGCTCCCTACAGTTGTCCTCTCCAATGAGCTCCCCAGTTATATTCTAAAAACCAAGCAAACTCTCCAGCTAAACTCCAAACCTTAAGGCTTGCGGTTGAGATGAGTGCATGTGGAGTTAGCCTCTTTACCTGTTAACAGCAACTCCACAGGGTTACTTGGCTCAGACAGGAGATATGGTTGCCTCACTGAGGTGTAACTGCAGCTGTATCTTCCTGCATTCTTATTGCTCACATCACTGATGGTGAACACGTTCATGTCACTGTGTATTGACCAATCCTGAAAGTTATCCTTTTGCAGATAAAACCTTTTCACTTCTCCTTCAGTTCCACAACGCATAGTGACTCTCTGTCCAATGGTGATTTCTTCCATAGGTTCCAGAGAGAGGACTGGTTTGGGGAAGCTGGGATCTGAGCAAAGAAATACAACAGACATTGAAGGCCCTTGAGAAGGAAGGTTTGCAGCCAAGATGGCATTGCTTCCAGACTTGTTCAAATTCTGCCTTGGGCTTCTTTAGGAAGGTGGATGGGATATAAATTGAAAGAATTAATAGTAATGAATAAATCCCAACATCTCACTCTTTGGAAATTAAGTGTTGCCAGTATACCCTGTTTTCCTTCTACAGAAAAGAGTTGCCTTGATCCCATTTGCAAACAAAACCCACAAGATACAAACCAGTGGTGTACAGGTAACTCTAGCTTGCCTGAGATGATGATGATGATGAAGGAGGAGGAGGAGGAGGAGGAGAAGAATTAACCTTGCACTCAGTGCCTGTCCACCAATGAGGAAGGCTGAGGCAGCTGCCTTGGGCAGCGAAACCCCAAGAAGCAGCCCTCCCAGGGGCACCCTCCCACTGGTAGAGAAGTGTGGTGATCTAGCAAGATCTCACCAAAATCTTGCAAGATCTGTGCGCTCTGTGACTTCTTGCAAAAACTCTCAAGACCTCAATGTAACCCACTATCATCATTGCTGATTCACAGACCTGGCCACACAACCCAGGGAAGGGAGGCTTCAGGGTAGTTTCGCAAGAGAGGGCCACCTTTCCATTTTGCCTCAGGTGGTGAAACGAGATAGGCTGCCTCTACCTGTGTTAGTGGGTGAGACATCACTCATCTGAACACTATTCATCGCGAAGCTCCCATGTCCTTCAATCTTGAATTAATGGGATTGGTTGTGCTCAGCTACACAGGATCATCATTATTGGAGCAGGAGCGGGGTTGATGCACTTTTGCAAGAAGAAGAGGAAGAGGAGGAGTTTGGACTTGATATCCTGCCTTTCACTCCCCTTAAGGAGTCTCAAAGCGGCTAACAATCTCCTTTCCCTTCCTTCCCCACAACAAACACTCTGTGAGGTGAGTGAGGCTGAGAGACTTCAGAGAAGTGTGACTGGCCCAAGGTCACCCAGCAGCTGCATATGGAGGAGCGGAGAGGCGAACCCGGTTCACCAGATTACGAGTCTACCGCTCTTAACCACTACACCACACTGGCTCTCCACAATTTGAGATGTTTTAATGGCACAGTAACACCTGAACCTAATGCTATATGATCCATTGTCCCCCTTGTGCAACTCATCATAGCAGGGTCAGGAACTAGTGAACAGCCTCAGGATGCTCTTCTGGGATGCTGAGCAGAGTTTCTTACCTCTTATCAGCAGCTCCAATGGATCTGTGACTTGCCTGATCCCAGCAAAATTGTACAAGCATTTGTAGATCCCTGCATCCGTTCTGGTCATAATAATGATGTGGAAAAGAACGTGTTGTCCCAAATGATCTCTGGAGATGCCTATGACCCTTCCATCCTTCTCCAAAGAGACATATGTTACCAAATGACGTGTGATGCATGTGATGGTGACATTGTCTCCAAGTGAGAATACCCAGACCTGTAGGAATCATAGAATACCCAGACCTGTAGGAATCAGGATTGATCACAGTGGATTAACAAGGAAACAAAAAGAAAATCATGTGTAATAATAATAATAATAATAATAATAATAATAATAATAATTTATTATTTATACCCCGCCCATCTGGCTGAGTTTTCCCCAGCCACTCTGGGCGGCTCCCAATCAGTGTTAAAAACCGTACAGCATTACATATTAAAAACTTCCCTGAACAGGGCTGCCTTAAGATGTCTTCTGAACGTCAGGTAATTCTTTATCTCTTTGACATCTGATGGGAGGGCGTTCCACAGGGCGGGCGCCGCTACCGAGAAGGCCCTCTGTCTGGTTCCCTGTAGCCTCACTTCTCGCAATGAGGGAACCGCCAGAAGGCCCTCGGCGCTGGATCTCAGAGTCCGGGCTGAACGATGGGGGTGGAGACGCTCCTTCAGGTATACAGGACCGAGGCCGTTTAGGGCTTTAAAGGTCAGCACCAACACTTTGAATCGTGCTCGGAAACGTACTGGGAGCCAATGCAGATCTCTCAGAACCGGTGTTATGTGGTCCCGGCGGCCACTCCCAGTCACCAGTCTCGCTGCCGCATTCTGGATTAATTGCAGTTTCCGGGTCACCTTCAAAGGTAGCCCCACGTAGAGCGCGTTGCAGTAGTCCAAGCGTGAGATAACTAGAGCATGCACCACTCTGGCGAGACAGTCCGCGGGGAGGTAGGGTCTTAGCCTGCGTACCAGGTGGAGCTGGTAGACAGCTGCCCTGGACACAGAGTTAATCTGCGCCTCCATGGACAGCTGTGAGTCCAAAATGACTCCCAGGCTGCGCACCTGGTCCTTCAGGGGCACAGTTACCCCATTCAGGACCAGGGAATCCTCCACACCTGCCCGCCTCCTGTCCCCCAAAAACAGTACTTCTGTCTTGTCAGGATTCAACCTCAATCTGTTAGCCGCCATCCAACCTCCAACCGCCTCCAGGCACTCACACAGGACCTTCACCGCCTTCACTGGTTCTGATTTAAAGGAGAGGTAGAGCTGGGTGTCATCTGCATACTGATGAACACCCAGTCCACACCCCCTGATGATCTCTCCCAGCGGCTTCATATAGATATTAAAAAGCATGGGGGAGAGGACAGAACCCTGAGGCACCCCACAAGTGAGAGCCCAGGGGTCTGAACACTCACCCCCCACCACCACTTTCTGGACACGGCCCAGGAGGAAGGAGCGGAACCACTGCATGACAGTGCCCCCAGCTCCCAGCCCCTCTAGACGGTCCAGAAGGATGTTATGGTCGATGGTGTCAAAGGCCGCTGAGAGATCCAGCAGAACTAGGAAACAGCTCTCACCTTTGTCCCTAGCCCGCCGGAGATCATCAACCAGCGCGACCAAGGCAGTTTCAGTCCCATGGTGAGGCCTGAATCCCGATTGGAAGGGATCCAAATGGTCCGTTTCCTCCAGGCGTGCTTGGAGTTGTTCAGCAACCACCCGCTCAATCACCTTGCCCAAGAATGGCAGATTTGAGACTGGGCGATAGTTGGCCAAATTGGCCGGGTCTAAAGATGTTTTTTTAAGAAGCGGTTTAATGACCGCCTCTTTCAGCGGGTCTGGGAAGGCTCCCTCACAGAGGGAAGCATTCACCACCCCGCAGAGCCCATCGCCCAGCCCTTCCCGGCTCGCTTTTATCAGCCAGGATGGGCAAGGATCAAGGAGACAGGTGGTCGGTTTCACTCGTCCAAGCAGCCTGTCCACATCCTCGGAGGTAACAGATTGGAATTGATCCCATGTAACAGGACCAGACAGAACTCTAGCACTCTCCCGCCCTGGCCCTGCTCCCACAGTGGAGTCTACCTCCTTCTGAATCTGAGCGATTTTATCTGCAAAAAACTTTGCAAAAGCATTGCAGGAGATCTTGGGGTCCCTACCAGGCCCCGGTGGTACAGGTGGTTCTGATAGATTGCGAACCACCTGAAAAAGTCTCCTGCTGCTGTTTTCTGCAGATGCAATGGAGGCGGCGAAGAAGGCCCTCTTTGCCGTCGCCATTGCCACTTGGTAGGCTCGACGTTGAGCTCTAACCTGTGTCCGGTCTGATTCAGAATGAGTTTTCCGCCACTGGTGCTCTAGCCGTCTCAACGATTGTTTCATCACCCTCAGCTCCGGGGAAAACCACGGGGCTGTCCGGGCTCCATGCAATCGGAGAGGGCGCTTCGGAGCCAGACAGTCAATAGCCCTGGTTAACTCCGCATTCCAGCGGGCCACCAGGGAATCAGCTGAAAGGCCATCAACTTGGGATAAAGCATCCCCTACCACTCTCTGGAAGCCAATTGGATCCATTAAGTGGCGGGGGCGGACCATCCGAATCGGTCCCACCTCCCTGCGAAGGGGAAGGGTTGCGGAGAAGTCCAGTTGCACCAGGAAGTGATCTGACCATGGCACTTCTTTTGTTTCGCTTTTAGTTAATGTCAGATCACCAACATCCGTAGAGGTAAACACCAAGTCTAAGGCATGTCCGTGGCTATGAGTTGGGCCAGACTTATTCAGGGACAGCCCCATGGAGGCCATGCTTTCCACGAAGTCCCGAGCGGCCCCTTGTAAGGTCGTGTCGGCATGGATGTTAAAATCCCCCAGGACAACCAAGCTAGGTGTCTCCAGGAGCATATCCGCCACGACCTGAAGCAGCTCGGGCAGGGAATCCTTGGTGCAGCGGGGAGGTCGGTACACCAGTAGGAATCCTGTACTGCCCCTATTGCCCAACTTCCAGAACATGCACTCAGAAAACTGGGTCTTCCCAATAGGACGCCTGGTGCAGACTAATGACTTCCTAAAAATCACTGCAACCCCCCCTCCCCGCCCACATGACCTGGGTTGCTGTGCGTAAGAGAAACCTGGTGGGCAAGCAGCGGCAAGGACAGGCCCATCTGCTTCATCCAACCAGGTCTCTGTCACACATGCCAGATCAAATCCTCCATCCACAATCAGGTCGTGGATGGCAGTGGTTTTATTAATCATTGACCTGGCATTGCACAGCAACACTTTCAGGTCATGTGGGTTTCCCTTGCTGATTACTGTATCCTTTCGGTCAGGACCAGACCTGGAGGCAGGAGGTAGACAAGTGGGGAAAGACACTGCAGGAGATATCAAAGCTGAAACCATTTAACATCATAAATGGCCAAAAAGTTTTTTCAGAATATCTGTATTTCTATTTAGGTTTTTAAAAATGAAAAATATGTTTCATGTTATTTGTTTAATTTCTAGACATGCCCTGGCTGTTCCCCTCAAGAGCTTTTGACAGCCTCTGTCTGTCTCCCAGGAAGTCTTATAATCATCACCCCTCTTACAGCAAACTCAAGTGGTGAGTGCCGACAGAAATGGAGCTAAAATGGGACCAATGAGAAACAAATGGTATATATCAGCACATTAGAGGAACCCCTGGGGTTTGGAGATGTATAACTTTAAAACCTTGGTGGGAAAGTCCCCTGGAGACTGAGCATATTCAAAAAGAAAACTTGGATGAGGGTAAATGGTGCATTCTAGAATAAGGTATGGCGGGCAAGTAGAAGCATTCATTGAATTCAGCTGTTCACCCTGACTTTTGACCCTTGAGATATATATATTAGGACCCACCTTATTTTAGTAGTTTTAACTTGTTTAAAACTGTTTTTAATGTTGTGTTTTGATGGTTGCAACCCTCCTTGGGAACTTTCAGAACCCAGCTGGGGGAAGTACTCTTCCATTGACCCAGAAGCAAAGCTCTAAATCAGGAAGAAAAAATGGCCCCCACCGGCTGCATGAGGCACTCGACACATTAAATCAAAATATGGCTCTTCACAGGCCATCTCTCGGCATTAAAGCGTTCTAACCAAGAAGCAAGCCGGACAAACATACAATGACCCCTCCAAAAAATATTGAATTCTAGAGTCACCTGCACTGTTTTCAATGGTTTGTTTGTGTTCTGGTTATTTTAAATTATTCTTTAAAAAATAAATGTCTTTCAAAATTCTGTTTGCTGTTAAGCTAACACAAGTAAAAGATTAAATCATGGGACCTCAAGATAATATCTACCATACTAGCCCGAATATAAGCCACTTCCATAAAATTTTGCAGGCACTCACACCCGTTCTGTTTTACCATATGTCTGTTTCAGCAGTGATATCGTAAAAGCCCATTTTTGCAAGGTCACGAATTTAAGCTGCACTTTAACTTTTCAGAGTCGGAATCTGGGGGGGGAGATAGTGTGGCTTTTATCGGGGTCAATACGGTAAGTAGGCTGGACTCTAAAATAAATCTGCTTACCTTAAAAGCTCAGGGGCCTTGGTGCACAACTAAGTTAACCACTATCCTTATCCCAAACTCTGCTTCTGCATTACCCTTGAACCTTGCCTTCAAACACAATTTAGGTAAAGAGAATGCAGTCAGAATTAAACCCTCCTTTGGACTGATTTTAGATGACCCCTTTTCACATCATGAGAAGTGACTTACCCTCCATTTAGCAGTTGGCACAGCAGTGGAAGCAGAAACATGTCTGCCTTAAGAATACATCTCTTGCTGGCATCGTGACAACCTATGTGCGTGTGTGGGAGATGGCAGCTTCTCAACCAACAAAATGGCTACATTGCAAAGCAATCTGTCAGCAGTTACTAAATGATGGGTATCCCATATCTCACAGTCGCAGTGTGAAACAGGGTTGTATGAATCAAAGCGTCCACTCCACTGTGGAAGATCTGGTATGTTTAAATGGCAACATTCACTAATACCACCTTCCCTCTCCGCTATGACATATTCTTACCTTTCATATCCATTTCCTCCTGAAGTAGGAAGCAGCCTGAAAAAATAAGAAGCCATTAGAAAACACACCTCGTAACAAGAAGATTCCTGCTGGACCACAGCACCCACTTCACCTAAAAGCTCTCCCCACACAGATATAGAAATAATCAGGGCTTGACTGAGACCAGGCTGTGGAAGATACTTTCATAATCTAGGTTCTTCACCTGAAATCCATGTGAAATAGAATTTGTGAGCCCCTGAGCATGTGAAGAGGCCACATTCCCATTCTCTTCATCAATAAGCAATGGTCTATATAGTCCATCCAAATTGGATTAATATAGAGTTGAGGATTTGCAGGGCAAATGGCATACAGTGGTGCCTCGCAAGACGAAAATAATTCGTTCCGCGAGTTGCTTCGTCTTGCGATTTTTTCGTCTTGCAGAGTGCGGATTCCCCAGGTATTAACGGTTTTACGAAAAAGGAAGCAAACCCGCAAGACGTTTTCATCTTGCGAAGCAAGCCCATAGGGAAATTCGTCTTGCGAAGCACCTCGAAAAATGGAAAACTCTTTTGTCTAGCGAGTTTTTCATCTTGCGAGGCATTCGTCTTGCGGGGCACCACTGTAATTTATAGGCACAACCCTTCATTTCAGATAATAACCCTGCGTCTGTCACATACATACCCACACAGCTGAGTTGGTAAATGCCCTTGTTTCTAACTCCCTTGAACCAACTGTTTTGGCCTTTCTGATTCTCACCAATAGAAGAGGACGATGAATGCAAGCATTGTAGCAGATCGCTATTAGCGTCCATAAGATCTCATTTCACCTCCACCGTCCTCAACCTTCAAGTTGTTGATGTTTTCTGTGGGCCCACACTTGCATCTGAAGCTACAGGAAATGGATGATAACACCATCTCCAGTGGGCCCAAGAAGTCAGAGGCTCTCAGAGGCTCTCAATCGGAGGAAAAGATCTTGGGTGGTTAGGTATTGCTTCACATACTGTTAAGTTGTGGGTGAACATATCAGACGACACAGCGATTCTTCAAACAGCTCTTGTTTATTCACAGGCCAGGACAGAACTGAGCTGAAGGGTTCAGTCAGCCGGCTTATATAGAGCTCCAGTACAACGTAACTGTAACAATTTTCTAAAACTATCCAATCACTGAACATCACTTTCGATCCCTTATTTACATAACTATCTACAGTATCCCCCTGCTGGCCCAGCGTGAGAACTTCAGTACATAACACATACAAAGGAAACCATCCACATGCCAGGGATGTACAATATTGGTCTGTGTTCTTATGGGCCTTTAGGAATTCCACGGTATACTCAAATTCACTTCAGAGGAGGAGGAGAAAGTGGACTGTGGGACAAAAGGAAGTGTAGATAACCCCAAATCTGGCCCACTCCCTGCAGTGGACCAAATCTGTATCCTCCTAGAACACTTACTAAAATATCACACATTTTGCAGCTGTTCCACAGCAGGCAGGTCAAAGTGGTTGTGGTGTTCGATAAAGTTAGACAGAGGTCAAAGTGGTCCCATAAAGTTAGATAGAGATTTGAAGGCTGGGTGCTCAGCAGGAATGAAATAGAATTCCCAACTCATCCTTCCGAAAGTGGTAAATACAAAAAGCTGATGCAAGCCTCCAAACTTTCCACAAGGTGGAGATGTTGGCCTAGAAACGAGACTACTGCTCTTAAAAGGCAATTTCCTTTTCAATATAGAGGTGAACTCTCAATATCCCCATTCATTTTCCTAGGTAAGTGGCCCCTTACGCAAGGGAAAGTGCAAGAGCCCAGATATAGCCCCTGCATTCAGTGTGCTGCTGCTTTAAGAATGCAACCTTTTGTTGAGAAAGGGGTTTGATGTAAAGAAAGCACTGTTCCCTCACTGAAATATAGTTGTACTACATAATTCATTGGCGGGGGGCAGGTTGCACAAGTGGGAGACTTACATCGATTTGTGATTAAATAGGTCTATCATGTAAAACTTTTAAAATGCTTGACATTTGACTTCTCTTCCTGCACAGCCTGTCCTGCATTAACAAATAACACTCAAAAGCAGAGCAAGAAAGGTTCAAAGGCCTTTTTTATTGTCCTGTGTAAAATAAAAATAGCCCTAGTGCCTTTTAAACAAGCTATTATGTATGAGCGGAATATATCTCCAGTCAGTGTTGCAATGAAGATCCTCTGCTTTCAAGACAAAATTTACCATTTTGGTGGCGCAGAAATGTCTCCTGTAAAACTAAAAAGTCACTCATTTATTTATTTTGTAAGGTTCCACTGTTTTGTAAGGTGCTACTACTACTTATGTCCCCCCCCCCCACTGAATCTTCTTCCTGGATTAGTCACACAGGTAATTCCACTCGATTTGGCATCACATATTAAATTGGTTGTGTGATGCTACACAACCAATCAGATTTGGCTGTGTGATGAAATCACTGAGGGCAACTGAAAGACACCACTGAGGACGAAGTCAGTTCTTCTGAACAGTGCCTCAAAAAATGTCAGAAAAAATACTTTTAAAAGTTTTCTGCTGGACAAATATACAGTGGTACCTCGGGTTACATACTCTTCAGGTTACAGACGCTTCAGGTTACAGACTCCGCTAACCCAGAAATAGTGCTTCAGGTTAAGAACTTTGCTTCAGGATGAGAACAGAAATCGTGCTCGGGTGGCGCAGCAGCAGCAGGAGGCCCCATTAGCTAAAGTGGTGCTTCAGGTTAAGAACAGTTTCAGGTTAAGTATGGACCTCCGGAACGAATTAAGTACTTAACCCGAGGTACCACTGTACAAAAGAACGGCAAGTTATTTCAGCTCACCCTTGGTGACAGTAAATGCCAAAGCTCTGTGAATGTTATTAATACACAGAAAGAAGAAAAGCTATGGTATACCTGCCTCAGCACAATCGGACGCCTTCACCTGCCCCAGCTCTACAGTCACAGCAATCACTGTAAATCTCCAATGGCTTGACTTGACCCCTGAAAGCCCACGCTTCCATTGTCTCCCAAGACAGAGAGATGCCAAACATCTTAATATACAATATTTCTTTAACATTTTAGAAAACCTGTGAGAAATCGCTGACATTTGACAGCAAAGTTCAGGAAACAAAGGCGACTTTTGACTGATAGTCAATTTTCATCCACATTTTTATTGTTTATTGGTAAATGCCAACATTTTCCAAGGCAAGTTGCTAAGTGCTCAAATGGAGCTAAATTCTGCCTATCCCCTTTCACAATCTTAGACATTTTCAGGCTTTCTTTGTTAAGTGGCCATATCTTAAGAAAATGATGCAATTTCTGTGAGTTGCTGAAATTGGATATTGGCTTTTTAAAATTACCATAAAATGCCACAACTCCAAACATCATTTTTTCCCCTAACATAACTTGGCAAATTATGACATCTGACAGTAAATTGTGAAAATGAGGAAAGCCGTGAAGGAGGCATTTTCAGTACTCTTTTTAAATTATGCCTGTGTGTGTGTGTGTGTGTGTGTGTGTGTCCGTCTAGGTAGGGTAAATATGGAAAAGAAAGGCAGCTTCTGCAGTTTATGAGTCCTGACTGTCCAAAGCTTAAACCATTAATGGTTTCCACCAGGACGTTTCTGATCCCCTGGGAGCATTTTCCATGCATTGATTTGCAGGCCTCGGCACTTTATCGCTGAGTGTAGAGAGAGAAAACAGAGTGGTTGGAGGGAGCTTAACAAAGAGAGAATGAAAATAAAATAAAATGAATGAAGTGATAAATACAAAAGGAAGGAAAATATAAAGATATAAGAAGTTGAAAGGCAGACCTGGACCCTATCCCTCCTCATTTGTCAGTTCCTCCCCATCCCCATTCTGGCTCTCTCTCTATCCAGCTGTCCATAAACAGCTGGAGAGGGACACCCAAAAGCAGCCAATCCCAAAGGGCCAGGGGGAGGGACGTTTGCTTGCCTCCTTTTCAACTCAAGGCAAATTACAGATGCTCTAGGGATTAGCTGGGATCTATGTTCCCAACAGTTGGTCTGAGGGAGCAGAGGAGAGTAAAAGTGAGTGAGAGGCATCCTTGACGGCCAGGAGACAAGAATTAAGGAAGAGGAAAGAGGTGACGAGAGAGAAGGAGGAGAGAGAGGAAAGATACAGCATTACTGAAGAAGGGAAAGAGTGACCTGGAACAAACTAAACACTTCTGAGGAAAGATGCAGGGATGTCCAAATGTAATGGGGTAAGTGGTTTCTTTGCAACAGATGCCCAGGGTGGGAACTCAATGGATGATTGCAAAAGGGTTTGCAGAAGGTTGCAGTCAGTCGTCTCTTGGTATTTGCCCTAATGGACCCCACATATGCCCAGTTACCTTCAGAAGAAAACAAGTTATAAAACAGTTTGTCACTAGAATGTGAGAGAGAATGTCACACGGCGGCATTCAAAGTGGGTAGAAGGAACAGAAAGGGAGTAAAACGATATGTACAAGCAGGGGAAAAAACCACCTCAGATTTGCTACTATACTTCTGGTATCAGTATAATGTTCTGGTTTCAAGCCCGGAAGACAGAGAACACAGGAGGCTAGAGAGATGCATGGGGGAAAGAAGGAGGCAGAATGGGGATATGAAGTTTAGAGGTGAGTGGCTTGAAGGGATGGATCAGTGTCTGGATACAGATTGACAGATATGGTACAAAGAGCAGGCAGGCAAGGTGGCCAACGGCTATACGTAGACAGTGCTGCTTAAAAGACAATATGCTGCAGTCAAATCCAGATTGCAAATACCTACTCAGTCAGGACAGTTGACAGCCTGCCAACTCAGCATTTTGCTCTGTAAAATGGGAATACTTGTCTCTTCCGTTGACAAATGAGAGAGATACAGAATCTTATTAAAAAGGACTGTTGAAATGCCCTTTTGGAGATGCTCTTACAGACTAGACTGCTTGGGAATTTCAATTAGCACAAAATCTAGCAAACAAATGGATGGCATGTTGCCAGACTTTACTCCTTGCCAGTCTGGCTACTGGTCTGTTTCTGAGCCCAATGCAAGGTCTTGCTTCTTCCCTTTAAAGTCCTCATCAGCTTAGCCTTGGTATCCAAAACACTGCCTTCTTTAGGAACCTGTTTGACTATTAAGACCATCCACAGAAACAATTGGCCAAATTCCCGCAATTTCTGAGGTGATGCTCATAGAAAGGGCCTTTTCTGTTGCGATACCCCAGCTATGAAATGTTCTCACTATGACACTGTCGTCTGTTTTTCTTCTTCTGTGAACTGAACACTTATTTAGTTGCCTGTTAGTTGTTGTTTTTTTAAAAAATCTGTTTTTATATTGAGATGATTCTGGTGCTCCAGTTGTAAAATATATTTATGATGTAATCTGAGTGAGGTAACAGACGATTGCAATAAATAAAAGTTAAAAAGGACACCACTGGGAGTCAGCATTTATACCCTGACCTTATCTCGACCTTATGCAGACCCAGACCAATGACCTTGATGCTGACCTCTGTCTATGAGTACAGAGTAAAGGGTTAAATGTGAGGGGGAATCGTGCCAGATTTATTCCTGTGACTAGGGACAGGACAGCCACTTCCCTGTCGGGCTAATAGAGGTAAAATGTTATGTGGATGCTATGTGGCTTCTAGATGGTGGACTTCAATTTTAATTGGGTTTGTCACTGCTTCAGGTCAACAGTGGCTGGTGAATCCATATGATATTGCGTCTGCAACTCAGCTAAGGAAGGAAGACATAGGGCAGAGGAATTTAGCTCCTGTGGTAGATTTGGTTGTCATATCAGAAGTCAAGGGGAATTTATTCCCCAAAATCAAATGGGATGGAGCTCCTGGAGCATTGGAGGGTGTGTTTTTTTAACCTTCCATCTCCAAGTGGTTTGGTGTACTTGTTTAGTCCTCTGAATTTATTTGCATGCTAAACGCCCGCTCAAGCGTGTTTTCTTTTCTTGCACACTTTGGTTTGGTTGTGAAGGTTTGGTCTATGAAGTGCTGGAAGGTAGATATTAATTCCCTTGTTTAAGAGATTGAATTGCCCTGTATTGAACGACATTTTGGTGCTCCCAATGAGGTTCTCCAAGGAATGCCACAGAAGGAGGAACATTTGAGCCTATGATTGCTCAGCCTAAAGTTCATAAAATAGGCCTCCATCCCAGACCCTCTGAGGATAGGTTTGGGGACTGCATTGCTTCCCTCAGGCCCAGCCCTACCATTAGGCAGAGTGAAGCAGCTGCTTCAGGTAGCAGATGCTGGAAAGTGGCAGCAAAGTATTGGTGGTTAGAACTGTGTACGCCATCTAGCCTGCCCTACATCCTCTAGGTGAGCTTGCTGCCCTCAGGTGTGCTCTCCTGTTACCAGTGTTCAAGTAAGATTCAAGAGCTAATCCAGCTGGCTTCTGTGTATGGAATGTGAACCACCATCTTGTACTTCACCACAGGCAGCAAAATGTTTTGGGTCTGCCTGGCTTCCCGGTAATCAATTGATTCATTTGGAATCCATACCCACCAAGTGTCCTGAAAGAAACAGGGCATCCCAATTTTATTTTATTTTTGCACGAAATCACGGCAGCCATTTTGGGTGCTGCGATCTTGCAAGCTTGTATGCCATGATCTCACCCCCCCCCCCAAAAGCATTTTTTGGGGGTGACATTGCAGCATGGGTCAAGTGACCCAAAGTTGGACAGTATGGCAATCCACAAGACTTCTTGGTGTTTCAGCAGAAGTCAGACTTCACAGTTGGAGGCCAATGGGTAGATTATTCAGCGAAATTCAAGAAGTTAGTGTCTGCTTCCAACCATCTGATTCTTATGATCTGCGTCACCCAGTATATATTTTGTCTATATGGAGGTAGTCACAGACAGTAGACCTACAAAACCCCAATACCAGTGTGGTGTAGTTGTTAGGTGTATTGGACTAGGACCAGAGTGACCTGAGTTTTAAGCCCCTTTCAAATAAAAAGGAATGATCACTGGGGCAATTGCTCAACATACCTCTCACAGGGTTACTGCGATCATAAAGTGAGGATCATGACAGATGTGTGGAAACTCAAGGTTCAAAGAATACCAATTTCTGGGTGACAACTTCAGGGGGAGGGTCTACTGGAATTATATCCTGCTTGTGGCCTTCCTGTGAGCATCTAATTGGTCACTGTGAGAAACCAAGTGCTGGACTAGAACAATCCTTGGCTCGTCTTATATTCTCATCAGTAAAGCCATATATGCCACCCTAAGCTCCTTGGAGGAAGGGTGTGATAAAATTGCAATAATACATTGTATACATTTATTTGTACTGAGCACTGGTTTTAATTTTTTTTAAAAGTGAAGCTTGCAAAAGATACAAATATAATTATATCATTTATTATTTCCAATCGGGTGTTAAATAAATATAACTCAGAACAGACTAATAAATAGCACAGGACCGAAAATAACAATCACTGCTAGGTTCCTTCATGTAATTTTTAAAAGGCATGAAGTTCTCCACCTTTTCAGTTAGTTGCAACCTTTTTGGTTCTTAAAGGGAGTACAGTGGTACCTCGGGTTACATACACTTCAGGTTACAAACTCCGCTAACCCAGAAATAGTATCTCGGGTTAAGAACTTTGCTTCAGGAGGAGAACAGAAATCGTGCGGCTGCAGCGGGAGGCCCCATTAGCTAAAATGGTACCTCAGGTTAAGAACAGCTTCATGTTAAGAATGGACCTCCTGAACAAATTAAGTACTTAACCCAAGGTACCACTGTAAACTGTTGTCCCTCTCTTTAAGAGAAATGTTTTCTAGTGCTGTGGTCACTCATGCACATAAATTAACATGCACAAATGGTGTGAAGGTTGAGAAAGTTGTTTTTGTTGTTATACCCCACCAATGCCAGATTTACATATAAGCTGAACAAGCTATAGCTTAGGGCCCCACTCTCTTGGGGCCCCCTATAAAAAAATAAAGGAAAAGAAACTGGATGTACGGTACATTTCCAAAATATGATTAAAAAACTAATAAAATAAAACATATAGCAACAGTGTTTTGTGTTGTGTAGGCTCCTATGATGTAAGTAATGGGTCCATAAATTACCCTATAGCATATATTCAACGCAAAAAAACAGTGACAATTTGTTGTTGACAATGGACAGCTGGACATATAAAGGGCCCCATTACCTTCAGTAGCTTAGGGCCTCATCACACCTAAATCTGACCCTGTACCCCACCCATCTGGAATGAGGCAAGTTTTGAACTGAACCAGTTCCATAAATGCATTGGCATTGTTATATATTTATTCTTTAGTCTGCACTGTCCAGAAGATTTTTAAACATTTAAAAACATAATATTGTAAAAATAAAAAAATCACCAGTGACCATTGACCAATAGTGGATTCTACAGCCAGAAATTTGCAAATTGCTGCGACATTCCTGGAAATTCCTTTTAACTGTATACTTTATTGTCCAGCTCACATTACCTGTGTCTATGCAAGAGCAGTTGGACTTACCTCAGGGCACCATGGAGCAAGATTTTATTGACTGACTTAACAAAACGTTACCTTACCAGCTGAGACAGCTTTCAAACCAATAAGACCCAACAAACTAATGTTGTTGCTGAAAACAACAGAAATAGCTTGTCATCAGTTCATTAAAGCAGTGCTCTGGTTTTATGTTAGGAGCAGAGACTGTGCCGTACATTTTAAATATTGTCATGACGTTTTGATTTGTCAGGTAAGGATTTTTTAAAATGTTCGTTACTTGGAGTGCATTTATAGTTTCGTATCTATGGGTCTTGTCGCGGATTGCGTTTGAGTCATTGGCTGCTGTATGTTTCGTTTGAAAATTGTGCGAGGCACAAGTCCTTAAAATAAAACACATGCAGGCGTAGATCCAGTTTCTACAGCTCCTGACCCTGCTGCCCTGAAAGGTAATAATAATTAGTATTCGCAACATGTAATGGGTTAATGAAGTTACACTTTAAATTGACTAAAAAGATGCCCAATTCATCAGGCTGCAGATTTTAAAATATGTGCTATTTTAAAACCAAGCCATTATCGAAATTATAGATGGCAAACACTATCGTAAAAGAAGCATCCCCCCCACTTGCGTATCGCAAATTCTAATCTTCGAGAATCTAAGAAGATGCCTTTTACACAATCTATACGCCATGCAATATGATCAAAAATCAAAGCAAGTACCCTTTCTGTACCAGAAGGATTATTTTTACTTGTATAGATTTATACAAATATAAAGTTAATTGATCAAGCAGTGATAGCCCTGATTGTAATCTAGATTTGGCGAAGGCAGTATGAAAATAAAATGGGCATCCGTGCTCTGTTATCACCTCTCTGGCTCTTAAAATCCTCAGGCTCAAGGTTGCAAGGGATCACAGACAGAGAATAGGCAAATAAATTGGGCACAACACATCCAGTTGCTTGCAGGTATGAGAGTTTGATGTAGCTTAAGGAAAATACTACTAAACCTTAGGTTACGTAAATACAATCCTGGTAACAACACACACAACGTAACAGGCTGTTTTTGACTATGTAACAGTTTATATCTACATACAAGGAGCGTTAGAATAAGCATACCATATTGTGGTTATTGCCAATATTGGACTTTAATTTTTCTTGATATGTTCTGTTTGCATGATGTGTTGGTCTATGGAATTACACTTTGTGAGATATTATATGTTGAATTGTGTTTGAAATAGAAGTTACATAGTCAAAAACAGCCTGTTACGTTGTGTGTGTTGTAGGTTAAGGAAAATAAGCAAGCCATGTGCCGAGTACTACATTCTAGAGTTACACCTTTTAAATTAGATGGAGAAGAACAAGCAGGCACTTCATATGTTCTTGTTTACCAGGGACTGTCACAGTATTTTGGTCCCTTGTAGGTCACTGTCCCTGCTTTTGTCTTTGAGGATACTTTGTAAGAATGCCCTTGGTGTGGAGTGTAAGGTCAGTTCGAGTTTCAGCTCTTTCCTCGTTATCTCTAGAAGTGAAACCTTTGAGTGATGGGTGGATACAGTGCTTTTTTTCCTAAAAAACATGTTTAGGGGTACTCTCATTTTGACTCAAGTAAATCACCATTTTATAGATCAAATCAGGGGGAAATAAATACAGTAAATGGACAAAAGTACAAAGATTCACAAAACGTTTACGGGTATGCGTACACCTGCGTACCCCCAGGAAAAAAAGCACTGGGTGGATGCATCTTGCTCTTAGGAATACACTTGCAAGAAAACTTAAGGATTGCACAGTGACATTTCACACACTGCTGCTGAACTGCTGGTAAGGTAAAGGTAATGGACCCCTGACCATTAGGTCCAGTCGTGACCGACTCTGGGGTTGCGTGCTCATCTCGCTTTATTGGCCGAGGGAGCCGGCGTTTGTCCACAGACAGCTTCCGGGTCATGTGGCCAGCATGACTAAGCCACTTCTGGCAAACCAGAGCAGCGCACGGAAACGCTGCTTACCTTCCCGCCGGAGCGGTACCTATTTATCTACTTGCACTTTGATGTGCTTTCGAACTGCTAGGTTGGCAGGAGCAGCGACCAAACAATGGGAGCTCACCCCGTCACAGGGATTCGAACCGCCGACCTTCTGATCAGCAAGTCCTAGGCTCTGTGGTTTAACCCACAGCGCCACTTGTGTCCCTAGGAACTACTGGTAGCACACTGCAAATCAGTTGTGTATTTTCCTAGCATGTCTTTAACCCGAAGGACAAGCACCCTCTTGCTTCAGCAAAGTGTAATTGGGCAAGGGAGAGAATGCAGAGGAGCAGAGGGTAGTTAAGAATCAGGGTGTTACAAGTGTGTCCTTATTCTTACCTGTAAAATTTTGTAGGGTAAGGGGTGGGGGGAAAGAACCAGTTCAGAGCAGCTCCTTTCCAGAAGCAGAGAGCTTCTGGTTTCCTTGCTGCGACTAGTGACTGACAATCACATCACATGAGAAACTCTTAGCTGACTGGCAGCTCCGTGGATATCAGTAATTCAGCACAGGCTGAACACTTGATGGGTCTCTCAGATGGTGTGTGAGGCAAAGGGCAGGCTCAAGGGCCACCCAACACCTTCAATGCCAGTCAGTTTTTTCCCCATTAAGAAAATGTATGTGCTTTGGGGAACAGAAAGAGTAGGTGTGTCTTCAGAGTATTTGTTATATGTGGATTCTTTAGTTCCCCAGTGGTATACTCACCTCAGAAACTCCCTCCATATCTTTGGCTTGAGAATGAAGACCAATCCTTCACATGGTTAAATATGGTAAGGTATTGTTGCAAGTGGTTGTGTTCATTTATTCTGCTTTCATCCCTGTCTGTTCGCTGGTTTTGCAGATTTGTATAGCATGGCAGTTTGATTGGACCCAGTAGTGGGACATATGAAATATGTGTATGTTGCACACTACAATATAAGAAGACATGTGTCGTCTCCCAAGCCACTCTGTCGAAACAGCTACCATCAGCTTTTTATTTACTTCCTTAAACTGCCCAAGGACCATATCTCAAAACATAGGAGCCAACTCCTAGGGGCTGAGGTGTCTTCGGCTCCCGAAGAAAATATTTGAGGGGGCCAGGTCCCACCAAAGTTGATGAGCATTGCCTTCAAAGCGGGGGAGCGGGGCTTCCCTGTGCCCCCAATATTTTATTCCAGTTAGCACCCCTGTCTCAAAAGTAGTGATTTGATTCTGAAAAAGAGGCGTTGGGTGTCAAATATGTCAAGAAGCCCCGCCGCCTCATCTGCAAGCAACTGCCTCCAGTCAGGACTGTCTCTTAAGCATATGCGGTGCTGGGGTGCCCCCCCCCCCCGGTTGCCCAGTCCCAGGCATGCAGTAGGGCAGAGCCAGCCAGCCGCCTCAGTGTCTCGCTGGCTCGGTTGTCCCTGAACTCTCGTGGTACAGAGCCACCCACAGCAGAAGAGCCCGCCGCGGCACTCCGACCGACGGGCGGGCTCTTCCCTGGACTCTTGGCCTGGCGCCCCTGAGAGCCTGGCACCTGGGTACCCCTCGCCCTTAGCGCCTATGGGTAAGACGACCCTGCCTCTAGTTTAAACGCCTGCCTCCTAATGTGGGTACCATAACCTCTGGCTTGACGACGCTTGCCTAATCTGTAAACTGGGTCCTCTTGTTTAAAACTCTGCCTCCTAATCCAGAAACCTTGCCCTCTGTCCTAGAGACCCTCCCTCTGATCTGGAAGCCATGCACTCTGGTTTAAATCTCCCCCTTCAATCCAGAACCCATGCCCTCTAAACCCATTCTCCTACTCCCAAATACGGGTGTAGTCCATGGTGATTTTCCTTTTCTAGTCCTCAGTATTTTTTTCTAAAGAAAGCTCTGTGATTAATTGCAGAGTAGGGGTCCCGAACCTACATGGGAGTGTGAAATTGGCTCCCTTTTAGGTTTTCCCTATAGAGGAGAAGCCACCACAGCCCAAATCTTTTTCTAGTTGCCTATTCTGACCTTGAAATGAGCGGCTTCCCAAAGCATTAATAATGTTTCCAGAGGCAACTTAAAACTTTCAGCAAAACAGGGTTGTGTGTTTGCTTTCCGCTCCCCTGGATTAATTACAGATTAAAAAGTGGCTTTAAAGTTCAACTCAGGGTTTGTCTACATGGGGAAGTGAGCTTAATCTGTATTAATTTGGGTGAGGATTTGTGGTAGGGGCTAAACCCCATACTTACATTGAAATTGTAAAATTATGTGTGCTACCACGTGCGCGCGCACACATACACACACACACAAGATCCTTTGGATTCAAGTACTGTTGTGCTGCCTTGAATAGCTTCAAGGAAAAGAAGATGGTAAGCTGGTTTGCACATCATGCTAAACCATCATTTCTTTTAAAGTTTGGCTGAGTTGAGAATGTGCCTCCCACTCCTGTGTTGCTTCTCCCCATTCTTGCGGCTGCCACAGCAGTGCAACCAGATCATAATATGACTTGTTGCCTCATGCAAGCTTGTGAAACAAACAAACCATTATCTCAGTACAACACGCCATTCTGTGGCTTGCTTGTGCCACTTGTTTGTACAGGGGCAGGAGACACATTCCTGATTAAGTCGCAGGGCCTGCATGCCAGTCAAGTCTTTAATTTCTGTCATTTCACAGTGGCATGCATATCACCCTTCTGCAATGGCTTATGGTACAGATTTGTAGTTGAGTGCATGAGCTGATTCCACTGGAAAAAAATGAGTTCAATGGCGCTTAAAGGTAAAGGGACCCCTGACTGTTAGGTCCAGTCGCAGATGACTCTGGGGTTGCGTGCTCATCTCGCTCTATAGGCCGAGGAAGCCAGCGTTTGTCCACAGACAGCTTCCGGCTCATGTGGCCAGCATGACTAAGCCGCTTCTGGTGAACCAGAGCAGTGCACGGAAACGCTGTTTACCTTTCCGACGGAGTGGTACCTATTTACGTGCACTTTGACGTGCTTTTGAACTGCTAGGTTGGCAGGAGCAGGGACCAAGCAACGGGAGCTCACCCCATCGCGGGGATTCGAACTGCCAACCTTCTGATCGGCAATCCCCAGGTTCTGTGGTTAAACCACAGCGCCAGCCGCGTCCCCCTTCAATGGCGCTTACTCCCAGGTATAAGATTGCAGCCCTCCTTGCTTACTTTGTTTACCTCATTTGTATCCTGCCAGTGCTCCCAAAGGTTCAGCTTAGGCCCTAGAGTCCTCCCCCCGCTTTATTCCTCACGACTTTCCTGCGATGTAGGCTGTGCTGAGGGAGAATTCATAGCTGGGCAAGGGTTTGAGTCTGGGGTCTTTCCGGTCACAATCCAACACTCTAGCCTCATACTGAGTCAATCATTATCAGTCAATCTAAGAGCATTCATTCTTTAACTGGAAGACAGCAGAACGTATTAGGTCTGCTATGTTCCATTTGATCTCTGCGACCTAAAGCAATAATTTGCATGTTGTGATAGGAATTGCAGATCAAATGCCACAGGTGTGCTTTCATGCTGCTATAAGAGGTAGGCAGAAGATAGATAAGGATCTATTAGTACATCTCTTGATGAGTTGCAGTAGATCGGGAAGGGGTTTTGACTCTGTTTGTTTATTCTCCCCAAAATACCAGCAATGAAACAACCTTTCCCATCAAAATTAGGCTGTTGAAATGAAGAATGCTAACAAGGAGTGGGTTTCTGTGTGAAAGGACTGCGAGCTGGGTCCCAGTACTAAAAACATGTCCCTAGGTTCAGAATGTGCTCAGGGAAGCACCCAGTTGTTTTATTCTAACTGGTTCCCTTGGGTAGATCTTGTGGTTCTCGTAACAAAAAACAAAGCAACCTTGTGAAGCCTGAAGTCAGCCCAGCCCTGCTGTGGAATAGCTCAGAGCCTCTTAACAAACTTTACTGAGAGGAATAAAGTGATATATCTGAATGCAGAAACCACTCTTAAATCAGAGCAATGCTCTTTTAAAGTTGTGGTACAGTGGTACCTCAGGTTAAGAACTTAATTTGTTCCAGAGGTCCGTTCTTAACCTGAAACTGTTCTTAACCTGAGGAACCACTTTAGCTAATGGGGCCTCCCGCTGCGCCGCTGGAGCATGATTTCTGTTCTCATCCTGAAGCAAAGTCCTTAACTCCAGGTACTATTTCTGGGTTAGTGGAATCTGAACCTGAAGCCTTTGTAAGCTGAAGCGTCTGTAACCTGAGGTACCACTGTACTTTTAAAGGCTGCAACCCTAAGCACAATTCCTAGGAAGTAAGCACCGATGAACTCAGTGGAATACTTTGGATCATTCCACATGTGTTTATTAATCTGCCCTGGCACAAAGTAAAAAAACAAATCCATGTATTAATTAAGTAAACCTCCCCCTCACAATCTAATCCACTAAATTCTATGATAACCCAGGAATCCCTTCCTTGGTCTAACTTACTACATTTAGAAATGGAATTCTTAAATGTAACTTCCGTTAAATGATGGCAGAGATATATAGCTGAACAGGGTGTGTGGGTGTGAGTGTGTGGGTTTTCGATGTGGGACCAAGGAGAACCCAGGGATCCGAATTTTCATTTCTAGTGCTTCCTTAGTTTGTCTGTTCCAGGTTTGTCAGCAGAATTTTTGCTGTGAGGGGTAGGGAATCTCCTCAGGGCAGTCAGAACATAAAATACAGGTGGCCTCATTTATTAAAATGTATTTCTTTTAACATTAGTTCATAGTGAGCAATTGGATAGAATATGGCTTCTAGAAGAAGAAGAAGAAGCAGAAGCTAATGCAGTCCTTTTCAGAGAGTGGGGACTTGGAATAACCTTGAGGCAGGAACACCCTTGTATTATTCATGTGCTGGCTGTAACTCATTCTGAGCCTCCCAGTGCCTAAGATGGTCTCCCTTGCGTCTTGTCTAGGGCCCACACTCTCCTCCTCTGCCCGAATCCCAAATCCAGCAGGGACCAGAACAGTTTAGCATGTGGTGTCCTCTGGGCAGCCGATCAAGGGCAGCTGACTTCTGGCACCAGCAACAAGGTTTTACTCTGGCTTTCCGGCCCTGATAATTAATCAGACCAGGAGCAGGGCTTTAGGAGATGGGGACGGACACACACACACACACACACACACACACACACACCAAGCAGACAGATGCAATTCCATCCGCTTGTATTATATAGCTGGAGAAATCCCATAGTTTGTAACACCTCCCCTGTCCCCAGATTTTATAACTGGAATCCCTTTATGAAAACGAGAGCAATGTGTACGGAGAGATGTGTGGATTTATTATGATTTATTTATTAAAATCCCTTGATAACCACATTTCTGTATATTTAAGAGTGTATTACTGGGGGCGGGGGGGGACACACAATTATTTTAAAAGAAAACAGTACCAAATGAAAGACAAAGGGGGGGTTGCAGCCTCCAGAATGCCAATAGAGAAGGGGGAAGATGAAACCGTTTATTCTACCAGTTTGGGGCAACTAATGTATAGGCCCAGCTTCTTAGTGCTGCAATTGATACCTCAGTTAGAGGTGGTACTCAAAACAGCTGGATAACAAACAGGACAATATAGGGAGAATTATATTATTATCACTGTCGTTTATACCCTGCCTTTTCCTCTGATGGGACTTGAGACAGCTTACAGATAAAAACAAGAATTGCTAAAAACATAGAAGAAACAATAATTAAAAAACATTTAAACATTAATAGAATTAAAACTGTATACATATATAAAATCTGTTGAAAACATAGAAATAATTGCAATAAAAACTCATATACTTACAAGTATATATACGCCACTAGTTTCTAAAACTTTCTGTTTCATTTTTTAAAATCATTTTTATTAAGTTTCCATTTTATATAAATATAACATACTCAATTTTTCACATTATATTCCACTCTCGCGAGCGCTCAACTCCCCTCCCTCCCAGCCCATGATTACCTTACATTATGTCTTTTTTAATTGCATTTCATATTTCCCCTCTTTACTCACTATTCAATTCTGATAATCACGGAATTATGTTAATTGTAAATCGGTGCTTTCTATAAACTATCAAGCTTTAAATCAGTCCTGTCAGTGTTGTTAAATGTTTACAATTATCTTTCAAACACTCTATAAACTTATTCCAGTCTTTATGAAATGTTTGGTACTGCTGGTTTTGTATTTTCCCAGTCAATTTCGCCAACTCAGCATATTCCACCATCTTTTTTCTGCCAGTCCTGAATCATTGGTAAGTCTTGTTGTCTCCATCTCTGTGCTAGTAAAACTTTTGCTGCAACAGTTGCACACCTAAACAGTTTTCTGTTTCAATTGCCTCAGCTTTCTGTTTCAATTGCCTCAAAGAACCTGAGTTAAACAATAACATCCACAAAAACAAAAGGGCACCATCCTGCCAAACTCAGAGCCTTTTATGCTTAAATCTCCCCACCAACAACAACTGGAATCAATGACTTAAATATGCTTTGGTTTGCCTGGATCTCAAAGTGTATGTAGCCTATACAAGCAATCTCAGGAGCAAAGAGAACCTTAAAGGTCTCTATTGACAAGGCCAAAGCCACAAACCAGTAGGAGAGCAATGCCAGAAAATCGATGGCTTAGAATCTTAGAGGCAAAAATCCAGGAACAAGCACTTTACATACATACACACATAAAAAATGGACATGATAGAAAAGGTTTGACGGCATGTGGAAAGCTTTTCCATAATTCTGGTATCACCCCAGAGAGGACTCTTCTCCTCACCACTAAACAATCTATTTCCCATGGATACTGGGCAGAAGGCAAGTCCCCAGAATATGTTAAAACACAGCAAAGTTCAGCTTTTCCAAGCGGGTGGCAGATGAACTTAGGTTTCATTTTTTTAAAAGATAAATAAATCTAATTCTGCTATCTATCTGCAGTGGTAGGTATTGTAAATGGAATATCGTTACTACATTCCTCCTCCACCACAGCCATAAAACAACATCAATGGTAGAATAGCAGGAAGGCGGGGGGAGGGGGCAAGGTTTTGGATGCTTTGAAGAATGAGTAGGTCAGCTGGATCCAACCAGTTCTTTGTAGATTTGAGTCTTAGGCTTTCGCAACACACCATTAGAAGGACCTTTTATTCTTCTTTTGCCCAGAGGAATTTCAGGAATAATGATATCTTACAAAGGCAGTGTGCCGTCTCTTTTCATGTATGTGTGTGTGTGTCCAAAATGGTGCTACACACTCAGAGATTACGCAATTGTATGACAAGGCTTATATGGATAGTCCCCGCAATCCAGAAATTCTCAAGGTGCTCTTAATTTGTTTCCTTGTTGGCACAATAATTTGCCACCATTTATGAAAGAATATGAGACGATATCTATCTATCATCTATCTATCTATCTATCTATCTATCTATCTATCTATCTATCATCTATCTATCTATCTATCTATCTATCATCTATCTATCTATCATCTGTCTATCTATCTTTCTCTATCTCCTGGGATCTACGGAGATTCTCCTTGAAGAGACACTAGATGGTCACAGTAAAAAATTACCTCAGACAGCCTCAAATACCCAACATATCTGGGGAAGACCTCTTGCCATCTGCAGCCAACGAGGCTGAGATAAGGGCCTCTCTTCAGCTTTTTCTCTCACAGTTTTGCACGTAGGTACACCTGAGGCAAAATAGTAGCCAGCTCAGGGCTCCATCAGAACTCCCTGACAGAAATAGATGTGCTTCTTATCTCCTTCAGATCGAACAATGAACAAAAAATGTAGGAGTTCCTTTATTCTGCCCTAAGGCTCTGAACATTAGCCAATCCCAGCCTGCTGGTCAGATCTGAGAGCAGGGCAGTAAACTGGAATCAAGAGAAAGAGGATGATATCAGGCAACAAAGGGGCTGAAATGGAAGGTGACCTGATTTAAGGCCTTGGGGTGAATCCTGTGAGATTGGTGTGAAAGTGCTACTGAAGGGAAACTTGGCCTATAGGTATCCCCTGCTCTCTTTTCATGCAAGATTCGGATACCTGTGCACCCTTCCAGATGTTATTGGACTCCAACCCCTGGGATGGGCAGCCATCTGGGAAGATGGGTGCAACATCTGGAAGACTACAGGTCTTTCCCTGTTTTAATGGCTCCTCCTGGCATGCTCTGGCCCACTCCAAACTGGACACAGGGAATGCATTTCACAAACAACTGCCCAAAGCCAGGACAGTGCTGCTGTCCTCCAAGAAGATTGCCTCTCCGCTCCATGAAAAGATTATAGTAAAGGTAAAGGTACCCCTGCCCGTACGGGCCAGTCTTGACAGACTCTGGGGTTGTGCGCCCATCTCACTCAAGAGGCCAGGGGCCAGCGCTGTCCGGAGACACTTCCGGGTCACGTGGCCAGCGTGACATCGCTGCTCTGGCGAGCCAGAGCCGCACACGGAAACGCCGTTTACCTTCCCGCTAGAAAGCGGTCCCTATTTATCTACTTGCACCCGGAGGTGCTTTCGAACTGCTAGGTTGGCAGGCGCTGGGACCGAGCAGCGGGAGCGCACCCCGCCGCAGGGATTCGAACCGCCGACCTTTCGATCGGCAAGTCCTAGGCGCTGAGGCTTTAACCCACAGCGCCACCTGCGTCCCTTGAAAAGATTATAGTGTGTCTCTATTTTTGCATTTGGCTCGTTGGTTTGTAATTTTTTATTATACCTCTTTTCAACCAAGGTTGGCACCCAAAGCAGCTTACCATTAAGACCCACCCACAATTACAGAATGTTACAGGTGGTGGAATGGAACAGATGGGAGTGGGGAGTAGTTTATATGGCAATTCCTTCTGGGCCCTGGGGGTCCTTATTACAGGCTTTTGTCTCCGTAGGAAAGAAGTAGATTGAGCCGCAGCTGGAGCTGACATTCTAGCTGATGGTAAAGATACCAACGCACACAAGCAATCTTTCCAAAGGTTCCTCCATGAGGCCAGCTATATTTTACTTTAATGATGGCACAGAATCTTTTAAAAAATAAAGAAATACAAAGTATAAAGGTAAAGGTACCCCTGACCATTAGGTCCAGTCATGACCGACTCTGGGGTTGTGCGCTCATCTCACTCTATAGGCCGAGGGAGCCGGCGTTTGTCCACAGACAGCTTCTGGGTCATGTGGCCAGCATGACTAAGCCGCTTCTGGTGAACCAGAGCAGTGCACAGAAACGCCATTTACCTTCCCGCCGGAGCGGTACCTATTTATCTACTTGCACTTTGACGTGCTTTCAAACTGCTAGGTTGGCAGGAGCAGGGACCGAGCAACGGGAGCTCACCCTGTCACAGGGATTCGAACCGCCGACCTTCTAATCGGCAAGTCCTAGGCTCTGTGGTTTAACCCACCGCACCACCCGCATCCCTTAATACAAAGTATAGAGAACGCCAATTTTTATCAGGACCACTGCATGAGAAATGGGGAAATGCATTATACCAATCCTAACTGTCGTGCAGGGAGAAAGATTTTCATTGGATCACCTCCTCGTGACAACAGAGGGAATGCCTATTTTAAGAAAAACAAAAACAAAAAAACCCACATTGCCTGATTGCTAATTTTGTGATGACTACTTTGGTTCTTTGAACAGTCCATTATTACGCAGCTTACTCCTTCCCACAGAAGCAGAAGCAAAATCTCGCACAACATGTGATCATAAGCCCTGCCTATCCAAGATGTGATCACACAGACAGAGGACCTCTCCAGACAACCTGTTCGATGGGCCTTCATCCCAAATTGCTTGCACAAAGCTTACATAGAAGTGAGATTATATATCCTGTCTTTATTGAGTACATACCCTCCAACTACCCCGATTTTGCTGGGACCATCCCCAGAACCCGCTAGCCATCATGCCTTCTCACGGTCTCATGGAGAGTTCCCAACAATACCCCCAGAGCAGCTGAAAGGTTCCTGCCACTTGGCTCCACAATGCTTAAGCAGCAGCAACAGAGCTGCCATTCCTAGAGTGCGAGGGAAGGTTGGCAAGAAAGGAACTTCCATTTCCCCCTTCCTGTTTCCCTAGACACTTCTGCCCTCCCTGACTGACACAGGCTTCTATCCCATTTCCCCTGCTGCTGGCTGCCATGGAGCATGCAAAGTACAGCAGGGCTTGTGAGGGAGGAAAGAGCGGGAGGTGGGGAAAATGGCGACTGAAGTGCTGGCAGTGGCAGAGGAGGAAGAGCAGGAAGAGGAAGCAGATGTCCTGGTGGCAGTGGCACTGCCTCTTGGACGGGTCTTGGACGCAATCCTTGGAACAGGAACAGGAGTTGGAGGCAGCCAGTGGTGCCCTCAGCCTGAGCGGCAGGAAGTTGAGGAACTCACGGGGCAGCAATATCTGCCATGACATCAGCAACACGACACAGGCCGCTGAGCCCAGGGGAGAGGGGAAAAAGGGGAGCTGGTTACCTCCAACATTCCCCAGATGAAAATGCCTCTCTATGTTGGAGGGTATGTGAGCATCCATTCTCATTTGTTTGCGGGGCAATTATCCAGGAATGAGCTTTCATTCTGAATCCATCCTGAATTGTATACACGTCTTCCTGCTAGTCATTTGTTCGCCCCCACACTTTTCAGTGCTGATCCTCGTCACTTTCCAAACCTCGAAAAATCCAAGTGGATTTGTTGCTCTTGAGTGACAGAGCCCTTTAATCCGTGTCAAATGCACAAATCTGAAGTTCCGGTATGTGCTGGATTCCCTCCTGCAATATACTGATCATTGAGAGGTTCCCAGAGCATATTTCTGTGCAACTGGTGCACATGCCTGCTCTTTCCTGCTGAGGACACTGTGTGTGCACAGGATGGAAGCAAGGCTAGTGACCAGGAGTTATCACAATCCTACTCCCCATCTGTGCACAAATTCGGAGAGCGTCTGAACAGTGCTACTGTGCAAAATAAGCTTTCCTTCTAAATTGTGCTGTAAATTGCATGCCTGTTTTGATAACATTTTTTATTAGTATTATTTAAAAATCACTGCATTGGAAGTCTTCAGGAATTAATTTGTGTTCCACCAGCACTTAAAAATAGCTTTTCATTTCAGGGTTAGAATTGCACTAAAACCAAATGAGTGCTTGTCAGCACTACAGTGAAATATGGCCCCACTAGATAGCTGCATATATCTCTTAATCTTCAGTGGTATATCTCGGCTATCGTCATTACCATAACCAGGCAGGTTCTTCAGTTCCTGCTAGTTATTTTTACCACCTCTCGTAACATAGGTCTAGCTTTACGTGTCCAGATCAAAAGGCGAAATTTGCCCCATCAAGTAATTCCCTGAGTTTCAGGCCAAAAGGCCATGATTGTCTTTGGGGGACACTTGAAACTCATTCGTCTTTTTCTCTCTTTTTTCCGCCAAATGAAAGGTGAGATCTCAGAGTGCTGATTTCTGACCTTGCTCTGCATATGAAGCCTTTTCCTCTGGCAGGTTCCTGCTTATGTCCAGCCAGTGACTAGCGGAGGGAGGGAGGGAGGGAGGGAGGGAGGGAGAAGTGTGTTTTGGGCCAGAAATCTTGTCTGAGATTAGGTACTGACTTTGTCATGAAATTCCACTTATCCAAGTGCTAAGCCCAGCATCGGCTTTATTTGGAAGCATAAGCTTCCCATGCGCGTGTCACTGCGAACGCAGGGACTGGGTGCTCCGCTGAGCAAAGGCTTAGAGCTGCAACAGAGCAGAATCCAGGAATCCTGGTTACTTGGCAGGTCCCAGGAAAATCAGCTTCAGGGGCCCCGTTCCAACAGTGGTAGGCACTGTATTGACAGAAGCGTATTTTGCAAGATAAACTCACCTTCTGATAAAGCAGTTGCCATCTAGCAATATGTATTCCTCGAGGCTCAATATGTATTAAGAGGCTCATATGCTCGACACAGCATTAATATGAGGATTTGCATTTATTCAAACCCTGAAAGGGTACCGCTATACCCTTCTGGCAGGCTATTCCTGCATTAGCTGGATTGCTGTAAGGCTGCATGCACACCATATAATTTAAACTGCGCGCCCCACACCCTACCCCAAGAATCCTGGGAACTATAGTTTGTTAAGGGTGCTGGAAATTGTCCTTGTGATATAGGTATTCTATCGTTCCAGTGATGATTGGGGATGGGGGTGTTCTTTAAATGCATGGTGTAAGGTAAAGGTAAAGGGACCCCTGACCATTAGGTCCAGTTGTGACCGACTCAGAGGTTGCGGCGCTCATCTCGCTTTATTGGCCGAGGGAGCCGGCATACAGCTTCCGGGTCATGTGGCCAGCATGACTAAGCCGCTTATGGTGAACCAGAGCAGCGCACGGAAATGCCGTTTACCTTCCCGCTGGAGCAGTACCTATTTATCTACTTGCACTGGTGTGCTTTCGAACTGCTAGGTTGGCAGGAGCAGGTACCAAGCAATGGGAGCTCACCCCGTCGTGGGGATTCGAACTGCTGACCTTCTGAACAGCAAGTCCTAGGCTCTGTGGTTTAACCCACAGCGCCACCCACGTCTCCTAAATGCATGGTGTATTTGCAGCCTAATAACAGACCAGGTTTGTCGGTTGACACTTTACCAACGTAGGTATATAGTTAGCAGGTGGTTTTCTGATACTCCCTGTGTTTTTGCACCCATCAGAGTTTAGAGAAGCCAGCACTTTCCCACCGAAGGACAGGGAGGGTTTCTCCCACCCCCTTACATTTATATTGTTACGGAGGTTGTGTGCCACCTCGAATCTCTGCCAAGCAGTAGCAAGATTCCAGGGGGTTCCTGGCACTCACCCAGGGTTGTGTTTCTTTCGGGAAAATCAAGGCACAGTGGAGGCTGGTGTCTTTAAGAAATATGGTTTATTTTACACATGTTTACACCTAAAGTCTTCAACAGAGGAGGTGCAAAACATTATACCCCAAGGCTGTCTCTCATTGCCCCTCTCATACTTCAGCAAGCTTGCGCCCATAGCAGCAGCCAGTCATAGATTCCGGTCTCTCGGTGCAGCCTCCTCCAGCCAGTGCCAAGATGGGTTCTGACTACAGTGGTACCTCGGGTTAAGTACTTAATTCGTTCCGGAGGTCTGTTCTTAACCTGAAAGTGTTCTTTAGCTAATGGGGCCTCCTGCTGCCGCCACGCCGCCGGAGCATGATTTCTGTTCTCATCCTGAAGCAAAGTTCTTAACCCGAGGTACTATTTCTGGGTTAGCGGAGTCTGTAACCTGAAGCGTATGTAACCCAAGGTACCACTGTACTTCCTCCTTTTTGTTCTCAGAACACCTTCAGATTTCAAAAAGGGCACATTTTTCGGTGATATCATGCCCCCCCCCATCATCTTGGCAACCTGCCAAATTTCCTGCCTCTGTCCACACCTCTGAGCAGGGGGGAAAGATAGCTTTTTGAATTGCCAGTGGCCTTTAATGGCCCAATACCCGGGATCCCATTATTTCTCAATGGCTTTGCACTTAGCTAGAGCAGCCAGGCTGGTTTGCATAAGCTAACCCAGGAATTTCTTGTCTGGCACAAGTTCTGCAGCTTGTATTTTCCCTTCATATCCCGAATATCATCTCAGTACTACCATTTATTAATTTCTGCCATTCAATAGCAGACTTTGGCACCCCAGATCCATGACAATATCCTACCTTATTTTCCCCATTATATAATTTTTTGAGGCGGTGTGCTTAGGATTCCCAATTTGTTTCCCATCGAGGCTCTGACTGGACCCGCCGAGTTCAGCAAGGTTGCTGCTCTGTATGTCTTCAAACCACACCCTGGGGCCATGTCTAAGTGCCGGGGGTGTGCATGTGTGAGAAACAGCAGTTGGCAGCTTTTAAGACAGAGACAGATAGAGTTTCTAGCTGGAGCTAGTCGAAACTAGTGGGGGCAGTCTTGGGGCACTAGCCAAGTTGCTCTCTGGGGACCTTCCGCCTGGCCTCCTTGCCTTCAATTATGTTCTGCTTTTATATGGGTAAATAAAGCAAATATATCACAGGTGCCTCAAGTCTCCAGAGTTCTCCCAAAGGAAGGCAGAGCATATACATGTTGCTTTTCCTCGGGGGAGTAGGGAACGTGGAACAATATGGAATGCATTTATTGAAAATGATCTCCCTTTTTCCTTTATAAATGACACTTTGACTACTTTTTTTGAAGCATTCCCGGATTAAAATTTGGCCATCTCTGCTCAAGCCCAACCCATTTATATCACTATCAGCAATCAGGAATAAATTGGAAGAATTGGAAGCAGGACTCCTGGGTTTTCATGGAGCCATGAGGAAACACAGGGAGGGTGGCAAAACAAAAAAAAAAGAATGAGGCAGCCAGGAGATGTGGGTGCTAAGAAAATGGGGAGCATGACTGGTTTGTGAAAGAGGGCTATTTTTATTTGAATTAGCCCTATCAACCTGCATTGCATTTTATAAAAAGGAAAAAAGCAGGTGCCTGCCTCAAGGAGCTACAATCTGCAACTTTACAAAGATGAAAGTGAGGATAAAAAGAGATGCTTTCCGCTGAGTTGCTCCTAATTACATTTATAGATTCCTCTGAGGAGTCCAGGACTGTATACATGGTGTCTCCATCTTTTTATTATCAGAACAACTCTGTGAGACAGGTTAGAGCCCCGCTGGGCTGACTCTGTAATACATATGCAAGCTTAGTTTCAGGAGAGGACTAGGTTGGTTGTGGCAAAGGCCGAAGAAAGTGTGGATTGTTTGTGAGGTAGTTCCATGCTCAGTGGAAAGGAAGGGTGCAACAGAAGTCCTTTGTAGGAAAGGATAGAGGTGGAGAAACAAAGGTCACACAGGCAGGGATGTACCTATATATAACTGAGTGTCTAAAGATGCATCTACGAGAATGAAAATCAACCATTGTTTTTTTAAAAAAACCTATGGATTCCTTAATCTAAAGCAGGGGTGGGGAACCTGTGGCCCTTTGAATGTTGTTGGACTCCAACGCCCATCAGGCTCAGGCAGTATGAGCAGCGGCCAAGAACAGTGGAGAGCCACATCTGGCTGAACAACATCTGGAGGGCAACAGGTTCCCCTTCCATGAGATAAAGAAGTCCCGGGTTCCACAGATAGAGTCATGATCCCTCTGTAGTAGAACAACATTCCTGCCACAAGCATCAGGTGTACGTTTGGGTGGGGGGTGACCTGCTCTCTTCACCACCACCTTGTTGTGAGCCCAAAACAGGGGCAAAGCCAGCAACAGGGCTGGTGTTTTATAATCCTATGCCACCATAACTGAACTAAAGAAGCCTCCACCAATCACAGGAGTTGTAGTTAATCCATTGCTTACAATGCAATCCTATACAGTTGCAAGTGGGTGACTGCAGCCAGACCGTCGGGAGTAAAGAGAGGTGGCTCAAAACACCAGGCCCCATTTTCCCCATAGGAGACGCTGCTTTCTAGTAAATGGTCTACTGTGCTGCTAAGGAAGGAACATTCATAAAAACTGGCCACCTCATTGATACCCTCTGACACTACCATCCCATGAGCTTCTTGTCTCGGGGCAAGGGAGGATAAGGCTGGGGGTGTGGAGGTGCTGTCACTGCCACCCCTTTTAGTTTTTGTGGTTACTTGTAGGTTTGAGGTAGGTACGTGTAGGTTTGAGTTGACTTGAATGCTATGTGAGTTGCTCCTGGGTGAAAGTAGAGAGCGCCCACAGTGGTTGGAATGTGAACTACACTAATGCTTTGGGTAGGAACTGGGATATGTGGCTGTGTCCCCTGAGACGACAGGCCTGGCTAGTGACTCTGTAGACTGTGAATCATGGAGCAAGTGATGAGTAGATGAGGGGGGCTGTTTTTGTGGGCCTTGGGTGTTGACAGAACCCTGTACATTGTCCTGCTCAGTGTGTTGTGGCCACTGGCAAATTGGTAGATGGGATTCTAATATGTGTATGTGTTGTGATGAACTTGGAGTCGGTTAGGAGAGGTCAGGGTGAAGGTGGATGGGTGTTGATAGGTGTGCCTGGTGGTGTTTTACGTTGGTTGCTGAACAACTCCCTAAGTGTGTAGGGTGTGCTGGTCGAAATATGTTGACTCATGAAGGGTATGCTTGGCAGAGGGAAGAATGGCAAGGATGCCCTAATCACTGTGTTTACGGCCAGGGAAGAAGGTGGGGTGGGGAGGAAGTCATCAAGAAGAAAGGAATAGAAATGTGCTCAGGCCATCTCTTCTGACACTTTCTCCATATCTCAGGTGGGTTGCTGGGCCTTCCAGTGTGGTGGCGCTGGTATTTAATGCCAGATCAGTTCATAATAAGATCCCAGTTATACACTGTCTCATTATGGATAATGTAGCTAAATCGGTGTGTATTATGGAGACCTGGGTGGGTGAACAGGGTTTGATCTAACTATGCCCAAGTGGTCTCAGTGGCTTATTTTTTTCTTGCTTTGGCTGGTGCACCAGTTACAACCCTTCCTGGACCATGACTGCAAAGCCACAGTGATCCAAGCATCTGTAGCCTCAGGTCTGGTCTACTGCAATGCACTCTATGGGGGGCTGACCTCAAGGCTGGTGTGGAAGCTGTAGCAAAATGTTATGACCAGACTGATAATGGAACACTGTACCGTGCACTTATAATATCTGCAGTAGCAAACCAAATTTGAGAAAGCTAGGGCAAAGCTGGCTGAAAGAATGCCTTCTGCCAAATACACCTTCCTATTCAGTAAGAATTGGCAAGTCGGCTCTAATAATTATGCCTCATTTTAGAGAAGTTCATCTCACAACAACCTGAATGCGAGTGGCCCCTAGCCTGTGGAATGAGCTCCCCATTGAGATATGTGGTGAGCTTCCAGCAGCTATTTAAAGCATTTGTTCACTCACATTTTCACTGACCTTTGATACCAGTTGAACAATATCTGGTTACTGTAAATATGACAAATTATTTTCATTTGATTGCTTTACAGTATATTGAATTGTTTTTGAATTCAATTCAAGGGGCATTTCGGTGGTGGCCCCTCAGCTGTAGAATGCTCTCGTTGAGGAGGTTTTCCTGGTGCCTTTTAACACCAGGCAAATAAGATACTCTCCCAGGCATTTGGACAGTACTCATGGTCTGGTTTCAGATTGTTCTTTTTGGTTTCTGTGCTTATGGGGCTGCAGTGGTCATTTTCTGTTTTCGGATCATTTTTGTGGATGAACACTTTTAGTATATTTGTTTTGTTTTGATGGATTTTTTTATTGTATGTTTTGGATGCTTCTGCGCTTGTCAATCGCTTCCCGACCCCTTCTTGCAGCATGAAGCAATACATAAATTGAATTGGATCACACTCAATTGTTTTATTGTACAGTGTCTTGGGATTATTTTAACAAGGCGGTATATACAGATATTTTAAACAAATTGTGTGTGTGTGTGTGTGTGTGTGTGTGTGTGTACTCAGAAGTAAGTTCTACTACATTCAGTGAGACTTATTCCCAAGATATCAGGTATAGGATTGCAGCCCTAATGAATTAAAACTACCGTACCTAGGTTCACATGGGAATAAAATACTTCTGAAGGGGGGAAACACCATACTTTCCTTGTTTTTAAATGATGCACGTATGTTGCATCTCTTGGGAGAGGCTTGCGGGTGGGGAAAGTGGAGATGCTTTTTCTAATATGGGGCTGGCCACCCAGTAAGTTGTTGTAGTCAAAAGTTGTATAGTTCAACCAGTTTGAGTAAATAACACAATATTAACTTGACCGCGGGGCGATAAAATCAAGAATAAATTATAATACTGCAGCCAAATTAAACACAAGTAAACACAATAAAGATCATACATAGAGGTATATTCGTTTTGACAGCTTATGGTGAATGAGCTTACACATTCTCCTCTGTTTCTTTGCCACTACGTCAAATCTCGTGCTTGAAAATGTAGCGTAATTTATCTCCGGCAGAAGGTTAAAACTTCTTGAATTAAGATACTGTATGTCTACAATTTCCACTTTGTCGGGAGGTGTCTTTTGAATCCATCAAAAGATTTTACACTGATTAATCTAAACATTTCATAACCTAAACGTTGGAACTCTGGCAATGACTCACCTCAGAAGTGCAATAATGCGTGGATGGCGACGCAGGTGCTTTGAAAAGGACCTGGGCTTTCCCTGCTCCCCTATCCATAAATCTTCTCTTTTTCTGACGGAAATAGTGTTGGCCTTCGCTTCTTCCTTCTGTATCCTTTCCCCCCCCCCCTTGCGGGTGCTGGATGTCGTCTTGCCTGGTTCCTTTGCCCCAGAGGGCTGGAGGTGCCTTTGGCAAACCATCTTGGAAGAGGGCCTGAGGGGGACTCACTCTTGAGGAAGAGGCCCAGCCTCCTGGCGTGTCATGCCACACACCCTTTGCTTCCAGATAAATAGCCAAGATTTCCCCTTAGAGACCACACTTTCTAGGCACACCAGGCAAAAGGCAAACCTTCCACAGGAGCCAGATCAAAGACCCTCTATTGGCTTGAGGGCTTTGTGCAGGTGAAGCAACATCCACGTGAAGGTGAGTGGAGTTTTCTAGGATGGCCAGGTGCAACAGAGAACAAGGCTTCTGTGCACCAGAGAGAATTGCAGGAGGCACCACGGTGCTGTAGGATCAGGGAAAGGTACTCCAGCCACAATACTCTGCACAGCTGTCTGCCTTTGCATGGGACGAAGCGAGGAATCAGGACAGCTCTGGGAGGGATGGTCACATTAAAAGCTGCCTCAGTGTTCCCTGTTGACTGGCAGTTGCTGTCCCAGGTTTCATAGAATCATAGAACTGTAGAGTTGGAAGGGACCCTGAGGATCATCTAGTCCAACCCCCTGCAATGCAGGAATATGCAGCTGGTCCATACAGGGATCGAACCTGCAACCTTGGTGTTATCAGCACCATGGTCTAACCAACTGAGCTATCCAGGCTCAGACAGGGGTCTTTCTTACTTGGAGACACCAGTGACTGAACCTTGGGACCTTTTGCATGCAGAGTATGGGCTCTTCCACTGAACTGTCCCTGTGGAAATATAGAGCTTCAAGATAGCTTGGACCTCTGGGAGAAATGAAAGGTCTATTGGAGTAAATTGTGCTGTATGGCAGAAAGTAGGAGATGTTGACTTACCTGATAGTTGTGTATTCCCCCCCATATACACACACACCTCTGCACTTAAGAATTGTAGCAATTTATGCAGGGAAAACTCTTTGTATCCCTGCATTTCAGAAAAAAAGCGTAAGTCCCTGAATTTCTGTCTGTCGTGTAACTGTTAAAGATGGAGTTGAAAGGGAGGAGGGGATTAAAAAATTGTCCAGTAGCACCTTAGAGACCAACTAAGTTTATTCAGGGTATAAGCTTTCATGTGCATGCACACTTCTTCAGATACACTGAAACAGAAGTTAAAGATGGAGAAACCTTAACAGGAACAAACGTTGGCAATCCCAGTTTCTCTGGGAAGGGAGATCAACCAAGCAAGATTGTGAGGAGTAGAGAAAAGGCATGAAACCATTCTTAAAATGTTATAAGCCAGAGTGCTACTGTTAAGATCTCCAGCTTTTCTTCTGATTAGTTTCTCAATTGGATTTTTGACTTAAAAAAAAAAAAGATGTTGGGAAGAGTAGCAGTTTGGAATTACTGGCAAGCAAGCCTTCAAGTTCAACAGAACTCTTCAGCAGGTGGGTGTTAAGCAAAGAAACAAGAAAGCAAATCAGGAAGAGAGGTGTTGGGCGCGATAAAGCCTGAAAGTTAGTAATAGTCTTGAGATGGAGTGAAGGAGGTGCACAATTATTGCCAATAAGAATACACGTTTAAGAAAGATTATTTTTTTGGATCAAATTAAACTGTGGCTTAGTTTGAGCCAGGTCCCAGCCTGCAATCTCTTTTCAGTGCCGCTGCTCAGCTCTGAAACATGTAAAAAGTATAATGTGTATTGTTCTCAATGCCTAAGAACCATATCCCCACACACTCCAGATAACAGCTTCCGGATTTCCATATAAATCTCAATTCCAACTCCTCCTTTTTTAAAAAATGAATTGACAAGCAAAAATCATATTGCAAAGATAAACAATAATAAAGCTTTGCAAATGTTGAGATGTTTCAACAACTTTCACAACCTAAGAACCTAGATGGAAGGAGAGCACCTTGCAAGACCTGAGCTGCTCTGTAAGATAAAGTAAATATCCCTTTGAGAGGAATGTGGTGCACACCAGTTAAGGTGGCTTTTAAACCCTCTAAGGCACCAGATGCCCTATTAGCAGAATGGGTGGCCCACACATTCACAAGAATGGGCTCCATTGCATCTTGGTAGTGAAATGACATCACAAGGTAGGAAACAGGCCTAAAATGAAGTAGAAGCGAATCACAAATCCTTACTTTAAATTCCCTTTGGCTTCTTATCATCCTTTTTTTTTGGGGGGGGGGGATCGGAGTTTAAAGTGAGTTAAGGAGATGTGCTAATGGATGTGAGTCAATGACGGTCTTTGCCAACTCTCTCCTCTTTCCGCTTTCAGGTTACTCAAAAGCGACAATTCTGCGCAGCGCCACACTGTCACCTGCTAACACCTCCCTGACACCAGCTTTTTTCTGCACAACACACAGGCTGGGCCACCAATCCCCCAAGCCCGGCCTAGCCTTGGCCGGGACAAAGGCCAATCCCTCCGATATGGGGGTGGCCAAAGCCATCCGTCGTTTCAGCGGGGGCGGCGGGGTGGGGGAGCTGCGGGAAGAGGAGTCAGTGGAATCCCCCACCAGCTGCCACAATGGCAGGCCCACCCCCGTCCGGCAGCGCAGCCGTTTTGTGAAGAAGAACGGCCACTGCAACGTGCAGTTTGTCAACATGAGCGAGAAGGGCCAGCGGTACCTGACAGACATCTTCACCACTTGTGTGGATATCCGCTGGCGCTGGATGTTCCTCATCTTCTGCCTCTCGTTCGTGCTCTCCTGGCTGGTCTTTGGCTTCACCTTCTGGCTCATTGCTGCCATGAATGGGGACCTTGCCCCCGAGCAGCCCCCCAACTCAAAGCCCTGCTTCTCCGAGGTCACCAGCTTCATGGCTGCCTTCCTCTTCTCCCTGGAGACCCAGACTTCCATCGGGTACGGCTTCCGCAGTGTGACGGAGGAGTGCCCATGCGCCGTCCTGGCTGTGGTGCTGCAGTGCATTCTGGGTTGCATCATTGACGCCTTCATCATTGGGGCCATCATGGTCAAGATCGCCAAACCCAAGAAGCGCAATGAGACCTTGGTCTTCAGCGAGACAGCCGTGGTGGCCATGCGCGATGGGAAGCTCTGCCTCATGTGGCGTGTGGCCAACTTGCGCAAGAGCCACCTGGTGGAGGCCCATGTTCGGGCACAGCTGCTGCAGGTAAGGATGGCACTATCGGAGCAAGGCAGGAGTTGGGCGGCAGCAAGATGGTTTTTGGAAGTCCTTTGAATGATTCTTCTGGGATGATGAAACCAGAGGGTGGAAAACGGATGAGTAGATAAAAGGCAACAAAGCTGTATGAAGAACATTAGATAGAGAAGGACAGAAGTTTGTGGGAGGTAGGTGAACAGATGTGGAGAATATTCTTTGGACTATTGCTAGAAAAAGGATGTTGTAGCTGCTATTTATTATGAGAAGTACAGTGGTACCTTGGTACTCAAACAGCTTGGCTCCCGAACAAACAGACTCCCAAATACCACAAACCCAGAAGTGAATGCTCCAGTCTGCGAATGTTTTTCGGAAGCCGAATGTCCAACGCAGCTTCTGATTGAGTGCAGGAAGCTCCTGCAGCCAATTGGAAACCGCTCCTTGACTTTTGGACCATTTCAGGAGTCGAACAGACTACTGTAATGGATTACGTTCGAGAACCAAGGTGCCACTGTATTTGTATAAGGCAGCAACTCCCAGTTGGTGGCCACCCACCAAGGGGGTCCAGGGCACCATTCACATACCATAGAGATATCAAAATGTTCAAAAGTAGGGGGTCCATGGCTTGGCTTTTGAAAAACAAGTACTTAGCTCATTGGTATTAAGGGATGGAAGGCAAGACAGATAAATAGATGAATGAGTCTGAGGTAAGAGAGGGGAAAGTGTGAAGGGACTGGAAGGAAAGATGGACACAAGGGTGGTGCTTCTCGAAGGGACAGGCTGCTTATTTCCTCTTCATCCTGTAGCAGAATCCTCTGTAGGAATTGTGTTTTAGAAAAAGGTGGTGTTCAGTGGCCAGCAGCCATTTCGGCAACTGCAGTGGCAGTTTTCCCAATCAACCCTGGAAATGGCTGCTGGTCATAGGAGCCAACTCCTAGGGGGCCAGGAGTCTTCAGCCCCTAATATTTGGGGGGGGGGCAGGCCCTCCCAAAATTGATGGGCATTGCCATTCAAATGGTGTGTGCGCGCCGTATCATGTGATCAGTTATGTGGGGCGGGGCTTACCTGCAGGCCCTCCCCTTAATTTTATTCCACTTGGCACCCCTGCTGCTGGGCACTGTGAGTCATACTGCAAATACACATTTATCAAGTCCTGTTCTGTACATAATGCCCTCCTTTCTTTGCCTTCTCTCCGCAGCCTCGTGTGACCCCCGAAGGCGAGTACATCCCCCTGGACCACAACGATGTCAACGTAGGTTTCGACAGCGGCACCGACCGCATTTTCCTGGTGTCGCCTGTGACGATTGTGCACGAGATCGACTCCGAAAGCCCCCTCTACGAGTACGGCCCCGCAGACCTGGCCGAGGCGGACTTTGAGCTGGTGGTTATCCTGGAAGGCATGGTGGAAGCCACGGCAATGACCACTCAGTGCCGCAGTTCCTACCTGCCCGGCGAGCTGCGCTGGGGACACCGCTTTGAGCCTGTGCTCTTTGAACGGCGCGGCCACTATGAGGTTGACTACCAGCACTTCCACCGTACCTACGAGGTGCCCGGAACCCCAACATGCAGCGCCAAAGAGCTGAGCCATCGCAAATACAGGGCGCCCCCTGCAGGAGCCACCGCTGCTCGCGCCTCCTTCTGCTACGAGAACGAGGTGGCGCTCAGCTGCTGCCGTGAGGAAGAGGAGGAGGAGGAAAGGCAGGGAAGCCGGAGGGTGAGCCTGGAGAACGAGGCAGCCGCCACCACGTGACGCCACCAGTGTCCTTAGACTGAGGAGGGCCGAGGGGAGGTGGGGAGAAAAGCAGCTGTTGTAGCGCCAAAACCGCCTCTTCACACAGCAAAAGGATAACACTTTCATGCTTCACCGTTCCTGACCCCCCAAAAAGCACATCTAGCAAGGTCTGGGCTTTCTAGAACAGGCTGTGGTGTCTGTGTCTCTAACTGTTGGGAGAAAGAAAGGCCATTTTCTGACATTTTAGCCCTTGAGAGTTTCCCCGTGATAGTTGGAACTGCAGAAGGAGGTTAAAGAGGTTATCGATGCTAAAAAGGGAAGGGGGCGGGAACCCAAGTTAAACACAGCTGGTAGACTGCACAGGAGGAGCAATACTCATCTCATGTTCATAAAATTATGGATGTGGCTGTGGGGAGCTAGCTAAAAGGGTTTATCATACGGAGTTCCAAGGACTTATAAGGGGGGTACTCAATGTTGCTCAAATGAAGACCTACCCCTTGTGGATTTGAGCCGTGGATGTCTAATCTATCAGGCTCTATGATATATAGAGGGAAGAAGGGTTCATGGAGCTCTGGAGGCGACTTTTCAGGGGATCTGCTGGAAGGCATCTGGCCTTATAGGATCTATGCAAATGCAGGAAGGCGGCTTGTTTCAGAAATGTGTGTTTCTTTTCAGATCTAATAGCCAGAAATCACACACCTACAGGGTGCAAAATTACACGTGGTCTTAGCACCCCTAAAACTGGTTTGCCAAGCCCAAATCAGTAAGCCCTATCTAAAATTCCAGTGGAAGTAACTGGAAGTTTTCATGTGTGTGCATTTAAAAAAGAAAGAGTAACTGGCAAGTATATTATGGGCTGGCAATATTTCAAATAAGTCTTTCTTTAGAAGGAGACAGTTAAGGCTCATAAAATGTAACCACACCACAAAAACAAGGGTTGTTAATAAAAAGAAAAACTGAAATCCAACCTCTAATGGTCCCATGTGTTGTTGTTTTAAGTCCTGTAGCAGAAACAAGGGAAAGAAATGGAAAGAAATGCCCCTAAAACAAATAATGTATGTATGGTCACCACCACCACCATCGCATTAAATATTTGGGGAAAGGCCAAAATATGGGTGTGACTGTTATATCCCAAGTTTCTCTCTCTCTCTCTCTCTCTCTCTCTCTCTCTCTCACACACACACACACACACACACACACTTGCTTTAAAGTCAAACATATGGAATTTACCTTACTCAATAAATAAAAAAGGGACACGGGTAGCGCTGTGGGTTAAACCACAGAGCCTAGGACTTGCCGATCAGAAGGTCGTGGTTCAAATCCCTGCAACGGGGTGAGCTCCCGTTGCTCGGTCCCTGCTCCTGCCAACCTAGCAGTTCAAAAGCACGTCAAGTACAAGTAGATAAATAGGTACCACTCCGTCGGGAAGGTAAATGTTCGCCAAAAGCGGCTTAGTCATGCTGGCCACATGACCCGGAAGCTGTATGCCGGCTCCCTCGGCCAATAAAGCGAGATGAGTGCCATAACCCCAGAGTCGGCCACGACTGGACCTAATGCTCAGGGGTCCCTTTACATTTAATAAATAAAAAAGAAGGCAGGAAAGGAAGAAACACCGGTGGAGATGGGGAGCCACGATTGCTGCACCCTGACCATACCACCACACTCCATGCTAGCGATAGCTATGACTGAAGGCGAAGCTGCCTTTTAACAGGTCATACAATTTGCCTAGTAATGTCTACTCCGACAGGCAGCAGTTCTCCAGGATCGTAGGGGAGAAGCCTTCCTGCTACAGGACCTTCTGTATACAATGCATGTGCTCTCCCACTGACCTATGACCCCTTTCTGAAGTGCTGCCCCCTTCCCATTGATATGCTTTCATTCCTTCCAATGAAGCACAAGAGAACCTGACTGAGGACTTTGGCCCAGGGTTCAGATCTGTCTGTCTCCCACTTTGCTGGCCACTTCTTGGAGGGGGGCGGAATAATCCCAGCACCAGATAAAAGATCCCTATCTTAACCTCTGCTTCGAACCCAGAGCAGGAGACATCTCAGAGCCGTACGAGTGATCCCACTATAAACAGCTGCTGTCCAAGCCGGTTGGGTGACAGCAGCGTAGGCTGAAGGTCAGATCGGTGAGAGCTCAGATTGGATTCGCAGCTGGGAGCTCAGATTAATATGACACAGTTCCATCGCTAATCCTGACTGCTTTGCGCCAGCACTGGTGGAGGGAGGGCACATTGGGGTCTGCTCCCTCTGCGCGCCTGCCACTTTCTGCTCCTCTGCCCTGTCCCATCACCCCGTGCCTCTTAGGTGCTGGCACCCACTCTTCACACTGGCACAGCAGAGGTGATGGGATGTCAGGAACTCCTCGCCGGTCACCGTGGAGCAGGTGACAAGATCAAGTGGAAAGGCATTCTCCTTGAGCCAAAAATAACCTCTCATGAGTCCCTAATCTCCAAGCCTAGGGCATCTATCAGACTGGGATGTGAAAGTCGCCAGAGGTTGGGACAGAGGTCAACCACAAGCTCTTATCTTAGGACAGCCAATGGGTGACCTGAAATCTATGTGGGGCTACTTCTATATTACCAACGCCCTTCGCTCTCCCTTATCATCATAACAACCTTGTGAGGCGGGTTAAACTCCGTAAGCTTCGTGACTGAGTGTGGGGATATGAAAATGGGTCTCCTGGGTCCTAGTCTGAACTAATTCTAGTATATGAAGTTTTCAGACTCTTATTTCAACCCCACATATGCCCAATAATATTTCAAGGGAGGCCTTTATAACTTTGTTTCATAAACAGGGAACCTGAGTGAAGAGCAACATACCCATTTCAGCAGGTGAATCACTGAATCCGAACACGTCTTCCTTCTGCTTCTTTTGTTTTCTTGACATGGCTCTGGTGCCTTTAACAGCTGCCAAATGGGCAGAAATTCAACAGTTAAAGCATTACCCAGTATGCAGATGCTGGGGAGGGAGAGGTGTGACAAGGGAATATTCTAGTCCCTCTGCCCCTAGCTGGGGAAAGGAGATGCTTCAGCCATCTCTTGCTCAAGCTGCTGCCACCCTCCCCAAACCTGCTCTGCAGCCAATGCACACTTTACATCCATGTTAGGCCAGTTTGGCTCCAGCAGTCAAGAAAGCAGTTTCTATATGTGCTGTACAGCAAAGTGAGGGGCAGATGGAGCTCCTCAACCTGGGAAGAAAGCCCATCTAGGAGAAGCCCTAACCGCCACCGCCTGGAGGAATATCTGCAGGAAAAGAAAAGCCTAAGGCAGGGATCAGCAAACTTTTTCAGCCGTGGGCCGGTCCACCGTCCCTCAGACCATGTGGTGGGCCAGACTATATTTTTGGGGAGGAAATGAATGAATTCCTATGCCCCACAAATAGCCCAGAGATGCTTTTTAAATAAACATACCCACTCTACTCATGTAAAAACACCAGGCAGGCCCCACAAATAGCCCAGAGATGCATTTTAAATAAAAGCACATATTCTACCATGTAAAAACACCAGGCAGGCCCCACAAATAGCCCAGAGATGCATTTTAAATAAAAGCACATATTCTACCATGCAAAAACACCAGGCAGGCCCCACAAATAACCCAGAGATGCATTTTAAATAAAAGGACACATTCTACTCATGTAAAAACACGCTGATTCCCGGACCATCCGTGGGCTGGATTGAGAAGGCGATTGGGCCGGATCCGGCCCGCGGGCCTTAGTTTGCCTACCCCTGGCCTAAGGAGTAAAACCAACACAAACTCAGAGTCCTTATGACAGTAGGATGGTGCTTGTTGTACGCCTCCTTTCGGCAACTCCTGCAACCAAGCTGGCACCAAATGTGTTGCTCTGCTTTCCTTTGAACCACAACAGCGAGGCCGGGGGGGGGGGGCATCTTGTCATCTGTGCAGCCCAGGACCTCCATACACACCACCCAACCTTGCGCTGCCGGGAAGGCACTTGGGTGCTGCTAACACAGCGGTTTTGACTTCACCCCTGGAGGTCACATGTGTGAAAACAAACATAGGTGGAAAGGCAGCTCAACTGTTGAAGAGATGGGATACATAACTGGGCAGAGGGTTGCCAGGTCTCCTGACGCTCATCAGAATCGAGAAGAAGTGGTGGAGCCTGGGAGAAAAGGGATGGAGCCTTGAGGCACCTGGGGTACCTAGCCACCAAGCAAAATGTCTGCATTGTGGAGAGAGGAGATGGCAGAGAAAAGGGCAAAACCTCTCAAGCCAAGCAGAAAATAATTGCTCCCCTTTGTTCAGGACCTTCACTTACTCTGGAGACCCTAAAAAAAGCACTGGAACAACAGGTCAAACCCTGAGACCTAGTAACTTTAGCTATAGAGAGGCTTGTGAGTAGTTAGTTTTTCAGCATCCCTGCAGCTCCATCAACTCCAATAGCTTTGGTGATGCCAGACTAAGCACATTGGTGTTGTGTCGCATTAATGGGCAGCTGAACCACCTCTGTCTTGCAAAGGAAGAGTTGCAAGGTGGAGAATGGCTCAGGCCCTCTATCCAAGGCACTTCCAAAACCTAAATTCAGTCCTGGGTGTCCCAGGGTGGCAAAGCTTAAGAGGCCCCCTCTTTAATTCTCTCATTCCAACTCAGCCTGAAGGTTAATAGTACTTGTGAAAGGATTGAGCAAGAAGAGGAGGATCAGAAATACAGATGCTCAAGAAAAGGCACAGCAAACTGTATCTCCGCCCTAAAGAATTGCTTTTGGAGGATATGTAAATACATGTGGGGCAAAGAAGAAAATTAAGGCCCGGGGGGAAGGGTGTGGATTTACTCCATCTCCACCCTGTGTTAGCACTTAAATCCATTGCTGGTAAACTTGCTTGGCCTCCATCCAACTAATCAGCATCCACAGAGCAACTTATTAGAGACAGATGGCTCACAAATGACTCTTTGCCCTGACCTGCCAGCTGTCCCATGACACTTGAGCCTCAGCCTCAAAGAGTCAGGACTCACAGGATATCTCAGTCAGTCAGTTCCCCTTCAGATATGTCAGCACCCCCATGAGAGTAACCCACAGCAGCCTGCTGATCACCTGCATTTATTCCCCATTCCTCTGTTTGGAGAAGTGTAGGGTTTAATATAGATTATCTTAGCACCCCCTCTGGTGTCCACAGCTGGAATAGCAAGATCTGCAAAACAGCAAGATCATATATATGTATGTATGGGACGCGGGTGGCGCTGTGGTCTAAACCACAGAGCCTAGGGCTTGCTGATCAGAAGGTTGGTGGTTCGAATCCCCACGATGGGGTGATCTCCTGTTGTTCAGTCCCAGCTCCTGCCAGCCTAACAGTTTGAAAGCACATCAAAGTTCAAGTAGATAAATAGGTACCGCTCTGGCGGGAAGGTAAACAGCATTTCCGTGCATTGCTCTGGTTTGCCAGAAGCGGCTTAGTCATGCTGGCCACATGACCCGGAAGCTGTACGCAGCTCCCTCAGCCAGTAAAGCAAGATGAGCGCCGCAGCCCCAGAGTCGTCCACGACTGGACCTAACGGTCAGGGGTTCCTTTACCTTTATATATATATGTGGTACTGTATGGTGTGAGTGGGTGTTTTTATAAAGATACTTCTTGTGTTTCCTGAATCTGAAATTCATTAACTGAATTCTGGTTAAAGTCTACTTGGTCTGCTAAGACATGGAGGACAACTAATAGCACTCCTCCAGGTGATAGTAATCAAGCTGGGATATAAGTGCTCAGACTGAGCCTCTTGGCTCAGAAGGTCGGCGGTTCGAATTCCTGTGACAGGGTGAGCTCCCGTTGCTCGGTCCCTGCTCCTGCCAACCTAGCAGTTCAAAAGCATGTCAAAGTGCAAGTAGATAAATAGGTACCGCTCCGGCAGGAAGGTAAACGGCGTTTCCGTGCACTGCTCTGGTTCGTCAGAAGTGGCTTAGTCATGCTGGCCACATGACCTGGAAGCTGTTTGCGGACAAACGCTGTCTCCCTTAGCCAGTAAAGCGAGATGAGTGCCGCAACCCCAGAGTCGTTCGCAACTGGACTTAACGGTCGGGGTCCCTTTACCTTTATGTTAATATAAGAACCTTCAAAGTAGCCCTGGAGCACATCAGCAGCCCATGCAGATATTTTAGCAGAGACACCACATGCTGTCAGCTGTCAGCTCCCATCAGCAGTCCAGCTGCTGCAGTTTGCACTGGCTAAACTTTCAGATCAGGCCTAAGGACAGTCACACATAGAGCACATTGCAGAAATCCAAACTGAAGGACAACAATGCATGGACTACATTATTAGGGATACATACCCCTATTTTCTGGATGCTGTCTGCCCCAATAAATCATGGTCCCTGCATTGTTCCTACTTTTGCCCTTTGAGGATGCCTTGTTAAAACATTGTTAATTGGAGTTGCTAGATCTGCCCATTCTTCAGGTTTCTGCATGTGCATGGACAATAAGGCACCATATTGGGTACAGAGAGTGTCATTTCCCACACAGGGAAATCACATTTTGAACAATAGTTAAAGCTATGGTTTTCCTAGTAGTGATGTATGGCAGTGAGAGCTGGACCATAAAGAAAGCTGATCACAGAAGAATTGATGCTTTTGAAGTATGGTGTTGGAGGAGACTCTTGAGAGTCCCATGGACTGCAAGAAGATCAAACCTCTCCATTCTGAAGGAAATCAGCCCTGAGTACTCACTGGAAGGACAGATCGTGAAGCTGAGGCTCCAATACTTTGGCCACCTCATGAGAAGAGAAGACTCCCTGGAAAAGACCCTGATGTTGGGAAAGATGGAGGGCACAAGGAGAAGGGGACGACAGAGGACGAGATGGTTGGACAGTGTTCTCGAAGCTACCAACATGAGTTTGACCAAACTGCGGGAGGCAGTGGAAGACAGGAGTGCCTGGCGTGCTCTGGTCCATGGGGTCACAAAGAGTCCGACACGACTAAACGACTAAACAACAACAACATGTTTAACCAAAGCAGCAAACCCTACATAAGGCTGCACTCCTATGCTCGCTAATTTAGGAGTAAGTCCTACTGAACCTAAGGGAATTTTCTTCTGAACCTGCAGGAGATTTCATTGATTATTTTCAAACAGGATAGAACAGGACTATTGGAGAACAAATCTATGCACTTGGCAGAGCAAAGTGTTCAACAAGGGGAAGGGCCGTTGCTCACTGGTAGGGCACCTGCTTGCATGCAGAAAGTCCCAGCTTTAATCCTCAGCATCTCCAAGTAGGATTAGGAATGTCTTCTGTTTGAAACTCTGGAGTGTCTCAGTCAATCAGTTTAGATCATGCTTAGCTAGGTGGACCAATGATCTGACTCAGTAAAAGGCAGCTTCCTATGTTCCTATGCGGAATAATAGGAATGTTGAGACAGGACTCAGAGATCCTTGGTATGAACATAGGGGTGACAACTGTGTGTATATTTTTACACATTCACATATTAGTAATGTAAATGTGCTAATTTAGAATCATGCTGTATATATATATCTCACTCTCCACCACCACCCCCATTAAGTTTTGAGAGCAAGGAAGAAGGGAGCTGGAATATGAAGAAAGACAACTCTACCACATTTGCCTACAATGCTAACAATATTTTTGAAGGTATTCACAAATCTGGGAGAGATCATATCAGAAATACATTTGTCCACGGTAAACAGGGATACTTAGTTGGGGGACTGCATGCCCTCATACAAAAATGAACATGAAAAACCATTAGAGTTATGAGATTGTAATTATGGTGCTAGTGGTGAAATCATTTTCCAAATTATTATTTGGGGGAGAACGTTGCTTCCACAAATATATTCAAACAAATTTCTCCCTCAGTGCCCAGCTTTATCAGATATTATAAGATTATATCTAGAGAGAGTAATTTTCTTGTAAGAGGTGATGGAAAATTTGGCATCTTGCAAGTTTTAAGAAAGAAACCAAGAAAGAGAGAAACCAAGTGTGTAAATGAAAGATATAGACATATGCAAGGGCTTGACCTTTAGATGTATAAACAGGAAAATGCCTAGATAGCTCTAGTGTGGAAACACCTGTATTTGCAGTTAGGGTGAGCTGTTACACCATACCAATGGGTGCTTTGCAAGTCTAGTCTGTATTGCTATATAAACTATGTGTGAACGAAGACTGAGGTTCTAGCCTCTGATAGTTTTCTTGATTGTTTGCTGTAACCTTTTCTACACATGTAAGAAATAAAACTTTGCTTCTTGGAGAATTTTCAGGTGTTACTTGTCATTGCTGGTGAGTAAAAGGGACTTGGCTGTACAATGGGCCTCAAGAGGAGTTTTCCCACATCACCAGCAACTGAGGATATTGACTTCGTGCCCATGATGCAGTGGGCTGTGTGGTCCACAAAAGCTCATGCCTAAATATGCGTGTTAGTCTTTAAGGTACAGCACGACTTTTTGTATTTTTAATATTCATAAAGAGGCCTGCTTTACCCAACTGAATTACTAGGTAAGGCTGCTGGGGGTCTATGGCAACCGCCTAGGCCCCTCTTAGCAACAGCGTGTTCCCTTTCTAGTCCGCTCCGTTGGCCATGCGTCAGGCAGAGCCTTCTCTCACTCTCTTATTGGCTTCTTTGCACATCACTCGCCATGACTGACAATAAAGCAACGAGGGCGGGACACCAAGGGTCTCTTTTGGAGTGCATAGACTTGTGGCTTATAGACTCTCAAACGGATATCGGATTTCCGGGTTTAAAACTGGAATAATATTCTTCCTACCCTCGGGCAGAAGCGAGAGCTGCCAAGAGGAAACAAAGGGAGAAATCGAGGATTCTAACATACTTGAGACTGGGCGTGTCCTCCCACGGGGGGAAAATGTCGTGCTCTTCTTCTTTTTTTAACCCTGATCGTTGGCAGGGTGGATGTGGGTAGGGATTTTACATAAAGCCGCAGCACTGCTGCATGGAAGTCAGTGGGGCGTCGTTGCAGTTATGCAACCGAGAACTGGATTCTGGCAGGAAGGCTTAAGGGGGAATTCGACGACCAAGTGTTTTGTATGGGGAATTTGGGGCTGCAAATCCAAACCACCCCGATCTATAACCATAGCTGTCAACTTTCCCTTTTTTTGCGGCGAATTCCCTTATTCCAGCGCCGTTTCCCGCTGCTATCCCGGATTGTTAGATATCCCATAGACTGTCCCCGGGACAGGTGAGGCTGCTGATCCCTTATTTTCGAGGCTGCTGATCCCTTATTTTCAAATCTGAAAGTTGACAGCTATGCCTATAACTTATAATATGAACAATAGGCTACATTGCAGGGCTGTCGTAAACCTCTCCCCGCCCCACGCGGCCACCTATACATAATCAAACCAACCAGCCATGTGGAAATGGGCTGGACTTGCGCCGCTGCCAGTGTGGATTTTGTGTTTCAAAACGTTTAAAAGCTACACACGCGTTATCTTTATCGCGTGAAATAAGGGCTGAGATATAAAGGGCACGACGGACTTCTCTCTCCGGCGCTGCCTTTTGTTTGGCTGTCCTACTGCATAATCCATGGTCCACGAAAAGGCTCGCGTTCTTCGTGGTTTCCCACGGATGGAAACAGCGTGGAAAGGAACCAGGAAGCACCCTCTCAGCCATCGTGAGTTATCACTCTGCTTTTTAGGTAAGCGTATAGGGTGGGACAGCTGAAAGTCTATAGCGTCGACTGCATATCCACAGAAGGATATCGGGCGGGCTGTTAGGAGAAGTCCCAGATTTCATTGAATAGCTCCCCTGTCAATATCACCAGGGAGGTGCCTATTGGTTGAAATGGGCGTGCATCCCAATTCTGAGAAAAAGCACGCCACGTCTATTGGTTCCCTCTCCGAGCTGTCAAGTGGCGTTCCGCGGGGTCTCTCTTTTCCTATTGGCTACGCCCTTCGCACGGGGCGGAACGTTCCTTTCAGTGCAGGACCAGGCTGCTGCGGGAGGAAGGCGCAGCCGTTGGGAGCCCCGAAGAGAGACACGGAGAAAGTGAGGAGCTCTCATTTCTCCCCTTTAGGGGCATTCTGGCCACCATGGAGGACGGCATCTATGGTAGGGACCCCTGAGACCCGGCCACGGGGAAGCTTAAAGAAGGGCGAGGCAGGCGGAAGGGAGTATTGTGAGACCGTCCAGTAACTACAATGGGAAAAGCGGGTAGGCGGGCCGAGCCATTCTGAGCGAGAAGACTAGGGGGCGGGGCCGATCCCTTACAAAGAGGGGTGGGGCTGGGCTGAACCATACCAGTGACAGGGGGAGATGTGCGAGTGGGCCATCTAATTTTATTTAAGGGGGAGACATGAAAATTGTATGGATCTGGTGACGTGAGCCATACCCGATGTACAGCATTCGATTGTCAGGGCGGAGGTGTCTTTTTTTAAGGCTGTACCATTCTAGTGGCGGGGGGGGGGATTGGGATGTACCATTGCCGTGAGCAGCTGGGAGTACCTATTACAATGTAAGGAGGGGGCGTGTGGGTCGTACCAATTGGCTGAGTGGGGGGGTGGCGTTAACCGGCAGAGCCATTTCAGTTGGCGGAGGGGGGAAGACTAAAAAATAAAGTTACAATAATTTAAATAATGGTCTGTACCATTTCTCTCTTTGGGAGGAGGGGTGTCTGTGTCCCGGAGCTAAACATTCTGCGGGGGTGGAGGAATATTTGGAAAATGAGTCAGAGAGGATCTTATCTCTTGGAGGGGCTGCCTTTTATTTGCAGTGCACAGGAAGGTCAAGCATCATTATTACCAAGAACAATAAATTGATTATTATTTTATTTTATTTTATTTTGAAGTTGCTTTGTGAGCCCAGTGCTGGATGAAAGCTCAGTGTGAGCACAATTAATTAATTATTAGTGCCGCCGATTAATTGCGCTCAGGAGTTTATATAAGTGCTTCAGAACTTGTGTCATCTCAGGTTCCCCTGCAAAGCATTTCTTCCCTCACCTCCAGCAGCTCCTGAGAGATAAGGAACATATCCTTTTCATTAAAATGAATTTAATTTAAAATTTGAAGCCCAGTTTGCAAACACAGAGGGAAAAAGTGGGGAAAGCTTAGTTTTACTGCATTTAAGAATAAGAACAACCCAATCTCAAAAGGCTATCTGTGGCATACACACCGCTATTCTGCAAAAGCTGCTGTTCCAAGTGTATCTCCCTTGCTCTGAAGGTCCTCACCAAGGCCACATCCCCACTTTAAACAGTCATGGCTTCCCGCAAGGAATCTTGGGAAGTGTAGTTTGCTGGTGTGCTGGGAGTTGTTAGGAAGAAACTCTGGTCATTGTCACTCAGCAAGGGAAATATGGAGATCCCTGGACAACTCTCAGCAACCCTCAACAAACTACACTTCCCAGGGTTGTTTGTGGGAAGCCATGGCTGTTTAAAGTAGCACCACGTTGCTTTACATGTGTGGGGTGACTGTGACCCAAGTTAAGTGAGGCTACTCAGGAGAGCCATCTCCTTGGTAATGGTGCCCTGGTTGTGGGGTAGCCTCTACAGAGAAGCCCGCCTGACACCTTCCTTATGGTTTCTTCAGAACTAGATGAGGGACTTTTTATCCTCCCAGGCTTTTTAAACCTGCGGTCTTCCTTTATCCCACTGCTTTCATGGTGTGTCGTGCCTCAGCTTTGCTTTTAGGTCTTTCTCTCCTGGAAAGGTTTACGCTGCAGCTGTTTTTTATGATAGTTTCATCTTTATATTTTTGAGATACCCAGAGAACTACGTTATTGAGCAGCCAATATAATTAAGATAAATAAGTAAATGTTGCAAAGGAAGCCATCTTGGAGGAAGCCGCTCATAATAATAATGTTAATAGTAATAGTAATAATAATAATAATATCTTTATTGTCATTGCCCCCTCTCGGGGACAACGAAATTACTTGGCTGCTCCATCCACCCAGGTAGGGCACTCCACTCAAAATCAGAACAACAATAAAAACACTAATTAAAACAATACAGTATAATACAGCAAGGAAGATTAGATGACTTTCAAAGTCCAGGTTTCCCATTCAGGGCCGAGATTGCTGTTCTTGAGACGGCTCGTTCTTGTCTTCATCGTCCTGTATCTCCGTCCCGACGGCAGGAGCTCGAAGAGACAGTGACCAGGATGTGATGGATCTTTTACTATGTCCAGTGCCTTCCTATGGCACCTTGTGGCATAAATCTGCTCTAAGGTGGAGAGTGGGCAGCCAACAATGCTCTCTGCTGCCTTAACAACTCTGCACAACCCCATCCTGTCCTGGGTAGTACAGCTTCCGTACCACACACATGCAAAGCTTATTTATTTATTTAATATCCTATCTTCCCGTCAAGGGGCTTGAGGCAGCCTACCTCGTTCTCTTTCACATGCACCTATTTTCACCTTTGTAGGCACGTTAGGCTGAGAGATAGTAAGTGGCCCAAAGTCACCCAGGGAGTGACCTAGATCTCTTAGTCCTAGTGTGGCGTGTTAACCGCAACACCATGCTGTCTCATCTGAGGACAGGTAATTTTGCGACATCTGGGTATTGGGAGGGTTTGGATGATCCAGTCACACCCAACTGCGAGACCGAGAAGAGTTACTAACTTCTTTCCCTGGTTACCCCTAGAGGCTGATTAGAAAGGAGACAGGCCCAGAGGGGTGAATCATGCACTGGCCACCCCCTTTTGTGGTTTGATACTTTAGACCTACAGGCAGCAACAGGCCTTGCAACTATCTTGTGTGCAACTATCTATCCTCATATTGAAGACTGGAGGCTGAGGGAGATTCACAGGTCTGTCTCTTGATTGCTACACCACATTATAAAACTGGAAGCACCATCACCCTCCACATCCAGATGTTTGCAGCCACTAACTCAGATCACACTTCGCTCCTCAGTCCTCACTGAATAGGGATCGTTATTAATGTGATGGGGGTGGTAATAAGTTAATTGAATGTGTGTTCTCCAGTGTACAAACTTTGTCCAATCCAGATTATTAAATCCATGCATCTCTTCCTACTGAAGTAATCCCAAAGAATTTTACAGCCAAAGTAAAAATACAATGATAAAATTGCATCAACGCTATTTTAAAAAGATGTACAGTAACAGTAAAATATATCATTGGTGCTGTCCGCTGCCTGGTGCTGAAACAATAACAAGGTTGGCTGCAGGCAGGTTTCCCTGGGGAGAGCATTTCATAAATGGGGGACCGCTGCAGAAAAGGCCCATTTTCTTGTCACCATACTATAAACCTCCCCTGGAAGTGGCATGCAAAGAAGGGTCTGGGCAGGTTCAAATAGGGAAACGCCATCCTTTGCCTGAGAATCCTATCTGGAAGGCTGCAGTCCTATCTGGAAGTTAACTTACCAGTGAACTCACTGCCACTTACGAGTAAGATTTATTTATGTGCTGCTTATATGTCAAAGGGGTTTCTGTAAGATAGGATTGTACAGTAGACATAGAAATGGAAATCCCACCCGCTTCAGCTTTCCCCATTCACTCTGCTTCAGGGGCAGTTCTTCCTTCTTCGCCAATCCCAGGAACCATCTAAAGTATTAGTTACCCCTAACCTGCCACATGGAACCCCCTTTCTATGCTTTTTCTATTTCTTTACCATGCTTATCTGCCTCCGACCCTATCCAGGCATTCTGACCCCTTCCACAATGAGGGATAGCGGTGGGGGGCAGGGAATACACTGACTCTGCACCCCATCGCCTTCTGCGAGTTGGAGAGAGCAGTGGGGAACCTTTCTCGACTGGCATAGGCTCCCTGCTTGATTTGTAACACTGGTCTTCCAGGGTGCAAAGCTGACTCCATGCCCATTGTATCCTCTGACTTGGTGCCCACCTCCATGCTGCAACTTCCATTGCCACCAGCAGAGTAGTGTGATCAAAATGGCTAGAATATTACCCTTCTTCCCATCTTCTCTCCCCCTGCCCCAGTGCCTCCAGACCTGACGCCAGAGGAGAGGCTAGAGTTGGACAACATCCGCCGGCGGAAGCAGGAGCTCCTGGTGGAAATCCAGCGGCTGCGAGATGAGCTCAGTGAAGCCATGAATGAGGTGGAGGGGCTGGAAGCCAATGAGGGAAGGTGAGGGATTCCCTCCTTGTACAGGTGGCAGCTTGCTGGTAGAGCATCTCACTTCGGTGCTAAAGGTCCCTTGCCCCCAGTGTCTCCAGATAGGGCTGGGAAAGACTCGCTGCCTGAAGCCCTGGAGAGCTGCTGCCAGTCAGTGTAGACAGTACTGAGCAAGATGGATCAATGGTCTGGCTGTATGAAGCAGTCTCCTGTGTACTTGGACATGGCCCTGCCTTGGCCACTGGTCAGAGATTCCTTAACAATATGTGTGGGGAACCTGCGGCACTCCAGATCCTACAGGACTACAACTTGCATCATCACTGACCATCGGCAACATTGACTGAAGCTGATGGGAGTTGGAGTGCAATAACATCTGGAGGGCTGCAGTATAGAGTGTGGCCGCTTGCAGAATGTTGTTTATATCCTGGTGCCAGGACAAGCCTTTCTGGCAGCAGCTAACCTCATTCCTGCAGTATCTGCATTCAAGCTCAGAATGTGCTAATCCCAATACCTCCTTGCCTGCCATTCTTTGACTGCCTGGGATTTTCTTGCAACATTTAATCCACTAATCAGTTAGATTACTCCATGTTGGAAAAAACAAACTGTCACCTGACCAAAAGGATGTCCCTTAGGAATCAGGCAGCATATATTTAAGTGTGTGTGAATACAAGAGGTTTTAAAAAACTGCAGATGGCAAGCAACCATCTTAAAAGAAAGCTTTCCTCCGCTCACACGTACATCTTTGCCTCAGAAATAATTGTTTCCCCCCATATGCAAATGTGATTGAAAGCTTAGTCAATTAATCAGCCCAAACTCAGGTGATTAATGGATTAAAATGACTTTGATTAGGTTGCAGCCCTAATTGAAACCAGGAGTGGAGAAGCCTCCAGGTGTGCAGAAATACATTTACTGAGCTCCACAAACATAAATGTATGTTTATATTATATTGAAAAGGGATTCCTATTAATTCAAAATACTAGCTTCAATAAATACTTGTTTGTGTAGCAGATTTCCTCTCTTCTTTTCCAACAGCTGCTAGAGACCATGGTAAACTATCAGAGAAATATCCCAGAAAACCTTGGGCTACAGTGCCCTTTGTATGCAAGGTACATGATGGGGAAAATGTAGCTCCTTGTAGAGTGCCCCATAGAACCTCATGCTGACCATGCTGTGAACACATCCTGATTCCTCTCATGTCAATGCCAGCTTCAAGTTAGAACTTCCCTGCTTAATGAGTAACATAGGGTAAACAAATGAGTTCTCTGGTTCCATTTTGCTGTTTACAAGGGCTTGCGAACTGCCAGGCAGACAGTGTTGGAAACCAGGTCCTGGCCGTAATGGATCTTTGGTTGGCTGTGGCACATGGCTGTTCTTACCACTTATTTCAATTTTCCAAAGAATGTTCAGTGTCTGCTACTGTGCCTGTCACCTCTGATAATCCATCGTTCAGAGCCAGGTTGGCCGCTTAGGGGTAAGCATGTGATTCAGTCCTTCTGAGGCTGGCAGTACCATTTTTGGAGTGCAGGTGGGAAGTAGCATGTACATTTCCCCAGAGTTTCCATTTGCTTCTAGAGGTTTGCAGCCCCTTTGTTCTTTCAAGGGCCAAAGGACTGATGGGTGCGCTTCCTTGTCTTGTACAGTAAAACGCTTCAGAGAAACCGGAAGATGGGGATGGGCCGCAAGAAATTCAACATGGATCCCAAAAAAGTAGGTGGCTGGGGTGTGGGTGTGTGCATGCAGTGACTGTTTCTGGTACCAAATATATGTAGCACCTTCAGCCATCCACCTGGAACAGGCGGAACACAGTTCCCCTCCACACACACCCTGTGGTGTGTGGAGAATGCTGTGGTGATAGTTATTGTTCTCATGCACCAGTTGGATTCTGACATTGATCAGGCATTACAGTTGGCAGGTGGGTGGGTGGGGGCTAAACTCTCAGGAACTGCATGATAAGTGAGGGCAGGGCTAGAGTCACAAGTGGGATGGAATCCCTTCTCTTCCCCCCTCCCCCCGCCACCACCTCTGCTATCTTTCTGTCGCTGCCTCCCTTTCTTTCCCCCTCTCCTGTCCTTTCCTCCCTCCTCAGTGGATTGACAGGAAATGGACACTTGACAGAGGTCAGAACTGACTGATTTTGAAATTAGGCCAAGGGGTGCAGGTTGTCTGCTTCTGTTCTGGGGTTTGTGGCATAGGAAACGTGTGGCCCTTTGTATGTTGCTGAACTACAGCTCCCATCATCCCTGGCCATTGGCCATGCTTGCAGGGACTGATGGGAGCTGGAGTCCAACAGCATCTGGAAGGCCAACAGTTCCCACCCCTGTCAAAAGGTAGCGGAAACTTCTTTTCTTTTTGCTGGACAGGAGAATTGTGAATCCTGAGTTCTCTGCAATTGCCTCAGAATTGCAATTTAGTGGGTTAGGGAGCCAGTCCTCCCAAGTACTCTCTGGGAAGTATCTCTATGACTTAAATGTTTTGTTAGGTTGGGGGCATGCTTGAGCTCTGGGTCCTACAGTTCTCAGCTTCTCTGTTTTTTGTTTTTTTGCAGGGAATCCAGTTCCTGGTGGAAAATGAACTGCTGCGCTCCACCCCCGAGGACATTGCCCGCTTCCTCTACAAAGGGGAAGGACTCAACAAGACGGCCATTGGCGACTACCTGGGCGAGCGGTGAGAAGGATTGGGGAATGTGGGAGGAATAGCCTCACAGAAGTGAGCATTTATAACCCACCATGGTGGTGGAGCTTTGGAGTCTCCAGGACCTGGGAAAGGATCATAGGGATGGGATGACAAGTAGCTTCGCCTAGCAGAGGGAGTGTAGTCAGCAGGAGAGAGACAAGGGTGTGGGCCTTGCTGAGTGAGGTGGGTTCAAAGGGGAGGTCTTAACTGTAGCTCTCTCCACTTTTTATTCAGGGAGGAGTTTAATATCGCAGTACTCCACGCCTTTGTCGATTTGCATGAATTTACTGACCTCAACCTTGTGCAGGCACTCAGGTGAGTCTGGGAATCCTCAGCCCTCCTCTAGAATAGAAAGCCCTGGCCTGCTGGAATAGGTCTCCCAGTCTTTTAGCTGCAGGTTCTCGCCTTCTCCCTTCCTGTGCTGGGTGGGAGAGAGGCGGGAATGGCACCAGCAAAGTGGCGTTTTCCTCAGCCAGTGATGGGCACTCTTGGCTCTTTTCCTCTGCCTCAAAAATCCATCCCAGTCTTGAAGTGTAACGGTTGCCTTCCCACAGGCACACCACATGCCACAAGCAAAGAAGACATGGTGGGGTCCTTGTATGCTCAGGCTTTGTACACAACATACATTTAAAGCACATGACTTCCCTCAAGAATGCTTGGGGACTGTAGCTTACCCCTCACAGATCTACGATTCCAGGCACCCTTAACAAACTACAGTTCCCAGCATTCCTTGAGGGAGAGAGAGAAACCTCCTGTGCAGTCACATGTCCTTCCCATTCTCCTTGAGCACAGCTTTTTTATACCCAATACACAGAATTCTGTTAGCTGCATGTGTATATTTCTTGTGTAAATGTGACTTTATCGGGCCCCTTCATTGGAAAGCTGCTTCTCCACAGGAAAGCAGCAAATGAAAGGCACCATAAGGAGGCTTTCAGGCATTTCTTTTCAACAACAATGTTTTCCTCCACACACATACAAAAATCAGAGTAATGGAGCTAGAAAGGGGTTAGAAAGTCATCAGTTACAACACTGTCCTGGAGGTCTGTTCTGTTATATTTGCATTAACTTGCATGACCAAAATTACGAAATATTACATACAGAGAATAAGTATAGGCACAGTGTTTACGGAGTAGGCATAAAAGCATAGAATTGTAGAGTTGGAAGGGTCGTCTAGTCCGACCTCCTGCAATGCAGGAATCTTTTTTGCCTGACATGGGGCTCAAACCCACAACCTTTAAATCATTCTTTTCTCTGTTCATCGTCTTCCCTCTAAAACCAATCTAGGCAATTCCTGTGGAGTTTCCGACTGCCAGGAGAAGCCCAGAAAATTGACCGTATGATGGAGGCCTTTGCCCAGCGGTATTGCCTGTGCAACCCGGGGGTCTTTCAGTCCACAGGTACTGGGTTCTCTGGAAAAGGGAATGCGACTCTTATCTGGTGCTGGGAATTGTGGGGCTCCTGTGTTCTCCGGGATGGAAAATAAATTCAGTTCTGTCAATCACATTCAGGCAATCCTATCTTGGTTTAATAAGACAAGAGAGGAACGAGCCTCCTTCACCTACCTGCCTGCTGCTGCAGCTCCTCTCTTTGCAAAAGCTGGGAAACAAATCAAACCAAATCCAAACAAAGAAAACTCTGGCTGAAGGCGGAAGTAGAACCATCCGCAATTGCACTGCCTCCTCTGTATTTTGTAGGATCAGCACAGAAATGAGTCAGAAAACTGTTAGAGCTGCAGAGCAATCAGCTTTAATTGACACCCCTCACAAATATTTCATAGAATTAAAGCTTTTATTACTGCAGAGAGTCTTGGCAGACTACTTAAAAGATTTTTCTGCCTGTGGTAGCAATTGTAACAAGATGTTCTAGATGCTGCACAGTTTTTAATTCTTATTGCTTCCTTTATTTCGTATTGTATTTTATCATCTTCTATTTTGCTCAGATTGAAGAAATGCAGTATACAAGAAATGAAGGAAGCCACAAACATACAATTAAAAATCTGCACAAATAGTTGTTTGTGCTGTTTTAATTACATACGCTTCAGGTTACAGACTCTGCTAACCCAGAAATAGTGCTTCAGGTTAAGAATTTTGCTTTGGGATGAGAACAAAAATTGTGTGGCGGCAGCAGGAGGCCCCATTAGCTAAAGTGGTTCTTCAGGTTAAGAACAGTTTCAGGTTAAGAACGGACCTCCGGAATGAATTAAGTACTTAACCCGAGGTACCACTGTATATTTTGCCGCTTCAACCTAAATGAGCAGGGCTTTGGCGGGGGAGCAAGGTAGCCTGGCTGCTAGCACCCCCCCCCCCCAGCAGAATTAGCTGCACAAGATGGACGTGCCAAGGCAGGTACTGAGTTCTTTTCCTCTGTTCCTTCCCCTCCCTGCCGCAGATACCTGCTACGTCCTCTCCTTCGCAGTGATCATGCTCAACACCAGCCTCCATAATCCCAACGTCCGCGACAAGCCCACCGTTGAGAGGTTCATCACCATGAACCGCGGCATCAACGACGGAGGGGACCTGCCTGAGGAGCTGCTGCGGGTGAGAGGCCTGCCAGAGGGGAAGGGGAGGCCTGGGGGGGGGGTTCAGTGGGCCTGCTGCTTTGTTCTTTGGGTGTTTTTCTGGGAGAGGGGGAGGCTGTCGTAGTCGTCTTCACCGCTCAGGAATCCTCCGCCGGCTTGTGAGAAGCTTTGACCTCCTTGATTTTTTTAAAAATGCCCTTCGTCGTGAGCACTTTTTCTACCTGGTGTTTTGTCTTCTCTGCTGTATCTTTCGTGGTCTCAGTGCTGTGCTGAAAACACACAAACACACACCCCTTTTCTCTCTGCCTTGGGAAGGGCTGTAACCTGCCTGTAACTCCTCCCCTTCCTCCCCACCCCCCCAGAATCTGTACGACAGCATCCGCAACGAGCCCTTCAAGATCCCCGAGGACGATGGGAACGACCTGACCCACACGTTCTTTAACCCTGACCGCGAGGGCTGGCTCCTCAAGCTGGGTGAGAGGTGGCCCCCACCCCCACCCCATTTCCCTTTAAATACTGTGGTCTCTTTCCTCCCCCCTTCCGTTCCCCGCTGCCCTTCCCCTTGCCCTCCCCCTACCACCACCGCTACCCGCTCCCCCCGCGATCTTTGCACGTCTCTGCGCTCTCCTCTCTTCCCCCCCACCCGCCTGTTGTGTCATTTAAAGCATGACCTCTCTCTTCATCAGATCAAAGGGATCCTCCTGAAATCCACCCCAATAGCCCTTCCCCCACCCACCAGCAAATACATCATGACCCGTTTGGACCCACTGCTCATCGGATTGCAAGGATCGGGCAGAAACCGGGATCCTCCCTCCTCTTCCCTTCCCCCTCCCCAGCTCCTCATTGAGGTGGATCTCCTCTGAAGGATGATGAGAGGGGTCTGCTGGGATTTCGGAATCCCTCTAAAAGTAGGGAGAAGTCAGCTACTGAAATGTCTCTTAAACCTCCTCTCTGGCCTCTTAATATTTCGCCAGTGGCTGCGGATAAGTTTTCAAGCCAACCTGAAGCATTTGAAAGTGGCCTTCTCAAACAAAACAAAAAAAACCACCACCACCACTATAGGATTTACAGAATGCTGAAGCCTAAATCTGATCCCATATTCAGTGTCTGACGTTCATCAGCTCCTTAATCATAATAAGTTCCCAGAATCGAGTTAGGGGTTACTAGTGAAATTCCCACCGGAATAACTTCTGCCAGAAAACAATCACAGTCCCAGTACACATTGTTTGCTGGATCTGTTGCCTCGGGTAGCTTCCCAAGTACTGAGCTGTCTGTGGGTGAGGTGCTCCCAAAATGGTGATGCCATTGCAGAGCTTGAATTGTAGAACATGGGTGTCGCTGTCCAAGCAGCACTGTAATAGATGCGCAGCCACAAATGGGCAAGGATTTTGTTTCAGAGCAGCAGATGGGTCAGAAACGGGGTTCTTTATCTAAGGGGGGGAAAGGAACTTGCGCCATATCCTCACACCAGAAACTAGTAACTCGGATGGAAGACTCCAAGGCCAGGGCCTTATACGGCCCGGTGAGGGTGCAGTTGGTCCTTGAGATGATTTAAGTGTCCAGAATAGGCTGCATAATGTGACAGCTTTGTGGTGGCAAGGCATAGGAGGTGAGTTATTGGGTCCTGACTTGTGGGAGCCCTTATTCAAGACCTCCATCTGCTGTCCGCAGGGGGATTGGCGTGAGGGTGACCCTGCTCTTCTAAACTTAGAGCAGCTTCAGTGAGAGCAGACCTTCCACCTCAGCCACCTCCTGTTCAGCGTAGAGGGCAACATGGAAGCCAAGTTTCCTTACCACCACATCCTCCTTTCTGCCCTTGATGGGGGGGGGGCGGTGTCCCCAGTACAATACAGTTGCCCATTGGCTGCCCTTGGCTTAGAGGCCAGCCAATCAAGAGCAAAGAGGAGGAGTGTTAGGAGGCCGAATCAGCACGGCTTCAAGATGGAGGCATCTGAAGAAAGCAGTGTTATTTTTTGGAACCCCCTCGCTCCCCCCACAAAAGTGGGGCGCATAATGTACACACCTTTAAAAAAAAAAAAAGGAGGAGAAGGAAGTGGACTTGCAACCCTGATCCCTGGCCTGGCTAAGATGTCAAGTTCCACCACAGCTTTTCCACAGCTCCCTGCGGAGGCTGATGTTTTGGAAAACCATTCCTACAATCGCTAATGCCAACCTCATCTACACTTTTAGCAGTAGGGTTTCTTGTGACGTGCCAGAGTTTAGGGGTCTACGTTATTTAGCCAAGTGATGCCCATCACCTTACATCCACCCCAATAAAATTTTAAACCCTTCCTCCCTGTGCCTGCCCCTCCCACCCCACTCCTGATGCCCCCAAATGCCTGTGTCTGTGTCGGAGGATTTTTGATTTGACCATGTACTTCTACCTTATGTTGATGTAACTTGTTCTCCTTTCTCTCTTTCTCTCTCCTTCTCTTCCTCTCTCTCTCTCTCTCTTGCTCTCTCTCTCTCTTTCTCACCCCCATTCTCTCTATCCTGACTCCCCGGTCCCCACCTCTCTTTCTCCCCTCTTTCCCCACCACTGCTGCCCTGACCCCCCTCTCTCCTCCACCGTCCCACGGCGCGGACTACATTTGTTCCACTGTCTGAATTCTGCCCCCCAACCCAGGAGGTAGGTGAGAAGAGGGGGGCATGTTTGCTTTGCCGCCGAGAGCTGGTTTGCCTGGTGCTCTTTGGAGGGGAGGGGGGGTTGGAAATGAATTGTGCTGGGTGCTCAGGGACAGATTCAGTGGGCTAGGAATGGAAGACTAAATCTGGAACTTGGGTTCCTTTGTTGACTGGAAGGGGTACACATCTTCATGCATTCATCTTCAGCCGGTCGATCAGGAGGACCCACAAATGGGTCACACCATGACCTATAGCGGGTTTCAGTAGTAGCATCCTGACAGAGAGAAAATCAGAGAGAGGGTGACCAGATGCAATGGAGGACAGGTATACCATACCTTTTAATACGGTGTTTCTCAAACTTGGGTCCCCGGCTGTTGATGGACTACAACGCCCATCATCCCTGGCTACTGGTCCTGCTAGCTAGGGATGATGGAAGTTGTAGTCCAACAACAGCCGGGGACTTAAGTTTGAGAAACACCGTTAGCTGAGGATCTTAGGTAATAAATTGGAAATAAAGCTGCCAATATCATTAAAGCCTTCATATAAATCTGTGCTTCGACTGCCCTTGGAAGGCTGGGTGGAATTCAAGTCGCTGCACCTCAGAAAGTATATTATGGTGCTGAGAAAGGGCAGCTCTAATTTTCAAGAACTATTGTGCTCATGTCCTACCTGTGGAAACAGAATGCTAGGCTATCCCAAAGGCCCCGCTAGCCCAACATCCTGGCCTGATAACAGCAGAACTCTTGTTACGGACTTACTTATTGCAGAAGATGACTATGCGCAACCTGCAGGTACAGAAGCAAAATGTCCACAGCTGGGGAACAAAAGCAAGAGAAGGCTGTGGCTTTCAAGCCCCACTCAAGGGCTCCCCAGAGGCATGTGATTGGCCATGGTGGAAAAGCAGGATGTGGGGTCAGATGGGCTCCAGTAGCACTTTTCTGAGGGTCCCTAAGAGGGAAGGAATATCTGCAACTCATAGCCTAACCCGTGAAGGCATGGGAGAAAGCAAGGGAAATTGAGAAATCTCATACACACCCAGTTTTTCAGAAACAAATAGGGGTGGGGAAATGGGAGGGCAATTTGTCCAGGTTTTTTCCAGGCCTTCACATCCCTAGCTGAAATACCCTCTTCGTAACTGTAAAAAGCAAAGGAGCCCTCCCCACTCTTGCATCTGGTCACCCTAGAGAGAAGCAGGAAAGTGGGAGGTGTTTATTAAAAAGAAAAAGAAGAAAACAACAGAGAGTGGGTCTCATGTTAACAGGGGGTCCTGAATCTGAAAGACAGAGGACTACTATCTTAGTGGGTAAGGTGAGAGGAGCAGAATGAAGGGAAGTGTGTGTTTGTTTTAGATCGAAATGGGGAGCTTAAAAGGGGGGGGGGGTCCAGGATGAACTGAATTCTCCAAAATCAGTGTCCCCCAAGGGCTGAAACATTTGCCCACTGGCATATATGAGACACCTCCAGCTAGACGTGCAGACATGGGAGTGTATTCACCTTGCCTGAAGCCAGGAATGTCTGTTGGCTTTGTGGAAGCATCTGGGAGTAAGAATTTGGGGATAAGTCTGAGCTTTGTAGAAGTAGTTGGCCTTCAAGCCTGTAGCAACCGCTTGCCTTGCATGCTGAAACTGGTGGCGGTTCCCTGGAGGTCCATATCATCAGGAGTCCTTTTACTGAATATGTGAAGTGGCGTTTATTCAGGAAAACCTAGTTCATCAGCAAAATCAGCCTCCCATAGAGGTTGAAAACGCATTAGAAGCATCCTAAGCTGGCAAGTCCTCTTCCGGAGAACCTTGCCTAGAGGCAGAAATGCCTTTTTCAAATTGCAGCTCTGTTTTCTTTTTGAAGGGGGTGGGAGGGGTCACCACAAGGCTAGTCCTGCCCCCACCCCCAAGTTGCAGAGCAGCAGGACATAACTTGCTGGGAGGCTGCCTTAGAGGATGCTGAACGAGGCACAAGCCCTCCACTGGTCACTTTCATCTCAAAGTAGCCTGCTGGGATACCCAGTGCTTGCAAAGCAAAACCCACACAATAACGAAAGAGAGAATATATCCCACAGACTCCTATTCTACAGGAACTTCCTCCCACACTTGCAGTTGTGCTTTGTGGTTACTTTGAGTGTTTGCTGCCAGTTTTCTTCTTCCCGCCCTGGGGTACCATTTTCAGATTCCCCTTTGTCATTTGCCTCCGCTCGTCAGCTTTTTGTTTGTTTATTTTGTTTCCTTTTCTTTTCACACTTCTGCTGAATCTATTTCGTTGCGTCGGCTCTGTCCGTAAGCATGGCTTCCCGCCCCCCGAGGCTCCACGGGTGGGGAAGGGTTGAGTGGCGGAAAGAAAAGGCATCAATGCGAGCACAAATCCTTCCCCCCTCCCTCCTATTTTGCTTTCAGGAGGGCGAGTGAAGACGTGGAAGAGACGCTGGTTCATCTTGACTGACAACTGCCTCTATTACTTTGAATACACAACAGTTAGTACAGTTTCTCTCCCCGCCTGCTCCCATCCCATGCTCCCACCCTTAACCTGGCACCCAAGAGCCCCAGCCCAGGGCGGTATCTGCCGCCCAAGAGTCCCAAATGGCCAGGGTTGGGAGGAACAGAGACCGAGGGCACTGGAGTAAGCTGCCTTATACTGAATCAGACCTTGTGGTCCACCTAGTTCACTGTTGTCTACAGTGACTGGTAGGGGCACTCCAGGGTCTCAGATAGGGGACATTCCCAGCCCTGCCCTGGAGATAACCAGGGAATGAACCTGAGGCCTTCTGCCTGCAAAGCAGATAAATGCTCTGCAGCTGAACTTTTGGCCATTCCCAAACCCGGAGCACAGCAGCTCCTCCAGAATTCTTTGCTTGGGGCAGAGAGGGTAGGACGCAGGGAATAGTCCTGCAAGTTCAGCCCTGTCTGGGTCAGCAGAACCAGCAACAAACACACCACCCTTCACATCCCCGCCCCCCAAAAAAGCTTGGCCACAAATAAAAGAATGGGAGTGCCATCTGGCATGCCAAGACCAAGTGCTTCAGTGTTGAAGAAGGTGCCAGCCCTGCTTGTTTGCAGGAGTGGCAGAGGACTGAAGCTGGAGGAGCCCTGAGGTCTGAGCTGCACCCTCCCCCCAGTCTTCTTGGATCAGGCCCTTGTCCTCCTCTCCATTCCCTTCCCAGCTCAGGTTTCAGACACCTTCCATTTCAGCTCCATCTCTCTCTCTCTTTGATCCTCTGACAGGACAAGGAACCAAGAGGAATTATCCCTCTGGAGAACCTGAGCATTCGGGAAGTGGAAGACCCTCGGAAACCAGTGAGTTGGCACTGCCTTATGCTGTTTTTGCATCTTGGCTGTGGTTCTTTTATTGGATGCCCCATGAAAATCAGCATAACTACTGGGTTGCAGCATTGCAATTGTTATTCATTCCTCTTCTGTCATATTCCAAAAGATTCCTATAAATTTCATGCATTTAAGTTACATTAGGAATTATCCCAGGAACTGCACTAAGACATCGCCAAATACATTCCTAGAAATTCCCAACGCTCCTTTTATATGACACTCAAGTTATTTAAGAATCCTATGTGGTTTTCATTATTATTTTTCAACTCTCATTAATTTAACGATGTTACCAAATTGCTGCTTTAACTTTTCCTTTGTTTGGTGGGGGAGGAATTTCCATTCTGCCCTTCTGCTGTGACAGAAAATGGTGAAGAGCTCTTAATAGTAACAGCAGCAATTTTTGAAAACACAAAATGTTAATCCCATGATGTTTTCCTGCCCACTTGTTGGTTGCGAGATCCCGTGCGGTCAGCCTCCCCACCTGCCTTCTTCCTCCTGTGTCCTCTTTCTGAACCGCTGGAGAGGCACAGGGGGTGAGGCTGCTCACAGACACCTGCCATTCTCAGGGACTTATCTCCCTCTCTCCTCCCTTTTCTTTGTTATTAGAATTGCTTTGAGCTCTACATTCCCAACAACAAGGGCCAGCTTATCAAAGCCTGCAAGACGGAGGCAGACGGGCGTGTGGTCGAGGGGAACCACATGGTCTACCGCATTTCGGCGCCAACGCAGGAGGAGAAGGATGAATGGATCAAATCCATCAAGTGAGGATAAGGCACCATTCCATTGTGCGGGGGGGGGGTGTCCTGGGAATCCTACCCCCATCAACAGCATTTTCTTCCTGCATCTCTAGCCAAGGAATGGAGAACCTGTGGTCCTCTAGAGCAGTGTTTCCCAACCTTGTGCCTCCAGATGTTTTTGGCCTACAACTCCCATCATCCCTGACCACTGGTCTTGCTAGCTAGGGATGATGGGAGTTGTAGGCCAAAAACATCTGGAGGCACAAGGTTGGGAAACACTGCTCTAGAGGTTGCTGGACATGCAACTACCATCACTCCTGGTCATTGGCTGTGCTGGCTGGGGCTGATGAGAGCTGAGCATCCAGAGATACCTGGAGGGGGCCATAGGTTCTGCAACCCATCTTAAAACCTTAGATACCACACTCACTTCCAGAAAATTTTACACACCTCCTTCAGATTTCTAGACCTCACTTATCCTAGGGCATCTCTCTTTAGGCTCCCCAGGCTCATCCTTAACCTCAACCTGAAATATACCTTGATCTTTTAATTCAGCCTTTTGGGGAGCTGTTCCCCCGTTTTTTTCTCTTTTTTTACTATTTGTTTTTATTTCTTTATTTATTAGACTCATCTCTCGCCCTTCATAAGATCTCAGGGCGGTTCACAAGGTAAAAATATAAGGTAAAAGTACAAATAAATAGTTGAAACAAAAACAACCCAACAATACCCCCCCAAAAAAAATAAACACATTTAAAAGGCTATGTGGCGATCACACAGGGTCCCCGGATGTTTGACGGTCTATTGATCCCTGTGCCACCACTGTGATTTCCTCCTCGCTGCCACCAACCAGTTTCTCTCGGGTACACACGGAGTCCAGACAGTTGTTAACGTTAACAAATAATCAAGTTTATTTTATAAGCATGAACAAGTTTATGGTTTCAGTAAATTTTTCTTGTCAGTTTCTTAATCTTAGTTTCTTTACTGACCTATACTTTCCTAACAACTTCAAACTGATTATCCCAACTATCTATCTGACTCCGCCTAACAGTTCCTCTCACTCTCTCACATTAAAACTAGACCAATCCACAGACTTATCCTCCCTCTTCCTTCTCCAACTCCCAACTGACTTCCAAAAAAACTCCAACTCTAACTCCTCCCCTTGGGTTCCCACTGGCCAATCACTTCACACTCATTTAACCCTTTCCTTATGACCCACCTAGGAGGGCAAATGCCACAGGCTACAAATAGGATAAGTGAGGTCTAGAAATCTGAAGGAGGTATGTCAAATTTTCTGGAAGTGAGTGTGGTATCTAAGGTTTTAAGAAGGGTTGCAGAACCTATGGCCCCCCTCCAGGTATCTCCGGATGCTCAGCTCTCATCAGCCCCAGCCAGCACAGACAATGACCAGGAGTGCTGGTAGTTTTCGCCGTGTGCCTAAAGATATATAATGAAGGTGCCAGGTGAACCTCCCCGGTATTTATATGCTGCTGCAACCCACCTTAGATCAGGCTGCAACATAGGTCCTAAGACATTTGAATGTCTTCCTTGCCCAGTTTTTTTACTTTCCAGCTTTTTCAGGGCATATCTGGCATTGTGGACATGCTGGTTTACAAGATGCCTTTTCCCTAAGAAAGCCTGATGCTCAGGGGAGGCAAAGCTGCTGCAGATCTTACCTTCCCGGCAAGCGTAGGCAAGCTACCTTATACTGAACCAGACCATTGGTCTATCTAGCTCTGTACTGCCTGCACTGACTGGCAGCGGCTCTCCAGGGTTTCAGGCAGGGAGTCTCTCCCAACCCTATCTGGAGTTGCCAGGAATTGAACCCAACGCCTTCTGCATGCAAAGCAGAGCTTCTCCCCTGAGCTGCGGCCCTTCTGCAAGGATTCCTAGGAGTTGATGGGCAGGGAGGGAGAAGGCCATTGCAGGTGAGCAAGTTAGAACTGGTACATTTCGGGGAGACCCTGGGGCTACGAACCGAGAGCTTCTCCCAAGGCTGGCACATTCATTTAAATTTCCTTTGCTCATTTCCCCCCAGCCATTGAGTTCGGGAATCGGACAAAGCTTTTAAATGATGGTTAAACTATTTTTTTCTCAGATGAAAATGAAATTAAAAGCATCTCCCTCAGAAATCTGACCTGCAGCGGCATTGCAGGAAAACTTGGGGTTGATCAGATGAGAATTAAGTAGATTGTCAGTTAGAGAAAGGTTGTGTTAAGAGTGTAGCCGTGACACCTCCTTTCTTAAGAGGGTGGGTGGTGTAACAGCTGCGGTCAGAGTGTGATGCGGCTGCGGAGATTAGGTGTGATGCATTTGCTGTTTTGGAAATAGTGACCCAGATTGTGAGTCACCCATTCTAAACCTCACTTGGAAAACCCCCCAACTTCACAGGCTCCCTTTCTCATTACACTAAAGATTTCTCAAAATGTTCCTCTTTTGCTCTGACCACAACAAACATAATTTCACCCTCTCTCTTTTTTTCCTTCCCCCCACCCCAGCGTTCTACTCCTTTTAAGCAAATGTTTCTATACTATTACTACGTAACTTAGGTCAATCCCATGTTACTAGCTGCAGACCACTGACCTGGAGCAGATACAGTGACTCTCTGGCCCTCCAGAAGTTGCTGAACTACAGTTCCCATCAGCCACAGCAAGCAGGGCCAGTGGCCAGCGTTGATGGAGTTGCAATTTCAGCAACATCTAGAGAGTCAAAGGTTCATCAGGCCTAGCCTAGGAATCCTGGCTCTTCCTCTGTTGAATCACAGTCCTCTCCCAAGAAGGGAATAGACCAGAAGTCTTGCATCCTAGCTGTGGCAGGGACCATTCCTACCATCAGGAGCAGGTGCGCAATTTCCTGCTTCTCCCTGCTTTCCCCAAATGATACATGTCCGGCCTGTGTTCTGATTTCCACCCCCCACTTAAGTGTTTATCATGCTTACCTTGTCAAAGATCCATATGCTACTAATATTGTTCCTTATGGGCTGTATGGAATGCAAGCAAGGAGACAGACAGGTTGCTGGCAGCAAACCAAGGCTGGGGCAGTGCTCTGTTCTTCCTGACGGACCAGACTCCACCAATCCCAGCACTCCTTGATCCATCCAAAACACGGTGTGCTGTGCCACACCAGCTGGGACAGAGCAGAGTGCCATGCAATGCCAGAGGCTTTCCCCCCATGCACACACTCCCCCATGACCTGGCAACTCCCTGATTGGTGGCTGACCTGTCCCCATTCCTCCCTTTGCCCCTCCCAGGGCTGCTGTGAGCGTGGATCCGTTTTACGAGATGCTGGCCGCCCGCAAGAAGCGGATCTCGGTGAAGCAGAAGCAGGAGCAGGCATGAAGCGGGGGTCCTCCTGCCCCTCCTCCTCCTCCCTCCCTGCGCTCTACCTTCCTGCATCCCCTCTAGGACCTGCCAACAAACCCACCTGCGTTGAGCTCCATGAAACCAACCAGCCAACCCCTTGCCCCCTTATCCTTTGGATCGTTGGACCACCACGCAACTCTGCCAGCCTGATGGCATGCCAGCACACCCGACGCCCTCTGCCTGCCTTCCCCTAGTTCACATCTCCAGAGCTTCCACTTGGCCTTCTGGGATTTGCCTACGGGGGCATGAACTTTGTCTGCGCCAGGGACTCTGCAAGAGTCTGAAGAGGGCCTTCCTGTTTTGGGGGGGGGGGGCAGCTTCTCCCTCTCTGAGCGGTTTCTTGTCTTAGGCCCCACAGCAGACTCCGGCAGATGCCTTTGAATCCCCCTTTGCAGCTTGACCCCACCTGGACTTAGAGGGCGACACGCTGGGACTACATTAAGGGAAGGTTTCCCACCTGATTGGACCTTCAGTCGATACCTGTTTATGCTTCCCCAATTTAGAGCCAGTCTACATGCTCAGAATAATAAGGAGATGGGAAAGCTCTCTCAGGACTGTACCACTTCAGAATGAGGGGGAAATTTCACGTTTCCCCTGGCCAACTGCACAAAAACAGCATCCTGCACACCTAAGCAAAGCATGTGCAAGAGTAAGCTAGTGTGTGTCTCTGATACGCTGGTTTTCTCTGTAGGGGGAAGTTTTTTTATTTTTGTTTTTACTGCAAGGGAATATTCGGCCCCCTGATTTCCCCCACCTGTATTCTAGTGCTGGTAGAGTCCTGGGAGAGCTGTTCCACACCCATTTCCCTGAAGGTGTAGGCCACCCCTTAGAGTCTCTTGCCAAGCCAGCTACACTGTGTCTCCCCGTTTTCCGGCTTTGAGCCTCTAGTAAGTACCAAGGGCTGTACTGCTACACCCCGTTAAGTTGGCATTTGCGAAAGGAAGTGAACATAACTGACAGCCACGAGGGGGAAGCAGAGAGCCAGACAGACCAATGCGCACACTGACACAATTTCAAACACTAGCCAGTTCCTCTACAGCAGGAATAGCCAGCACATTTGTGTGACTTGACAGCTCTTGATTCTTCACAGCCAGGGGACAGGGTTGGAAGAAACCTTCAGTCCCTCTTTACTGCCGTCACTGCCATTTCCAAGAAACTGAGCTGCTACTCACAAACCTTTGCAGAAGCAACTGGACCATTGTCTGAGAAATCAGTTCTGCTTTTCCCCGCTCCAAAGTCCTTCTCTTTTCAAAGACTTTGATGCTCAAAGACTACCATCAAGAAATCTGGGGCTTCCCTGTCCCAAATGTCTCCATACCTTTGAAAGAGGAATCTGATAGGGAACTTTGACTTCAGACCAGCAATCTCTGTAAGAAGGCATCTCCTGTGCTGAGACGACACAACACGGTGGAAGTGGTTGATGCCAAAGTTCTGCCTCGAATGAACTGAAATTTGAAGCAACACCCTCTTCTCTTTCTCTCTCCTTCCCCCCATCCCATCCCTACCTAAACGGTTTACTTCGAGGTTAGGACTCCTGTCTAAAACCAAAAGGCTCTTCCATAACGCAAAACAGATGAGCATTCCCTGAATACACTTTGACCTCTCGTGGCTGAAAAATCGGGATGGTTCAGTGTTGGATATTCCCCACCTTCCCCAATACCTGCCACAGGAAGTCAAACCCAAATAAGTGGTTGGTGAGGTCAGAAGCCAGGATGTGATGTTTCCATATAAATTAACCCGGAGTAAAAGAGAGTGACCTTTTGAATGTGCTGAAGATCTAGCTTCTACAGCTTCTAACCAGATAAAGCTCTAAATTATTGGGTGGAACTTTGTACCTCCACGTCCCACAACTCTCTAACTAGAAATCTCGTCTTCCACCACTTAACTTGCCTCAGGCAAACCCTTGGGTATGGCAGTTGGGGTCCTGCAGGACTTATTACGGTCCTGAGGTGTGATTGCTAGAGCCACGTGAAGCGCTTTTCAACAAAAGTTTATAAACTCCTTTGCGAAGACCTGGTGAGATTTGTTGCAAAGTGCTTGTAAGCCTACAAAGGTCTTCGACTGCAACAGGACTGTGGCCTTGTCTTTTTCTGCTGTGAGCATTTTAAACTTTCCATTACCCGCAAGCCAGGGACGAAGTGCATTTTTTTAGGACAGCGGCCATTTTAAATCCTTGAAACCTAGGTAGATCTGGTTTGAGGCATCCTAGATTTAAAAGGGATGTAGTTTGGTCTCAGTCACGGTGAGATCCATTCCTTCCATATGGAAGAAAGGCAAAAAGATTCGAGGCAGGACAAAGAAAAGAAAACGGTTTGGTATTAATTTTCAGTTAATATTGGTGTGTGAGAGGGAAAGCTATTCCATTTGGGTGTTACTGACCTGGTAAGGGCCAAGTTTAATTAGAACTTATAGATATTATGTGTCATTGACTGTCTGAATCGGGTCACTTGATATTAAAGATGGCAAACCAGCCGTCTTTATTCTCTCAATTCAACTTTTCCAAATTTATGGGAAGCATATATTTACAATTAGTCTGCTGAACAGGCCATTCCCCTTGTGCAATTAAATTATTTCATTGCTCCCAAAGCACCTGGAAATTTTGATCCTAGCAGCTGTCATCAGTCACCCACTCTTCCCCGAAATCCTAGAAGCCTGTATTCTATACTACTAGAACCCAGTTCTAGGAAATTCCAAGTTTACAGCCCTTTTCCTGTTAGATCTCACTGCCTTGCCATAGTCCCCTTTTAGTTCTGAGAAAAACTCCTGACTTTACATGTGCCCGCATTGAACAGGCACATTTTTCTAAATGCAAATATCAGCTACTCTGGAGTGGGGTGCTGATAATCATCAGGATTGCAGCAGGCAGGGAGGGGGAGTTTGACACATCACCTGGCAAAAAATTGTGCCTCCCAAGCTGCTGTTTGCATTCGGATGGCAGCTCCCGTTGCACATTTTAATGACTGCAGCAAGAAAAGGAAAATATTCCATTTCTCCTCCTGCCCTACTGCGATCTTAATAATTATTCGCCACAATCACCATGGCTGTTTGCATTTTTTAAAGAGTGCATATTAATTATAAAGGTGCATTTAATGTCACTGATAGTTTGGCTCTGAGTCCCAGTTTTTCCCTCTGGCCATTTGTAGCTAGTTTTTTCTCCAGCATCATTTGCAGAAGGCTTCTCTCTCTTCCTCACCTTCATCCCGCCTCCAAATCATCTCATTTTTTGACTTTTACAAGAAGCTATTCACATGGTAGCTCTGGCAACGCCCAGAATTGGTGCAATTGAAAGATGAGGACTAGTTCTACAGCAATATCAATGGTAAAATTTTACTCTTACCACCCCTCCCATGGCAAACCTCTCATTGTGGATTTGTATACCTGTGTTGCTGGAGTGGGGGCAATATAGCAGCCCCCACCTGTTCCAGAACAAGAAAGAAAGAAAAGTGGGCATTTTTTCTTGTTTTTAAATCCATTTCCTTTTATTATTATGATGTCTCTTTTTTAAAAAAGAAAAAAATGTTAATTATTATTTAAATTTTAATGTATGCATCGTTGGATGATATGTAAACACTGCAGACTTGTCTATGTGTTGCAGGAGTCTTTATTATTAGTATTAATTGAACCTGAAAGAGCCAAGATGGAGCAATTGCACACAGTTGGGGGGAAACTGAATCATTTTTCCCAATCTGAGGAACAGTGAGTGCAGCTAAATGTGGGCTGGACTGGAGGACATGTGGCCCCACAAGATATCATTGGGTTTCACCTCTCGTCAGCCTCTGCCAGCATTGCCAATGGTCTAGAGACGATGGGGGTTGGAAGTCCAGCAACATCATGGTTTACCACCCTTGAATCAAAGCTTGAGAGAACAAGCTCTTCCTTTGGGATCTAACTGAGAAAGTAAGCTGGTTTTGGGGGCCCAGCAAATGTACAGCCTCACCCCCTCTCTGGCATAGTGATGGGTGAGCTCCACTCTCTTCCCCCATTCAAAAAACAACGGGGAATACAGTGGTACCTCGGGTTACATATGCTTCAGGTTACAGACTCTGCTAACCCAGAAATAGTGCTTCGGGTTAAGAACTTTGCTTCAGGATGAGAACAGAAATCGTCCTCTGGCGGCGTAGCAGCAGCAGGAGACCCCATTAGCTAAAGTGGTGCTTCAGGTTAAGAACAGTTTCAGGTTAAGAACGGACCTCTGGAACGAATTAAGTACTTAACCCAGGGTACCACTGTAGCTCATCTTATTTCCAAATCCAAATTTGGGGTGAGTCTCCTATGTATCAACCCAGTCCTCTTCACCACACCCATCCACTGATCTCTTCCCTCCATCCTCTCTTATGAAGACTGGTGCTTCGAAGTACTCCAGTAGCAACAAACAGGGAGAAAGGAAAATCTCTCCTACCTCCCTGCTGTGAAGCAGCCTCTGAGAAACAGCCATTCCAGGGTTTACTTTCAGCCAGGTGTTGGCCCTCTGCATAGCAACGCATCAGGCAAAAGGATGGGGGACTTTCACAGAGCACAAGTTCTGTGCAATATGGTTCAAGGGTGTGGCCCATGAGTGGGGACACGGATTCCTCTCTGGATCAGATTGAACTTTCTCCAGCTCAGTTGAAAATCTGAGCCAGAGAAGAACCATGTGTACTGCTCACTTTGTATTTGAGCTGAGCCTTTTGGGTCCAGGCAAAAGGGAAAATGTCAGATAATATCTAGATAATATCTAGGGTGGGCATCAACTACAGCTCCTGAGACCAGCCTGCTGTGGAGATGCGGAAGCAAGATACCTCCATTCTCCCCACCCCCTGCCCTGCTTCCTGGAGCCAGACTAGATCTCTCTATTGGCCTCGGGGTCACTAATGCATCCTTCCTGAGGCTATTAATACTTTGCTGCTCTGCTGACCTTGCATGTCCATCCCACAGCTGAGGGGCCAGATCTGGCCTGAGCCACTGCTAATGAGATCAAGAACAAGTGAATGACCTGCCTGGACATGAGCCAAAGCAATGCTGAAATCACTTTTCTCCAAATGAAATTCTCAGGTTTTCCCCTTGAGAATTTTGATGCAAGATATCCACTGGATATTCTCTGAACATTATTAGCAATTGCTCATAATACCCTTATTCTTCCCTCCATAGCAATTCACACATGTTCCTGGAACATCTCCCATCTGCTCAGCTGACGGGGTCAAAAACTGCATTGCGTTGCCAAACGTTGACTGAATATTTCATATCTCTGTTCAATACATCTTAGCTGACGGTATAATAGGGATGATATTCAGTATTTGATAGCTGAAATGCAATTAGGGTTGCATACACTCTTCTCTCCCTGAAAGGTAGTCAACTGTCAAACTCCGTAAATGACATTCAGTAGTTAAAAGCATGAGCTGTAAATCTGGGTGCGAGCTCAAATCTCCCCTTGGTCATAATCTTACTTGTGTGTCCGGGTCCAGTTCTTACTTGCAGCCTCCATACCCACAATATAGGGATAACATATTCCCCCGATAATTTTGTCATTTTAAAAAACTTGAAAATCAGCCTCGGAGGCAGCAAAAGCAAGTTGAAAAGTAAAAAAGGCCTCAGAGGCTGCAACTGAGAACAGCAGAATGGGGGGGGGGTGCTTAACCCTTTCCAGCTGGGTTTCTGGTCAATCCCTGCCCACTTACTCCACCTGATTTTCCATCAACAAGAGAAAAAACAGAGGTTTCCCTTCACTCTTAAGAACTATTTTAAGAGCACCATATTGGGGAAGGGTATTTTGAGGTTGGAAAATAATTCCTGGAGGAAAAACACAGCATCTCCCCCACCCTGAGTGGAACTCAGCCTAGCAGCCCTGCTAAAACTGCTTGTACAGTGGTACCTTGGTTCTCGAACGCCTTAGTACTCAAACAACTTGGAACCCAAACACCGCAAACCCGGAAGTAAGTGTTCCGGTTTGTGAACTTTTTTCAGAAGCCAAACGTGCTCCGTTTTGAATGTTACGCTTCCGCTTTGAATGTTACACTGAGGTCTGTTTCTGCTATTTATTTTGTGTTTTTGTTTCTGTGGCTTTTTTGTTTTGTTTTGGTGACTGTGTGGAACCCAGTTCAGCTGCTGATTGATTGATTGATTGATTGATTGATTGATTGTGTGACTGCAGTACATTGTTTATTGCTTTCATTTCATGGATCAGTGGTCTTGTTAGATGGTAAAATTCATGTTAAATTGCTGTTTTAGGGTTTTTTTAAAAAAAGTCTGGAATGGATTAATCTATGGGAAAGCACATCTTGGTTTTGGAATGAACTTCCAGAACAGATTAAGTTTGAGAACCGAAGTACCACTGTATTTAAAAGAAATGTGGAGGAAAGTCAAGGTCTAGTTTGATCATGAGCTAATATCTGGGGTCTTGGACAAGTGCTATCTAGATGCAATGTGTGTTATGAAAGAAACTTTTGGAGTCTTAAAAGCAAAGACCAAAAAGCATGTGGAAAAGGGTTGCAGTTTCTTTGGCAGGTTTATTGCATCCAGTTTGAAGTATGAAAATTCAAGACAATTAACATCATACCCCCATGTAGCTACATCCATTCCACAAATGAATGCTATCAAAGCCCAGGAAAAAAACACAGTATTTACAAAGAGAGAGAGAGAGTGATAGAAAAACCTATGCTAAGTTTATATATATATATATGTACACACATACACAAGAGAAGACATTTGGTGTTTATTTGGAGCAAACATTAAAACTCTGGTCTGCATCCTTCACTGATTCCAACAAAGCTAGGATTTCTGGCTTCTAGGCCCCTCCCTTGAAAGCCAAAACAGATGTGATGTGAGATATTCCTGATCTGCCATTACTGTAGGTCTGCAATGGATAAAGCTAGCTGCTTCAAAATGATTTAATTCCAACATCACATCTGTTTCAGCCCTTTCTCCCTTGCAGTCCCAATCAGGTGTGGGGAATTGCCGCTCCTGATTCTACAGAACTACAACTCCCATCTGCCCCAGCAAGCATGGTCAATGGCCAGGGGTGATGGAAGTTGTAGTTCACCAGTATTGGGGTGGTCTCAGGCAAAGGTTCCCCACACCTGGTGTAGGCAGTCTCCTCCAGAGTTTGGATATCCTTGCTTCTAGGCACACCTGCTCTCTTGAACTGCACCTCACTTTTATACTCTTATCCACAATGTAGTTGTATTCCTCCTGCTATTTATAATGGAGGGGTCCAATATATTACCCTACATTTACTAAAATGACAATCAATACAGATCCGTACAACCATTTTGCCATTGTTTTTCTCCAGCACATACTGTGTTTTTGCAGTTAATCTGTGTCGAATCTGTGTATGATAGTTCATGGCATTCTCCATGTGACCAAGCACTTATTTTCTACCTGGTCTGTGTCATCCATGATCCTGTGTTCTAATGTGCACGTTGTGAGAGTCAACTGTAATGAGGCTTGAGAAGTGAAGCACTGAACTGGAGTTTGTATATATGAGCAAATGTAGCAACCAGGCATTCTCTTTGTTGCAGCACATCAAAATCTGAGCTGCCAACAACAACAAAATATGCTTTTATGGTGATGTGCAATTATGGATTTATGGTGTTTCCAGAATCTGACCGAATCCCATCAACCCACATATCAGCTTGCTTCTAGACTTTGGCCCATGGCTTTTGTGTTTCATTCAGCCCATGTCTACATTACACATTTGGAATAATTTCCCTCAAACACTTGATTTTCTTGATAATTGGTGAAGGTATCTTGAAATATTTACAAATTAGCCTAAGATACGCAAACTAGTGGAAGTGGGTTAAAAACCTTTAGAAAAATGGTCATGTGAATCCACCTAAGGAGAGAAGCATCAGTGTAGAGGCACACGTTTTATACATATTGACAAAGAGAGCAAAATATTCCTACAGATCCTCCCCAAATCTTATAGGAAGGCCTAGATCCTGGAAGTTGTTCCCTAGGAGCGGAAAGGAGATGTTAAAATCAACAATGGTTCCAGAAGCGGACTCCACCAAGTTTTGGGATAACTCATGGAAGGGCTAAGATTGACACACAGAACTTTAACCCTCCTAATAGGATGTGTAGGGTGTATTTAATTGGTCAGTATGTTTGGGATGAAGGACGGAGGTCTTCCTGTTTAAAGGAAGCAGATAAGCTGAGTTCGCAAATGGCTATTTAGTTTAGTAAAAAACAACAACACAAGATCTTGTCTTCTGAACTGAGGAGGGAGTGTTAGAGATCTCAAAGACAAAAAAAAAAAGTACCTAACTTTCCCTCCAATTCCTGCCAAGCATATTTCACAAAGGCAACAGAAGAAAGCTACTATTTAAAAACAGATTTAGAGATGGTTGGGAAACTCAGTTTGCCAGAGATTGGATAATCTGACTATTTCCAATCATCTTCCCAAGGAACCAATGCTGTGCTAATAAGGCCTTACAAAAGACCTATATAAGCAGTCTCCTCTATTTTACATGCATCTACCTTTATGTTCCACCATGAGAATGTCATTTCCATTTACTTCACATAAAAAGGAAGTGCTCCATTCCAAAACATGATGGCGCCATTTTACAGTCGGGACAAAAGTCCCTTACCTCGACAGAACAGACATCAATGCTCCAAATGTTTGCTTACTTTTTAAAGGTAAAATTTTGATCAGGCACCCTTGTTGAAAATCCAGGCATGCTAGATTCCAGATCCGAAGACCCCCCTGCACAAAACTTGGCTACATACACCCCACCCTCTCCTAAGAGATCCAGGAGTACCCTTGTCCCAAATGGAAAGGTCCCCATTATTTTCCAAACCCTACCTTCTTTTATAAAAAACAAACAAAAAACCACTAGGTATCTTTGTCCCTCCAGAAAATCCTGGGGTGCTTGTGCCCAGCCCCACCCTCTCCTCTCGAGAACCCAGAAGTCCCTCTTCCTTCGCAGCCTCTCAGTGGCAGGCATTAAATGGTAGCTTGACTACTCCTCCGTGAAGCTCCATGGAGGCTTCGGCCCAGTTGATGATGTCACCACCGGCGTAGCTGGTGCAGGTAGCCATCTTGTAAACCTCGCCTGGTGTCAGGATGTGGCCCCACATGTTGAAATCTGAGATTTCCCCAATGAAGGCTTGAGTGGCGTCAAAGCGGCCACCCAGAGTGTCCTGTAGGAAGAGGAGTGGGGAAAGAGAGTGAACACACAGCAGGGCAAGAGAATCTGTGGCCCTCTGTGTGGTGCTGGACTCCATAAGATCATAAGAAGGGCCTGCTGAGCCAAGCCAAGGGCCCATCCAGTCCAGCTTCCAGTTCTCACACTGGCCAACCAAATGCTTGTGGAAACAGGACCTGAGTGCAGAGGCAGTGCCCCCTTCAGTGGTTTCTAGCAAGTAATATTTGGAAGCATTTACTGCCTCTGAGAGTGGAGGTAGAACATAGCCTTCAGGGATTGTGGCCTTCTCCTCCATTAATTTGACTCTGGCTCTCATTAGCCCTAGCTGGCATGGCCAACTGTCAAGAATGACAACACACTTTCCAACATCTCAGGACCCCAAACCAGGGCACACATCTTTCTGTTTGAGCTCCTGCATGAGTCACATGACCTGTGCGAGATCACATGACCCGTGTGAGATCACACAACCCAGAATAGACACTTTTTTCCGAGCCATGCTTACACAGAACCCAAAAAAGCATGTTTTGGGGCACTGCGTAATTCAGCAACACTTAGAGAGCTACGTATTCCCCATCCCAGATTTAGAGGAACCAGAAATGGCTCTCTCTAAGTAATAATTGAGAGGTATTTACCTGCTCCTGGCCCAGTACAAAAACACCCCCAGGCTTCACCGGATGCCAGGGAGCCAGGTTCTCTCCGCTCCCTCTCCGGACTCCATCCTGGTAAGACTCCCAAATGCCATCCCGGGTTGACCAGGTCACACAGATGTGGTGCCACTTAGCATCATTAATGGCCAGAGGTAATGTGGCGGCCTGCAGAGAAAAAAGGTTAAAGTGGGGTGAGCAAACATGCTGAGCCCTAAGAGTATTGCTGCAATAAGTGTATCGTGATCTGAATGGCACCAGCTATATTGAACCTGCACAGCCTTGGACCGAGAAGAAGCAGGTTATAGCTGATATCCAGACAGCTATAAAGCCTTGGGAATATCTCTCTGTGCCTCACCTCCAATGTTTTTGGGAGGGAGATCAATACAGTGGGAGAGGATAGGCAGGATGGAGCACAATATATTTTGCCGATCCAGTTTCAATAGAATCCTGAGGCATGCCTCAATATCCCTTCTGAGGTCTTTGCTGAAGGCTGTGGCCAAAGGACAAGCTGAACTTCAAGACACATAAAAGGCAAATGTTGTCAAAAAGAAACCAAGTCCATAATGGGGTAATACTCTTAATTCTTGTTTAGTCATTTAGTCGTGTTCGACTCTTCGTGACCCCATGGACGAGAGCACGCCAGGCACTCCTGTCTTCCACTGCCTCCCGCAGTTTGGTCAGACTCATGTTTGTGGCTTCGAGAACACTATCCAACCATCTCATCCTCTGTCGTCCCCTTCTCCTTGTGCCCTCCATCTTTCCCAACATCAGCGTCTTTTCCAAGGAGTCTTCTCATGAGGTGGCCAAAGTATTGGAGCCACAGCTTCACAATCTGTCCTTCCAGTGACCACTCAGGGCTGATTTCCTTAAGAGTGGATGCATTTGATCTTCTTGCAGTCCATGGGACTCTCAAGAATCTCCTCCAACAGCATAATTCAAAATCATCAATTCTTCAGCGATCAGCCTTCTTTATGGTCCAGCTCTCACTTCCATACATCACTACTGGGAAAACCATGGCTTTAACTATACGGACCTTTGTTGGCAAGGTGATGTCTCTGCTTTTTAAGATGCTGTCTAGGTTTGCCATCGCCTTTCTCCCAAGGAGCAGGTGTCTTTTAATTTCGTGACTGCTGTCACCATCTGCAGTGATCATGGAGCCCAAGAAAGTAAAATCTCTCACTGCCTCCATTTCTTCCCCTTCTATTTGCCAGAAGGTGATGGGCCCAGTGGCCATGATCTTCGTTTTTTTTGATGTTGAGCTTCAGCCCATATTTTGCGCTCTCCTCTTTCACCCTCATTAAAAGGTTCTTTAATTCCTCTTCACTTTCTGCCATCAAGGTTGTATTAGGGCTAACCAAAAAATCACAGCAATGTGGCAACTTCTGAGTTCTCCAGAACACTTCATCAGGCAATATAGGATGGTGGGGTGAATATTTTTATCTAAAACTAAGCTAGCTGTGTAGCTTGCAATCTGCATCTTGGAAATGGCAACTTCGTGGCTACAACATCTAGTTGTGTACTTTTTGTTTCAAACTTTTCCTTGTCTGTCTCTTTGTGTGATATCCCATCTGGTGAAGAGCTATGGAGAAACTCAAAACATTGCCACATGTCTGGGACTTTTTGGCTGGTTCCAATAAAGACACGATGCGGCTGTGTAGCTGTAATTGTGAATGAATGGATGTTTGTTGGCCAAGGTTTGTTCAATTGACACAATTTATTCCAAAACCAGAATTGGGTACGGGAGGATGTAGCTCACAGAATATTCTAATGCAAACATCAAGGTATCTATAGCTACTGTACATCTCTTGTTTTCAGCAAATCTTTGGTCAAGATTTCTTAATCCCCTGTCTGTGTCCCCTCTTGTCTACCTTGTGAAGAATTCATTTTGTTCTGTATATCCCAGAACCCCAGTCCAGAAGGCTTAAATGGCAAACAAGGCAGGCTTCTGTCTCTTTAATTTATTGTTGGGCCCTCTTCCGATTTGGCAGGACATCACTGAATTGTTTCAGCCCAAGTGATCATAAAAAACTATTTTTGTTTTTTTATTTATTGTAACCCAAAAGGCAGGTGTGCTGGTCCAGGGGGGAGGTTACCGTGGGGCGAGGTCCAGGACCTGAATTGAGGGTCAGCAGACAGTCCTCCACGGGCAAAACGGGGTCCACAGCGAGAAGCCGGGCAAGGACAGGAACTCTGGGGGAACAGGACTGGGTGCTGGCCAAAACAGCTCTACGACGACATTGCTCCCGCAACCTGGGACCGGGCTGACTGGCCTTTATCTTCTCTGAGGCCAGGGGCGGCCCCGGCCCCCAGGAGACCCACCTCTCCTGGCCTTAAGGCGAGCACTCCTCCTGGGAGAAACCAGTTCCCTTCGCCTCTCTGCCCTGAGCCTCTGCAATTCAGGAGAGGCTGAAGGGTTACTGGACCCAGGGGGAGACTCACCTGTAGGCACTGAGTCCTCAACCACCTCCGGAGCCCGAGTGGATTCACCTGGTGCCTGCTCCTGAGGATCCGGCACAGGTGTAGGTGCTTCAGAATCAAGGCCCTGCCCCAGCTCAGCCGGCCCCGGAGGCAGGGACTCCTGTGCAGGCTGGGATTCCTCCAGTTCAGCCTCTGAATCGGATTCCCAGGCCATCACAGCAGGCAAGACAGAGAAAAACATGAACATGGTGGCCATTCTTCAAACGTATTTGATTATTTGATTTCTAGACCACTTCATATATTTATAAAATATCTCTAAGCGGTGTACAGAAAACTGAAACAACAAAAGAAAGCTTCGACAAAATATTACAAAAATACACCGTTACCTATAAAAATGTTACATTAATACAAAGTTACTAATATATGAGAGAAAAATATATATGTGAGAAAAGGGACGCGGATGGCGCTTTGGTTTTAAACCACAGAGCCTAGGGCTTGCTGATCAGAAGGTCGGTGGTTCGAATCCCCGCGACGGGGGTGAGCTCCAGTTGCTCGCTCCCTGCTCCTGCCAACCTAGCAGTTCGAAAGCACGTCAAAGTGCAAGTAGATAAATAGGTACCACTCTGGCGGGAAGGTAAATGGCATTTCCGTATGCTGCTCTGGTTCACCAGAAGCGGCTTAGTCATGCTGGCCACATGACCCGGAAGATGTATGCCGGCTCCCTCGGCCAATAAAGCGAGATGAGCACCACAACCCCAGAGTCTGCCACGATTGGACCTAATGGTCAGGGGTCCCTTTACCTTTACTAATATATGTAAATCAATATCAGTTCATTTTCCTTCTGACACATCCTCCCTCTCTGCCTCCAGATTGTCACCCAGGGTCCAAACTCTTAGCTCACCCACAAAAGTCTCACAGTGAGTCTCGCAACATATCTGACCGCCGCCAGCCAGCTCAAGAAGCTACCAGATTGGCCTTCCTCCCGTACCTTGTCATTGATCAGCAGTTCCATGGGGTTATTTCCCCACTCGATGAGCACCACTTCGTTGGCCTGGCCTGGCACAGAGTAGGAGAAAGGGGTGCCCATTCCCGGTGCGGAACTGGATTTGAGCCAGAGGCAGATGGAGAAGGCAAAGATCTCGTGATGGAGCGTACGCTTCACCTTGACATACATGTAGTTAGTGCGGAGGGGGAAGCCCACCCGGAAGTCCTCAGACTGCTTCTCCACCTTGTTTCCTGGAGGACAGAGGGGATCAGAGATGTGGGACTGAGCTGCCAACACAGAGAAATGGAGGGGAATTGGGTTTGTCCATCCATCGGCTGCTAACTGCCCAGTTTATCTACCAAGCATCCGCCCCCCAAATACTCTTTTGATCCATTCCCATCTTTCCCCCCTACCAACTGTAACTAAGCCTGATCACCAGAAATACCATGCACAATTTCCTAGTTGACTCCTCCCTCCACTCTCTCTGTGGACTTCCTTGTACTGGGTTTTTACACTGTTGTACACTCCTAGGGGCAGGTACCTCTTCTTTGTAAGGCCCCATGCACACTGATGGTGCAACTGACATAATATTAATGGACAACAACAGCATTCATCCATCACACTCTGCTGTCTGTCTGTTTAGCTGTCCGTCTCCATTCATCATGGTCTATCCAGTCATATCTGTTCACACAGCTGTTAAAGTTTCCATCCACCTATACAGCAGATGGACAAGTAGATTCTGAGAGCCCATAAAATGGACATACAAACCAAACATTTGAAGCACACACACCCTCTCCCGAGAAGCTGTCGTTTCTTAAGAGTGCTGAGAATTGTAGCCCTGCGAGGCTAAAACTACAGATCCCAGGATTCTTTGCAGCGGATGTGCCTTAAATGTATGCTATGGGCACAGCCTTATACTATAAGGTTCGAAGGACAAGCCTCCAGCAGATATTACTCGGTGGTTTGAATATCTTACTGTCATTTCTGTGTTTGAAAGAATGGCTCATTTTAGGTATCTATCTGTACGTATGGACTACTTATATTGATCCACACATTTAATTTAGGATTGATGGAATATATTATTGACAATGTCGGCTGGCATTAAAAAAAAATCTGTTTCTTTTTGTTGTATTTGAAAATTATGTTTTGTGGTTTTTGTGTGTTTTTTTAATCTTTGTTTCCTTCTATCCCACAACCAATGAACCAGCCAATGAGCCACACATGACTGCTTTTATCTACCAAGCCATGTTTTCAATGTTCTGTCACTGAGCCATCCATCCCCACATCTTTCATTCTGCCTCCCCATGGATTTACCGATCTACAAATCCACTGTGTTGTCATTCCTTCCACACATCCTTCCACCCATCTCTCTTCTGACTGGATCATGATTCATCCAACTAAATAATGACATCCACTTATTCCATTGTCCACATGTTGATAAATTTATTTGCCTAAGAAATTAATTTTAGAGCAGGAACCTTTGGCCCTCCAGATGAACAACACCTCCCATCACCCCCAGCAAACATGGTCAGTGAGCAAAGGTGATGGGGAGTTGAAGTTCAGCAACATCTGGAGGGCCAAAGGTTGCCCACTCACACAAACTTGATTCAGAGCCAGCATGGCTCTGAAGCAGGGTTTGCCAGCGCAGTGGTGACCTCCACATGTTTTTGTTAGAATTCCTGCTTCATGATTGCAGTCATGGGGTTGTTGTCTATCACATGACGGTATATGTTTTGAGTCCACAGAGTGGGAAGTGACAGAGAAAGGATGTTTGTGTTACTGTGTTCCGTGAAGTGGGACTATTGTCCTTTGTCCTTTTTCTCTTTGCTGTCTGATGCTAGAGAGAGAGGGAGCCATGTTGCAGTGTGCCGTGTATGTTCATATGTAAATAAAGTAGATTAGCCAAAATGCTGAGTTGCTGAGGTCTGTCACGCAAGCTGCGCAGACTCTGCAAATCCCTAAGTGTGCCAATGTCTGTTGGCATCATTCGCTGTGATGTTCGGGCTGAAGAAAGCTTCTGAAGCTCCCGAACAATTGACCAGGAGGGAGAGAACATGCCAGTCGGGCATGTGTCTCTGCCAGGATCCTACTCGAGTGTAGGACGAGCTCCTGACAGTTTTTAGATTCCAATTCCCAGTCAGCATGGACAGTGGTCAGGGGGAATTATGGGAGTTGTGCTCCAATAACATTGACTACCCTTTCTCTGGAGCAACAGAAAACGAATTTATTCTATGACAACCCTTCAGATACTTGAAGATGACTTCCTTCCTCCCTCCCTCCCTTCCTTCCTTCCTTCCTTCCTTCCTTCCTTCCTTCCTTCCTTCCTTCCACCTCCACCCCATTGTCTCAAGACCAAACTCCCTCTCCCCACCCTGACCCTGGCAACACTTGGTGTGTGACTGCCACTCACCTTTCTCAACACTGTGCCCATGAGAGACGTGCTTGTGCCTGAGTCCTGCTGCTGTTGGCACACCCACCGTGTGATGCTCAGAGGTGTTTGATTTCTCGTGGATCTGATGCTCCAAGATGCTTATCTTTTTCTGGAGAGCATCGCGCAGAGACGTGGAGAAGACAGAGCTGTTCCGATTGTGCTGGTGAAGGCAAGACAGGCACACGTGTCAACCATTAATTCTGTAACTCTGCCACTTCTCTCTTGCTGCCTCAAAACCCCAGAACCTCCTACCAGGACACTTCTGTTGCCTCTCTCATCTTTCTTCTCCTGAAAGCTACTTTTTTGTGAAACCTTCTTCACAATCTATTAGTTCTCATCCCCTGCTGAACGTATAACCAAACTAAACATATGGCCTTCCTGTGACTTTCACCTCCATCTTCTTTGTGTTGAGTTTTAGATTAAGTGCCGCAGAGAAGGAACCTGTGTTGCTTGTTCGTTGTTATTTAAATGACTTTGGCTGCATAAACACCATACATTTAAGCTTTAAATTTTAAAGCACACTTAAATAACATTCTTTCCCCAAAAAAAGATTCTGGGAACTGTAGTTTGTTAAGGGTGCTGGGACTGACAGCTCTGCTGGGGGTAAAATACAGTTCCCAGGATTCTTGTGTACATTTGTGCTTTAAATGTATGTTGTGTACACAACCATACACTCTAGTGGCATAATAATAATAATAATAATAATAATAATAATAATAATAATAATGCATCAGGCCTTGTCTAAGACACAGCCTACATAAAACAAACAGTTCGTTGACTGTTCAATCCTGCATGTGTGTACTCAAAAATAAGCCTTATTGACTTCAATGGAACTTATGTACGGGTCAACAGATCTGTGGCACTAGCTACCCGGAGGCAGCCCTGCCGCACAGCAGTGTGACAAACTGCTTCAGGCAACACCAAGAGGGGGACAAGAAGTGGTGTCTGACTGATGCAGCAAGACTTTCTCAGGTGTTTTCTCGAATGGGGCCGGGGGCCGGGAGGAAGACATTTGGGTTCGGTTTCTGGAAGCAAAATATATTGAGCCACTACTGCCAATTCCCACAGTCCCTTCCCTGCCCACAAGCCTGAACTGGGAGACCCACCAACTTTGATACTGTACCCCCACCTCCAGTTTGGTGTGTTCCTGGATATCTAATTCTTGCTTACGTATTAAGAAGGGGGAAAGCGAGGGAAAAGGGCAACAGAATTATTTTTAGTCACTGCACTCAGGTTAACACCTCAGATGCTCTAGTAATCTCTATTCCCACCCACAGTGATGGTGGCAGAACTGTCCTGTCCCTCGTTTCAAGGCTTCTTCTGTAAAAGCCATCACGTACGAAGCAGAATCATAAAACCACGTACAAAGGTGCTATTCAGAACATATTTTGAAGGCCTCTGCTCTTTTTGAGAAACAAAATATCTTGGCTTTCTTAGCTTCTGTGCATTCCAGCTCCACAGAAAAAACTGAACATTTTAAGAGAAAACATAGGAATCCTGTTTTGCATTCCTCCCTTCACTCCACACAAAAACTGGCCAATAGATGGATGCGTGGGAAAGGGCCTTCTCAGTGGTGGCCCCTTGATAAATGTTTATTAACCTTGGGTTCCCAAATCAGTTGAGACCACAACTCTCATCATCCCCAGCCAGCCAGCTTAGCCAACGGTCAGTTGTAGTCCAAGGACACCTAGATCCCCCAAGTTGAAGAAAATGGGCTCAGGCCAGTGGTTCTCAAAGAGTGTGGCAGGAAGATTCAAGGACAATCTAAGAAATGTTCAAACATTTCAGTGTAGTATAGTATAGGATCAATATATACTTTTTTATTTGCAGAATATTTGCATTGTTTCATACTTTCTGGATGCCCCGTGATCATATTAGAAAGTATTTTGTTCTCTATGTTATAAATCAAGCACTGCTAGGAGTCGTTTCTTTTTGTTTTCCAGTGCATTTCTTATCAATAATAATAAAAAAAAGTGTAGCAATGAGCAATTTTTTTATTCTGAAAATGTGTCCCAGAGAAAAAAGTTTGAGAACCACTGGCTTAGGCTATGAAATTACCTGCCTCTAGGACAGAGATCTCTCTATGCCTGAAGTATCAGTTGAAACCAGTGTTGTTCTGACATGCATTTCAGTAGAAAATTCTTACATGTTTTGTATTAGTTATCCAGCAATTTGGGTGCGGGTTGTTGTTTTTTTGTAGGGTGTCATTATTGTTTTTTTAATCATGGTTTTATGACAGCTGTTTCCCAGATTATGGGTCTTGTAAATATGAGTTGTAATTTTTTTTTATAAATATAAAACAAATAATAATAATAATAATAATAATAATAATAATAATAATAATAATAATTTATTTATACCCCACTCATCTGGCTGGGTTTCCCCAGCCACTCCGGGCGGCTTCCAACAAAATATGAAAATACAATAGTCTGTCAAACATTAAAAGCTTCCCTAAACAGGGCTGCCTTCAGATGTCTTCTAAAAGTCTAGTAGTTGTTTTTCTCTTTCACATCTGGTGGGAGGGCGTTCCACAGGGCGGGTGCCACTACCGAGAAAGCCCTCTGCCTGGTTCCCTGTAACTTGGCTTCTCGCAGTGAGGGAACCGCCAGAAGGCCCTCAGCACTGGACCTCAGTGTCCAGGCAGAACGATAGGGGTGGAGACACTCCTTCAGGTAAACTGGACTGAGGCCGTTTAGGGCTTTAAAAGTTAGCACCAACACTTTGATAGCAACAAATAGCAACACAACAGAAGCTGCTTTCATACCTCAGGGACTTTGGCTTCTATCCTGATTTGCAAGTGCAGTTCTGGCCCAGCAGCCTAGGCTGAGGATATCTAAAATACCACTTTCTACCATTTGTAGCTGCCCATCAATTGGATGTTCACCTGAGACCCTCTTCCCAGTAGCCCTGCCCTTTGGAGGTTAGGGCCTCCACTGTGGAAAAACCTCTCCTAGAGAATTACCTCCCTAAACAAATGTCCCATGTCCTGTTAGCCCTTGTCAATGTATGTCTGGTGGGTGTTTTACACTGTTCCAATGGGAGCGACAAATCTCTTTGAGGTTTGTTACACTGGAAAGTCAGGATGAAGATCTTTTAAATAATCACAACAACACTAGCAATTAGAGTTGTCATCCACTTAAAGAAGCCTTAGGCTGTGTACATGCTATACTTTTAAAGCACATTAGAAGCACATTTCTCTCCCCCTCCCCATCAATAATTCGGGGCACTAGTTTGCTAAAGGTTGCTGGGAACGGGCAACTCTTTAAGGAGGAAACTTCAGTGCCCAGAATTCTTTGGGGAAAATAATGTGCATGGGATGTGCTTCAGAGGTCATCGTGTGTACCTCAGTCCCAGTCCTACCTGCAGATACCAAGGATTGGGCATGGGGGCATCTCCATGCAAAGCAGGTGCTCTGCTACTACTGAGCCTCAGGTTGTACAGGGTTGCCAAAGTTGGCACTGCCCATGAAAAACGCCCAGAGCGACCTCTCAGTTATTTGCTGCTTTGCTGCCAAACCTGTCAGTCCTGTCCTACTTGAGTTCTGGGGAAAGATTCTGGACGTATTTTTCTTATTTGAAAACAATAAAGGAAAGTTCTAACCAAATAAAAACATTATCCTGTTTTGAAATGGACTCCTTACAGCAAGAAGAAGAAGAAGAAGAAGAAGAAGAAGAAGAAGAAGAAGAAGAAGAAGAAGAAGAAGAAGAAGAAGACTTATCGTGTTTGTAATATTTGTAGTACTTGGCCACTTGGTAGTGTCACCTCAAAGTATAGCTGTGTTCTATTTCTATCTAGAGCAAATCACATTGAACTGGAAGTTGAAAAATAAGCAAACTTTAAAGCTGACTAACAGAAAATCATTTTGTAGATTGTGCGAGACCTGCACAATTTGGCGGGGGGGGGGGGAGAGAAACTGGAGACACATTGCCTTTTTCCCTACCTTAGTTCCCTGCAGAGCAGACAATACGCTCCAGAAACAGATCCACCGAGCTAAGCTTGGTGCCCACTTCCACTCAGCTCCCAGAGTAAGTAAGCCCAGACACCCAACCCAGTTGACCCTACTGGGCAACTAGGGTGGGATAGTTACGGTCTTTCCTTCCATGATGGGTTGGACGTTGCAAGGGAGGCATGGTTCCTTTGGCCTGTAACCTAGTGGGCTTTGTGGCTTTGTAGGGACTTCAATATGTCTCCCTGGTTCTTGTATGACTCTCCCACTTGTACCCTACTGAGTCCCGATAAATAACAGGTCTTATCTGAGTCCAGATAAATAACTGTCTCCCCCATCCAGTGTAATCTGTGTGCCCTAGAGTAGCTTGATTGTCTATTTCAGGGATGGGAATCCCATAGCCCATAGATACTGTTGAACTCCAACTCCCATCAGCCCCTGCTAGCATGGCCAATGGTCAGGAATGACAGGAACAACATCCTCCAGGAACAACATCTGGAGAGCCATAGGCTCCCCATCCGTTGTATATATTATTCTGCCATATCCCAGGAAGAATTTGTACCACGTATCATATTCAGCTGTACAGGAAAATGTGTGGTGGAATTATTATTATTAGTAGTAGTAGTAGTAGTATTTATTGAATTTATATACCGCCCTATACCCAGAGGTCTCAGGGCAGTTCACTGTATTGTTATTGTTCTGTGCTTTTACTATTTTTGTGCACTGCTTTGTGTAATTTTCTTTCAGGGTAGTTCACAACAAAATAAACATTTTCCCATTAAAAGCAATGCAGTGAAATACAACAATATCTGCAAAAGCTTGGTATTAGTCACTATCAAATGCCTGAGCCAGCACATAGATCTTAAATGCAAAAAACTCATCAGATTTACCTCTTTCCATTATTAGTATTATTTTCTGATTATACCTCTCTGTCCAGGAAATGAAGGAATCCTGCCATCCAAATTACCCCCATATAATTTTACTTCCTGCCTGAAAGGGCCATTGTCTAAAATCAAACCAGTCAATCCCCCCCCCCTTTTGAAGGCTTAATTAATCCTGTTTCCCACTTAGGCTGCAAACAGACCATACATTTAAAACACACCTAAATCCAACTACTTCCCCCAAAGAATCCTGGGAACTGTAGTTTTGTTAAGGGTGCTGGGAATTGTAGATTCTGTGATAAGTAAAGTACAATTCCCGAGATTCTTTGGGTGGGTGGAGGGGAATGTCCTTTAAATGTATGGTGTGTATGTGTCCACATATAACCCCAGACAGAATGAGAGCCATATTGTGGGAATCCAGATATGCACAGGAGAAAAAAGGGGCAGGACCTGTACAGGAATGGCCTCCGAAGGATAATTAACAGGTGGTGTGTGAGGGGAAAGCTATGAAGGTGAAGAGAGAAGGCATGGAAAGGTGTGGAGCACAGCATGAGAGGCAGGTCAGATGGTCAGGGAGGCAAGTGGGGAGGGGGACAATAAGAGAATAGGCAGCACATAGTCTTCAATGGAAGTGCCATTCTGTGGTGTTCTCAAGACCCATTCTGCCATTTTAAATGACTTTTGACCTGTCCCTGAAGAGGACGAGGATGCTCTCTCAGATTGTATAAACGTTATTATTTATGTGCCCCTAAAAATGTTGCAGCACCAAATGACCTCCTGCGTTCCTTTTTGCAGTGGGGGCCTGAGTCTGCCAGTCCTTCATTCCATCTCATCTTTTCTCCCATCCTCCTTTGTCTCATCTATCCTGCTTTCCTTCCAACCTTCCTATGCATCTAATAATCCATTGATCCACCTCTGCATTCCACGAATCCATTTGTATGTTTCCTCTCTCCTGTCTTCCTGGCCTGTTTGTTATCCCTCGTCCGACAGCCGTTTTGGGAGATCTCGCAGTTGCTCCACACGAGGGGACGCAATTGTAAGGTACGGGATGTGCAATGTGGAGCGAAGTGAGAGAGAGGCCCAATTTAACATGGTCGGTACAGGCTTTACCTTCATCATGTATTATTATTGTTTGCCTCAACAACCCTGCGAGGAAGGTGAGGTGAGGGATAGCCTTTGAGAGGAAAGGACGGTCAGAAAGAATTCCTAAGGCCTAGATGAGTGATGCCGCCACCCTGGCAGTAGTTTTGGCTGTTGTCAGAAGAAGGAGGGATGGGGAGGGAAAAGAAACCTTTGAACTTCATTAAAAACTTATAGTGATCCATAAGGGGGGAAAACACTCCAAAATAATCAGGCTATATGTTGCTTTTGCAATGGGACTTTCTCCCCTCTCCTCCTATACACTCCGTAATATTGTTTTAGGGGGTTGAATGAACCCCCAGAACAGTGCATGGGGGAACGGGGTGGGGGGGTCATTCCACCTTGAATGCTGCCATGCTTGTCATAGCGCAACACTGAATTCCAACCAAGGTCCCAATTTTGAAAACGCCTGGAAACGTCTGGAAAATTTAAAGGCTTGTGGTAAGTCCCCAATAAAGGTTTCACCCAGCTGTCAATTTTGGAGCTTGGTCGACATGTTATTCCTTTCTTTGGAGGTGTGGTAGGCCTCAGGGTGGAGGCTGGTGTGATATGCACTTTGGGAAATCAAGGTTTGTGTGTTGGGGTGTGGGGGAATAAAGGCTCATGAAGACCATTTTCCAGCTGAGACCAAAATGCCTCTAAAAGGACCTGCTCATTTGCAGGAACTGAGATAGCTGAGTGCTAACCTGTCTGGATAAACTGAGCTTGTAAAAAGAAATGAATTGACTTCAACTGGAACCAGAAAATTGACTTCAACTGGAATCATTGTTTGTGCTGTATCATGTGCAAGCTGTTGGTTCTGTTACATCAACCTCACTTTTGTAAAAGTAAAACAAGATGATTTTCTGTCTCTGGTTACATATGGCCATAGGGAGGGAGGGAAATAGACAGTACATGTGAGTGAGTGGTCATTTGCGATAAGTTCAGGAGGCAAAGGGCAGAGAGACCACTGACACCAAACCATTACGGAGTCCTAACGAAGATTTCACCTACATTTATCCCTGAGGTTAGGAAAAGGAGTTCCAATAAACTATCTTCCTTACTGAAGGAGATACATTGGCTGCTGAGATAGATATGTTGATGGGAGAGACAAGGAATACAGGGTGTTTGTGGAAAGTGGGGTGGGAGATGGACCTGAGGGCAGGAAAGCAGCATGACACCCAAATGTTTAGAAAGTGTGTTAGTCAGTATGAAGAAAGGTAAAGGAAACTGTGTATGTTTAGACTAGGGAAAAGAAGATTAAAAGGGGACTCAGTTGCAATCTCTGCCTATTTTTAGAGAGTTTAATACAAAGGTGGCAGAAGGCAATCTTTTCTCTCTTGCAACAGAGGCTGGGACAGGGACAATGGGTTTACACCATACTATAGTTTTAGAGCAGCTCCCATCAGCCCCAGCCAGCACAGCCCAATGGTCAGGGATAATGGGATCTGCAGTCCAACAACATCTGGAGTGCCAGATGTTGGCTCCCTCAAGGGATAGGAACATGGGGTGTGGGGTGGATCACTTCTTAACTGAAAGAATGGTGGCCAACCGTATGTGATAAAGCCAGAAATGCATGCTCTTCACTTGAAGACTGCAACAAGAAGTGATGACTGAGATATAAATCCACCTAGAGAATTTTCTTTACTAAAATGACTTTCAGCGCAATTTTTTTCAATGGAGTCAATTCAGATATTTTTCTGCCAGACATAAAGGTGTATGAAAAGTGTGATGAGATCCAAGCTACAGATGATCCAGCTCTAGAGATTTTACAGAGTAGGAAGAATCAGGACCTGATCGATATAGCTTAAGCAGGAGATATACTGCCTTAAGACAGAGAATATCCTCCTTTATCCACTGCTTTGTGCAGCATCTTCCCTGATGAAGGCCTCTGTTACAGAAGATGGATGAATAGACATGTAGGTACGTTGATCAGTCTACAACGGCGTCCTTAAGAAATGAGATCCAAAATATTTCATGGAATCATAGAATGGTAGAGGGACCTTGAGCTTCATCTAATCCAACCCCCTTCTGTGCAAGGTATCAGCTAAAGCATCCATGAAAGATGGCCACTCAACCTCTGCTTAGCAACCTCCAAGGAAGGAAAGTCCACCACCTCCCAAGAGAGTCCATTCCACTGTTGAACACCTCTTATTGTCAGAAAGTTCTTTCTTGTAACCAGAAGCCATTGAATTGAGTCCTACCCTCTAGAGCAGGACAAAACAAGCTTGCTCTATCTTCCATGTGTGACAGACCTTTAAATATTTTAAGATGGCTATCCTATCTCCTCTCAATCTCCTCTTTTCCAGGCCAAAGATACCCAACTCCCTCAACCATCCTCATAAGGCTTGGTTTCCAGACCCTTGACCATCTTGGTCATCCTCCTCTGCACATGTTCCAGCTTGTCAACATCCTTCTTAAACTGTGGCACCCAGAACTGGACACAGCACTCTAGGTGGGGGGGGGGGGTCTGACCAAGGCAGAAGTCCTATTACTTCTCTTGATCTGGACACTATACTTCTGTTGATGCAGCCTAGAATAGCATTAGCTTTTTGTGCTGCTGCATCACACTGTTGACTCATGTTAAACCTGTGGTCTACTAAGACGCCTAGATCCTTTTCACATGTACTACAGGCAAGCTAGGTGTCCCCTGGGAGTACTGGCTGACCTGAATTTGTGGTTTTCCCCATTCAGATATTGTTGGTAGTGATGGGGTAGCTTCATAGGCCGTGTCTTCACTATAGCTTTAAAGCGCCTCTCAAAGTATTCTGGGCACTGTTGTTTGTTAAGGGTTGCTGGGAATTGTAACTCTGTGAGGGGTAAACTAAAGTGCCCAGAATTCTTTGAGCGAAATAATGTGTTTCAAATAAACTGTCAAAATATTAAATTTTGCTTCTCACATGCAATGTCCAAAAATCATCCCAATGGCTAAGACAACTTAGCCATGTGAATCTATTTGTGCACTTCACAGATGTGAAGAGGAGGCAGGAAAGCTTGATGCGAGAAAGTGTATCTGGCAAGATGGGAAATGTTTTTGGACATTGGATTTATAGAGGGTTCTGTGTTAAATAAGGTGGGGGGTTTTTTAACCAGGGATAAAGAGCATTGCCTGCCATTGTTTACTGTCATCCCGTTAAAGGAGGGAGGGATGGGAGGCAAACTTGGGTGATGAATATTTGGGTAGACAAGGAACAGATGGACAAATCTGAGAAGAAAGCATAACTGGGAAAGATAAGGGATAGTTTTCTGGAGAAGAGGTGGCTGATGCATAAGACTTGGTACCTGAAGATGCTCCAGTCTCTCCTTGAGGGATTCCAGCATCCTCTCCATCTGGTTCACCCCAGATGTCTCCTTGGGTGGGTCCTCCATGGTGTTGGCAGCGGCAGCCCCCTTGCGAAAGGCATCGTGGTTGCTGTGTCCCACCTGTAGTTCATGGTGCTCCCGTTGCCCAAAATGGTGGTACTCGTTCTCCCGGGCATGGATGCCTTCATGGGGATCTCGGTGCCCAGCCTCATGCTGTCCCCTGTGACTTTCTTCATGGTGACCCTGATGCCCATCCTCGCGGTGGCCTTGGTGTGCATTCTCATGATGTCCCCTGTGACCATCCTCATGGTGGGTCCGATGCCCACCCTCGTGGTGGCCTCTGTGGACTCCCTCGTGGTGCCCATGCCCATGGCTGTGGTTCTCTTCATGGTGACCGCCATGGTGCTCCCCAACATGTCTCCGGGAATGGGCTTCGCAGCGGCTCAGCTTGGCCGTCAACTCCCGCACCGTCTCCCTCTGGTCCAAGATCGTCTCCTTCTGGTGCACCACGGTCTCCCGCAGGTGCAGGATGGTTTCCTTGGCTTCCTCAAGAGTCCCTACCCAGTGCCCATTCCCTGCGCTGTTAGCCCCTGCGCCGTGTCGCTGCTGGCTGGCTGACTGGCAGCCATTGTCCATATCCAGAGGCATAGGGCTGCAGATGAATTTGGGCAAGCCGTATTCAGTGGCCGGCATCAGTGGGGAGAAGATGAGGCAGAGCAACGCCCAATGCAAGGCCATTTCCACAGCTGCGATGGCTCTGGTGGATGGAAAAGGGATGGGGGTAGGGAGAGCAGTCCGGAATGGGTTTTGCAGCCAAGGAAGGAGGATGGAGGTGATCCTAGATAGAGGCCGGTGGTCTAGATATCATGGACGTTGCCGCACAACAGATTTAGATGCAACCTCGATCATCTAGGCCCTCTTTTAGGAGGCCAACGAAAATCCCAAGGGGCCACCTCAGAGGCCTCTGTTAGGAAGGCGATCCGAAGGTCTTGATGGAAAAGTGGACGTTAATTCCAGCCGGAGCGTACAATGGAGGGAGTCAAGTTGGGCCCACCAAGTCACCAAACACGAATCAGGTCTTGCCCTCCCCAGAAATCCGGTAGCGTTGCCTCAGCCGTCAGAGCCTTTTCTCCTTTGCCGGCATCTGCTCTTTACTACCTAGCAGAAACGAGCTGCCAGCAGGTATCCCAACACTGTAGGCAGGCAGGATTTGTGCTTTTCCTGCCTCTCCTTCCTTTTCAATTTGCCAAATCCGTTGGTGATGCAGAGAGAGGCATCGTCTCCCCTGGCGACCGAGAAATTAATGGGCTTAAGGTGTCACGGCAGAGCTTTTTCCTTCACCCTTGCCCATCCTCCTCCCACCCCTGTTGCTAAGGCCTCTGCCTGAAAGCCTTTCTAGAGCCCCTCCTCATGCCACTGCCCTCCTCCTCCTCTACCCCCCCAGCAGATAAGAGACTTGCAAAGCTAAAACTCCACTCAGAAGAATTAAGTTACCAGTGAGAGACACAGAAGCTAAGTCTGAGCTTTGAACTAATTCACTGGTTTCTCATCTAATGAAAAGTACTTACACGGGGCCCATTATTCGCAGGTAGAATAAGAGGACATAATGGGAGCCAGGGTGTCAAGTAGGCCATGGGGGGGGGTGGATAGCAAGACGGGGGGAATATCTGTGAAAGATATATCAATACATCCTACTTTTCCACACAAGGGCCTGGTGGAGTGATCAAAAACAGAGGAAAAGCACAAAACAATTCAGTGCAGTGCACAAATATTAAGACAAAACAACCACATTAAAAACACCAGGGTCAATTATCATTTTAACCGTTTGATCCCAATTCCCTAAGCACTGGAAATTTCAGAACAGCCTCAATATTATTCCCACCCCTCCAAGAAGCGAAAGTACTTCTAGTGCACTTAGGGGGGAAATATTAGACATATATTCCAAAAGCACAAACAGTATCCCCCCTCCCGCCAGTATTCAAACTCATGGCTTATAATCATCAATTTCATTTTGATATCTCTGGATATTTGGACTGCCTATACTGTATTTAATTTATATGTTTAAATTATGGAATAGTCTTATTGTTAATGTCAGCTAGCAATGGTGTTACTATTATTATTATTAGTAGTAGTAGTAGTATCTTCTTTCTTTCTGTTAGATTTGCATTTTTTTAAAAGTAAAAATCCGATTGAGATTATGGTAAACTTCAAATATAGCCCAAGGGTAGAGGTAGTGGAGGCCCAGAGCTCAGATAGGGATGGAAACATCTGTCCATTTGGGGTTTCCGTTTCTCATTTTTTCCAATCTTAAACCGAGTTCTCCACACTTCTGCAGCAGTTTGCAGGGGTGGGGATTAAATCCTCATGAAAATTCATGCAACTTTCTCCTAAACACATTCCCCCCCCTCAAACAATTTTGAGGATTGCTGTGCTTTGATTCTCACATTGTTTTTGAAAAATGCGCATATGCTAGATTTGGTCCTGAATGAAATCTGAATAGCATTTCCTCCATCCCTAGCCTCAGAGCACAACAGGTTGGTTCTAACAAGTCTTGATTTCACATATCTGGCATGGGAAACTGAACTTGCCAGAACACTTTTACATGATTGGGTTTTCCCCTTACAGCCCCCAAATCTAACAGCATTTATAACTGGGAATATTATATCCATTGTAGCAGGCATTTTACATTTTAGCACATTGGGTTGTGCTAACGAGGCTAAGCTTGCTGCACTCAGTTCACACTGAAATCAATTGGATTTACTTTTCCCATTGATTTCAGTGGGGTTAAGTGCAATTAATTTACGTGTCTGCAATGGATTCAGCCCAGTTACTCTTTTGGGATCGAAGTCATTGTACTAACCATCTATAATTACATACAGACAAGAAGCAGGTGTCAAGAAGAGCTATTTCAACTAGCAACCCATAAAAGCATATCGTTCAGGATACAGGCAACATTTCAAACAAATCTGAGGGAATTATATAATTTTGCCATTAGAATTTTGAGCCTTTTAGACAACAATCCTAATAACCGCAATTATTGATATTAACAATGCTTCTAAAGCTCTTCAACACCCAGTCATCGTACAGCAGCAATAAACCTTGAACACATGCTCAGAATGTATTCCCCCCCCAAAAAAACTGATTAATCCCCAACTGATTTTTTAAAAAACTCAATTTAATTCTTTTCTTTTAATGAATTTTAAGGCAATACTGTAAGGCATCAGCTTACTAGATTCAATACTTTTATACTCGCCTCCCCCCCCAGATAGTTAATGTGAGCCCCACAAGTCCCTGTCCAATTTCAGGGGGCATTGCTTATAAAACATTCTGTCATCCAGAGATGGAAAGTGCCATGGCATCCTTTGTTGGTGGCGGCAATCGCAGTACATGTTCTTCCTTCTGCTTCATGTCATTCTAGGTTAGTGTTTCTTAGCCAGTGGGGCTCCGCCACCCCAGAGGCTTGTATAAAGATCTCAAGGGAGGGGATGTCTTTCTTTCTTTCTTTCTTTCTTTCTTTCTTTCTTTCTTTCTTTCCTCCTTCCTTCCTTCCTTCCTTCTTCCTTTTTTTTGAGGGGATGTATTTCTAAAAAACATATTCTAAGCTAAGTAAAAACAACAACAATATTATTTATCTATAAAAGTATGAAATACGTTCATTTCTATTATTAAACACAAAATGCTATTTACAATTAAAAGTCACAACATTCCATTTTTTGGAAATTCAAATAAACTTATAAGAGGAGCCAGGTTTGAAGGGGGTATGTGTGTGGGATTTTTATGTTGGCTAAAAGGCCGCACAGTTGAGAAGCACTGTTGTAGGTTAACCAATACCAGGAAGACTAGTCACAGTGTTTTGCTCTTCGGCCGTCACCTAACAAGTCACGCCAAATTGCGTAGTGTTTTGCTCTGGCTCTCCACAGCTCAAGGCCTCATGCAGTTTGGTCCAGAACACATTCTCAGCCTCAGGGTCCTCAGGCCATGTGAGGTAGCTCTCTTGTTTCATCAGTTTCCTTAGGCGATGATAGGGAGACAACCTAGGAAGGAAAGAAAGCAGGGCTGAGGTTTCCCATTCCTTAGCACACTGGCCATACTCCACACCCAAACGTACTCAACAGGGTTCTCAAGAAGTGTCCCGCTGGAGCAGACAAAGGCTGAATCTAAGCAAAACATCCTGCTTCCCTTGGTGGCCAACCAACTGGGGGATATAACATAAGCAGTCAAGTACAACACTTCCTGTTTGCCTAGAGTGGACATGCAGGGGGGGCGGTTACTCCACAGCTAGGAGGACTTCCTGTCACACCTGGTCTGGAGCTTCCTCCCCCTGCATGTGACCCTGGGAGACCCATAAAAGGGGCTGGTCACGCAGCCACCTCCCTTCTTCTTTCTCTTGATACCATGCTCTCTTGATACTGATGTATTTTGCTGTCTGCTGGCTCTCAGTCACCAGGACATGGGCTCATTCCCATATGGGATGAACTCAAACCCTCTTCTGTAACTCTAAGCTAAAGCCTGCCTTCAGGAATCCAACTGTGAACTGAATGTGAGTAAAATTCTTGTTACTTTTAAAAGAAGCTTCTTGTGTCTTTATTTTTTTTAGGGATAAAATGGGGACTTACCAGGAACAAAATCCAATCTGAACAAAGCCAGATTGGATTGCTTAAGTAAAGAGATTCAAACAAATCTACCAACTAGCTTCCTGCTATATATTGGGGAATGTTGCTCTGCTGCTGACTCACAAGCGTGAGCTAAGAAGGATACTATTAAATCAATATATCCTCTCCTAGTACCTACAACATTCCCACACCAGCAGCATATGGGAAGCCCACAAGCAAGGGCGCAAAGGCAGTAGCCTTCCCCAGCGTTTCTGAACATGGGTGTTAATATTAAATTGTGGTTTTATTATGATTTGTGGAATTGTACCCTCCTCCGGGGTTATTTTAAACAAAGGATAAGAAATGTTCAAAACAGAATGAATGAAATAAGATCTCCTGCCTTGGCACCCAATATTCCTGTCTCACCTTTGCGGCTGATGAGCTATCCTCACTCACCTGTAGTTAGGGATTTCCTCCATAAAGACCACAACCAGAGGGTCCTCCCTCTGGTAGTAGATCTTGGAACAAGCAAGTTGGATTTCCAGCGAACACCACTCACTTTCCAAGTAATTGTCGCTCACCACACACAAGGTCTTGCGGCTCTGGCTTATTCCATTCTGAACGTTGTCTATGTAATATTCTCCAGGCGCGAAATCTCTAGGCCCGAAGCAGAGCCGCAAGCTGGGTTCTCCTTGCACTTCCAGCTTTTCCAGAACATTGTTCACCACCCATTCGTGGTCCTGACTACAACAAGAAATGTAGGCATCATACTGGTATTCCTGTCCCTTTTGGCGCAGGCGCTTGAAGCCCCAGCCCCTCAGCAGGTAGTAGCCATGTCTGAGGGTCCAACCAAATTTGGTATAGACTAAAACAGTAAACAGGAAGCAAAGGGTGATCACAGTGGTGGCAATGAAGAAGTATATTCCCATAGTCTCAAAGCAGAAGGAGAAGTCTTCATAAGCAAAGAGACGGTCAGTCGTGCCAGGGCCAAAGCAATGATATGAGCCCAGCATGGACACCTGGATATTTGGTTCCGACACAGACCAGTTTTGAAACCAGGCATTATCACAGGAGCATGTCAGGGGATTCCCAGACACATCCAGGTATTTCAAGGAGGAAAGCCCACCAAGCGTTTTTTTGCTGATGTTCCTCAGGTCATTCTTGCTCAGGGATAGTTGCTCTAGTGATGTCAAACCAGAAAATATTTGTTCAGGCAAGTCCTTGATGGCACTGTCATCTATCCAGAGTTGGCTTAAGTTACCCAGGCCTTGGAAGAAATTTAATGAGGGTTTCCAAGAGTCATTGAATGGACTGATTTCGGAGACATCTAAGGACTTGAGGCTAGTCAGGTTAACAAACGAGATGTTAAGGAACAAGAGACTGGGGTTGCCCTTCAAAGAGAGGTATTGTAGGTTCCCCAGGCCTTGGAGGACTTTGTCTGGGGGACAAATGGGTAGTCTAGGACTCTGAAAACTAAGGTCCAGCTTGCGAAGGGAGCGGAGACCAGCAAAAGGACTCGGGTAATCATATTTGTTGTAAGTAAAGAGGTGGTTGTGACTGATGTCCAAGATTTCTAGTTTTTTGAGTGATGTAAAGACTCCCCGAGATAGCTTGTAAAGCAAGTTGTGGTCTAGGTAGAGATATCTCAGGGAGTTCAGCTGGTAAAAGCCATTCCTTTTGACAGTGAGGATTTTGTTTCCTGACAGCAGGAGAGTCCCCACATGCTTCAGCAAAAAGGCACGGGGCTTGATTAATTTGATGCTGTTATCCCTCAAGTCCAAGAACTCCATCTTACGGGCATAATGGAAGGTGTTGCGGGTGACAGCTGTGATCTGGCAGCCCTGCAGGATGAGGGTCCGCAATGCCTCCATGCCAAAAAAGGATCTCTGCTGAAGGTTCGTCAGGTGGTTCTTTGACAGATCCAAATAGCTCAAATGGTTCAAAGGACGGAAGACAGAATCCTCCAACTGGGAAATGGAATTTCTCCTTAGGATCAGGGTACGTAGCTGCATCTGCTTCCCCCAGGCACTAGAGCTCAGCCTCAGGACTTTGCACTTCTCCAGAGAGAGGAATTCCAGGCCTTGAAATGTTTCGAAGACCCCATTTTTCAGATACTTGTACCCTGTGGTGGACAGATCCAGCCACGTGAGATTAGTGCAGGAACCCAGCTGCCTCAGTTGAGTGTCATTCATTTGAGAATGTTGGATGTCCAAAGAGGTCAAAGAGGGTAAGCTTTTGAAGAAGGAGCAAGCTGCTGACATGCTCTCATTTAATGGTGGATTCATACTGGATAAATGCAACATGGTTAGGCTAGGGAGAGTTGCATTGATAAGCTGGGAGATATCCAGGGGGTTCATGTTGAAGGACAACTCCACCAAAACAGGGGTGGCCCGAAAGGATCCAGCCTCCACTTGCGACATGTTGTTATGGGTTAGGTTGAGTTGTTGCAAGTTAGGGAAGGAGCAGTTAGACAAGTCCAGCCTGGAAATCCCATTGCTGTTGAGGCTGAGGTTCCTCAGGGAAGGAAAGACAATCCAACAGGGGCCCATACACGGAGTAGAGATCTGATTGGAACCCAAGTCAAGGAAGGTAAGGTTGGCCAAGCCTTGGGTAGCTGTTGCCACCTCTTGGAGACTAGAGAGATTATTGTTGGGAAGGTGCAGTTCCTGGAGAGCCACCTGGGATATGAGGGAGCTGGGATGCAATGTGGCGATACTGTTGTGACCCAAAAACAGCTCATGCAGATTTCTGAGGTTGGACAACATGGAGGACTCCACAGACACCAGCTGGTTCCAGCTCAGATCAAGCACCTCCAGGTCCTCCAAGCTTTGGAATGCATTATACTCAATGCCTGATATGTTGTTGTGGTCCAGGTAAAGTTCCAACAAGTGAGGAAGATGGGAAAAGGTTGTTGAGGTCAGGTGCGTCACTTTGTTGTTGGAGGCGTTGAGCCAGCGGGTGGAGTTGGGCAGCTGGAGGGTAACAGAAGTCAAGTTGGAGATGGCCTGGCCACTGCAGGTAGCAAGGCCCGGTCTGTTCGGGGAAAGAATACAGTGAGCGAGCCCGAAAGAATGAACGCCCTGATGCGGCCACACAAAGAAGGCTAGCAGCACGCAGAGCATCATGGAGACAAGTCTAAAATTGGGCATCGTGAGCTCTTTGTGCTTCCTGTATGTCATACTGTGGGTTTCACAGGACCAAAGGCAGTTGTTTCTTCTCCATCTTGGGTTGAGAGAACCATCATGCAGCAGCTTCATGCAGAAGACATTCAGCTCCTAAAGCAAGAATACGAACACGCTTCCAGTGAGTTAAACGCAGGGTGGTGAAATGCGTAATCTAGTACACTGCAGCTGGAAACATGAGGTTCTTCTGCAAGGTTTACTGAGGAGGAGTGCTGATATGAATTCACTAGTCATATACAGGGGTAAACTGCCCACATTCTCTGCCCCTTCAAAGGCTCAGGGATGCAATATGGGGGTACAGCAGAGTTCTCTCCTTATTCCTAAGGCACAGCAAGGGGCCATTGTTCATGCCCCAGCTATTATATTGAAAGGAGCTGCCTACCATGGGGGGTGGGGGGACATCTTCTCAATGGTACTCAGGGGGATCCTGGGAAGGGGTGAAAAGTGTCCCTTTCACACTGCGCAGGCAAGCCTTTAGTGACTTCCCCAAAACATGTTAGTCTTGAATGAAGGAGAATAGCGTCTAAAATGCAACAAAGGGGAAATGGAAGCAGGAGAAAACAGAGCTGTAGGTTTAAGTCAACTTTCCCCAGCCTGTTGCTCTCCTGATAATTTGGACTACAACTCCCATCAGCCCCAGCCAGCATGGACACACACATACTCTCTCTCTTTCTCTTTCCTTGCCACTGTCGCCCCTGACCATGCACTTGGCTTCTTCCTCTGAAACCAGCCCCACATCTGCCCACAGAGGAAGAAAGTGAGATGAATGGCGGTCAGCTGTTCCTTCTCCTTCATCCTGTCACCACTTACTCACCCAGGGGCCAGGTAGATGTGTGGAAACAACTGATCTGCACTTTTTAGAATAATTAAATAAATAGGCGCCATGGGGCAGGGGTGAAGCTAAGCAGAATCCGGATGGTGGTGGGCAGAGAGGGGGGAGTTTAACCCTTGTCTTCTTGCCACCATCCTGGTTACACACAAACTGTGATTTGTATCAGGAAAGAAGCTCCCATGGGCTCCTGCTGCGGCTAACAGCAAATTGGGGTGTGTCATTTTGATCATGATCACAATGGGGTGATGGTTCCCCACCCCTGCTGCCCCTATCCTCACGAGGAGGCTGCACACATGCTAGTTACGGCATGCTAACTGCTTTTACACACCTGTAATTTTATTTAGGAAAGTGGCTTTGGGTTCGGAAGGTGCGGATGTTCAATCTCTTGGTGGGAAAACATTTCCTTGTCTGAGCTGCTGGTGAACTGCTGCCAGTCAGTTTTGACAGTCCTGAGCCAGATGGAGCAAATGGCCTGACTCTGTTTCTGTGCCCTCAGAGACAGCAGGTGGATGGGCAACAAGGAGAGAGGACCAGTAAGCAGGCTGCGCAGATTGGCAGTGGGTCTTCTGCTCTGGCCCAGCAGAACATCAACCCCCTATCGCCAGCACCTGCCCCCATCCCTGGGTGTCCTCTCATCCAAAGGAAACAAAACACACCACACAAAACCACACTTCTCTCCTCTCAGGAAAGTGAGGAGCAGCATAACAATATGCGGGGAGACAAAAGAAGCCTCCGCAAACCTCCACAGCTAAACAAAGGACTGCTTCAGACCTTGAGCAACCTCAAGTTGTCGAGTGATTTGTAAATGCCACATGGGAGGAAGCTCAAGGCGGTATGACTGGAGGAATCTGAAACCGCAGGCTTGTGATCCGGTCAGAGGCAAGAAAGCAATCATTTCCAAAGTTTACAAAGCCTCATACTGTAAGGTCTGCAAGTTGTAATATCTCTCGCTCTTTTTAAAACACCGACTGCTAAAAGACAGTTTCAGCAGAGAGGGAAAGCTTGCCCTCTTGGACTTTTGCCTGTCAGGGAAGCTCCTTGAGGCGAACGCAAGAGTGCTGCCATGGGCATATTATTGCACAAGCAACCAGACAGGCATGGGAAATACCCATTTTTTCCAGCCCCATCATTTCCTCTTTGCCCTTCCACTCATTCTGTTTTGCAAGCCACCTCTGTGACTGAAGCCAAACCTCCTCACCAAACCCCGAAGGTCCTGCCGTGGGCAAACCCACCTTTAGCCTTGGGTCTTTGTCTTGGGTCTTTCTCTCATCCACTGAAGAAGCTGCTCCAGTGTGCTTCCTCCTTCTCCCATGGTACGTGAGGTTTGAGTCGAAGTGCAGCTTATTTCCTCCTCCTGTGGTCAGCCATGTGCCCCTTCACTCCCTGGGTGTGCCAGTTGGGAACTGAAACTTCTCGACAGAAGGAGGTGCGGCATGAAAAGAGGAAGAGGTGGAGCAACACTGGGATACTTTCGCTCTCTCTTTCACCCATGGGTGAAGAAGAAGAGTTTGGATTTGATATCCCGCTTTATCACTACCCGAAGGAGTCTCAAAGCGGCTAACATTCTCCTTTCCCTTCCTCCCCCACAACAAACACTCTGTGAGGTGAGTGGGGCTGAGAGACTTCAGAGAAATGTGACTAGCCCAAGGTCACCCAGCAGCTGCATGTGGAGGAGCGGAGATGCGAACCCGGTTCACCAGATTACGAGTCCACCGCTCTTAACCACTACACCACGCTGGGTGAGCTTTAAAAGGCGAATCAGACAAATTCATGGAGGCTCAGGCTGTCAGTGGCTACTAGCTACAATGCCTACGCTCTATGGCAAAGCTTTCCGAACTATGTGTTGCGACACAATAGTGTGTCGGCTGCAGTGTATAGGTGTGTCATGCGAACACTCCCCGTGCTCCTCCCAGGACTGGAAAAGGGTTGGTCCTTTGACTGCCTTGGTAGTTGGAAAGCCTCCGGGCCAGAGGCATCAGGGTACCCTATTTTATGCCTGTATTTAGTTTCTAAACTGGGGTCATCAGGCCCTAACCTTGCATTTAGGTCGCCCACCAGCAGGACCTTTACTCCCAGATAATCTGCTAGCAGTAACCTGACATAAGAATCCAGTCTATTCCGGTTGCCCTCAATGTCGGGGTTTTTTTTTGCTAGTTGGGGGAATATAAACGCTAGTAAACTGCAGTTTCCCCAGGATATGAGTAGCGCCATTGCTAGGTGATCTAAGGGGGACAGCTCCTTACAGGTGGGGTTTAGGCATAACCCCTCTTTGAGCCTCCCTGGTCCTCTGCCTGTGACTGCTCTAACTGAAAGGGTTTAATTTAACCTCTGCTTTGCTAGTAAAACTGAATTGCTGTTTTGCAAAATGATGCATGTCTAAAAAAAGTGTGTCACCAACATAAAAGTATGGGAAGCTCTGTTCTGTGGGGCAGTAAGGTTCTGAACACCAGGTGCTGGAAACCACCATACCCTCCAAGTGCCCCGATTTTCCACACACAGTTCTGGAATTTCAACGGAGCCCAGCAACAGAAGTGTGCAGCACCAGGTGTTGAAATTGTGCGCCCCTAACAATTTTGCAAGAAAATGGACTGCAAGAAGATCAAACCTATCCATTCTGAAGGAAATAAGCCCTGAGTGCTCACTGGAAGGACAGATCCTGAAGCTGAGACTCCAATACTTTGGCTACCTCTTGAGAAGAGAAGACTCCCTGGAAAAGACCCTGATGTTGGGAAAGATGGAGGGCACAAGGAGAAGGGAATGACAGAGGACAAGATGGTTGGACAGCGTTCTCGAAGCTACCAGAATGAGTCTGACCAAACTGCGGGAGGCAGTGGAAGACAGGAGTGCCTGGCGTGCTCTGGTCCATGGGGTCACGAAGAGTCGGACACGACTAAACGACTAAACAACAACAACAATTTTGCACCAAGGGAACAACCCCTGTACTGTCACCGCCCACGCTATGACACGATGTTTTCAAGACTCTGGGCTTAATGGTCATGTGGTTGGATTCTTTAGATGATAATATGCATTTCTCCACTTACTTCAAAACATGGTTACCTGGCCCTGCTGCATTTGGGGGGCTTCCTTCTCCTGCTAAGAGAGGCATTGGACATCTAACCCAAATCCTACCCTGAGGGCACCACTGTGCAGGCAGGATTATAGCAAGCAGACTGCAGCCCTCAGCAAGGTGTGGCAGGGGCAGCTCAGGCAGTGATCCCTGGTATTGGAATTGGGGTGCTACGAGCATGTTCCATGGCTCACCCTACCAGGCCTAGATCTAGACCTCAAGTTCTGCAGTAGGCCTAGCCTTTTTGCTTTCCCTTGCCAGCTCCAAATGCCAGAGACAGCCAGCAGGGGGCAGCGTAAAACCAAGATGCACCCATCTTACCAGGACACATTGCAGTAGAGATACAGGATTGGCAGGCAAGTCCTAGGTCCTGGACTTTCACTACAGGGGGCCTGGACAGTGTCCCATGGGAAAAACGAGTCGCCCAGAGCTGGCATTGCGTGGCTGGGAATCCTGCCAGCCCTGGAAAGCAACAATAGCAGGCATAGCCAAACCTCCTGCCAAGCTCTGCCGGGGCCGCTTATGCCCAACTTCCAAATCCATTGCTGTTGGAAACCATTTTTGGAATCTCCCTCTGTGTTACATCTCATGTATTCTCCAGCCAACCTATACTGGTCAATGATATCTATTTCCTAGACTTGAACCTTCAAGATCAGAGTTCAAATGCTGATTTGCAGACTTTGAAAGTTTGTTTACACAGCACAGCAGATTTTCTTGTGTGCAAGTTTTACCACTTGTACATACCAAGTGTGAAGGGAGGCACGTCTCTAACCACATAGGATTTTTTTTACTACTGTTGTACTATGATGATTAAATTTATTAGTCACTTTATATGTAAGGCCCCACCCGTCGCTGGAATGTGTCCTTTGCATGTTTGTCTGTGAGAAGGCAACACAGCCTTTGGCTGAAAAAGATTCCCCGCCCCCGGTTTAGACAGGAAGATGAATATCTTCACAATGTTTGGATTGATTGAAAAAAGGGTTCCTGATTAATCAAGCCAGCAGATTTCAACATTTTTAATTATTATTATTTTTAATAGAAGCTCTTTTGAAAACTCCAGCAGCCTTGAGTCCTGTGTGAGAGAAAATAAGGAATAATCAAAACAAGGAAGATGATCCCTGCTGCAATTCTACATACACAATCATATTAATCTAAGGAAATTTTCCCCTGCTTTTGGGACAATTTCTTTCCTCCTCTTTAAATTTATGCAGATGAAATACCAACTTCTTCATTTGATCTTCCTAATAAATATCGTTTAGCCTCGTCATCCTGAACACAGCTAAAATTAACTTTAAAGACTTCGGACATCGTGTGTGGGTTTCAAACACTGAATTTTGCTTTTTTAGCCTTGAGAAAAGCTTACAAAATTTAAGACGATGACGATCACCGTGACTAACTTGCTAACTTTCATATTTTTTTTACACCTGGGCGTTTATTTCCTGATAACCTTAAAATCCAACAGCATTCCCTAAACGGGAAACACTGAAAATGACTCCAGACGGGGAGATAAAAAAAAATTCCCTACTACGGATTTCAACATAAACTTCCCTCCACCCAAAACAAACGGCGCCTTTCAGATGCTGGGGATCGATCCAATTCTCCAACATTTGGCAACATATATATCTCCAGCACCCTGTGTACTATTAAAAAATAAGATAAAAATGGCCATGCATATGAGCCTGACACGCTTTTACCCATCTCACTACCACGATCTATCTATCTATCTATCTATCTATCTATCTATCTATCTATCTATCTATCTATCTATCTATCTATCTGTGTGGTCCGCCTACTAAGGATCCCGTTTGATTTCTGGCGCTGCTCTCCTAGCCTTTTCCTTCCCAGCTGATCCGGCTCCCAATCCCCTCCTGCTTCCCCCCATTTTAAGACCCACCCCTCAGGCCCCCACGGGGGGGCACAACCCCACCCCCTTTCTAACACGCCCCGTCCAGGCCCCACGGCGCTCACTGCCCCGGCATCATGTCCCGCTCGGAGGAGGTAAACCGGCTCACGGAGAACGTCTATAGGGTGAGTGAGCGGGACACTTTCTATCCTTCTCCTCATCCCTTCCCCATTCCCTCTTTCCCCATTCTTTCCCTTGACCCTTTCCTCTCTTCCCAGATCCAACCCCCCCCCGGCCATTTCTCCTGTTTATTCCTCCTGTTCTTCCTTTCTCTCCCCACCCTCTCCGCCTCTCCCTTTGGCTCCCCTTCATCTCTCTCCCCCCCCCACCGCTTCTCTCCCCCCCCCCACTCTGGCCCCCTCCCTCCCTGATTTGTGTTTCCGTCCTTCTTTTCCTCCGCCCCACTCCTGCCATCCACACCCCATCGCACACTAGCCCTTTCCAGCACCGCCACACACAAAAAATCCCCTTCCACCCCCCTTCCCCTTTCTTTTTTCCTTTCTGGCTGTTCTTAACCAGCCTTTTGTTCACCTCCCAAAATCTTTTGGAAAAACAGAGCCTCGGAAATGGAAAAGACAGTGAAAAGGGAGGAGAGATCAGTGGGGCAGAGTTATTCCAACAAGCCGCCACCCCCCAACCCCACATTTCCACAAACACACACACTTCGTGCACCCCACCCCCGCTGCCCCCCGCGCCCCCCTTTTGAATGCAGAGAAATGTAGCGCAACATTAATAATAACGTCCAGGTCTGGGAAGTTCCCCCTTCCCTCTAGTAAATAAAAGGGGGGGGGGCGCCAGACAAACCCTAATTAAGATGGAGAAGTTGTGTGAACTTTTAAAAAAAGTTTTGCTCAGATAACGGACCTGTTCTGTTATTTGCAGGAGAAATGTGGCTACAGACAACTTTATTATTATTATTATTATTATTATTATTATTATTATTACTATTATCATCATCATCATCATCATTCAGTCCCACTGTTTTATTAGAAACTCAGCTGTGCGTTTGGACATGTGGATGGAAAAAACTTGGGGGGGAAGTTCGTCAGTGGTAATAGAAATAGTACCGCTAATAAAGTGTTCTTGTTTTGCTCGCTTCCTTGGAAAGAGACACTTTGCTAAGGATGTGGGGCCAGATTCTGACCTGGGCTCCCTGCTTTCAATGAAATCTGTGGTTATCCGCTTTTCTGGTTAAGTTCAGATGGAGCTGGAAGCTTTTGCTCTTTCTGTGTGTTTTCTTCTCCCATATGGAAATGAAGCAAATCCCATGCCAAATCCCAGACTCAGTGTACTTGGCCAGGAGGAGGGAAAACTTAACCCCTTCCGCTCCCCTGAGATGTGTTGCCTAAACATCTTGACTCCAACTGGATGGGATATTCTCTTCTTATCCGGGGAGGAAGCACATAGGCCGGGGTTCCTGTGCTTTCTTTGCTGTCTTCGCTCAGCAGAGACACATCTGACAGCTGTTAAAGCAGATGCCGAGAAGGGGCCATTGTCTCCTTGGGGCTGGGAAGGTGGGGGCAGGAGTGGCGCTGGTGTTGTCTGAAATCTGGGTCTTCAGAGCAGTTTTCCTTGGGTGTGTGGAGAACATTGTACTAACCGGTGCTGTTATTCCCTCTATCTCTGGGCTGTGAGTGTTGTTAGTTATGTAGCCAAAATGGTACCACCCATGAGCAAGAGGTATCAGCAGGCTTAGGAGAATCCCAAGGTTTGCAGGAGCATAAAATAATATTTAAGGTAGAGACCTGAAAATGAGGAGCTCCTTCCCCCCAAAAAACCACCCCAATGAGGACTGAGCATGCTCAGTCAAGGCAGAATTCACGGTTGTGGAATGGAAAACCCAAGTGGTTAGGGAAAATGAAATGGACTGCATATTCCTAACATTTTGTTGCAGTGCCCACTTATTCTAATTTTGTATTACATTTTTAGTTCACATTTCCTCAGCGGAACTCAGGGTGATGTAAGACTCTCTCCTTCATTTGATCGTCACAACAACTTGTTGAGATGAGGTTAGACTGAAAGACAGGGACTTGACCCATGGGCTTCATGGCTGAGTAGGAGTCTGGGCCTGGATCTGCTCAGTTGATTACTCTAACCATTACTCTGCAATAAGTTGTTGAAGGCATTTTTGCGTCTGCTAGGCTAAAAGATCATATCATTAGCTTATCATGCTAAGGAGGAGGACATATGAATATTGTAAATTTAGAACAGAAAATGGAAGAAAAGGCAGGATGTGATTGTGGTGTTCACCTGCATATTATTACAGGAAAGCAAAATACCCTTTTCACATCATGAAGCAACAGCAAAAGAATCAGGTGAGAATAAGGTAGCAGAAGAGACTATTCAGCATCTGACTACAGGAAAGGGATTTTTAATCTGTAGGTAGAAAAACAGCATCAAAAGAAGTGGGCTGGCTAACCTCCTCACTGTGCTAGATTTTTACTTGCAGGGAACTTTCATATGAGGGCCAGGTGAGACACGTGCAGTTTTAAATGACTAAAAGGTAAAGGATCCCTGACAGTTAAGTCAAGTCGCGGACGACTCTTGGGTTGCGGTGCTCATCTCACTTTACTGGCCGAGGGAGCCGACGTTTGTCCGCAGTTTTTCCGGGTCATGTGGCCAGCATGACTGGTGAACCAGAGCAGCGCACGGAAACGCCGTTTACCAGGACAGCTCTCTCAGGTTTGGTGCCCTCAATCACAGCCCCACATGACCCGGAAGCTGTACGCCGGCTGCCTCGGCCAGTAAAGCGAGATGAGCAGCGCAACTCCAGAGTTGGTCACTACTGGACCTAGTGGTCAGGGGTCCCCCTAGGGAGAGGTGTAGATGCTCTGTGACCAAGACTGGCCCTTTTTCACCACTTATTTCTGGTGAATGTTTAGGCCAGGCCAACTCCATTCCACAAGACATCCCTTCTCCTCTCCCTCTGTCCATCTGCTCCCTTCATCCAGTTCCTGTCTGTCTTTCCATCCTCCCACACATTCCTGTCTGTCCAGCTAATCCTCCCTCCCTCTCTCTGTTCCCACCCCCCTTGGGCACTCTTGATCGGAGTCAAAACAAGATAAATAGCTTCCTGACCAGTAGCTACCAAGCAGCACACATGAGTCAGGGAGAACTGTACATTTTCCTAATGCATTCCTGTAAAAAAAAATATAACTACATTAAAACCAATTCCTTCCTTAAAATGAAATGAATAAAATGTCACAGTTCTTATCAACAATTATTTATCGATTCCCAAATACTGTATATGAATTGACTTTTGCATATCAATATAACATACAAAACATAGGTCATAAGAAAATCTGTAGAGTTTTGATTGTTTTGTTTTTCATGCAGAAATTATGTTAATTTTAATTTTATAGATGTGGACGTTTTAGTAAAGTTTAGGGCTTCTGCTCACTCTTGATCAAGCCATTGTGGTGGTTAGCATGCTAGACTACAGTTGGATTGCCATGGGTCACTCAGCACTTCTGAACCCACCTCATAGGGTTGCTTTGAGAAATTTAGGGATATATATGCTCAGTTGAACTCCTTAGAGGAAAACATGGATAACTAAGCTATTTGAGCTAGCTACTTTCTTTATCCATTCCTAGACTTTTCATCTACCTGTGGCCTGGTTCACGTGTCATACTAAGTCAAGCCATGGTTTAGCATGAGTGCTCCTGGAGAGGAGGTCATGGCGACATTGCTCTTCTCTCCTTACTCAGTGTTATGCTGAGTTAAGTTGTGGTTTATCTTAGTCTATCCTCCGCATCAGGGGTTATGGTTAAGCTCTCCTGTATGAACAGCAAGCCATTAAAAAACAAACCTTAGTTACAGCTTGTGATTGGTCTGGGGGAGATTGAAATCACAAGCCCGGTTCCAGACAATACGCTAAGCTTAATGATGGCTTAGGTCAGTGCAGCTTCAGAATGCCTGGGGAGGAACAAAACAACCCCGATCTAGGTACTTTCCCAGAGCCTCCAGGTTCACACTAAACCATGGTTTGTTTTGTTTTAGCATCACATGTAAGCCAGGTCTGTGTAATATTTCCCAGGTACCCTCTGTCATATTCAACTCACTGCAGGCCACCACATATAATTCTTTCCTTCCTTGTGCTCTTCTCCCAAAGTATGTCATTTTGTTTTATTTTTTTCATTTGTAAGATTTTTAGACCAGTGTGGTGTAGTGGTTAAGAACGGTAGTCTCGTAATCTGGGGAACCGGGTTCGCTTCCCCGCTCCTCCACATGCAGCTGCTGGGTGACCTTGGGCCAGTCACACTTCTTTGAAGTCTCTCAGCCCCACTCACCTCACAGAGTGTTTGTTGTGGGGGAGGAAGGGAAAGGAGAATGTTAGCCGCTTTGAGACTCCTTAAAGGGAGTGAAAGTCGGGATATCAAATCCAAACTCTTCTTCTTCTTCTTCTTCTTCTTTGGCGATCACTTTTAGCTGAGTAAGATTGTCTTCCATGAATATGGTCTTAACAGTGTGTTCGTAAGTCACTGTGGAGGCCAATTCTGGATCCACACATCCTTCCACAGTGTGGACATAAGCTTCCAGGTGGGAATTGATCACGGTGAGGATTTGCCAAACATGCCTTCCTCTTAGCTCGTTTCTCCCTTTCATCCTGAGTTCATGCTTCTTCAAAGTCCAAAGTTTCATTAAGTTATACAAAGTAGTTTTCCAACTGTAAAAAAAATATAGGTTAAAATCAAATACAATTTAAAATCAGACCATACAGAACTCAGACTCTTCTTCACCAACTTGCCCATCAATTTCTCTATCAAGTACATTTATTACAAATTTAATAAATAATAATAATATTAGTGTGTGTCTCTTGTAAGCACTCATGATTCATCATGTTTTGCAAGGAAGTCCTCTCTCCTGATAACACGGAGAGAATCTTGATGCTAAGGAGATGAACCAATCACTTATGTCCGTCTAATTCCTATGGATTTCAGCGAGGAAATGAAGCACACGCCGCAGCTCTCTGTGGGAAGTTAAAGTGCCTAAACTTTGTCTGAATCATGCCAGAAGGATTTGCATTATTTGTTTGTTTTCTTCTCCCTTGTAACCAGGCGATTCTGGACCAATTCAACCCCAGTCTAAGGAATTTTGTTACTATGGGAAAGAACTATCAGAAAGCACTCTCAGGTAATGGAATGCCCCAGTCCAGCCCTTGACCTCAGGCCAGGTCAGAGTTGGTGTTCCTTAAAGGGGAAAGGTCTCTGCAGCTTTTGTGTTGAGAGTTTATGATTCAATGGTCCATCCCTCCACCCCTTGCAGGAGTTACAGTGGCCGCCAAGGGTTATTTTGATGCCTTAGTGAAACTCGGCGAGTTGGCCAGCGACAGCCAAGGATCCAAGGAGTTAGGTAGGTTTTTGATACGACCTGTGGCCCCCTCTCTAGGGAAGAGACTTATTTCCTACTACTGAACTCTCTCTAGAGCACTCTTGCGCACATATTTGTGCTAGCAAAAAGGTGTTAGCAAATCTGGGGTTGGCATAACCCCAGCAAACCCACAGCTTCTAGTCTCTGTTTGGAACCACATAGTATTGGTCACGCATGTTGCTCGCAAGTGGTTTCTTGGGTGGAGCAGAACTGCAACACTGGTGTACCAGCAAACAAGTCACTGCCACTTACCAGGAGGGAGAAGGGAGGGGTGAAGCTGCAAGGAGGTCAGTGCAGTGCAGGGGCACCAGCAGAGCCACTCCTGCACCTCTTCCGCTTCCTGTAATTGGCTGAGGAATATCTTCTGGGAGGCTTGAGTTGCAGCTCTGCTCCACCTGCCAAACCGCTTCCAATGAGGATACCACTTGCACTTGTCTCATCATGTACATACCCCATATCTGAACTATTGGTGGCGAACAGGATGGCATTCCATGTGTTCCTGGTGACTCTATGGAATTCTGCCCTTCAAGCATCGTGGAATCATCAAGGGATGACGCCTCAAGAGAGCAGAGACCCCACATCTCTGCTTCTGTGCGAACCGAGACGTTGAGCCAGTTTGCACATTCAGCAAAACCAATAGGTATAGTTTCCTTTGGGCTGGGCCGTTTCAGGATGAAGGCGAGGGTGTTTTGTGTGTTTGCATGCTTGAATCCTTCCTTAATTAAAAAATAAACCTTGTATGTTTGAATGGCATGGCAGGGAGGAGAGTCTGGCCTCAGTTTCTCCCTGCCATCCTATTTTTCTGCATGAAGGGTTTTGCTTTGTTTTGTTTCACTAGCAAGCATTCAATACCCACCCATAAGAAGAGTCTTCTCGATTGAGCCAGTGGCCCATCTAGTCTAGCAACCTCTTCTGATAGTGGCCAAGCTAAAGCCCCATTGGGAAGGCCGCAAGCCAGACCTGAGTGCAACAGCAACACTCTCAGTCCATCATCACACTGTCCTTGACAGTGGAGGCAGAACATAAGCCATTGTGGCTAATAGAGCCTTTTCTCCCATGAATTTGTCTAATTCTCTTTCAAAGCCATCCAGGTTGGTGTTCAGCACTGCTTCTCGTAGCCTAAAACTGCACATGCCTACGGAGATTGTTACTGCTTGGCTCTGCTGACGGTGTAAACTAGTCTTTAAGCTCGTCGGCTGTGGGGCCTTGTGGTTTTTAGCAGTAGCTGTTTTGTACTAGTCTCTGCTGTAGATAGGGCTGCCAAGTGGCTAAAGATTTTTTAGTGGTTCTGTCAAACGATCCATCAATTACATGTAAATAAAACTGCGGCAGGCTCTTTCTTGAGATGTTGAAGGAAATACGAGATAAGGTACAATTTCACAAACAAAAGCTACTGCTCATTGTTAGAAGCAAAGGCAATCTTTAATATTTCCTCTTTTCAATTCCCTGTTGCAACACCAGAACCAAAATAGACTCCAGCATAAACAAGGGTGCCCTTAAGTCATGGCCCGATTGATTAAAATGGGCCCCTATCATTAATCAACTCCACCGTGCAGCAGAGGGAGGTAGCAAGAAAACTGTGGTGTTAGGGTGGGCTATACCACTTCACAGGAGAGGTAGGGATGCCGGTTTTGAACACTGCCCCATGTGAACACAACTCCCTGCAAGTTATAAATTACACATAATATGCTATATGGTATAAGAGATTCTAGAATCCTGCCCATTCCCTTTCATCCTGTTTACTATTTATTGGGCAGTTTTCATGTAGCTGAGCATTCAAACATGCCATCCATACCTGCAGCCTGAAATGGTACAGCCCACATTCTGCTGCATGTGTATCCTGGTTATAAATCTGTTGATGGTTCCTCCTGCTTTGCAGCCCTAACTGTAATGCCACCTTTAGATGGGTTTTTTAAAATGTAAAACCTCAACTATAGTTCAGACGCATTTTTTTCTGTCTAAATGGTTTGGGGCCAGGTTATGCTGTGGAATGGTCTTCTTTGAGAGGCTGGCAGGTTTTTTCCCCTCTCACGTCTTCTGTATCTTGTGATTTTGTTGTATGTATACCTTCTTGCTTCCCTGGCCAAACCACTTCCCTTTGTACCTCACCCTCCCTTTCACCTATCCCCTCACAGCTCGTCCCAACCTTCACCCCCATTTAAAGGGGTTAAGCCCCTGTCACCAGCACTGTTTCATGCTGGAGCTGACATGGCTGCCCCAACTACAGAGCATGACAACAGCCTTAGATTATTATGTATACAGAAGATAGTTGTGATTGGCAATGCTGTAAACTTTTTTTGAGGGCTCCTGCAGCCAGTAGGCAGGATACATGTTTGCTTTTCTTTTTTAAAACATCTTTTGGTCACTTTTAGCTACTTAGGCAATAGGGCTATGAACTGCCCCTATGCTAGGTCGCACTTTCTTTTGGAGGGGGTGCTCCCATCTAGATGTGTGCTGCATCACACTGATCTAATCTCTGTGCCAGGTGTATGAATTGCACAATGCACCTCCAAAGCAGAAGCTGCCGAGCGGTGCTCAGGTTTGTATGTATGTACCGAGTTGAAGACCTCCTTCCACGAATCCCTGCCATCGACATTTTGGTTCCAGTTAAAAGCTGGTTGGAGTTCCTTGGTCAACTCCTAGGAAAGGAATTAACCCGAAAGGAGATTATCCAGGGACATGCAGAGTCCAGGGGACAAAGGACCTTTTCATAGACCAGGGAATGTCTGGGGTATATTAAGCCTCCAATCACCTTGACCTACAGGTGACACGTTGTTCCAAATGGCTGAGGTCCACCGTCAGATCCAAGTGCAGCTGGAAGAAACGGTGAGTATCTGTATGTGATGGGCCCATTTAGCCTGGCATCAGGCCTGCCTGGATCAGGCTGATGGGCCTATTTAGACCTCTGCCCTCTTCCCCTCCTCTCCTTTGCTGCCTCCAATCAGGACCGCAGGCCCACCTATCCTGGTATCTTGTCATGTCCAAAAGCCATTCTTGGGACCTCCAATCTATGGGCGGGAGGGGGTGGTACTGGCCTTTGTCTTCTTGACTCTCACCCTCTCCTTTCCTGCTTCTCTGTCACCTGGTCCCAGCTGAAGCTTTTCCACTCGGAGCTGTTATCCCAGCTAGAACACAAACTGGAACTGGATATCAAGTATCTGATGGTGAGAGAAAGATTAATATCTGAACCCTCCTCTTCTGCCATTTCAAGTTTGTCTGTCTGTTGTCCTGTGTATTCATCCGCCCATCACTTCTTGTGCAATATCCTATCCGAAGCTTAATCTTTGCTAGGGCTCAGTATCAGAATCTATCTATGCCCCGAATGTCTGAAATAATGATGAAGGAAAGTACCCCTGAGCATGTGCAGAATGACTTTCCCTCACCACAGAGCCTGTCACAACGTTCCTGGAATCTCCAGGTCAAATAGTGTCATAGTATGGCTTCCAGGAAGGCATGTGCCTTGCATTTGTTTTATTCATAAATTAAACACTGGTTCCATCTCTGTTTATATACCGTATTTTTTGCACCATAACACTCACTTTTTTCCTCCTAGAAAGTAAGAGGAAATGTCTGTGCGTGTTATGGAGGGAATGCCTACGGGTGGCATGCCTACGGATTTTCCTCCTCTAAAAACTATGTGCGTGTTATGGTCGGGTGCGTGTTATAGAGCGAAAAATACGGTACATTTCCATTTCTTACAGTTGGCCATTTAGGGAGGTATCTGATTTACCCACAGAAGAGAGTGCCATTGAGGCAGGAATTTATTCAGCTAAGCATGGGTTGTGATGTTTCTTTCATCTTGTCTTTATCTCACAATAATTCCCTGAGGAAGCTGAGACTGAGGGATAGTCAGAGTCTATGAGAAAGCAAAGGAGACGGTGGTCAGCACTTCTTCACAGGCCTTCACTTCTCCGGAGAGCTTCTTGGTAGCCAGCGACAAGGCCCAAACGAGGCCTTGCTATTCGTGTGGAAAAGCTTGAGGGCTGGGCACTCTCTTGAGAGCGCTCTAGGTCTGGGGCGGGGAACTTGTAGCCCTCCAGATGTGGTTGAACTACAGCTCCCATCAGCCTCACCTAGCGTGGCCATCAGTCAGGGAACTTGTGGATGGCCACAAGTTCTCCACTCTTGCACAAGGTGAAGATGTGCAGCTCAGCTCTTAAGACTGGCTGTGAAGAAACAAGGCTCCATTGTCAGCATTGTTTCTGCCAGGTCCAAGATTTCTCTTAAGACAGACCCAGTTTGGCCCAAGCCCAGCTGTTGTCCCTCAGGGAAACCAATAATCCATTCAGTATGTCGTATTGATTTGAGAAGGGTGTGACCTGAGGTATTTTCCATTCTGTCAACATGCATCTGTCCAGGGGTGGGGAACCTCTGGCTCAGGTTGAATGCGGCCCTCTGGGGCTCTTTGTTTGGCCCCTGGGATTCTCCCTATGCCACAACATCTCCTCAGAGCTCTGAACTGTGACCCTGCTCCATCCCATCCTCCAGTAACTGAGACAATGCTTCTTGTTGGCCTGGATAGAGAGGTGTGAGCATGTGTAAAAGCCTTGTGTGACTGAAACTGTAGCCTATCGTATATAGATAAGAGATAAGACATCCAGTGCTGTCCATTTTTGCCTCTGGCCCTGCCCGCCCCTAGCATGTGGCCCCCTGGTGCGGAAAGGTGGCCCTCAGACTGAAAAAAGATTCCCCACCCCTGATCTACTTGTTCATCCGAAAGGAATAAAAGCTCAACAGCCCGTCTGTTGAGCTGCTCTGTGTATTTATATGTGGAATGAGGCTCAGAGAAGCAGGAAGGATCCTGTTCCTTCAAGGCTGACCTGGCTATGTAATGTGGTGCCTGCCCTCCCTCCCCTAGGCCACCCTGAAGAAATACCAAGGCGAGCACCGTTCCAAAGCAGAGTCAATTGAAAAGTGTCAGACGGAGCTGAAAAAACTGCGCAAGAAGTGCCAGAATAGCAAAAACCCGCAGAAATACGGGGATCGCGAGGTGCAGGTAAGATTGGCAGCGGAGAAGGGAGGGATTCCATAAAGGGAAGTGCTTAAGAGAACAATGGGAATGTTGCTTGCTCCCTCAGGGAACAGTGTCACATCCTGCCAGAAGCGGATATGTGGAATTCCAGGTCAGGCTATGTGGGCAGGAGACAGAACAGCCTCATGTCTCTCTCTCTCTCCTCAAGTTCAGTGAGCTTATTTACAAGATATAAGATAACAAGTGAAGCTACCTTATGCTGAGATAGACAAATGACCTCTCTAGCCCATCTACCATCTACCTTGGCTGGAAGCAGCTGTTCAAGCAGTGGTCTTTTCCCCTGTCCTGCAGTCTAGGATGCCTGCGATTGAACCCACAACCTTGCACATCACTCACTTAAAAAAAATTAAAATCAATCTTGTAACTTTAAAATTTAAAATTTAAAGTCAGTCCGTCTCGTGACATGCCATATTAAAGCCCATGAAGTTCTGAAGAGAATGGTGTTTTTAGTTTTGACTTACCTCAATTCTGGGCTGAGCTTTTAAGGTGTTTGCGTAGCTCTGCAAGGCCAAGATGGTCAATTCTCACAAAAGGGATGAGATTAAAAAATTACAATTTTAGCCTTCAGCTACATTTCATTTTTTTATATATATAAATATTTATTGAGTTTTCACAGATTATATAAAGACAAAACAAAACAACCATACAAACAAATACAAATCAAACAAATCAAACCAAAACAAGTATAGTTTCATACCCTTATTTTCAAAAACCTTACTTCCCCGACTTCCTCACACCTTCCCTTTCTGTATTCCAATTTCTAATCAATGTTCAGCAAATCCTTTCCTTCAATCCTGTTTAGATCTTTACTTTTCTTTTCTTTTTCATACCCATTACAGCTAGTAACCACATAATTTCTAAACCAACATCGTTTCAACATTCATTAATTTTACAGTATTTTTTAAGATAGTCCTTGAATGTCTTCCAATCTTCTTTCGCCGTCTCTCTTCCCTGGTCTCGGATTCTGTCGGTCATTTCTGCCGGTCCCATATAGTCTATTACCTTCATCTGCCAGGCAAGTGGCAAATTTTAGCTAGTTTGACTGGTGTCATGTACCACCTATATACCATTTTCATAATATTTTCTCTTAAAGCATTACATGCTGTAAATTTCATACCGGTGGCAGCTACATTTCATATAACAACAACAACAATAGCAGCAACAGATAGGTTACAGAAAAAATGGTACACAACAGAACAACCTTGCTGGTATGTGTTGTGTTTCAAAATTTTGAAAATGTATAATATTGAGAAGTTCTGTTTGTGTAAATGAAAAAATACAGATCTGAATGCAAAAAGATGTGGGAATATTGTTGTTTGGAAGTTCATCTTTCTAAAGTTTTTCAATGGAGCAGGTTACACTCAAGACCTGGCTACTCCATACAGATGCCATCTGGGTGCTGGGATTGGGGTCACTAAGAAGTTTATGTCTTTAAAAGGGTTTAACATTCTTTGGCTGTTTAGTGCCTGGAGAGGTAATCTCTACAGAGGGGGTACCTGGGTTGTTGACAGTAATACAAAGAGAAATGTACGCAGTCTCTCCGCCAGACCCGTGTATATACAGTACATCATTGTGCGCACACCCGTAAGCGCATACGTGTGCAAATCATACATGCCATGTCCTTTACGCATGCACACCCTGTACCCAGAGCCTTACACAAACACCCTGCTTGTTCAGAATGCATGTGCAAGTGCAGTGTGCTGCTTTTGCACACCCGCCTTCACATGCACAGTCGGTACACACTTACACAACAAACCTGAAAGGTTGGGCACAGCTTCTCTGTGAGGGGATGGAGTCCTGTGCATGGAGAACGCTGCAGAAAGGGTGCGCCTGCCCTGATTCAGATGTCACCCGTCTTCCTTGCTCTCTGACTCAAATTTGGTCTGGTGCCCTGTCTCCCCTATCTACCATCCGCCACCTACCCCCATCCTGTGAATCCTAGCAGCAGCATTTGGCTCCGGAAAGGCCCCTTTTGTCAACCTTGTTGCCGCGGTAACCATTACTTCAGGATCAAGGCCTGCTCAGGCTAGAGGCCGCAAGGAGGGGGCTGGTAGGGAATGGGGTATGGAGATAACCCTTCAGCTCCTGGATCCTATAAGACTGCCCCCTGCCCCTAGCTTCCCAGGATATAAAATCAGTACAAGCCCTATGTTTCCTAAAATTAGATTAGTTGTTTCAGAGCACCTTTGCCATCCTTTTGTACTCACAATTGGGCTGAAATTGTAAGGAAGTACTGACTTCTCCCCACAATTGTCTCTCTATGCTTGCGTATGGATAGAGCTCAGATCCTAATTCACACTGGTGGTTGTGTGAGTGTGGAATTAGGCAGTGGCAATTACTCCGCATTAATTATTCCAGAACAATGTGCCAAGGGATTCTAGAAACTGCCCTGAGGCAATGGAGGTGTCCTTTGCTAGGAGAATGAGCGGTGCAAACAAAACAAAACGGTGCCTAATGTTTTTCCCTAGTGCATGCGAACAGGAGTACATTTGAACGCTAATGTATCTGTTGATTGTAATAATATCTCTCTGTGAGCTGTGCGGTTTTCTAAACGCTGAACAGCAGTTCCAGCCATGAGCCAGGGAGAAACTGCATTGGGTAAATGTCTTATATAGAATATAAAATAACAGGGTGTTTTATCTCACCCCACAGGCGACATTTCAAAGAGTAGGGAAGAAATTACCTTGAACAGGGGAGAGGGGAGGGAACAGCCCAGAGCATCAAAAGGTCAAAAAGCCAACAAGAAAGAGGCAGGAGGAAGCCGGGGATGAAACCACAAAATGATGCTTGAAGTGAAAAGAATTTTTATTATACGATGTGATACTCCCCAAACATGTTTTGACTTGTTGCATTCTTCAAGGGCACTAAGAGAGATGATAACAGCAATGCGTGAAAAGAGTACTGAGTAAAATACTTGGAAGCGTTTCCGGCCACAATCCTAAATGTGCTTGGGAGTGAGACCCATCAAACAGTCAGACTTATTTCCAGGTGAACATGCACAGATTGTGCTGTTAAGGCTAAACTCGACATAGCACCATGCGTCCAATGAACAATCACACATTTCGTTCTGTTTTTGCTGTGGTCTCAATTGGAAATGAGACTCCTTTGCTGCTATTTTATTATTTTAAAAAAAGAAATCATGAAATTGCTAATTGCGTGAGTGGTGTCGTGCCTGATTTGGCCCTTACTGTTGCTGGTTAAGTTTCTCTGTTTTATTACTCAGTTAAACCAAAGAGTTTAGAGACTAGAAGACATAGACAGAATGTATTCAGTATTCTCTTCTACACACCAGTTCCTTTTCACTTTTTTTTTTTAGAGAGAGAATGGAAGTTAAATATGCCTGTTTTGGTATGATTTTGAGGCAAAGTGTGTTTTTTATGCAAGGTTATTATCGTCAGTTTAATAATCATTGTTGACATCTCTCGCACTCGCTCCTGAAGAAGGCGACATGTCAAAACATGTTTCCACAAAGTATAATAAGAAAATGATTTTGCTTCAAGTATGATGTTGCACGTTTCACCTCCTTCCCCTCTCCACCTTTTGGCTTCCTAAAGAATTCACCCCAGTTTTAAACATCCTTTTAATTGTAAGCCGCTTGAATGATTTCCGTCAAAAGGGTGGTGGGATATACATTTATGAAATTAAACGAAGTGTGCTACGTAATATAGGAGAGACTAAATGGTGTACAGCGCTGCTATGCAGGCCTGGCTGTGAAGCAGTTGAGCCTCAGATTACAACATGATGGTTCCTTCCCTTCTCATGGTGCTTTTTGCCTTAGTATGTGGAGATCATGAGCACCAAACAGAGCGAACTGGATCGGTTCGTGGCTGAAGGCTACAAGGCAGCCCTGACGGAGGAGAGGCGCCGGTACTCTTTTCTAGTGGACCGCCAGTGTGCAGTCTCCAAACACTTCAGCAACTATCACACTAAGGTGAGCTGCGCCCTCTCCACCACAGAAGGAGGGATTAGAAGCCCCTGTTTCACTTTCCCTCTCCACAATGTAGGCTTCAGGAGAGTGAATCAGGAAGGGCCATTTGCATTCTGCGATTCCGCAACTGCACTGCAGAATTTGTAAAAGGCGAAAGATTTATACGATCTGAAGAGAAACCAGAGTATGCACTGCAGAATTTGGCACTGGCGCGGAATTCATCATTCTGAGCCAGGGTGATGTTGTGGTTAGAGAATATTAGAATAATAGAACTGCCAGTGCTTTGGACTGTGCCAGCCTCCCTGCCAACTTGTCCCTCTCCCTCCCAGTAAACAGCAGCCACGCAGCTGTTGGAAGGTAAGGTAAGTGTTGCCCCCCCCCCAACTATGCTGTCTGCTCCTCTACAGCCAAGTCTAGGTGAAATCTGGGAATTAGAGGTGGGGAAGAGAAATCAGCACAACTTCCTGCAGTCTGGAGCTAACAGACAACCGCTAGTAGCTTAAGAGGGACGGGGTGGAGGCCAGTTGGCTAAAAGAAAGCAAAAACAAGCAACATGGACCTTCTTTTCATCCCTTTGCAGGTACGGGAGCTGCTGGCAGCCAAGTTGCCCATCTGGCAGACATCGTGCACTCAACCCACCCGCTTGCCAGAGCGGGCCCTGGCCCTGGTCAAGCTCACGGCCAATAACCTCTCTGGTGGGACTCCCATACCAGCCAATGATGCCCTCCCTGGCTCCAAGGTCCTGGAAGAGCTCTCGGAGCTGGGGCCAAACCACGTGAGTCCATGGGGTGGACTGGTGAATCCTGGGGGCCCCAACCTCCCTCTTTACTGCCAGGATTCAAATGGCAGCTCCCAAACTACTAATGTGACACTTTAGCCAACTATGAAGAAGGACCACACTCGCCCAAAGGTTATAAGTTCTCTGTGTGGCAGGGAGGTGGGGCAATAGGATGCATCGGGGTTCACCTGTATAATGCCCTATCCGCTCTTTGCTTTCTCTCTTCCCTTCTCCCTCCACCAATCCCCCACAGCGTGCCTCAGTCCAGGAGGTGATGCCGTTACCAAATGGCGACTCACACCGTGGGCGGGGATCTCGGGACTTGGGGCACCCGCCAGTCACCGAACCCCTCACCATCACGTCAGGTCTGCCACCCACACAAACCACTCAGGCCCCTCCACAGACCAAGACCGCCGACAGCTATTCCTGCACCCTGCCAATGCCACGCAAAATGTCAATGGAGACCCGCCTGGCAACGCTGGGTAAGTGCCCCAGGTTGGTTTCGACCTGCAGCCCATCTTCCTTGTTTAGGCAGCACCGGTTCAAAACCAGGGTGAATGGAATGAGACTTCTACTCTGTAATTTATGCCATCTGATCAGTCAGGTTTCTGTTGAATTCTCGTCAGAACTCCAGATTGTGCAGTGTCAGGAAAGAACAAATTCTGCCCATTCCCTTAAAACAACAACGACGATATTGGAGTTGCATGAGGCCACTTTTTCACCATTGCACTATTTGGGGACTGGCCAGGATGGAGCATGAGATGCAGAACTTAAAAACCATAAAGCCTTTTGAGCACTGATTGTAAGAACTGTTGGTGACTTGTAGAAGTCAGTTGGTAGCTTGCCACACCTCCACCTGAGTGATGCATCAGCAGAGGATGTGGAACCCTAGCAGAGTCTTCAGAGATTTCCTGCTCCCATCAGACAGCTTCTTCCAGAGTCTCCAGCTAAGGGGAAAACTCCTCTCTCATACAGTTCAAAGTAACAAAGTGTTTATTGTCTCCAGATGCTAAACTATATACAGTGAAACCTCGGGTTACATATGCTTCAGGTTACAGATGCTTCAGGTTACAGACTCCGCTAACCCAGAAATAGTACCTTGGGTTAAGAACTTTGCTTCAGGATGAGAACAGAAATCGTGCAGTGGTGGCGCAGTGGCAGCAGGAGGCCCCATTAGCTGAAGTGGTGCTTCAGGTTAAGAACAGTTTCAGGTTAAGAACGGACCTCCAGAATTAAGTACTTTACCCGAGGTACCACTATACTATATACAGCTCTTCCGGTCTTAGAAGTAAATATACATATGTACAGAGAGAGCCACTAACACTACCACCTTTTCCCTATCCCAATTCTGTTCCCTTCTCCCCACAGTGGAGAACAAAACCCTGCCCCGCATCAATCCTCTGTCGGTCCTGCCTCCACGTTCTGAACGGCGGAGGGTTCAGGCGATATTCTCACATGCGGCAGGAGAGAACAGCACCCTGCTCAACTTCCAAGAAGGAGACGTCATTCTTTTATTAGTGACCGAGGCACGGGATGGCTGGCATTACGGGGAAAACGAGGCAACCAAAATGTAAGCAAGATCCTCCCCTTTCTGCCCCATACAAACACAACTGGTAGGCTTTCTCTGTTGGATGGGTGGGAATTTACTCCTACCTGTGTGGGTCCAGGTCATGTGTGCAGTTTGCAGGGACCAGGTATGAGGATTCTCTTGCAACCTCTGCAGGGGGAGGGAGAGAGGGAGGCCTGTTCAGCTTGGATAAGACCTGTAGGGCAATAGTAGCCGAAGGTCCCAGGTTCAGTCTCTGACATTTTATGGAGCAGGTGATGCGAAAGACCTCTGTCTGAGACCTTGGGGAGCTGCTTCCAGCCGCAGTAAAGGATACTGGACTAGATAGACTTCTGTGGACCTTACAGCCAGCAACCGCTCGACTCCGCTCCCTTGAGGTGAAGGGCTGTAGCTCAGTGGCAGAGCATCTGCTCTGCATGCAGAAGGTCCCAGGTTCAGCTTCATGTGGCGCTGGAAGAGACCACTGCCTGGAATCATGAGCAGCTGCTGCCAGTCAGTGTAGACAATACACTGATGGGCCAATGGCCTGACTCAGTGTTAAGTAGCTTCCGTTGTTCCCTTGGGGGACGCGGGTGGCGCTGTGGTCTAAACCACAGAACCTAGGGGTTGCTGATCAGAAGGTCGGCAGTTCGAATCCTTGTGACGGGGTGAGCTCCCGTTGCTCGGTCCCTGCTCCTGCCCACCTAGCAGTTTGAAAGCATGTCAAGCACAAGTAGATAAATAGGTACCGCTCTGGCGGGAAGGTAAACGCCGTTTCCGTGCGCTGCTCTGGTTCGCCAGAAGCGGCTTAGTCATGCTGGCCACATGACCCGGAAGCTGTCTGCGGACAAACGCCGGCTCCCTTGGCCTATAGAGCGAGATAAGCACCGCAACCCCAGAGTCATTTGCAACTGGACTTAATGGTCAGGGGTACCTTTACCTTTATGTTCCCTTGCATAAGGGTCTGGGAGTCCTACTCAGAGTAGACTCGTTAACATGACCAATTTAGGTTCATTAATTTTAGTGGGTCTACTCTTGGCTGGATGCAACTCCAGCTAGGAGGCACTGTCCTTCAAGAACATCACATGGCCCATCTGGTCCAGCAACCTGTTCTCACAGCAGCCATCCGGGAGCCTTCGGGAATTCGGAAAGCAGGCCCTCACAGCCCTCTCCCCACTTGCAGTTCCCAGCAAGAGGCATTCAGAGGATACTGCCTTTGGTGGTAAGACCATAGTGACTCCTCTGCAAAGAACACTGGCTATCAGCCTCTTGGTTTTGTGACTAAACCAAGCTCATTCCCCTTTCTTGAGAGCCCCGATCATCTGGGCTGCTAGCCGCTGCTGTTTCTTAGCCCACTAGGTGATCTCCCCAAACCTCTCTGCCTTGGCTACGCCTGCTTCTGCCGCTTCTTGTGCTTAGCACTGACCCTTCTTAAGCCCCACCTCAAACGCAGAAAGAATAGGAAGCAGTTTTTGGCCCTTTTCCTTTCTGGTCTTAATGTCTGCTTCCCATGCTTCTCCCTCCCCATTTCCCCTTTTACAGGAAAGGCTGGTTTCCTTTCTCCTACACCCGGCCCTTCCCCCCAGCCGAAGGGTCTGACAAACCGTTCAGCAGGTAAGGTGGGAGATGGAGGTCCAGTGGGGCAGGTCACTTTGACCCTTTGAGATGGATTGCCTTAAGGGTCTCCAACAGCTGTCCTTTGCGGGAGCTGCTCATGTTTTAATACTTGCCAGTCTGCAAGGGATTATGTGGAAATAGGGTTTCCCATCCTTGTACTGCAGTGGGCTTTGGGCTCACCTGCCTCTCCCACTGCCAGATATATATAGGTAAAGAGATAGATGGATTAAGCAGGGTGGGCTGGGTGCCCAGGCTACAGGGTTTCCTCAAAAGCACAGAGAGGGGGAAATCCTGGATCAGATCTAGGAAGCCAAAGTCATTTGGCATGAATTGCCTTAAAACTTTCTCTTTCCCTTTCCTGAGCAGCTTCCCACTTAGCAAGATGAACAGTAGCAGCACAGGAAATTTGGACCGAGCCGGCTCGCCACCCATTGGCCCTGACGGTGGTGACGGGCCACGCTTTGGGCCTTCACCGCGTGCCACTGCATCCCGCCAGCGCCCTTACAGCATGCTTAACCCAGACCTGTCGCAGGTGAGTTTGCGGGATGGCTGTGTGTGGAGAAGGAGCTGGAGAGCGCTAGAGGGGCCCTAGCCATATCTGTCCTTTTAATGTTCCTGTGCTGCCACCCAGTGGTCAAAGACCACTAGGAAACATTTCTTAGCAGAAACAATTCAAAATTCAAGTTGCAAATTCTGCAGTGCAAAGTTTTTACAGTTTTGTGGCTTCGTCTGCTGCTCAGGAGTTTAGATCTCTGAGTCTATGGGCCTTTTGCCTAAACTGAAAGGATTCTCTGAATGCAATTCTTTCTCGTTTTGCTTCCCAGCTAGCAAATGAATTTGGCAGTCCAAGTGGCTCCCCGTCAAGGTAAGAAACCCTCCTGTGGCTTCTACAGCCATCTTTCTTCCTGTGAGACATCCAGTGCCCCAATTCTGATACAGTCATACCTCGGGTTAAATATGCTTCAGGTTGAGCATTTTCAGGTTATGCTCCACGGCGACCCGGAAGTAACGGAACGCGTTTCTTTTGGGTTTCGCTGCTCACGCATGCGCAGACGCTCAAAATGACGTCACGCGCATGCATCACGCGGGTTGTGTTCACTTCAAGATGCGAACGGGGCTCCGGAACGGATCCCGTTCGCATCCAGAGGTACCAACTGTATAATTTTGCATATAGTGCTTTAAGAGTCCCAGAGGGCACAGGGCACCATGCCCAAAAGCTTCTGAGGTGCCTTATGATTCAAGCCTAGCTGATGCATTCAGGAGAGTGAAGTGGTAGAATGGATTGCCCTTCTTCCGGTTACAGGTGGGAAAACTGCAGCTTTTCAATGCTCCTATACATTTAAAAATAAATAAATCATGCAAACAGGAAACTATCACTGTGGGCAAAAGGCCAGGCTAGAGCCTTTGTCCCTGAAATGTGAGTCTTATATTTGCAAAGTGAGCTTCTTTGTTTTAAAATGGAAGAGCATTAAAAAGTTTTGCTTCCCCACCCATTGTCTGTTCTCTGTATTCTGCGTTGTCACCTCATTTGTTGCCATATTGAGCTAACACCTAGGAGACGCTTAATCTCAGGGTTGTGGGTTTGAGCCCCAGGCTGAGTGAAAGGTTTCTGCTTTGAGGTGACCCTCGTGGTCATTTCAAGTTCTACAATCCTGTGGTTCTATGGTTCTGAGAGTCACAACTCCCTACCCAGAGCTTCAGAAATAATAATAATATAATAATTTATTATTTGTACCCCGCCCATCTGGCTGGGTTTCCCCAGCCACTCTGGGCGGCTTCCACAGAAACCAAAATACACTAAAATATCACACATTAAAAACTTCCCTGAAAGCATCCTTCATGATCTGGTGCTTCCTTCCTGCCACGGTGACACTTCTCCTTCTCTGACTTACCCTTTCCCACTGCAGGACCAACCCATTTGCTCACATCAAGCTGAAGCGTACGGTGACCAACGACCGCTCCGCTCCGCTCATCCAGTGAGAGGTGTGGCGATTGGTGGAGCCAGGTCGCGGCACCCACTTCCTCTTTTGACCCCACTGTGTGGCCTTTCCTACCTAACAAAGCATTCCTGGCTTGGAGTCGGCGCCACAGGCCAGGCCGGGCCTGCCTCCTCATCACTCCCTCTAGTTGCCAATGAGAATACTGGGCACGGACTGTTGCATGTTGCGCTCGGTGGCAGCGATTTCCTGCAGGGGACACAAGCCAACAGCAGAAGGACAGAGAACAGGACAGAAGAAGGCACTAGGATGCAAGCACAGGTGTAATGGTTGGAGGAACAGAGGCAGAAGAAAGATCGAGGATGTGGGACTGGAGGTCAGATGGAAGGAGAAGAAAACTAGGGTGGGATAGAGGAGGACTCGGAGCCACTTCTCACATTGCAAAATTTATTTAAGGAAGGCGCGACACTAGATCTGGGCGTGTGGATGCAATTACTGTTCCTTGGAACTCAGTGGCAAAGTTCCCTTTTTTAAAAAAAACACTTGTATCCAAGTTGCACTCCCATACTTTGAAGTAAGGCCCCATCATTTCAGTGGTATGTATTCCTAAGCAAGGCGTTTGAGACAGGATTGAAAGTGAGGCATGGTTAAATCTCATTAGAAGCAGTGGGATTTAAGAATTCCTGACTTCCTTGAGCCTTAAATTGGCCTCACTTTCTCTGGAATTTGTGTGTACAGGGCATGGGTTCAACTGTCCAGGTGGCTCCCTTAATGGCTGCAGTTGTGATAGCCTGGTCCTTTGAAATGTTAGCCCCTTAATGGCAATAAACATCACGTAAGGGATGTATCCCTTGTGGTTACAAAGGCTGCCTATGGTGAGCTCATCCCACAGAGGGACCACTAGCAGGAAGTTCCCCAGGTCTACCCCTGCAGTATAGACTTTAGAGATTTCAGGACTGAGAAGGGGAGAATAGTTTGGGAGAGAGAAGAAATGGGTGATCATTGCAAATGGAATTTGGGAAAGGCTGAATTCAAGGCTGATTCTCACTTTCAGCATACAACGTACACCAGTTACACAACATGTCGTTATACATCACTTGGCAGCTGAATGTGTGAACTGACTCCATTGAAAAGCATTGAATTGAAAGGGATATGAAAGTTGTTTCTGCAATATATTAGGTATGCGTTGGCCTACTAATACATATGAATTTCTGCCTTCTTCAAGCAGTAAATGTACCCACTTGCAACAGCCCTTGGCTACTTGAGGGTGAATATATGAGCAGTCTCCACTGACAAGTTAATAACTACAGACCGTATTAAAAATTCTTGTTGGCATTTGATCTACAGTGGCTGTTTGAGACTTGCCACTACTGAGTGATGCTATGCATGTGACAACTAGCCCATTGTTATAATCTGTGCAGGGCAACGTGGTGTGTTAAAGAGGAACTGGGTTTCCTGGGTTTTCTGGAAGTGCAGTGGTTGCTGAGCTATTCTCTGTGGGCGGCTGGGTAGTCCACAGACCTCGCCTTCACTAGCCGTGTGAAGGGAACTTTGACTGCTCTTCAACCAGAAGTTGCAATACTTTCACAGAAAAACAACACCGACCATCTCCCCAAGACCCCTTCATGAAACATGGGCCACCAATTTTCCTCACATGTTCACTGTGTAATTTATATTGATTTATGTAGCAGATTTAACCATAACATCACCACACTAGGATATATGGCCATCTGCGAGAATACATTTTGTCGTCCTCCCACCATTTTGGGGGAACCAGCAATGTAATAAGACATAGATAGAAATCTCAGGAGTCAGGACTCCTTAGTTTTTTGGGAGAGGTAGCCAATTAGAGAAAGGCAGCTGGGAAATGTTAAAATAATTGAGGATGTTTCTTAACTTCAGTTGCTGGGAGAAGAAAACAATCTGCAGTAATATACATGTCTTGGGGAACCAAAATGCAGGCATTTTGGTCAAAGCCCAAGCTGACTAATTCAGCTGCAAATATTTTGTCTGAAGCAGTTATTTCTCTTTTGAGAAAAGGGCATGTTGTCCCATTTCCTAGGCGGTGCCCCACACCAGCAAGCCACTCGTTTTAACGACTGGCATGCTGCCCTCTGTGGGCAGAGATGTGCTATTGCAGACTCCCTGCCCTGGCCACTTTGTCCTAGTCCTTGACCTTGCCTCCATCTCCCCCAGTTTCTGGAAATTTCCATGGCCCATCCCTCTTTCAGACCCCGGGATAAGCACTCACGAAAGCAATATGCAGGGTAGTTACTTCTGCTGATGTTCACAACTCCGTAGCAAAACAATGGCCTTTGCCAAAGGGGCCAGGAAGGGTTGAAAGAACCACGGCCCTTTGGACATGTGGTCAGAGCTTGTCAACGCAGGAGATAAAATGCTTCAGCTGTGTAAATGGGTTCCATATGGGGTGGCAAGGACCCCTCCTCAGCCATTCTGTCGCATCCCCTTGTTTTGTTTTCTTTACTTTGCAATATTGGGTGTCCTCGGATGTTGATTTACATTCAGGGTGGGTGCAACTGGCCAGCATTAAAACTTACAGCGGGTGGTTAAAATGGCAAGGTCAGCAAAATGAGCTACAGAGAAGTAGCTGCCCATCTGTGTGATACATTTTCAAAAACTGGCATATAAGGCCAGTGTTTGGCTCGGATAGGGTTAGGGAAATGGCATATGCATTGGATAAGGCCAAATTGCATCCATGAGAACATGGCTTCAGGTGCTGAACAGAAGGGTGTGAAGGCGCCTATGTGGTTTTGTGCCTTCTTTTTATGTTTCTGGCGTGTCATCCAAAACTGAAACTTGCTCATCTCCTCTGCTATGAGATGTGCGCTCACCAGATGCTGGGGAAGTCCACAGGTGCAAGGCAAGGAGGGTGCTGCAGTTCCTCCTTGGGACATGGCACCAGAAGTGTGGAAAGCGAATGTGTCTCCTCTGCCCTCCATTTCCGTGTAATGTGTGAAGCTGCTCTCCTTCACAGATTCCCAGTAGGATAGCTGTCACCAGTTTGCCAGGACAACTACTTCTTGTACTATGGACAACCAAATACAGAATGCTTTTTTGGGGTGGGGGGGAAGAGGAATCAAATGTGGGGTTTTGGTGTGGCTATGCGATTGCAAATGTCCTTTATGAAATAACCAGCTGCAGAATTTTCTGTAGCAGATTGTTGATCGCAGAATGTGATACATTATCTAAAACCTATGCAGCTGGGAAGTGTGCCTTATTAACAGCAAATGCCTAATTTCACCCTACTCACAGCCAAGGGCTTAGCCAGGATTTATGTTAGGGGTGGCAGGCTTTATGTTGAGGGGCTGAACCCACCCCACTAGAGAGAAATGACCCCAATCCCCACGTTGGTTTTATGTATGCGTGTTTCTTGTTTTGCATGCTTCTGTAGAGTCAGTTCTGGGGGGTTTTGCATTCTGGATATTTCTACTTGGAAAGCCTGTAGTGTGAATTCAAATTGCAGAGTTTCATACCTGAGATCAAAGTTTTCAAATTCTGAGAGTGGAAATGATGTGAGAGTTTTTATTTGGGGACATTCTGCTTTGAAGGAATGACAGAGATGGCAGCGTTTGATTTGCAGGAGCGCTCATTGTAACACACTCAAACAAAATCAGAGTTCTGGTGTTTGCATTTAGAGGGGAAAGCAAATTGAATTCCATTCCAGCTTATGTGTGCTCTGTGGCCCCCAAGTGGAAAGAATCCATCCTGTCCCACTGCTTTGTTCGGTTGACATATTTCCAAGGGCAAAAATGGGTCAGTGCTGGTGACTAAGTTACAAGGTGGTGGCTTACCTTGATGTGCGTGGAACAGCTGAGTAAACTGGATTTTTTTTTTGTCCTTCTAAGTGGTGGGAAAAGAGGGAGTCTTCTTGCTGCATCTGCATCAGATCAGAAATCTAGGGAAGAATTGGATAGTAAAATTCCCCTCCCTTCCCCAATAGGATAATACAAGGCCATTAGTTCAGCAAGTGTACCTCACAGCAAGTTACCCATCAATAAATAGCTTTCTCTTTTTATTTAATGAGTCTGTGTTGGTGTGCGCACATATGCACTCTAAATATGTACATGTTTACATAGCTGGGTGCTTGGTGTGGCCCTGAACAAAGTGTGGAAAGGATATGATGTGTTCCATTTGGGGGTATCGGGCTTGTATGTGTGTGTGTATAAGAAGCATCATTGCATAGGGACACATGAGGTGTGCAGCTATCCATGGCCGTGTGGGGGAGTCTCTCATTAGCTATGTATATATCTCCGTGTTGATACTTCCTAATTCTAATATTAATAAAGTTTAATATAAACCTACTCCTGCTCAGTTTTCTCATTCTCTGGAAACCAAATCTCACAGTGGGCCGGTCAAGGTATGCATGGGTAGCAGGGGGAAACTGTGAAAAGCACAATTAATTAATGGGAATTTTAGATTGTTCCATTTCTAGTAGGTATGTGCTAAATGCAATGCATAAATGAAGAAAATAATTTTGCATTTGCTCACTTAGGAAATTGTGTTTTTATCTATTCCGTCTGGCAGTAGCTCTCCAGGGTCTTGGGCAAGGAAAGTCCTTCCACATTCCCTACCATCCGATCCTTTTACCTGGAGATGAACCCAATACCGTCTACAATCAAAGCATGGGCACAGCCACCAAGCCACCCCACAACGTGCAAAGTGGAAGCATGCCTTTCATCCGCTGTGTGCATACCACAGGAAAAAGGCAGCAAGAGAGTGTTGCGATAGGCCCCAGCTCCCTGCAGCATGTGGAGTCTTTTAATGTGTGCCTAGGACTAATGTGACTTTTGAAATGGCCAGCCGACATGGCCTTCCCTTGCCAAAAGTCAGAGAGGAAGTGTAGCCCAGGTTCAGCCTTTCTCTGGCTCACAGCGCATGTTGTGCAAGCATTAAGGATGTGCAGTACAAATTCCGGCGCAACCATGTTGCTCTAGTGCTTGTTGCGCAACAAAAAGCAGCGGCGCTACAGCAGTCATGAGCACCATGCTCACTCTGTGTGCCTTCTCTTGCACAAGCCGTTCCACTGGTGCAACTAGTCCCCTTTATTCCCTTCAGACGGTTGTCCTGTGACACCCATGTAGGCCACACTCCAATGGTCCTGTTGCTCATACAGCTCTCCTCTTTTCCACATCCATTTTCGGACTCTGGAGGAACCCAGTGGCAAATCAGGCCAATTAATTCAATGTATGCAAATATGCACAATTTATTACCATTGCAGAATTTTGGAGATTTTTTTTTTTAAGTTCTGATATTTAAATGCTCTCCCCATCTTTACATACTCCTTCCCACATCCCTTCCATTAAAGCATCACCCCTTACAGTCAGCCCACAGTAACATCTCTGACCAGCCACTCCCCCCCCCCAGTCCATGACACCTCAGTCCATCCTCCCCAGTGCATCCTTACGCAGCCTATTGCCACCCTTCCCACCCCCATTCCTTGAATAGTCACATTCCCTATCCTTTCATCCATCTACCCACCCACCGCTATTTACTTACTTTCAACCCCCACCCTAAGAATCACTCATCCACATAGACGGAGAGTTGGGTGCAGTGGTGGGTTGTTGTTTTTAAGATCATCTCCTCTTCCCCACCCCACCCTGCCACCACCTACTCTTCCTTTTTAGTTTATACATCTCTTTCATTTTGGCAGATCAGAAGAATTGGCAACGGTTATCCTCCCTTTATGTGGTAATCTGGTCGGTGGTGCTTGTTGTTGTTTTTAAATCTCCTGCTTTCCTCAGAATATACAAAGAGGGAACTTGGTACTAATGTGGGAGAGCCTTTACCCTGAGTCAGAGCGGCCATTTTAGTCTCAGCAGGTGAGGAATCTAAAATCAGCCCACAAGACACAGGACCAAGATGGCCAGCCTGACACAGACCTGAAGCGGGATGCTGATTTCCAATCTGGATGTTTTCTAGATTCTTCTGCTTCCTGTTCTCCCTAGCACTGCCTGAAAAAGGTTAGGAATGCGATGCCGTTTTGGGGGAAGGGGAAACATCTTAGCTCAGAGGCATCGCCCCTTAATCTACGGGTAGCTGCCAGGGCACCCTTCAGATGCTGTTGAACTACAACTCCAGTCGTATTCCTGGCCATTGGCCCTAGATGGCTGGGGCTGATAGGAGTTGGGAGCCCCACAGCATCTAGAGAGGGTGCTGTGTTGGCCACCCCTGCAAAGGGGTTCTCACAGTGGACAAGCAGGTCTCCTGATGGAGGTAACAAGGGTGGCCATATATCATGTGAAGACGGGGGGGGGGGGAAGAGTCAGGGGACCAACACAGCCCTGCTTGTGAGTTTAGGGCCAGAAGTGATGTGGCTTGGTCCCACCAGTGTTGCCAGGGGTGAAGATCATGGGGGCAACTTTTGGAGGTTTGCAGGAGCAGGTAAGAAAAGAGAGTTGCAAGCTTTTGTGCTTCCAGGCAACTCCTCCTATGGGCATGGGACGTCTTAACACATATTTAATGGGATAGCTCAGCTGATAGAGCACAAGACTCTTAATCTCGGGCCCATGGGTTCGAGCCCCATGTCAGGCAAAAGATTCCTGCACTGCTGGGGGTTGGACTAAATGATCCTTGTGGTCCTTTCCAAGTTGTCAATTCTATGATTCTATGACCTATCAGGAGGGCAGAGTGCCTTAAATGCCTTTGGGGAGGGATTGGCTGATCTAAGGCAGCAGGAGGCTCAAATGAGAGGCTCTGGTAGCCAGACTGAAGGGCCTTATCTTCCTTGCCACACTGGGATAGCTTGGCAAAAGAAGCACATGCTAGCCTGCTCTTAGGTACACGTACGTGCCTGCTCAGAAGTAAGCTCTCTTGAATGAAAAGGGACTTACTCCAAGGCAGGGATTGTTAGGATTGCCACCTTAGCAACTCAATATAGCTAGAGGGCACTGTGGCAGCTGCTAGTTCACTGCAGGTCAGAGGACACACTTCTGCCTGGCTGGCCAAATAAAGCAATTTGATTTCAGGATAAAGGCCAGTTGCAGCTACCTGCTTTCCTGCCTCTCAGCTCACATGCTCAGAAGCACACCAGCTCGCTTGGAAATATACCGGCTCTCCTCCTCTCTGTCAAGTGCATTTGTTGACTTTGCTTCACCATCTCTCCAGACCCCTTGGGTTAAGCAAGTAGAGGATGGGTCTCCCTGTGGCTGCTAGCTCTGCAAGCCTGCAGGTGCAAGCTCTAGTTTCAAAGATGGCGCATCTCTGCCACAAACCACCAATGGATGTTCCCAGCATGCCTTGCTTTGGCACCTCCCTGTGGCATCTGGCTGGTCACCTGTCTAGCCTCCCCGCAGGTAATTCTGAGTTCCTGTTCACCTTCTTTCCCACCTTTATTATCTCTCTCCCATACACATCCACCCCAAGTTCAGAATTAAATACCTGTCTCTTATCTGGGCAGAAAAAAATCTTTCTGAGGGGTGGGGGAAGGAAGGAGCTAGCACCCTAAATCAACCCTTCCCCTAGAAGGGCAGAATGAGCTTGTATCAAACTGCCATGTAAAAACCGACTGCCTCTTATTGTAGGCACAACCCAAACCAGCAATATGCCATTTGTGGTCCAGTGAGTATTTACTTCAGAAATCAATGCTGCGAGAGCTCAGGAGGAAGTCGACATCTAATCCCACCCACCCAGCCTGGAAGGCAGGTTCATGCATATATCTGCCCACTCCACAAGACCAACCCACATACCGCCTCACACAAAAGATGAGGAACCTGTGTCACCCTCCAGATGTTGCTGGACTCCAACCCCCATGATCCCTGACAGTTGTCTATGCTCCCTAGGGGTGATGGCCGTTGGAATCCAACAACAACTGGAGGGCCACAGGTTCCCCATCCCTGCCCCACACCGATGCTTCACGTATCCAAATATTGCCACTACAAGCATAGAAGGGAGTGAGCAGATCCATCATCTCAAGATGTTCGCGGAATAGATAACTTTAGAAGTTTCCCTACCCCTCCAAGCTCCCCGTTCCACTCCTAATACAATCTCAGTCTTCACGTGGTGCTTTTGGCACAATTGAATGGTGGCTCCGCAAATCCCTGGAACTTCCAGTGATTTCAACTGTATCCCAGTAGGGCCCAGTAGCCTTTATTAACCTCCCAATATCAACCAGTGGAGGGCTGGGAAGGTCAGGAAAAGGCCAATCCCAATAAAAGCTAGCCATCTCTGTCAACGCTAAGTATGAGTGATGGATATTTTTTTCCCATGTATGACACACCAACCAGCCTGGGACAATTAACCCATGGCTGTCCATTATATGGCCACTAAGTAGGTGTTGTGACCAAGTCAACATCCTCCCATATCGGTTCATCCCAATGAGTGCTGAGCCAATGTGCGTCTCTTCTCAAAAACGATACTTCTGGATCATGCCCTTGCGGAGGTGTCAGATTAAAGGGCCCCTACCCAACCAAATCTCATCCACCTGCCTTGTGGAGTCCAATTGTCCGCTGGTAATTCCAAGGCCATGTGTCTGACTTGGTGATGAAGTTTTGCCGACAAAACTCTGTCCCAAGGTTTGAATCAACGGTCTTTTCTTTTGTATATAACGCTGGTTAAAAGGGGAGGATCACCAGCCCTATTCAGTTCCATTTGGCACAAAAAGGGTGTCGTTGTTCAAATTGGCAGCCATGTTCCACATTCCAAGATGCAGCTGATGACGTTCGGGGAATTGCAGAAGAAGGCTCATGAGCAGGTCAGACGCCACTTCCTGGAAACCCCCGTTTCCCAACCCAACCCTCTCAATTTGGCACAGAGGGTCCTTATAAGGGACATATCAGATTGCTGAAGGGAAGCCAGGAGGGGGCACAAGGGTTATACATTCAATAGCCAGTGCTGGGCAGGGGCCCCTAAAATTGAGGAAATGTCCCCCTCCTCATCACTCATTGGCTCATGATTGTTTATACAAAAAGTTCTGCCCCTTCCCCAGAAGTGGGGCTGAGTTGTTGGGCAGGAGAGGAAGGGCAAAAACAGTCCCTATGATGTCAGGCTCCAGTTAGCAACAATGGCCCCCCCAACACACCATGCACGCAAACGCACGCACACACAAACACATCTGTCTGTCCGTCCGCCACAGGAACTGGCGGTGAAATCTTGGCATCATGGGCAGGTCAACTGGATGACTGGGCGTCGTCCCTGAATGTCGAGAGAAGAAGAGGCAGGGTTGTCCGATTTCAACTTGGTCTCAGTTCTCAATGGGATCTGGGAGAAGGGAGAAAAAGCTTCTTTTAACACATTATCAACTTAAAACCAGGTCACCCCACTCAACCCTACTGCATTTCACATTACATTTTCACATTGTTGTACATGAAAGTCACCCACTGCCTGTACCAGTGGATGGACTGTAGTTTGCCCACCACGTGTTAGAATGGATTTAAACCCTAGGAGAGGATAATATGCTTGTGATTATTCTTTCCTAATTCACATCCTTTGCAGCTTAAGCTTGGAGACTAAAACAAGGTTGATTTAACCTCCTAGAAACAATAACCCAGGATGCTTTAAGGCTGACTGGATTTCCCTGGTAATATACCCTTTTCTCCCCCTTAACAACAATAATCACACACGTACATTGTTTTGTGAACAAATAAAAGTGGTATTTACTTACATAATCTAGGTCTTGAAGCAGCAATTATAGCAGCAAAATGAAGGCAGGTTTATACAGTGGCGTAGCGTGGGGGGTGCCAGGGGTGCCGACCGCACCGGGCGCAACATCTGGGGGGGCGCAAGTCCAGAGGGAAGGGACAAGTTCCTTCCTCCGCAGGGCTCCTCGCCGCCACCGCCAGCCTTGCGCCCTAGCGCGCGCCGCCGCCGCTGCGGCTGCGCTCCACTCACTGCTCGCAGGAGGAGCAGCCGCTGCAGCAGCGCCGACGCCGCCACCAACGCCTGGCCGGGCACGGGCAGCCTCCACACCCCCCCCCCGCCGCCATCCCTTCGGCCCAGCCACAGGCGGCTGCTGCTTCTGCTGACTGGGAGGGAGGAGCCAAACCCTCCGAGAGGAAGCCGGCGGGCGGGCGAGATTCTCCCGGTGGAAGGGGGCGCCGCTGGCTCCGGCTCTCAGTGCAAGCCTCAGCCGCGGGGGGGGGGGGCGGGGGCGGGGGCGGCGGGCGAGGACGGAGCGCGGCTGGAAGCCCCCGGACCAAGCTCGCCAAGCCCGGATCTGGAGCGCCTCGGAGCGCCCAAGGAGAGGAGAGGGCGGGGAGGCGCCCGAGGGGAGGGGGCTTCGGCTGCCTTGGCCCGCGGGGGCTCCCCAAATAATAAATTTAATAAATTCCTGCTGAGCCTTAAGGGGGGGTCCTTGGTTCCTTCACTCGCCCCCAGCCCCAATGGCGTAGCGTGGGGGGGTGCAGGGGGGCCGCCACAACATCTGGGGGGGCACGCTCACATTGGAGTGCTAAAATCCAGGGGTTAGGGGGCGCAAATTACTTGCCTTGCCCCGGGTGCTGACAACCCATGCTACGCCACTGGGTTTATAACTACTAAGTTACAAAAGTACGAAATGTAAGTTCAAAAATGGTGTCTGAGCTGCAGAGCTCAGGTATGCATCAGCTTGGAATCATGAAGAAGAAAAGCAGGCTGCCCAGGCAGGAAGGAAGTGTGTAGCTTTACAGCTTCCTGCCAAGGCAGACAAAGGAAGTGCTCTCACACAGTTCTCTCTAGCAAATTATACAGGAAAGCTCCGTGAGCCTCTGCACCTTCATGTGCCTATCTGGCAAAACATGAATTGTTGGTTTGACTGCAATAATGTCCCACACCACAGAGGTACAAATCCAGCTAGAAAATTACAATTTTCAGGATCTTTTGAGAGAAGATGTACATACGCAGCCATGGCCCATCCGCCCTGCTCCACGGATAAGAACCATGTGCATCCATGTGTCCACTTACCAGCCGTGGGTCCCAATTCAGGGTCACAGGATGAAGAAAGGTGTGGCTCGAGGGCAGGAGAGACGGTGAAGCGAGAGAACCTCAGGGCATCCACAAGGCCGGACTCAGCCCGCTTGGCTGCTGGCAGCAAGGCAGGGGCCATGGGCACAGGCGACGACATGACCGGGTGGGGCTTGGCTGCGTTGGGGTCGGGCACCACGGAGACGTAGGATGGGTTCTGAGCCATCAGGGGAAAGTCATCATCCCACTCAAAACTGCCACCTGAGTGGAGAAGGAAGAACGGGGAGGGAATAGGAAGGAGGCCTAGATTGAAGCGATAAGGAAAACAGCCTCTCCCAGCCTGTTCCCTTGGTTTGATTGGCACCATCTCTCTCTCTCTCTCTCTCTCTCTCTCTCTCTCTCTCTCTCTCTCTCTCTCTCACACACACACACACACACACACACTTTCCGGTGCTGACATGCACAGGGATAAAACATGGCAGAAAGGCAGTCTTGATGAGGCTGCACACACGCCCCTTTCCCCCGGCGGTCCCTGGAAACAATGAAACATGGTCATATAGCAGTAGTTCTAAGAAAATTTATGGTTCGTGTCTTCCAAGAATTGCTGGGAAATGCCTGAAACCCTGGAGAGCTGCTGCCAGTCTGTGAGGGCAATACTGAGCTAGATGGACCAAAGGCCTTACAGTGGTACCTCAGGTTACATACGCTTCAGGTTACAGACTCCGCTAACCCAGAAATAGTACCTCGGGTTAAGAATTTTGCTTCAGGATGAGAACAGAAATCGTGCTCTGGCGGCGCTGCAGCAGCAGGAGGCCCCATTAGCTAAAGTGGTGCTTCAGGTTAAGAACAGTTTCAGGTTAAGAATGAATTAAGTACTTAACCCGAGGTACCACTGTACTCGGTTTAAGGCAGTATGCTATGTTCCTGTTCTGCTATTTCAATGAGATAATTCATGTACTATATTTGTTTGTTTTTTCTCGTTTTTATTTGTTTGTATACACATGTGCGTTTTAGTCTTGAAGCTGCCTCAGAGGCCTTTTGCAGGGTACGGCGGTGGGGCCACAGAAAGCAGAATAGAAATGTCCTAAAATGAAAATAAATGGAATCACTTGCGCATCCGTGTCTTCACTTCATTTGTGCTATGGCACAAAGCTGCCCTGAATCCATTTTTAATAACCAAGAAGGCTCTGTGCTACCATCTGCCTTATTGAGTGTGACAATTTTAGACTGTGTGCTTTCAAGCAGAAATCTTTTAGGAGTTTATCTCCTAAAAATAAACTATTCAGGAATTCAATAAAAAAAAAATTCAACACAAAAAACATCCTGGCAATATTTCCCAAAGTTCTGTTTGCCAAATTGCACTGGATCAGAATTAATACAGGAAGCACACACTTCGCTCCTACATCTGAAGGTGGCTTACTTTTAAGGTTGTGGAAAGAGAACAGAATCCTAAAGCTGGTGGGCACCTCAAAGGCCATCTAGCTTAACCCCCTGCCAATGTGGGAAACCCACAACTGTACCACTCCTTTGCAACCATCCTGATCCAGCTTCTGCCTAAAAGCCTCTAAAGAAGTGAAGTTCACCACCTTTCATGGCAGTCGCAGTGTATGGTAACACCTGCTTTCAAAACACTTGGTGGAATCTATACTAGCCCATTAGTTGAACTTAGATCCTAATGAAATGGCTGGGAGAAGAAAGCCACAGCCTGTAATCCTGTAGGTTTTTATTTTAATTATAATCCTTCTCTTTTCTTTTTGTTTGTTTTTTTCAGAAAATTTATATATCGCTTGATTATTTTATTTTATTTTATTATAAAAAAAGGAAAACAAAGTGGTTTTGGTGCTGTTGTTTTAAACCTTAATTCAAAAACTAACAAAATAAAATAAAACATGGTTGCTAATATGCCACAATAAATGCATCGAGGATGAGGAACCCCCACATGGAGTTAGGCTCCAACTCCCATCAGCCCCAGCCCTCATGGCCAATGAAAAGTCTGGAAGGCCACAGATTCCACAATGCTGAAGTACATTAATGAAATAGCAAGATGGCCCCAGCCTGCCTTCATCCAAATTGCCTCTGCTGTACCTCCTTGCCTTCAGCCCGCCAATGGCAGACTAGCGTGCCGAACAACACAGTTGGACAGCCACATGCTGTTGAAGTACGGCTCTCACCAACTTTGACCATCTGCCATGTTGGCTTGGGTTGGTGGGAGTTGGGAGTCCAGCCACCTCTGAAGGCTTCTGCACTGGCTACCCCTGCTCTGGTCCTTTTGATCTCCATCAACATCCTCTTGAGCTTAACCTCATGCTTCAAATCCTGGCCTTGCTTTAGAACTGGACCTTGTCTGTTTTGGACTATGCCCCCGTCACAATCTACCCCTCACCCTCCGCACTTAGAAGCCACCTTCTCCTGGAAGCCAGGACATTTCCCTGAAACTCATTTCATATTTTCACACCAAACACTGACTGAAGTGACCAGGTTACTGTTTCTTTGGCTGCACAGCTGGACTGGCTCATTCTGCATTTCAGATTCCTGATGGGGATGGCGACTACCGTAAATTTCGCTCTATAACACGCAGATTTTTTCTCCTAAAAAGGAAGGGGAAATGTCTGTGCGTGTTATAGAGCGAATGTGTGGTCCCTGGAGCCGAAAAATCAAGCAAAAATCAAATCGCGGGGCTGCACGCTGCACAGAGAAGCGAAACTTGAAAAGAGGAAGCAGCTGCTTTCCTGCATTCTGCCTCAGGGTCTTACTGCCCACCCTTCTCTGTTTCCTTGCTGTGTTTGCTGAAACGGAACAAAGAACAGGGAAAGCCCCTCCCCTCCAGGCAAGCTCCGGTGCTGCTGGGGGAGAGGGAGAGAGAGGGGGGAAGGGAGAGAGAGAGGGGGAGGGAGGGAGGGAGGGGGAGAGAGAGAGAGAGAGAGAGAGAGAGAGAGAGAGAGAGAGAGATGGCTGGCTGGCTGGCTTGGGTGGGGGAAAACTTTTGCCTTCCTTTCCTCCCTACCCCTCTCCTGCATTCTTAGCCAGCTGCTTCTCTGCACACCCCTCTCCTGCTCCTTGTCCCTTCTGTGTTTTTCCTTCCCTCCCCACTTAAAATGTGGTTACAAAGCATAGATCCTCAGGATCTTTGCATTGGGTCACCCCAAATTCACCATCAGATCACATAGCATGTCCATGGCTACAGCCTGCCCCCCCAAAATCACGCACCCACTGTTGCATGGGGCTGCAATGGTGCAAAAATGTGGTTAAAAAGCATGGATCCACATGGATCCTCAGGATCTTTGCATTGGGTCACCCCAAATTCACCATCAGATCACATAGCATGTCCATGGCTACAGCCTGCACCAAAAAAATCACGCACCCACTGTTGCCTGGGGCTGCAATGGTCAAAAACGTGGTTAAAAAGCATGGATCCACAGGGATTCTCAGGATCCTTGCATTGGGTCACCCCAAATTCACCATCAGATCACATAGCATGTCCATGGCTACAGCCTGCCCCCCCAAAATCACGCACCCACTGTTGCATGGGGCTGCAATGGTGCAAAAACGTGGTTAAAAAGCATAGATCCACAGGGATTCTCAGGATCTTTGCATTGGGTCACCCCAAATTCAACATCAGATCACATAGCATGTCCATGGCTACAGCCTGCACCAAAAAAATCACGCACCCACTGTTGCCTGGGGCTGCAATGGTGCAAAATCGTGGTTACAGAGCATGGATCCACAGGGATTCTCAGGATCTTTGCATTGGGTCATCCCAAATTCACCATCAGATCACATGTCTGTGGCCACAGCATGAAGCCCAAAAATGATACATCCACTGTTTCATTCAGAATGTTTTTTCCCTTGTTTTCCTCCTCTAAAAACAATGTGCGTGTTATGGTCAGGTGCGTGTTATAGAGCGAAAAATACGGTATTTCCCACTTACTCTCTCCTCCTTGACCCAATACTCACTGAAGCCATCAGCAGAAGGGAAGGCATCAAGTCCTGGTTCTGCCATTGAACCAGGGGAGGGGGAATCACCATCTGGAGCTCCCTGGGAACTCAGCTCATTGGTTGGTGTCTCCTGCATACAGAAGAAGACAAGAGATTGTGGTAGAACTGCAATCCTTTCGATTCTGGCTCCTCCCACTTTCAATTTGTTTCTGACATTCCTACTACAAATAAATATGGGCTGCTGCCTGCTACCTGTGCATAATATATTTTCCACTATTGCTCGATATCACCGAATATTCACTAACTCGCTGAATTATTTAGGAATCTGTTGCCTACGGAATGTTGGCTAACAGTTTTCGTGAGGGAAAGTGAAAGGTCAGTATGGCTTGGATTAAACCAGGTCCAAGAGGGCATGAATGCTCTGTGGGTAGACAAGGGAGCTTAAGTGTGGAGGGCTTAGTAAGAAGACAGGCCTCAAAATAGGAGTGGTAACAGAAAGAGGGGAGTAGAGCCAAGATGGCTAAGGGGAGGAGGACAGAGTAGGGAACTGAAAGAAGCCCTTCTCACCTCACTGTGGCCAAACTTTCACACCATCAACCTTGGTGCTCTTGACAGCTCACCTGATCAAAGAGGTAAACGGTGACATCATCAAAGAAGGAGACCATCTTCCGCTTACGGTCGAGCTCAGCCGCCGCCTCCTCAGCTGAGCGTGGTGACTTGAGGAGGCCACGCAAGTTACGGGCGTCATCGCTTTCGCTCACCACAATGGGGACACCCCGCCCTCCGCCTCCAGCCAGGCCTCCTTCCTCTTCCTCTTCAGCATCATCGTCCTCCTCATCCTCTGCCGCTATGGCAGCCTCTCTCCCTCCCAGTGCTGGACCCTCCCCCAAAGCCGCTCCTTCCCAGAATGGCCCTTTCCTTCCCCCGCCAAGCGGGGGGAACGTCTGCAAGGCCAGAGGGGGAAGCGACAGAGATAAGCGGGAGAGCTTGGCTGGAGGAAAGAGCCGGACGTCAAAATGGAAGGATGGCCAGGAGGTGGGAGGAGTGATTGGGTCGAAGAGCCAAGATTCAGAAGTCAAGAAGACCAAATGGTACAGAAGCAAGGTGAGGATGGAAGGATTGGGATGAGAGAGACAGAAAGAGAGGGTTACTTCATTAAGAACACGTCCCTAGAATTTCTACCCAAATGTATCTATCCAGGTAGAGGGCCTTCTCAGCAGTGGCGCCCACCCTGTGGAACACCCTCCCATCAGATGTCAGGGAGATAAAGAACTATACGACTTTTAGAAGACACCTGAGGGCAACCCTGTATCAGGATTTTTTCATGTTTCATGTTTGATTATGTTTTTATATTTTGCTGGAAGCTGCACAGAGCAGCTGGAGAAACCCATCCAGATGGGTGGCGTATAAATAAAGTTGTTGTTGTTAGTATTCTCATTGTCAGCATTCTCATGCTGTACACAAATGCATTCCCTAATGGAGCCACACCACAGATTTATATGAATACATTATGATGCTGATTGTTTTTGCACATACGATACGTTTAGCATCCAAAACAGCACACACACACAACTTGACCTGTGGGTCTAATTAGTTCTGGCAGGTCTTCCCATTTGGCCAATGGGAACATTTTTTTCTTAAGCCACACCCACCTGCCCTACTCCTGAGATCATCTATGGTGCCAGGAGTGGGGCAGGGAAAGACATAGCGAGGCAGTGCTTGTGGGCACCACTTGCAAGGGCCCACAGATCAGCTGGTTGTTGAGGTGTACAAAGGCACAACAGGGCTTTGCAAGTGCCGCCAATCAGCTGACGGGCTTGAAGACACTCAGTGTAACTGCCAATCAGCAATTAGACTATAGGTTAAGCCACCGTCTCCCAGCTGGCTTCTCCTTCCCCCATTTGTTCTAGGAACATCCCAACCCTTTGTTCTTACTTCCACACCAATCACAGATGGAACCCTCACCTTTGATATCCTCACTGGCTTGGTTTGCAGGGATGCCAGGTTCCTGATCCTTTTTGGGCTGCTCAGCTGCTACATATCTGTCTTCCTGGGCAGCATCCTGTGTTTCGACCACGATGGGCACTGCTACACTTTGGGTCTCCATCTGGCTTGGCCTCTCCCCTTCTTTCCTTTTCTCCTCCTCCTCCTCCAGCTCTGACAGCAACTTTTCAGACTCTCCTCTTCCCTCTTCTTGCTGCTGCTGCTTCTCCTCCTCCTCCTCTTCCTCCACTTTATCTTCCACACCTTCTGGCCACTGGGAGTCCGTTGCATCTCCATTATGGCTTTTCTTGGCCTCTTCCTCCTCCGTCTCCTTCCCCTCCTCTGGCTCTAAGGTCCACAGCCTGAGAACAGCCTGCTCCTTCAAGGGAGCCGCTGGAGAAAGCCTCAGAGTCGGCAGCCTAGTCTGATTACAGAGTAGGTTGCGTGTGACATTCTCTTGCAATGTGACCAACAGCTGCTCCTTGCACACTTGGACCACAAAGCCTCCATCTACCGTCACCTTCTCTGTGGGCTTCCTGCCCTCAGGCCCAGCAGCAGCTGGTGCCTCAGCCGGTTCTCCCTCCCCGTCAGAGAAGTAGGCTGAGTCCCGGTGAGGTGTTGCTAGCCCCAGGCTCCTCCCTATTTCCTCCTCTAGCTCCACCCCTTCTTCACTTACTGACAAGGTAAGATCACTAGTGGACTGAGAGATGGATGCTGTCGGGAGTTTGCCGGAATCTTCTTCTGCCTCTGTTTCTTCCTCTTCTCCAGAAGGTGGTGGTGGTGGTTCCTCTTTGAAGATGAACTCGGGTGAGAAAGTGCTCTCCGTTTCGTAGCCGCTGTCACCAAACTTTTGCCCTGGAGAGGAGTAGTGGGATGCTGGGCTGCAGACGTCCGAGGAGCTGGTGTTGGAAGGAATGTCCAGGGAATCCACTGAGTCTAAGGTTCCCCGTTGCCGATCTGGTACCGCGGGGGAGAGGCTTAAGGTCACTGGGCCAGTGGAGAATCCATCGATGACTTCCGGGAGGATCGCGATGGTCTCTTCATCGTTGCTTTCGGCTAGGGTAGACAATGGCGGTATCTCCACCGGAACTATCACACTGCAGCAGCCAGATGGCAGGGCCGGGAAGGGCGACCCAGGTGGGCGAGCGCTCCCCCCGCCTCTCTGCTTCGGGTAGTCTTGGAGCTCATAGGTCTTCACCGCCGTGCCCATCAGGGGGTCGTAGAATTCTCTGCGCTCCCCGCCGTCCCCATCACAGTCTCTAGGGGGCAGCATTGGACAGTCAGAAAGGGAGCCCCGCTCCACTTTTAGCGAGGAGTCGTCCTCCGTGCCGTAGCTGTCGCGGTGAGGGCGCCGCAGGGGCGGCCCGTGGTTGCTCCAGCCGCTCACCATGTCCCCCCGAGGGATGGCACACGTGCAACGTGCTCGGGTGCACAGCGGGCACGGCAGGAGGTTGTGTCGCCCGCCCCCAATGCTGCTCCCGCCCCCGTCGGTGCTGCTGCCAGAGCTCTGGTCCTCCATCAGCGACGGCTCCTGTTCCCACGAGGGCGAACCCTGGAACTCTGAGGGGTCCCCGGCCAGCGTCTCCCCTGCCCCTCTTTCCTCCATCATCTCAGCATCCCAGCTGCGATGCTGGTCCTCCAGCTCACGGTACACTGTGAGCAGGGACTCGGCTAGGAACGCCTCTCCCCCCGACGTCGGGGTCTCCGTCAGGGACGTCTCCTGGATCTCACCGTCTACGCGGAAGGGGTTGCTGTCCCCGCCGCCCCCGGCCAAGAAGGGGTTGGTGCTGGGCTGCTCCTGCGGCCGGTAGGGGGCGCCATGGGAGTCCCAATCCGAGGGAAAGAGAGGCTGGGGTGGGGATCCAGGGCTGGGGGCGCAGACAGGCCCCTCGCAGCTGCCATGGTCCTCCAGGCGAATGTAATACTCGCTACTGACCGAGGGGCTGCGGGCGCTGATGACGGGCACGACGCTGGGTGTCTCCAGACTGTGCCCACGCTGCGTTGCCTGTTCGTAGAAAGGATTGCTGCCCGGAACAGCCAGCCCACCGTTGCTGGAGGGGTAATCGGGTGGTGCCGAGGCAGGGCCCTTCCACCGCCCCAGGCGGGCCTTCTCCCACATGTACTCAAAGTTCAGCCCCCCACTGCTCTCTGTCACCGTCAGGATGTCATCCATGTCGCCGCCGTGGAACCCGTCCAGCAACGGGTAGGCCGAGATCTCTCCTGAGGGGCGGCGGTGGCACGCCGAGGAAGAAGAGGAGGCCGGGGGTGGCGAAGAGGAGCGCTTGGGTTTCAGGGCGCTCCAGCGCCACTCGAAGCTCTCCTCTGCCTGAGCGTTGGAGCGCTCGTTCAACAGGTAGCTCACCTGCAAGTGCAGCTCTTCCATGGTTGGGCGGTGGGAAGCCGGGAGCCAGCAGGACTGCATGACCTCATACCTGCAGCGGGGCAGGGACGGAGGAAGGATAGAGGAACAGTCGGAAAAACAGGCAGAAATAGGAGCAGGAGGGGGGAAACAGTTGTGGGGGGGAGATAGCCTGAGAGAACAGTTGGGGTGCGGATAGGGAATGGGAACATTTTAAAAAAATAATAATAATAGAGTTGCAGAAAAGATGGTCGCAGGCACCGCAAATAGAGTTGGAGACAGAAAAAGAGGCAGAAGCTTAAGGGGGGCATGAGTACTAGAATGGGCAGTGATATGTGGGGAAGCTGTCAGGAGATGGGTTGTGGGGCAGAGTTACAGAGAACAGTCGGAAAGCCAATTGGAAGCCTTAGCAGACACAGTCAGAACAACAAGCAGACATGAAAAGGCAACAGTTGGAATTTCTCATTTTTCCAGTCTTCAGTTTTCCCCACTTCCACATCACTTGATATTTTTTTAATCCTCGCAAAAATTCATCAGCATTTTGGTGCAAATTTTTCCTAATACACTCATGTTTCATAATGCAATTTATGCCTAATATACACATTTTCGCCAAGCGTTCCCCCCAGTTATGATGTATCTTTGTGTGCTATTTTCACGAATACTTTCACTTTTAGGCACAGCTTTTCTTAATATGTGCATTTTGTAAAACATAGTTTGGCTGCAGAATTGCATCGCAAAATTTCAAACTTCAAAAGATGCCTGCGTTTCAGTTCACATATTGTTTCGGGAAAGTGCGATAGATTCACCTTCAAATGTGAACTGAATCTGATTTCTCCCGCCATCCCTACTCACGAGCACACGTCTTGTGGTTGGGATGGTGGGGGTTCTCTCTCTTCGCTATATAAAACTTTGCTTAATATAGAATAAAAGTTACAAATAAGCCTGTGGTGTAGATATGTCCTTATACGGATATGAACAACATCCAAAAGGAGATCCATAACCCAAAAAAACAGACAACCAACTGGAAAAGTTGCCAGAAGAATGGTCTGAAAATACAAATCTGGAAGGAGGGAATTTGATTCACAGACCACCAGTGCAGCTGGAAGAGCAGGCAAGGAAAAGGTACGTCACACAACCAGAGGAAGGCCTGGCAGGGAGGGAAATGGGCAGGCAGGCGGAGGAACAGTTGGAGGAACACAGAGAGGGAAGAATGAAAGAACGTTAGGAGGACAAGAACAATCTTAATGCATAGGGCAGCAGCCACTCCCAAGTCACTAGCTGCTCAGGAGGCACCAAACAGATGTCAAGGATGGAGGAGACTCGGGAAGAAGGTATCCCAGCTGGTGGGCCTTGCTTTCTTTGGAGGAGAGTCCTGGACAACAAATACCTTTTTTTTTTCTTATGGGGGGGGGCAGGAGGGAGAACAGGGGAATCAACTCACCAATAGTCAGAGTAAGGAAGCTTAAGGCGTGGCTTGGCCAGTTTCATCTGCTGCTCCTTGACGACAAAGGTCAGCACTTCCTCATCAGAGAGGTGACGGTAAGGCTGGGAGCCAAACTCAAAAAGCTCCCAGATGGTCACCCCCATAGACCTGGCAAACAAAGGAAACAGAGAGATTAAGCCCAGAACTATGGACTCCAGAGAAGTGCAAGCAGAAAACAAAGAAGAAAATCATTGCAGGCGCCATAGGTGAGGCCTTATAACCCCACCCCTTTTACCCTTTCTTGCTTAGCCCCACAAAACCAAGAATCCCAGCCCAGACAATAAAGGAAATGGCAGCCCAGGGATTTGTTTCAGGAAAGCAGGGAGCTGCCTTATACGGAGTCTAACCATTGGCTCATCTAGCTCAGTATCCTCTAGTCTGATTGGCAGCAGGTGTCAGGGAGGAGCTTTTCCCAGGCTCACCTGGAGACACCAGGGATCAAACCTGGTAGCTTTTGCATGCGAGGCAGAGCCAGGGGTGCCAACTTGAATAAAATATTGGGGGGCCCAGGTAAGCCCCATCCCACATAATTGATCACAATTCTAAGAGTGTTAAATGAAATAATATATGGTATCAACATACCAGATTGAAAATTCTATACCCTGGGTTGGTTTATTTATGTGTATGTTTGTTTTCTTGTATTTGTTTCCTGCCTTTTTCTCCCAGTGGGACCACAGAGAGGCCGACAGTACATTATCACACAGCAGCACACAACAACAAAATAACACAACCAGAAATCAAAGCAGAAGTGAAACAGCAATAAGGCTCCCAGACTCTCACAAAATCCCTAAATCGAAAGAGAACCCTTAAACTAGACATGTTATTTTAAAAATTCAAATCAACTAGGTCAGAATTGAGCTGGATCCAGCTGGATCCCTTATCTCCTCCACCCCCTGGTGGTCAATTTTTAAACTAGTGGGTGCCCACCTGTCAATCACCTGATGTCATGACATCAGGTAACCAATTGGAAAAGGCTCACTCTCAGGGCCAATCAGCTGATGGGTACTGAGAGTGAGCTCCTTTGAAGGCATGGTGTTAGCACCAATCAGCTGTTTGAGGCTGACAGTACATCTTCAAAGAACACCCTTTGAAGTTTCTTTACAGGGGAGGGTTGCAGTCAGGCTGCACTTGCAAATGAAGAGGGAAAATGTCAAGTTTGCAGGTATGGTTTGACACCAAAGAGTGCCTGTAAATGTGCTTTGAAGGCACACAACCAGGCAAAGTACTGATGATCAGCTTTTGCAAAAGCACAGATCAGCTGGCGTGGGGTGCCTGTAAACCCCACATTGCTACGTATTTACACCTGACATGGGGCAGATGGTCATGACTCAACAGAAACAGCCTCATGAGTCATATGAGGCCTGCTGGGCTTAATTAGGCCCACTGGCCAGTGGTTCCCCACCACTGAACATGGTGGATATGAATTTTAATATTTGTAAGCAAAGTTCAGAGCATTCCCTTGAGGATTTTAAAACCAAGTTTGTTTCAGCTCTAGCCAATTGGATCCAAGGGTGCAAAAATGCAAACTAAGGTTGCAATCCTTTGCACAGTTACCTGGGAGTAAGCCCTGTTAAACTTGGTGGTGCTTACTTCTGAATAGATATACAGTCAAACCTTGGTTCCTGAACGGCTTAGTAGCCGAACAAATCAGTTCCAGAATGCCACAAACCCAGAAGTAAGTGTTCCGGTTTGCGAATGTTTTTCGGAAGCCGAACATCCAGCGTAGCTTCCACTTGAGTGCAGGAAGCTCCTGCAGCCAATCGAAAGCTGGGCCTTCGCTTTTGAATGGTTTTGGGAGTCGAACGGACTCCTGGAATGGATTAAGTTCGAGAACCAAGGTACCACAGTATAGGGTTGTAAATTCCCTCACACACAGGTGTGTGGGGTGTGTGTGTCTCTTTGCAACTCACCAGACATTGCTCTGCTTGGTTTGATCCACCACAATGAGGCTTCCGTGCATCTCATCCAACAGTTCTGGGGCAACCCAGCGCAAAGGGATCCATAGCCGGTCCGGAGTGATGTAATAGTCTTCCTATGAACAGATATGAGGAATGGGTGGAACAGGACTGGAGATGCAGACTCTCCAAAGCTTCACAGATGAAAATAGGGTGTTGAGCCTTTCCAAGCAGGTGTCTTTCTGTGGGTATATTCCACAAAATGTCCCTGACACAACATTGGTGCATTTACTGGTTGAGGCTGTTTATTAACAGTTCTGTGATGCTTCCTCAATGCTACCACCTTACTGCTACAGAACAAGAAAAGCAGGACAAAAATAAACCAGATCCTTTGTGATAGCAAAAGGGATTTCAGCAGGAAGTTACTATATATGCGCTGATTGGAAATTATGCCGGAGGATCTCCCCCAAAAACCTGACGTCACCAGACATGGGCAAACACATTTCAATCTACCTGCAGGGGTCTTGTGGCATGGATGGCCCCGCCCCTCACCTTGTAGTTGTTGTGCGACAGGCCGTAGTCTCCAACGCGCACTGTGAGGTCAGAGGTCAGCAAGCAGTTCCGAAGGGCCAGATCACTAGGGAGGGATAGAAAAATACCCAGTAAGGGCAGCTTGGAGGTGGGTGGGCCAGGGGATGGAGAGAGAGAGAGTAAAGGGCACATTTCTTCACCAGCTTTCCCTTTCTATTTATTTAATTTTATGCAGCCAATTGGCCCAAAATAAACAGAACAGCACTAACTAATCAGGTGCCACCAAGAGCTTGGATAAATAGGGGAAAAGATAAGTAGAAAAAAATTGTAATGGACACCATTACAAGACCAGGTCCACTGGTTGGAGGGGGCTAGGGAGGGGGGCAGATAGGAGTTTTTCTGTTGCAGGGAGCCAAACCCAGTGTCCCCCCTGTATGCCATGGGAAATCCCATGGTGTAAAGCAGTAATTCTATTGGTAAAATGATGCATTCTTGCCAGGGGTGGGCAGAGCAGGAATGGCCCTGGATACAAAGCTTCTCCACCCCCCAAAAAAATCCCAGAATGAAGCTAATCAGCTATACCAGCCTGTAGCTGGCATAGTTAATCTCCCACCCCTGAAGCCTATGGAGGGGTTTAAAAACAAACGAAAAACAAGATACACTGAGATGAAGATAGACAAAACTTGCCCTTACCCGTCACTCCCCACCCCAGTTACAACTGCTCTGCTGAATGACAACAAAGCAGTCCAAACTTTGGGTGGCACCAGAGAAAAATTCCTGTTTTAGATGCTCCCCCTCATCTTCAAATGTGAGACACTCCGAGTAAGGCCTCAGCAGAAGAGCTCAGCAATAGGCAGGTTCACACATCTGTTCTGCCCCTGACCTGCTCAAGCTATACTCAGTGGGACTAAATTTGCCTCTCAGAGGTAAAGTAAAGTAAAAGTAAAGGACCACTGGACGGTTAAGTCCAGTCAAAGGCGACTATGGGGCTGCAGCGCACATCTCACTTTCAGGCCGAGGGAGCTGACGTTTGTCCACAGACAGCTTTCCAGGCCATGTGGCCAGCATGATGCTTCTGGTGCAACCTCACACCTTGATGGAAGGCAGAGTGCACGGAAATGTCATTTACCTTCCTGCCACAGCGGTACCTATTTATCTACTTGCACTGGTGTGCTTTCGAACTGCTAGGTTGGCAGGAGCTGGGATGGAGCAACAGGAGCTCACCCCATCACAGGGATTCGAACTGCCAACCTTCTGATTGGCAAGCCCAAGAGGCTCAGTGGTTTAGACCACAGTGCCACCCACATCTGGAGTATGGCCCGCTACATTTCAAATCATTAAAATTCACATTCATCAGCAAAACCCTTTGAGTTCCAGAGCTTAAACCATACACAGCTCCGTACAGCTCAACATTTCCTGAAAAACCCAAGGATTGTGGTCTCTGGTCTACCTGTGGATGTAGTTGTTTTTATGCAAATGTAGCACTCCCAGAGTGATCTCGTAAGCCATGCGCTGTAGTGTGCTGAGGTCACGGGTCAGCAGGTCAGGGGTCATCCCGTCTGCTTTGCGCTGAGCTCGAAGGTAACGTTTCAGATCTCCCTGGAGGAACACAGGGCGAGAAAAGGCTTGGCGAGCAAAGTCAGCGAAGCTAGCACAAAGTTTCCTACAGACCCAAGCAAGTTCCCCAACCACACGTGAAAAAACAGAATGTCCCTTTTTTCCCAGGACACTTGGCAGCTATGGCCAAACAGATGGAGTGATGTTAGGAGAACCTTCCCCACCACTCCCCACAGCGATCTGTTTGGACCCCTGGCAAGAGCAATCTATCCCTTTTGTGTTTTCCCACCCAAATTCATCTCTTGGCTTAAGGATACTTACCAGCTGGCAGAATTCCATGATGAGCAGGAAAGGGATGGTCTCTGTGCACAGACCAAGGCATTGCAATATGTTTGGATGCTGGAGGCTTCTTGAGGGAAGTGGGTGGACAGAGAGAAGGGCAGAAAGAGGAGGGGAAAAGAAGGTTTTGCTCCATTCATCACAAAGAGGCGGCACCTGTTTCTGCTCAGTTTTCGAGGGCTGAAAGTGTACCCCAACTGCATTTTAGCAAATAAAATTAAAAAGAGCTGACACTACATTCCAAAGTAAGCAAAGTGTTATGTACTGAAGTTCTCACCCTGAGCCAGCAGGGGGATACTGTAGATAGTTCAGGTCCACATATGCAAATAAGGGATCGAAAGTAACATTCAGTGATTGGATAGTTACAAAATGTTGTTACAGTTACGTTGTACTGGAGCTCTATATAAGCGGGCTGACTGAACCCTTCAGTTCAGTTCTATTCTGGCCTCTGAATAAACAAGAGCTGTTTGAAGAATCGCTGTGTCGTCTGATATGTTCACCCACAACTTAACACAAAGCTCGACTGGGTTGAGTATAAATCCATTTTAAAAAGATTCCTTCTTTCCTATGCTCCTCCCTTTTCTTATGTTCCGCCAGGCTTTTTTATTTAGAGCAGGGAGTACAGTCGTACCTTGGAAGTTGAACGGAATCCGTCCCGGAAGTCCATTCAACTTCCAAAACATTCGGAAACCAAAGCGCAGCTTCTGAGTGGCCTCAGGAAGCTACTGCAGCCAATCGGAAGCCGCGGAAGCCCCGTCAGACGTTCGGCTTCCAAAAATAGTTCGCAAACCGGAACAGTCACTTCTGGGTTTGCGGTGTTTGGGAGCCAAAATGTTTGGGAATTAAGCTGTTCAACTTCCGAGGTACAACTGCAATTGTGTTACTGGAGTCTCGCCTATTACATGATGATGGGCTACTGGGGAGACTGGCATGAGTTATAACACTTACTGGAATCATGGACAGCTTTAGCTCTTGCAGCAGCCGCCTCAAAATAAGGTAGCTGTTTATATGGGGATATTTTGCCCCTTGTTTCTTCCTCCCACTTCAGTTTCTCCTGCTTCTTACCGATATGGTTGGGCCTCTGACAGGAATTTCCTCTGCTCCAGTGGCCCAGCACTCACCCGTAGCTCCTTCACTACAACCTGTGCAGGGGTGAAATCTGAGAATATTTCACCCAGGATTACCTGTGGAACAGGGGGGGAAACAGTTACTAACCAGAGTTGTGAACACACGCTCCCATCCAGTGTGATCTTACCAGTGGTTTAGGGAAGCGGTGTCCACACGACATTGGCCATGATCCATATCTATCCTGTCATTTCTTATGAAACATTGCACATCCATTTTTTTTCCTCTTCCAAACTAGCTTCAGAGTTCAGAAAAAGAATGACCTGGCAGCGATTTAAGCCAGGGATATGTATGCAGCCTGGAACCAACTAAACAAAACACATCTCGCCAGTTGTTACAGGGCCACTCTGACTGCCAGTTCATTTCTGGGCACAATTCAAAGGTAATTCATAATTACCTATAAAGCCCTACCCAGCTTTGTGTCCGGATACTGCCTTTTACTCACTGAACCTTCTGTTCATTTTTGAAGGCTTCTCTCTATGTCCCTCTAATCTAAATTTAGGCAGGTGGCAACTGGAGAGAGAGGACCTTCTCGATCCTGGTTATTTAAATGTAAGATGGCTGTAGGTTTTCTTTTATCCTTTCCACCCAATATTGAGATTTATTTATTTTTCCTGTATTGTGCAATTGACTGGTCACACCCACACTACACAGTTAGAGAACATTTAACGCACATTTAAAGGACATAAGAATCTGCAGAACTGTCGTTTACCCCTCACAGAGCTACAATTCCCTGCAACCTTAACAAACTACACATCTCAGGATCCTTTGGTGGAAGCCATGTGCTTTAAAATATATGGCGTGGATGTAACCATGGTTGTTGTTTTATTTACTGTTGTTTCATTTTGTGCATCTGCATTACATAAGTGTCCTGTTACTCTGTTGTTGTTAGCTGCATAATAATATTTCAAATTATTGCTATTTTTAAACTTACAGTGGCTCTTCATATTCCCTGAGAATAAAACTGGAGCCCGCAGGAAAGAACCTTGGGTCCCACAACAAAAATCACATCCCCAACAACAAGCTTTTGCTCACCTTTCCAAACCAGCCATTTCCAATCTCCTGCAAATAACTGAGGTGTTGTCTGCTGAGTCCCAAGTGTTTAACTAGATCTGAAAGAGAGACAGAGCGTGGCAGTAACAGAAGTCAATGTCATGACCCAATGACTTGAGCATGAACCTCCCAACTTCGTTTCCCCCCACATTCAAAAGTTAATAGACAAGCTACTGGAACATAAGCTAGCAGCAGCAGCTGATGGGGCAGGATGGTATCACCTTCCTGGCAAATATAATGAGCGCTGCTTCTCCCTTTGTAGGCCACCTATCATTCTGGGCAAGAATGGAGAACCTTTGGCCCTCCAAATGTTGCTGAACTACAATTTCCATCAGCCCTAGCAAACACAGAAAATGGCCAGGGTTGGCGGAGGTTGTTGTTCAACAGGGTCTGAAGGACCAAAAGCTCCCCATCTATATGGGGCCAAGCTGGTGTGGGATTTGTTTGTTTATTTTTACAAATTTACAATCCACACTTCCATAAAAATAGAACTAGGCGGAGTACACATATAAAGGTAAAATCAGAAGAGCCATAATAACAGCAATAAATATCAATAAATACTGGCTGGCTATGAGGGGAGGGGGGAATATTGTAAAAGAAAAAGTTTTCAAACGACGTCTGAAGGAAGAGAGGGATGGTTCCTGCCAAGCCTCCATTTGTAGGCAGTTCCACAGGGCAAGGTCTGCCATACAAAAGGCCTGGGACCTAGAGATGGCCAACTGATCCTTAGGGCCATGGGGAGCCACCAGAAGGGCCCCATCAGAGGATCCCAGTGATCAAGGTGGAGCATGAGGAATCAGGTGGTCCCCAAGGCACTTTGAGCCCAAGTTGTTTAGGACTTTGTGGATAAACACAAGTACCTTGAACCTAACCCAGTAGCAAATCAGCAAATAAAGAGACAGGCAGGTGCATGCATGCCCTCTCCAATGAATCTTACCTGTTTTGGGCATCTGCTGGTTGGAGGATGGGAGAGAGACCTCTGAGAGAGGCAGAATGTAGACATCCGGGATAGACTGAGAGGAGGACGTCTCCTCTGCAGGTGGTGTGTATTCTCCAGAATATTCTTCTCCATCAGGGTTCTCAAATTCCTGCCAGGTGGGCAGAGGGGAGTGTAAGGATGATAAGATATTCTGCTGGTTTCCCCATTATTTCCCAGTCTGTTGCCTGAATTAGCAACCTCAGTGTTTCCCCATGGCCTTGCCATCCCCAAGCGTCAGAACCCACCAACAGGGCTGGTGCCAGGTTTAATGGGGACCTTGGCATGGCCAATGCAACACCACCATCATCAGAGTTACCCCTGCTGCACCTGATATTCCCCTTTGTGGGACAACACTGCCGCCCTCCTCTTCCCTTCCGCCCTGACGTCTCTCTTAATCCTGTTTAAAAACATTCTTCACGGCTACAATAACAGCTTCGCTGGCACCTCCCTCAGCACCTGGGCTCTGAGAAAGGGCCAAAGACATCCTTTATAGAGACAAGCATTTTGGTGATGTGGTGGCCTGGAGAATGCCTCTGCCGTCACTTCTGTGGTTTGCCATGGCGGCTCGAAAGACTTTTTAAACACAGAGGACTGACCTTTGGCGCTCCTTTCTACTCTTGCGGCTCAGTTAATAAGAGCATGAGACTCTTAATCTCACGGTTGTGGGTTTGAGCCCCACTTTGGGCAAAAGAGTCATGCATTGCAGAGAGTTGGGCTAGACAATTCTCTTGGACCCAACTGTACAAGTCTATGATTATTAACTTTTTCAAAAAAATGAATGATTTTCAAAAGCCTTTTTAGCTATCACAGCAAACCGCACTAGCGCAGGCAATGCCTAGCCATCTCACCAAGAAGGCCAGAATCTGAGAAGAAGGACCCTCTGGCCCCCTTCTCAGTGCCCAAGCAAGGAGGTAGAGGTTGCTAGCCAACTGCTATGGGGTGGAGCTGGACCCAATGGTGAGCTAGTGGGCAGCAGATCAGGCTGGCGAGGAGCACTTTAGAGTAATGGGGCCCACAGGAAATGCCCAATGTGGTTAACCGCTGGTACAAGGTCTTCTCACCAACATGAGGGATGGGGAACTTGTGTCCCTCCCATCATCCCTGACCTTCAGGGACTAATGGGAGGGCTATAGGTTTTGCTTAGGAAACTGTACACTTCAAACCATGATGCTGTTTAGCTTCACAGAATACAAGCCACAAATGCCTTTCAGCAAATAACAACAACATCCCTTCCCCAAAGCATTCCATGACCAACCTCAAATCCCCACAACCAGGCTCACCTTGAACCCCACATCGCCCCGTTTGCAGCACAGGCAGGTGAGGAGGAGGAAGATAAAGGCCAGCAAGCCTGAGCAGGAGATCAGGACCACAGCATAGGGAGGGGCCAGGGGAGCCCGGCCTTGGGACAAGCCATCTGCAGGGGAGGCAAGAGGCAGAGGAAGAAAGGGGACAAGGTCTTTCTCTAAAGCACATTTTAAAATGTCAAAAGCTAGGTTTGTCCACAATCCATAATATGGCATTTATAAGAATCAGCCAAAGCAGCTGGGCTGACCCAAACTTTTTTCGCTGCCTGAGGCAAAATACAAGATGGCACCCTCCTATTACTTGTAAAGCAGAAATGAGACTAGGTTGTACACACATCACACATTGAAAGCATCTAGCTTCCCCACGCAGAATCCTGGGCGCTGCAGTATGTTAAGGGTGCTGGGAAGTATAGTTCTGTGAGGGGTAAACTACAATTCACAGGGTTCTTTGGGGGAATCAATGTACTTTCAATGTGCTTTAAAGACATGGTGCATATGCAGCCTGAGAGCTGAAGACAGGTGACAGGCTAGCCTCCTCCACCTTGCCTGAGGGCAGCGTACGTGCTTAGGAGGTGGAGAGAAACCCCTAGGGAACACACAGCTTTGTCCAACACCTCGCTGCCATTGCCTGTCTTCCACCATCCACCACCTGAGGCAGCCGCCTCACTCTGCCTAACGCTAGGACCGTGAGTGAGAGTAAATAAGCAAGCATTCAAATTTTCTTCCAGAATTCTACATCTTGGGACTGAGATGCAGTCAATGAGAGAGAATGGAGGACAGATGTCAGGTGTGTGTGTGTGTTTTTTCAACCCCCCAAATGTAAACAAATTCTCTGTGGTTTCAGCCCTTACACATCTGTTCAGGACCTACGGCACCATTCTCCAGTCATCTGTTATTTCATGTTTAATCCGGTTCCACCACAAATCTGGCTACACACTTCCCTAGACCAGGGCAGAAACCGTTCCTTCCATTCATGATCATAAACATTCCTCCACTCCTCATCCTCTTAACAAACTACAGTACTACTTACCCTCCCAGCCACGTGACTCCAGTCTCCTCTTTTCCCCACATGCAGACCTCCTGACATCTAGCCCTACAGCGCCCAGTGTGAATGGGTCCTCAGCAAGCTTTTCCTCCAGTCCTCCACACTGCCATGCTGGTTGGTCTTTCCAGACAAATGAAGACACCAGTGCCTTGCCACTTGCTCTGCTGCGTGTTGGGCTCAGCACCGCCACCCATCCCTACCAATTCTCACTCCCCACAACCTCACTTGGACACCGCAGAAGGTTACCAGCAGCTGAGGAAAGCAGCTATAGCTGCCACCATCTTTCCCTCCCCTCAGAATGCCTTTGGGCTCCATGGATTTGAGGCCTAGAGACATTCTAGGTGATAAAGATGGCTGTGGCAGCAGTTGCTCCCCTATCAAAATGCTTAGGCAAAATTTATATGAAAGGATGGTGGCACCCATCCAGGAGGGTCCTGACATTTGCCCTGACATGCTGGGTGCTGAGGCCGGGTCTTCCCCAATGGAATCTTTTTACCAACTCCCTGTCAATTACTTTATCCATCCCACTTTCCATTCACTGCCAACCACCTGTCCATTTGGTGCCTCAGAAGCAGAACTCTAAACTGTGCAGATGTATTTTTCAGATCTAAAACCGAAAAAAACTAAAACAGTCAATATACTGCCATGGCTATATAAACTGTTTTATACCTCTCTAACTGCCATTACTCCCCCCCACCCCCCCAAAAAAAAGAATTCTGGAAACTGTAGTTTGGTGAAGATGCTGAGGTGTCTAGCCCCTTCCTCCAAAATAATTACAATTCCCAGGGTTTTGTAGGAATGGGAATTGACCGTTAAACCAGTTTAATCCTCTAGTTGGAGGTGTCTCTTTTCTAAAGGCTTGGGGGTGGTTACATGGAAAAAGTTATACCAGAAATGGAAATCCAGCTGGATTTTCCAGGAAAAATATATGAATCCCTACATTAAGAGAAGCCTGGCAAACAGTCTGTGGTGAGCCCATAGACTTTTTCTTGATGAAGCAAAGGGAAATGTCACATCCTCTGTCCCGAGCCCATCATGAAGTCATGGGACTTCCCACCAAACTGCTTCTTCTGACATCACCCAAATGGCCTTGATTAGCCTGTCCTTGAATGGGCTACTAGAACAATCAATTGTTTCCCTATGGATTTATCTGCCCTTGTCTGCAGAAGAAAGCATCTGGGCCAAAAAGGTCCAAGGTCTCAACCCAGGACACCCTACCCTCCGGGTGACATCATGGCAAGTAAGCCAATGGTAGCCTGAGTCCCACCATTCCAGCCTGCAGTATGGCACCAGAGCATGTATAGAACGAGAGGTGAAAAAGAGAGGGAAATATTGGAAGGGTTGTACATGAGGGAACACACTGACTTTGCAAGAGAAAGGGCTTTGATTATAACTCAGGAAAAAACTTTCCAGCTGTTGGAACAGTAGGGGTGACAGGATCCTGAAATAAAACTCATTAGCTACTTTGTCAAGAATAACATTGAATTTGTCCAAAGCTGCATACACACTATAGCTTTAAAGCACATTAAAAGCACATTCCCCTTCCCCTCAAGGAATTTGAGGCAGTGTAGTTTCTTAAGGATTTCTGGGAACTGCAACTCATGAGGGGTAAACTACAAAGCTTAGAATTCTTTGATGAAAAGAATGTGTTTTGAATGTCCTTTAAGGGTATAAGGAAGATAAAACTCCTGGCCTGTTTGACAGGCCTTTTGATCCAACAGTGTTTCAGAATTCACTGCGAGGAACTAATCTTTGTGATTATTTCTGTCTCGCAGAAAACAAGAACCCTATCGGATAGGACCAAATGTTGATCCAATGCAAACATCCTGTTTCACGCAACAGGCCAGGCAGTGACTTCCAGTAAAACCACAAGCAATGTTCCCTTGTCCTAATCTCTGGCCGCAGCCACGCTATACATTTAAAGAGCATGGTTTCCCCCAAGGAATCATGGGAAGTGTAGTTTGTTAAGGGAGCTGGGAATTGTAGCTCTGTGAGGAGTCATATACTTTAAATGTATGGTGTGGGTGTGACCTCTCTCCCCCACCCCACCCTCTCTCTCTCTCTCTCTCTCTCTCTCTCTCTCTCTCTCACACACACACACACACACACACACTTGTAAACACCCCACAAGCTAACATTATGAGGAAAGTCTTTATTGCTCCCATTTTACAGAAGGGTAAGCAGTGGATGAGGTCCTGTCACTTACTCTTACCTGTACGATCCATCAGTACATATCCACCCACCCTTCCCTTCAGCTTTTCGTCCCTTACGCACACACCTCTACCTTCCTCTCTCTTTCAGCTCATCTTCACAACCCCCCTTCAGGCCCCAAGTACCTTCTCTATCTCAGGCATGCCGGCCCTCCCAGCACTTCAGCAGTCCCACAGCACATGCCAATTCCCACAAAACTCTACCACCACCAGACCCTTGTGCCAAGGGCACATCCATAGTGAGTCACGCCGCTCTCTCCAGATGGCTGCCAGACCAAATGTGGCTTCATGCTATATATTCAAGATGCCACAGACCTCACGCCCACCCCTCCCCACCTCTCTCTCTCTCTCTCTCTCTCTCTCTCTCTCACACACACACACACACACTCCTTGTTTTCTTCACACACTAATCCCAGATCTTTGCTGCTGTGCTCTGATCATGGGCCCCACCATGTACAAAAACATATTTGTTCTCGCACACCCCAAATAACTTCTATTCTTGTTTGCCACTCCTTCAGCCCCTCCAGGTCTACTCAATTTCCCTCGCCAGGGTCGGAAAGGAAGAAGGGGTTGGGGGAATCCAGTCAACCAGCAAAGAACCGCCGGCATAGGCATCTGAGGAAAACCAGCAATGATTAATTTGGTCTGTACAGGAATCCCAGCCTTCTCTCCGGAATGGAATTTATTAACCCAGAAAACACCGCCAGCCTCTTGTTTGGGAAGCGAGAAATCCCGCAAGCCCTGCCGCCGTGCCCAGCTTTGCACACATGAAAGTGGGATGGTTGTCTCATTTGGGCAGGTAACCCATCACACAAACAGGTGGCCACAGATGGTGGAGGCAAGGGAGGCAAAGGCAAGGAGGGGTGGCCACTGTCACAGATGAATGGGAGCCCTCGCAACCTGCCAAGAAGACTCACCGTTTTCCGAAGGCGCTGCCAAAGCTTTCTCTGGGTTGAAATACGACATGGACGCAGCCAGGAGAAGGAAGGGGCCTTGTCTTAGCATCTTAGGGGGAGTCTGGGATCATGGATCAGGAAGGCGGGGAGAGGTCTCAAGACGTAGGTGCGGGGTGGGGGTGGGGAGTGGAGAGAGAGGGGGAGAGAGAGAGGGAGGGAAAGATCCGCCAGCCAGCAATGCACAGAAAAGCAGAGACACGGTGGGCATCAGTCATCAGAAGGGATGGAGCAGAGCCGAAGACGGCAAGAACAATGGTACCCAACAGATCGTTGTGTCGCCTGCATCCTTCGGAGGATGTGCGACCGCTTGGCTGGCTGCTACCTGGATCTCATCCCCAGGCATCATCTTCTCTCGTTGCTGAGGAAGGGGAGGAGATGGGAAATGGAATAAATATAGAGGGAGGGGAGGGCAGAGGATAGTCAAAGGTGGCTGAAGAGAAGTGGCGGCAAGGATGGAGGGGGGGCCAAGAAAGCCATTGTAACAATAGGTGATCTCACATGGGGAGGGGGAGGGAACAGGAGGAAGCAGATGTGTGGGGAAGAGGGGGGGTGGGGAAGAGGTGAAGGAGAAAAACCTAAAATCCCAGTTGAAAGGAGGAAGGAAGGAAAGAGGGGAAAAAAGGGGGGAAGAGAAAAAGGGGGGAAGGAGGCTGGGTGTTCCCCCCCCTTCAGAAACCTTGCTCTTCGGGTAGCAGAGAAATTGATGGAGATCAAAGCCCTCCCATGCAGCCCGGGTTGTGGATTGGACAATGGGCATGTCACTTAGACTGAAGGGAGGAGGATGCAGGAATGGATGGGGGGGTGTTATCACCATGGAGACCTGCTCTTGGGTAGCAGCAGCAGCAACAGCAGCAGCAGCAGCAGTAGGGAGTGCAGGAGCAAGAAGGTGAAAGGATGGAGTGATTAAAAAAGGGGTTCAGGGCAGTGAGGCAGAGAGGGCTGCAAAAGGGGAGAGGATATTTTGCACACAAGTAGTGCTATGCCGCTGAGCATCTGCCAGATTCAGTGTCATATTCCACAAACACATAAGCATAAGGAGAATCTCCTTCTCTCTCACACACACAGGCATAAACAGAGTCTCTCACACACAAACATACACACACAAACATAACAGATCATGCACAATATTTCATGCTTGCAGAAAATGTCTTACACCTAGATAGGAAGTGTTGCTGTATTTATTTACAGTAGCTGCATGCTGCTTTTCGACCACCAAGCAGTGTCCAACAGTGATAAAAAGATTTAAAACAATATTAATGGGAAAACAATTAATTGTTACGTAAACAACAATAAAATTAAAACACTGAATAAAGGGAAACAGCTGCTGAAACAGTGGTGGCAGAATCCCATAATTATCAAATAAACAACCAAACAGGAAAGGCAGAATGAAATATATTTTTTCCCTGTCCTCTGGAAGGAAGAGGTGGCAGAATGTGAGAACAAGGACCGCAGAATGGGTAGGAGGGAATCCCAGAGCTTAGAGGCCGCCACTGAAAAGTCCCTGCTCCATCTCAACGGCAGACTAGACTCCATTCCCATGGTGTCATGAACTGTATTTTATGTCACACAGAACCATTTTCTCAAAGTCATCCAAACACGTTGCCTCATGCATCCCAGAGAGATTCCCATTCGGATCAGAGAGAAGAAATATTCAAATGACCCACCTTCAACAAACATATGGGGCAGGGGATTGGACCTGCTGCAAGCCACAATCACCGCACTGGATGACACTGAGGCCACATCTGCCTGACAGCCATTCATTCAGCTTTGGTCTGAAAAGAGGCCTGTGTACAGACAGGCCTCCACAATTCTGACCAATGAGGGGTGTGGCCAATTGGTGTCAGAAGGGGGCGTTAGTGGGTGCACTAACCACAAGGTGAACAGCCTTAAACATGGGTTCATTGTTGTTGTTGTTTAGTCGTGTCCGACTCTTCGTGACCCCATGGACCAGAGCACGCCAGGCACTCTTCAACATGGGTTCAAAGCCTTCCTCAACTCTGATAATCATATTGGATGGTTTTGATCCAGTTACTACCTTCCAGCCTAAGCACCCTCCTAGGATTTTGTAAAGGAAAAATATGGGATGCTGAAAAATACTCTGCCCTGAGTTTGTTGGAGGTAGAATGCAAACAGGATGAATAAATAATCCAGTGCAAAATGGCAGCAGTTTCCACACATGCTGAAACGGTCTTGGAATCATACGCAGTGTGGTCAATTAAAAAATAATACAGTAAGCCTGCAACTTACACACATTTAACTTGTGCACCTTTAGCTTTACGTATGTGGCAAATATAATTTTAAAAAACCTAAAAGGGGTTCTGGGGGAAACGACTTTGGCAATCCTGCCTACCATTGAACCCAGTGGGTTTTGACTAGATGTGATTTTGCCTTTAGTCGCCATCCCGAGAATGTAACCCCTGTGTGAGTTGTGGGCTTACAGTAATAATTTCACTGTGTCAGCCATTAAAGCTGCAGTGAGAATTTGATTTTTTAGTGTGGCAGAACTTTGGAATTCCCTGCCTATTGAGATCAAGCACGTGGCTTTGCTATCTCTTTTCGGCACCTACTAAAAACATCCTTGTTCAGACAAGTCTGCTCAGATGCTTAGAAAGTTGAGGTAATTTTAATCTGTTTTAGCATTTTCAACTTTTGTATATTGGCTGTGAATTATTATTGGTTTTATTGTTTTACTTTGTCGTAAACAGCTTTGGGGTTTTTTTTTTTATTACAGCCAAGCGGTGTATAAATTTTATAAGTAAATAAACAAATAATTGCATGCATGCAGACCCCAGTTGCCACCGTGTTTCACTCACACAAAATGGTGGCGCACAGATACCTGGTGCTATTCCTCATGCACCATGGAGTAAGAAGACACATAATTTGTGCCTTCTGACTACCAGGTACTGAAATGATACAGTGAGAGAGGGACCCTTGCCATCATGCGACTGGTTTGTGGGCTTTCCGGCAATAACTGGTTGGCTACTCAAAACAGGATTTTTGGAGGTGCAGCTAGCTCCATGCACACTATAAATTTAAAGCATACCTCCCCAAATAATCTTAGGAACTGTAGTTTGTTAAAGGTGCTGGGAATTATAGCTCTGTGATGGGCAAACTTGGGTTCCCAGAGTTCTTTGGGAAGAGCTATGACCATTTAAAGTAGTAGTAGAAAACCACTTTAAAGGTATAGTGCAGATGGGGCCTTTAAAATATGTGCTGCATGCAAACCATATATTTAAAGCACATTTAAGAGCATCTCCGCCCTGCAAAAGAATCCTGGGAACTCTAGTTTACCCCTCACAGAGGCTATAATTCCTTGCACCCTTAACAAGCTACAGCTCCCAGGATTCTTTCAGGGGTGCTTTATTATTATTATTTTCAAAAAATAATAATATTAGTTTTCACAATATTATAAACAAACAAACAAACAAACACACAAAACATACAAACATAAATCATAGCCTTATTGAAAATTACAGTTATTAACTTTGTTAAGTGACTTCCTCGCTTCCCCTTGGTTGAATTTCATTGCATGTCCTTTTAACGGTTTTCCAAATCCCAATTTTTATGAAATTTAACTTAAACATTAACATCCTTAGATCTTCACCTTATGGAATTAAACATATTAATTCATCACTTAACATAAATAAAATCCTTAGCCCATTAAGTATCTGCAAGCTGTTTTCAGTTAGTTTAACTTAACAAATTTAACTAAATAATCATTAAATTTATTCCACTCTTCCTGATACTACTCCTCCTTCTGGTCGCGGACTCTTCTGGTTAGGTCGGCTAGGTCTGAAAAATCCATCATCTTCATCTGCCATTCTTCTATTGTTGGTAATTCTTGAGTTTTCCACTTTTTAGGGGTGCTTTAAATGTATGGTGTGTATGCCATCACGGCCTTCTCAGACTTTCCAATGGGAAAACTTTCATAATTTGTCAGCACATGTTACTGTCACAGCGCTGCACAGAAAACCCACATGAAAATCACATGAAAATTCACTAAGACCATGACTACATGTCATGCTTGAACTGGTATGAGATGCGTTTAACTGCCTTGGCTTCTGTCCATGAACTTGAGGGTTGTACTTTTGGGACCATGAAGGGAAATTGCTCTTTGGAATCCCTAAACCACTTCATGGAACTATAGTACCTAGAGTTCCTGGGGGGAAATCAGGACAGTTAAGCCAGTTTAAAAGGTACAGTTCTCACTTATGTTTGCCTTTGTTTTACTATTAGGCAAACACGCCCTTGAAATCCAGGAAGGGGGATGGAGAGAGAGAGAGCTGCATGAGAGGAGATCTGGAGTGGGGAAAGGGGAATGTTCCCCTTCCCTCTCCCTAGATACCACTTAAAGGTGAAGGGTAAAGGGACCCCTGACCATTAGGTCCAGTTGTGGCCGACTATGGGGTTGCGAGGGAGCCGGCCTACAGCTTCCGGGTCATGTGACCAGCATGACTAAGCCGCTTCTGGTGAACCAGAGCAGTGCACGGAAACGCCGTTTACCTTCCTGCCAGAGCGGTACCTATTTATCTACTTGCACTTTGACGTGCTTTCAAACTGCTAGGTTGGCAGGAGCAGAGACCGAGCAACGGGAGCTCACCCTGTTGTGGGGATTCGAACCACCGACCTTCTGATCGGCAAGTCCTAGGTTCTGTGGTTTAACCCACAAGCGCCACCCGCATCCCCCAGAGCGCCACCTGCGTCCCGCAATACCACTTCTTGACTCTCAGTTACACCCTCCTCAAACCGTTTTTCTTCTTTTAACAAAAGGGAATTTAAGCTCTGGTGCACATTTGCACATAATGTAAAGTTAAGCCCCTAGTGGTAAACCCGGGTTTGTTGTCCTGTAATATGCTGAATGTTCTTAGGGCTTGGACCAGAGAGGCCTGCATTCAAATCCCCACTCATCCATGAAGTTACATGAGAGAAATGGACAAGATGTTAGGGACCCTGGATACTTTTGTCTTGAAGGCAAATAGATGCCTGGAGCCATGTCTTCTGAGAGGATCATTTGGAGGGAGGGAGGGGAGGGAGGGAGCGAAAGCTGAGCTTTAAGGATAGAAGCAGGACAGGAGGCTGAGCCACAAACAAATGCTTACACAAACCTAACTTTATTGTTTTCCCCTCTGCTTTAAAAGACACCCAGTAAATTAGCAGCTTCATTTATCTAGCATTTTCTGTTCCTCAGCACTTTATTGCTTACCAAATGAAAGTGTCTAATGAAAGGGGGGTGATTTACAAGCCTTCAGGCTCCCTGAGCCAAGAGCAATTTTCTACATCCCAGAACACAACAGTGCAGGAGAAAGGGGAAAGAAACTCATTGTCTGGGCAAATTCAGCCACCCACTGAAGAAAGAAAGAAAGAAAGAAAGAAAGAAAGAAAGAAAGAAAGAAAGAAAGAAAGAAAGAAACTTTACATTGAACAAGTTAAAATCCTAGTCATCCAATGTGTGGTTCTTGCTCCATATTGTTCTTTGACTGTATTTACCTCTTAGAGGCATCCAAATGTGTCTATCCCTAAGATATATTTGTCCAGGTCTGATACTTAGTGAAGCATTCCTAATCATTCATTTAAAGAAAAAATAATATGAAGCGGTTAGTGCCTTATGTCTCATGCTTCCTGAGTTCCATATGTTCTGCTGTATTTGCATTCGTTAATGTGGAAATAGTTATGTACAAGCATTCTCAGTGTCGTTCAGGGCCAAGCAAGACACGCCATCATTCATACAATTAGCAATTTCAGGCATTAAAGAAAGTAAATCAGAGGCGTGGCAGGTGGCGGCAGGGGTGGGGGTGCATCTGTTATTTGCCTTGAAATGCAAGCTCCCATTTGTTCAATTAGAAATCTTAATTTCAGTGTAAATATCACATACACGGAAGACCATTTTCAACTCTCTTCAAAACTGATTCTAGCCCAAGACAGAAATGGATTTGAGAGGAGACCAGAGCTTGAAACCAGAGCCTTGCGGGATATCCAGCCTCATATAACCAAGATGCTTAACTCTGATTAATGTATGAAGAGGTTAAGACCATAGAGTAAGCTGTTCTGCCAGGTTTAGCTGGATCACTCCACCTCACCTTGGGAGGAAAGGTTATCAAACTCTTTGTTTTCTCAATTGCACCATGTGAACCCTACTAGTAAGGAGGTCCAAGCTGGTTGCTGCAAGCCATGTGGCTTAATAAAGCCATCTTTATGTTTCTATAAAAATAATTTAGAAACACTAGCCATTTTGGAATCTATGTTTTACTGTACTGCCTGTATTTTCTTGCTGCTGCATGGAAAAGCACATGAATCTGACCTTTGAAGAGTTTGTAAGTAAACCATTTCTAGCTTACCAATCTGGTGGCCTCATTCCAAGCTAAGGAAAGTGGGGAACTTTAGAAGCAACTTGGGGTATTTTAAAAGTCAGTCTATATTTCCACGCTTTACTTTGCTGCTTGTTTTGTGATTTAAAATCTCTCCTGGGGCTCTCTCACCAAAGAGTACTTGCCCCCCACCATTCGGGGAATTCAATTTTTAACTTTACCATATCTCTTTCTTTTTTTTCAAACCAAGAGGCTTGAGGTGAGTGGGGAGGATTGACCAGCTTAGATACCACATAGTGAACAGAGTGCCCAGGTGCTAAACATAACACATAGCATAAGAATACTTAGCCAGCAGCTGAGCTGGGCAATGATATACAATAACTGATGGGTTGCACAGATAAGGCCCCTGTGTAAGCAGAAAAGTACAGATGGAAGGAGTTCTACCACCTAGGTGCATTCACACAAAATGCCCTCTGTTTGCAGAGACTGCCTTTCCTGCCAAACATAAAACCTGGACAGTTAGATATGAAGACAGGCGGTCCCTCAAGTAAACTGTTCAGGGCTTTATAAACTAACTAGCAGTAAGACTTTTAATTTGGCCCCAGTAGTATATAAAGGTAAAGGTAAAGGTACCCCTGCCAGTATGGGCGAGTCTTGACAGACTCTGGGGTTGTGCGCCCATCTCACTCAAGAGGCCAGGGGCCAGCGCTGTCCGGAGACACTTCCGGGTCACGTGGCCAGTGTGACAAAGCTGCATCTGGCGAGCCAGAGCCGCACACGGAAACGCCGTTTACCTTCCCGCCAGTAAGCGGTCCCTATTTATCTACTTGCACCCGGAGGTGCTTTCGAACTGCTAGGTTGGCAGGCGCTGGGACCGAGCAGCGGGAGCGCACCCCGCCGCAGGGATTCGAACCGCCGACCTTTCGATCGGCAAGTCCTAGGCGCTGAGGCTTTAACCCACAGCGCCACCTGCGTCCCCCAGTAGTATATAGGCAGCCACTAAACATCCTTAAGGAGAGGGGTTCTGTGCTGTTGATATGAAACCTTTATCAGAAGCCAGGCCGTTGCATTCTGCACATGTTGCTGGGAAACACAAGGGAAGCCCCAAACAAAACTTGTTGCAGTAGTCTACTTCCAAAGTTAGCAATGCTACAAGTACAGTGCCCAAGCTATCTAGAAAAGTTAGATCTCTCTTATGCTAGATGAAAACTGCTTCATTTTCCGAGGCCGTTTAAGTTGCAATGGCATTTTTAGGATTTATATTTTTTGCTGCCTTGCTTTATATATAATTATCTTCATGACATGCTTCATTATTTTCTTGCTAACATGTTCGTTTTACTGTTTGCCACTGTCAGAAGCAGCAATACTGAAGGACATTAGAATACAGGAAAGTAAATATAGGCAAGCAGAGCCAGACACTTAGACGTTGATGTATTTTAATTTCTTTTATTGTAATTTTAATGATTTGTACAAGTTTTTAATTGTTTTAACTGTTTTTATTGATAATTTTCATATTTGTTGTAAATCGCTTAAAGGTTTTTACTACAATCAAGCCATATATACGGTAATTTTTGTAATATAAAGTATTTTAAATTAATGGTGGAGAGGTGAGGTCCAAGATAGCTACTGCTGATTTTCAAACTCCCTCCCCATGCCACAGGCACTTGGTGGACTAACCACTGTGCCCTCTAGCCTGGTGGTGCTGTTGGTGAATACCAGGTCAGTTCACATTAAAATGAAATCTCCCCCATCTACTATTAAATCATGGATAAGGAAGTTGTGCCGGCACGTATTACTGAGATCTGGGTGAGTGTGCAGCTTCAAGACAGACTACAGGGTTGTTGTTGGGGAGCTGCCACCATGGGAGGAAGGTGTGGGATGTAAATAAAATAAATAGTTCACACAAGCACCATTTGACCCGCCAGGAAACCCCTCTATCCTTGGTCAGGCGATGAGAGCCTGCATTTGGCATAAGGCTAGAAGACATACAGGGGCCTCCTACTGGTATACCATGCACCCTGCTGCCCAACAGCTCTGCTGCCTGAGCTTGTCTTGGGCGTGGTGCTGAAAAACCCTAAGGCCTTGTTTCTGAAGGTCTTCAACATCCATGCCAAGACCCAGCACTGAACCTCATGGCTTTCATGACAACCATGGGGCTGTCTCAGCTTGTCACTGATCTAATGCAGAAGCGAAGGCACACCCTGGATTTCATATTTGTCTCAGGGTTAGGGGAGGATGGTCGGGATGTTAGTGGGGGTTGGAATTATCACCTAGTTATGGTCAAACCACTTCCCAGCGGAGTGACCCTCTGGAATAGTTTTCCGCAAAGACATTTAGGGCTCTTCCACACTTCCGCTTGTCCCATGCCTAAGAAAGCATGGGTCCAAGCAGTTTTCTGCTTGCTTCACCAGGCCTGGCCAGGTTCTGCAGAGTACCTGGGTGGGCAAAGAGAGATGGGCCACTACACACACACACACACACACAGGTCTCTGCAGTGCATGCCATCTCTGCCCCCATCAAATCGGGGAAAAGAAATGTCTGAGTATGTAGGTAAGTAATATATGTATTGTATGTATAATATACCATAGTTTAAGTTTATGTAAACTGATGTATAATATTGTTTTTTTCTATAAAAAAAGAAATGTCTGAAGCTGCCTGAGCTCCCAACACTTTCTCTGCCCATGTCCCCCCGCCCCGCCCCTTATTATTTACCAAATCAATTAGCCACTTTTTGCTGCACACACGCTTCTTGCCATCACCCAATAGCCAGAGCGGCTGTGACTAAAGCACCATCTTTCCCCCTCTGCCTCTCATAAGGTACTGAATGGCCATAGTTGCTGTATACTAGGGTACTACTGGGTGAGAGCATGGAGACAGAAAATACTAAGAGCTGACACGCATCCTATACTACACACGCACACAACCAGAAAAAGCCGTCACTGGCCACGCGTTTCTTTTGATAGAAACAGAGTAGAACGCCGGGTCTAAAGACCGGAAGTGAGAAACAGCGGCGAAGACATGTTCGACTCTACTTTTTTTGTGTGTATCTCTATAACGAAAAGGGAGCGGAAACGCATTGTGGGTTCTTTGGCATCTCTATGGTTCAGGGCACGGGGGGGGGGAGGCGTTATAAGGAACCGTTGAGACAGTCGGTTTCAGAAAGCAGCAGGGACGCCTGTTTATTCGCTTCAGCCAACTTCAAACCGCAGGCAGGGATGGCGCGGACAACGAGGGAGAAACTCCCCGGCCCCAATGAATACCTCTGTTAGGGCTCCAACCCCCACAAAGCAATGGCGGCTCCACTCGGCACACAGACGCTGCCGACTCCTGGACCGTTAATGCAACGTGCTACCCTCCCCTCGACCACTCTACGTCTTCTTCTCTATCATCCTTGGAGCAAGCGCTAATTGGTTACCGCGCCGCGAAGCAGCCCTCCGCCAATAGGTTAGGCAGGAAAGACGTCGCCTTGCTATTGGCTAGCGGAGACGGTAGGCGGGGCATGGCACGAGTTATATAAGCAACCTTCGTAGGCCGCTCCCTTCCTTTTAGTAGTGGCCGTCAAGTGCGTCGGAAGGTAAGTGGAGGTTTTGTTTCACGGCGACCCGAGGCGCGGTGTCGGGGAATAAGAAGCGCCCCGGTGGCCGAGAAGGACGTTTTAAGTGACTCCAAATAAATTGTTCTCGGCAACCAGCTGCTAGAAGTGCCTTAGCGGTTGCGAATCCACTTTAAATCAGGGAGTTGGAGGATTTATTCGCGCGGCCCCCGCCTCACTCACTCAATGCGCATGTGCGGGCTATAGAACTAGGGCAGCCCCGCGTGCGCAGATCACACGTGTCGCATGGTTGCTGCCGCGGTGCTGCTCGGCCTATTCGGGGGATTCGTGGATGGTGGGGATTAAACACGCTCCCTCGAACCGCCGGTCTCACGTGATTTGAATTATTTTTTAAAGGGGAATTAGCCTTCTCTGTCTTGTGAATTTTACAAGTGTCACGTTGGCCAGAAAGATTCCTACTAGATGATCCTCTTGGTCCCTTCCAACTCTGCAATTCTCTGACTTGGTGTCACCCCACGTGTTGCTGAAAAAATAGCAGCTATTTCTAGGTGCTCCCTTTTTTCTATAATTTTGGTGGGATCGTTTTCAAAACTTTGGTCAGTTTGAGTTGATTCAGTGTTAAATGTTTCCTTCCCAGAGGCTGGGTGGGTGAATGCTGCTTATGCAAAATCATCCTTGATATGAGGAGTAGGGAATGTGCCTTTCTTTGAGATTATTTTGCTGATGGTCCATAACATCTTTGAGCATTTCACAAATTCTCATACCTCCCTGCTCAGTTGGGAGCGTTTGGGCTTAACCATTGTTATATGGAATCACACACTTTTTTTTCCTGCTCAAATTATATCCATATTAAAATATTGACCATATTAAAATACTGAAGTAGCAGTAAATTGTGCCACATATATTACAGGTCTTGCTTAGCTTAGTTTGTGCAGGACAGGACTTTAAAAGGGGCCAAAGGGCCTTGCTGGTTTATTGTAAAAAGTGTACTTTAGTTGCTTGCTGTAATTCAGTATCTGCACTGAAATGCTGACTGGCTGCAAGTAGCTGCTTTCTTTTGGATATAGCAAGTGGTCCAAAGTGGCATATTGCTTCAACAAACTATTCTCCCCTTTCAAATGGGTAAACTTACATGATTTATATCACCTTAAGGGCTTCAACACAAATTTACAAAGAACAATTGTGACCCTCTGGTGTCCAGTAGTGTCAGTTAAGGGTCAGTCTAGATTCCAAAAAACAAAACTTGTATTGAATTTACCCTGAGCTCAGTTTGGGTGGTGTGGTTCATTGGGTAGTATTGACCTTACAAGTAGGAAAGGCTTACATTAGACTTGAAATTCCTAGCCGGCCTAGCCTACGTCATAGGTTTGGATGAATGTATAAATGAAATGAGAGACTGTAATAATAAATTATACAGAGAAGTAGCTGTGAAATATATCAAAACTTCATTTGCTTCACTTGTTTCATCTGCCTGCCACTTATATAGATCTCAACTTTTTTCTCCACAGGACTGGACTCCCTTTAGGCCAACATGCCAGTTGCCAGGAGCTGGGTATGTCGGAAGACATATGTCACCCCAAGGAGGCCCTTTGAGAAGTCCCGGCTTGACCAGGAACTGAAGCTGATTGGTTAGTTTATCCTGGATGAAAAAAAGAGTTGTTCAAACAGTTACGCTCCAAAGGCAGTTGCATGTTACATTTGAACTTTTATATCCCCCTCCTAGGTGAATATGGGCTGCGTAACAAGCGTGAAGTGTGGCGGGTGAAGTTCACCTTGGCCAAGATCCGCAAAGCTGCCCGGGAGCTGCTCACCCTGGATGAGAAGGATCAGAGGCGTCTCTTTGAGGGTATGTTAGGGCTGGACATGTCAATCTTTGGCATCTTTAATGGTTCTTTTGCTGTTGCGGATCCCTTTAACAGTTGCCAGCAGATTAAGGGATCTGGGATGTGAGTTCACTTCCTTTATGAATCCTACCAGTTTCTTGGATCTGGTCCTATTAAATTTAAAACCAGAGATTATCAACTTACTGTTATGGACAGTTGTAATGTTTACATCTTTCCATAATGGTTAGTTGATGGTATCTGGTTTTAGATTTCAATGTGTTATATAGATATTATTGTAAATACTACTTAGATACAGGTCTCTCTCTCTCTCTCTCTCTCTGTCTCTCTCTGTGTGTGTGTGTGTGTGTGTGTGTGTGTGTGTGTATTTAATGCCTTTCAGATGTGCTTATTTCTTGTGTTAGATTTAAGTGAATAGACCATATCTATTGGATTAATATCAGTTACCTATGTTGAATTGTTCTTTTTTCCCTGCTGTAATTATATTTATATATTGTCTTGAGAATCTTTTAAATCAGTCCCATATTTCAGATCAGAGACTAAGGCTGAGAGTGACTCTCTTCTCAAAGACTGCCCACCATTTGTGGCTGAGTTGGGATTTAAACTGTGATTTCAAGGTCAATGTAATATACTATAGTGCTGCTTAGTAGTATGTAACTAAACGTGTCAACCTGTGTTAGAAACTGAGATGTGAAAGCTAGGAGCTAAATGGCACCTTAAACCTAGGTTATGGGTGCTGCAATAGTTTCTAGGTTCACTTTTTCATAACAAGAATACAAAGCTGAAAATGAATGAACTGCAGGTAAAATCTTAAATTCAGTTTTCACATGGTCTGGTCCTTATCTGAAGACTGCAAAAAACAAATCCATACTTCCCCTGCCCACCCCTAGAATCTTATGAGGGTCCCTTCTCCAGTCTTCAGAATGGCTGAAAGTGGGGAGGCAGAAAAGGGTCCTCTTTTCCTTCTAGCAGTGGCAATTTTAATATGAAATCTTAGGCGCAGTACTGCACCCAGAGCTCAGAAACTGCTCACACTAATGAAATTCCCTGTCGCAAAATGCGCCTAGAACAAAGGGAGTTTCAAATGCTGTCGTCAACTTGGTGCCATTTCTTCCTCTTCTCTCCCCTACCCGTCATTAGTATTTCATAGAGAATGCTTTTTACATGGCCACATAAGACGTACCAAAATACATGAATCTTGTGCCCACTTCTCTAGTTGTGTGTTGGCCTCTTCAGCTTATTTACATGTCCATATCTTTCCCTAGGTAATGCCCTGCTGCGCCGTCTGGTCAGAATTGGGGTGCTGGATGAGGGCAAGATGAAGCTGGATTACATCCTGGGTCTGAAAATTGAGGATTTTCTGGAGAGGCGTCTCCAAACCCAGGTCTTCAAGCTGGGCTTGGCCAAGTCCATCCACCATGCCCGGGTGCTCATCCGTCAAAGACACATCCGGTAGGTTGCCTTGGAGTATGTTTAGAAATGGCATTTCACTTAAGCAGAAGCCAGAAGCAATGACTGAGTTGCTGTGGGCTGTAAAGACAGGGTCTACCTCTGAAGTAATGCATCTGATGTCTCTTATGTGTGGCCTGTGCAGGGAGATGTGTGGACATGTCCCAGCCGTGTGTCTTTTTACCCCACCAATCCCTCCCATGGACTGGAACCCTGGATAACCTAAAAGCCCTGCAGTCTGCCTAATGAGGCTGTATGCCAAAAGCACCAACAATTTCGGCAAGGTTCACTGCGGCTCAGCCGTACACCTTGCGAAGGTCTTGGCGTGTGGGCAGTAGAGGTAACAACTAGCAACTCTGCTCCTTCTTGGCACAAAGTGTTAATGTTATCCCTCGTTAGCAAATTGTCTGCTGTTACACCCAGTTTTCAGGATAACCAGGCATTCATCTTGCCATTGTATACTGAGGGCAGCAGCAGTAAATGTCAAACTTGAGTCAGTTTCTCCCAAGCATTTCCTGTTGGTTGGTTCTGAACCTTTGTTCTGTGAGCAGTTTGCGAGTAAGAAGTTGTGAGGGCATAGTTGCATTGAGTTGTATTGTAAAACACTTATTAATGTGTAAGAAAAGCCTACTGAATGGTGGGGCTTAGTTCTGAGTATCATGTTTAGGAATTCATTGCAGTGTTAATTAAGGAAGGGGCTGAGGTTAACCCTGGCTTTGATAATAGGAGCAGGATGTTAATGTCCATGTTCCCAAACGCTGAGCTTTTAAATTTTAAGCTCCCTGAGTGCTGGAATTGGGGGGTGATCACTTGATTCCTCACTTGGCTCTCTTCCGTCAATCACTTTAGCTTTCTAGTTCTGTGAAAAACCGTTCTTAAGAAGAATGCTGCCGGGTTTAGCTGGAACGTCTGTAACTGCTTCCTTTCTCCCTCTTCAGTGTAAGGAAGCAAGTAGTGAACATCCCTTCCTTCATCGTCCGCCTGGACTCCCAAAAGCATATTGACTTCTCCCTCCGCTCACCATATGGTGGTGGCCGCCCAGGTCGCGTCAAGAGGAAGAATGCCAAGAAGGGCCAGGGTGGTGCTGGAGGCGGTGATGATGAGGAAGAAGATTAAGCTGTGGGGTGCCCCCCCCCCCCCGCACATGCCGGTGGGGAATCAAGCCTGCCTTAACTGTAACATTACACAATAAAAAATATTTGTGGATAAAATATTGTAGCCCTTCTAGTGTCGGGGGTGCATCTCAAAAATACCTGATAATACCTGCAACAAGTGATCTCGCATGGGGCGCTCTGTTCGAATGAGCAACTCAGTTGAGGTTGGTTCCTAGCAAACAGGACATCTGCATAGGAAGGAGCAGCAGCCAATTGTTGGTTGGGAATGGGGCTAGTAGTGGAGTGTGGCTGAGGAGGGTACAGTGCATTTGAGGCCAATACTGTACTCTTAACATATACACGCCTCTTTTCCATCTATGAAATGGTTGACTCCATTGCACACAGAAGGGTCCAAAAACAAGGAGCAGTTGTTTTTTGTCTTCTGCCAACCCCCTCCCCCTTGCCTTGGAAAGTCAAAACAAATCTAGAGGAGAGGCCATTCCCAGTGGCTGCCTGGGTCATTCATTCCCTGGACCCATAATACTACCCCTTGTTTTTCTGTACACTCAAGGGGGATTATTCCTGGAATTAGCATGCATATATGTATAGCTGAATTGCAATCCTTATCTCCAGTAGATGGAAACGATCGCTGCTGAAAATAGCATAAAGGTGAGCGATGAGTAAAGAAATTGGCAGGAAACAAGTTGGGATCTTTCCCGGAGGCAAATCTACAGGAACAGATGGCAGGTGGAAAAGTGAGAGATTTGGGGTCCGGGAGCATAATTGAGCGCTTTGGGTGCCAACTTTGCATACACCTCCCATGTGTGCTGTGTCTCATTGCTTTTAAGGAGACTTCCAAGCAAACAGAAGTTGAAGTTAAATTAGCCTTCCAAGTTTTATCAGAGCAGCTTGAAGCTCTGAGTCACCTCGCCTTGGAGACAAATTGGCAGGGACTCCCAGAGTTTCCAGTAAGAGATTTGGCTTGCCAACAAGAAATGAGAATCTACAACCCTAGAATAAGATTGAAATCAGACAACCTGTGACTGCAGTTGATTTAAATGGGAGCAGGGTGGCTCGAATTAACGTTCAGGTAAACTGGAACAGCACAGGATACAAAAATTAACTTCAATTATTAATTGGTCAGGTGCAGTTTTAGACAAAGGTAGCTTTGTCTAAAATGATTTTCTTTTTTTGTTTTAAAGCTTTAACACATCTGGTATGGCAGGTTGTTCCTGCTGGTTTGTACAGGGTTTGAGTGCATGGCAAGTGTTGAGCATATATGCTCACTGGTATAGCCTAGTCCCTAGTAATAAACTAGAAGTCACTGCTTTCTTTAAACACTGCTGCAGATCTGTGCCCCCCTCTGCTCTTCCAGGCTCCCCAGTGACATGGCCTTTGCACACACCAGGCTGTTTATGAAAACATACACAAGCTAAAGAGTCGCCAGATGCAGCATCAGATTAGCTGAGCTTGTACTTTCTTTTTGCCTCAAAACGTCGTTCTCTCAACAACTAGTTTCCTGTGTCAACATTCTCGAGGCCTGTCAAGTTACAGTAATGACCTGCCCTTAGGGCAGTGACTGGAAAGATTTGTGTCACGTGTAGAAAAATGGGATGTGGTGGTCAAACATGAAAAGCGAGTGGGAGAAGGATCCCTTTGCAACAACACCAGTTTGTACAAAGAATGCCTTTTCCTTGGTCATGGAATGCCCACATCCTTCCCCACACACTATGGGAAGCAAGGGCTTCTCATTTGTAGCATAGTGCACAATTTCTAGCTAAACGTTTTAAGAACCTTGGCTTGTGGCACATTAAAACAGGTATGGGGAACTTTTGTCCCTTCAGATGTGGCTGACCTGCAACTCCCATCAGCCCAACAAGCATGAGAAGTGGTCAGGGATGAGGGGGCTTTTAGTTCAACATCTGAAGGAACGGAGGTTGCTCACACCTAGAAGACTGGTTTATTCTGACAAAATTACTACACTTCTGATTGTTGCTAGATTACTGCATCTACCCCTCATTTAACACTGAGCAGTGCATCTCCTAGTGACTTTCTGGTGAAGAAGAGAACTCTTACCTGGTCTAGGGCAACAGTTACATCTTAGGCCATCAAGATTACAAGTGTGAACCTGCAAGGATGCAACTCCTCCCAAAAGCAGTTCTTTATACCTTTCTCTGGATGTGCTTTTGAGATGGGAGCTTGTGTTACAAGCCCACCCAGGCCCTGGAATAGGCAGCTTTTTTCGTTTTCTCTGCTTCTGGTGATACTTGACATCTTGAGAGCATCAGAATGAATTTGAAGGCTTTTGATGAATGAAGAGATGGCTCCCTCCAGTATACCAGTTGGTTTATTCCACAAATATAATGATAAACAGGCGCCCCCAGCAATACACTGTGCAGACAGGCCTGCTTATGTACTGTACAAGGAATGTTAGGAAGGAAAAGAGCCTTTCAGGTGCACAGCGAGTTCAAGAGTCCCTGCGGTACTGGCAGCCCCTGCAGCTGAGCCCTGGCATCGCCTCTGCCCCTCATACTGGCACGCACTGCCCGGCGACTCAGCTCTTGCAAGGTGGGCACTTTGCAGCAGAGAGGATGGGTGAGGGCCAAAGGCACTGGGGGCTGCCCCTCCCTCTCCAGGTAGCAGGGGCCCCCTTCTACTGCTCCCAGGCACAGATAGTGCTCTACTAGCCGGACCACACAGTGGAAGGCCGGGGGGTGGCCAGCGCCTGGCAAGGCCTCCAGGTGGAAAGCTGAGCCCTGCTGCTGGATGCGCAGGTTGGTGATGCCCGTGTTGGTGCGGACGCTCAGGGTGAAGAGGTGGTGGTGGTCGGAAGAATCTCGCACGAGGAAGACGCCGGGCGGCTGGGAGGTCAAAAGGCGCTTGGCTTCGGCCCCAGACAGGCTGCCCCAGTAGAAGCCGCTGGCCTCGAGGCGTTCCAGGGCGCTTTCCACCCGCTCAAACTCCCCACAGAAACTCTTGAAGTGGTAGGAGGTTGTGGCCGTGCCCGTCATGGCCGCCGCAGCTGGTGCAGGTGCTGGCGGGCAGCACCAGCACAGGGGGACCATTGCGCCTCCAGTTGGCCGGGAGAGACGCTCAGTCGGTTACCGGAGCAGCATCTGAAAAGGAAGACAGAGACGGTTCATGCAGCAGGAGCCTGCAGGCTTTCAAACTCCAGCTGAAAGGTGCAGGTCTCTCCCCTGGACTCACGTCTTCTTTGCTCGAGACAAGGCATAAAAGCAGAACCAAGAAACTTGGGAAATAGCTCTATTTCAATATGCGCCTAAATGGAGACACGCTAACTAAAAATGCTTGATATTATTCCTGTGCATTTGCTGTGAAAGATCTTGGAGCGGCATGACTGAACAAAGCAGGTTTAGCAAAGTTTGTTTGAAAAGTAGCTTTGGCATTTTATCCAAAGCAGAGCTTTTTTTGGTTTGAGAGCCACATTCACCCTTGGCCAAAAACTTCCAGGTGTTGTTCCATCAGTGGTGTGTGTGGCCACCTCACACACTTGCAACTCCATGCAGTTCAGCTGAGATGGGAGGTTGTGGCCACCAGATCAATCTGCCAACTGGGCAGGAGGTGGTTTGCAACCTAAGCAGGGCATTAGGTCTCTCTGCTCACTCTAGTGCTCTACCTAATTTTTATTTTTTTGCCACGTCATCAAAATTGGTAAGGCCTTGGGGGGTGGGGGCAGAAAAAAACCTCTTTGGCTGACCAGATCAAACCAAGGATGTTGTGTTGACATTCCGGTACGCCAAGCTTGTCAGAGCACTTGACTTCACAGCTTTCAACTTCTTGCAGGAAGCCTTAGCTATGTTGTCCAGTGTATGTTGAGCTATGATTGAGCAAACTCAGCTCTTGCACAAATCTTTGCCACTATGGGAATCATTCATGAAAGTTATACCCAGAAGAACAAAGGCAAATTTGGGTGCCCAGATATCAAAGCAGGGAGGACATATTAGGATCCTGAGTGATATCCAATTAGTCATACAGCAGATACACCCATTAAAATCAATGACTTGTATCCAACTCAGTTCTACTCAGAGGAGATATGATAATCATTTTCAAATATCTAAAGGGCTGTTAACATGGAAGATGGAGCAAACTCGTTTTCTCCTGCTCCAGAGATTAGGGCTGGAACCAGTGGATTCAAGTGACAAGAAAGGAGATCCTGACTCTACAGGAGGAACTTTTTAACACCAAGCACTGTTCAACAGTGGAACAGACTCCCTTGTATTGGAAGGTGGCAGACTCTCCTTGGAGGTTTTTAAGTGGAGGCTGGGTGGATGCTTTAGCAGATATTCCTGCATTGCAGAGATCATCTTTGAGGTCCCTTCCAACTCTACAATCCCATCATTCTAAGAAGCAATGATATTTCCCCCACTGTATCATAGTCCAGGCTGCAGGGACGAAGTGTTGAGAAGATGCTCTTGTAGGAACCTCTTATCTGCAGTGTACAGTGGTACTCTCCCTTCCACTGCCTCACCCCTCTCCCACCTTGTTCTGCTGACACATCTCCAAAGCTTTTCCTGTTACTAAACTGGACAGAAGCATAGAAGACTGATTGATCTCGCAGCAGATCTGGTTGTGTGATTACTTGGAACGAATGGCTGTAGCTCAAACATAGTGGTGGATGAGCTCTGTTGCTCTCCTTGGGTGCCAAGCTGAAGAAGGGGTGTGTGTGTGTGTGATTGTCCAGCTAAGTTCAGAGTTTGTTGACTGTTCTGTCTACACTGCTGGGGCAAAATCATTGACAGGTAGCTCCGGGATCTTTTCATGAGCATTTCTGGGAACGCCTGGGAGCAACAAGGGCATGTTATACCGTCGGGTTTTGCAACCTTGCACAAGGTACATAACTTGGCAACCCTACAAAACCAGCCACAGAGGGGACTGCTGCAGGCATCCTTCACCCCAGGGTGCTATTTATCCTAGAACCAGGCCTGCTTCAATGCATTCAGACCTGCAAGAGTTGGGTTCAAATCCCTCTACTGACATCACATCTAACACCATACGTTTAAAGCATATTTACAGCCGTTCAACAGGTGGCTTCCCCCAAAGTCCCCAGGATTCTTTGGGGAAAGGCAGGTGTTTTAAATGTGCTAAACATTTAGTGATATGGATATGACTGGTCATAAAACGATTTTGTATGAGGCACTTATGGTAGTCAAAACAGCATACTGATCCTTGATGGATGGAAAACTCTCCTTCCTTTGGAATGCAACACCCACCAGAGTTTGGGGTGGAGATAGGGAGTCATACAAGGAATCTCACAGAGCTGGCAGTGAAGTCTTGGGGTGGGCTGTAGCTGTTCACCTAGTACCACCTTGAGAGTCTACTACCCAAAATAGCACTTCCGGGCCTGATAAATATAAGCCTGTTTGCTCCCAAAATGTTTTTGTCTTTTTATAAGTAAACACCTGCTGCAAAGCCTTTGTAGCTGATATTTCATTAAAAGAAAACATACCCTGCAACTCCCTACTTCTTGGGAAAGCGGAAGCAAAGACCTTTTTTGTCACTTTGGAAAGGAGTCACTGTTATGTTCATTGCACATTCTCAAGTAATTTGAACTGTCCAGCTGTCTAGGATTTCCCACGGATTTGCAAACTGCACACATTAAGAACCCCAAAGTTGTTGCCCATCTCAGAACAATATATGCTGGTGCCCTCTAGGTCTGAACCTCCTGATAGTCTCCTATAATAAGGACTCGTAGACTACTCAAGTATGGCCTAGACCAGGGTTTGCCATATTTTTTGTTTCCCCTCTGGTAGGCATCATATACCTCTGCAAGCTGTGTGTGGGCAGAAATTCAACAGGTGATGCTTTTCCTTGAGAGAGCTGTAGCGATAGGGAAACTTCACCTGATGCGTATCTGCTTGTGAGCATAGAAAGCAACAACAAGGTCTGAACCCCCGTTTTAGAGCTAATATGCAGGCTCCGCCTGGTAAAGCCTCCTCAAGACTGTACCACTGGGAGCTGAAGGCTGCACATTTGACAAGTTTCCCCACACCAAAACATCCCTGCATACAGAAATCAAGAATCATTCCCCCAACATACTAGCTTCCATGGCCAAAGTGCAAGAGAAAACTCTCCATCGTTCAATTCCTCCTGCCTCGATACTGAAGTGATACAGCCCCAAGAACACATCAGGCTGCAGTGACCATTCTGCTGCTGAACACCATCTTGGAAGATCTTATCATCCCACTGTAGCTGCTTCCCAAGGCCCTCTGCAAAAGTTAGGGGGAGGAGACTAACTGGGATGGGTGTGGTTAACTTGCTTTGAGGGGGGGGAGCTATGCTATGCCAGTGTTTACAAAGAACCTCTGCCAGAAAAGTGCTTTTGGAAGCCTTCATTCCCACAGCAGAATCGACGTGGCGAATGCTACTCCAGAAAAATTAAACAATATATGGAATTTCTTCTTATTTTTTAAAGGAGGCATCTGTGAATAATACTGAGAGGGAGGGTGGGGATTTATATTACATTAGAGCACAGTTCTGTTGTTCAGATGCACGAGCTTGGATGTGGCAGCAGGATTCTAGTACAGTACCCTGTTTCCCAATCTTTCCTGGGGGAAAATTGAGTTGAGGCAGAAATCACACACACCCCCGCACCAAAGCACCCTGTACAGGCTGGCAGAATTGTGTTAAGGTTCTGATGCAGAAATAAAACCTCCACACCCACACACAAACATTGAGAATTTGGTAATTCCCAAACTGTAGAGTTGATACAGGTGGGCCCATGAGATACGGGGGTTCAACCTTTTTCTAATGCCCCCTAGTGTTAGCCAGGTAATGAATTCAAGGGAAATTGAATGCATGCGTGTGAGAGAGCTCTAGGTTATTGTGTAGGATACTCACCTGGGGAAATAAATTAATTTAAGACTACTTTATCTAGAGTTGATTTGGGCAAAAAGAATTGATTTGGAGAAGGGGCTGTGAGAAATCAATGGGGATAAATGAATCTGAAGAGGAACTGAGTAGAGGCAACCTCTGCTCCAAATTAACTGAAAAATTTATCTGGGATGATTTGGGTGAGAAATCTGTGTGTGGGTTTTTGGGTTTTTTTAAGGGGGGAGGTCTGTCAGCTTAGTGGTTGGAGCACCCGCAGAAAGTATCAGATTCAATCCCTAGAGATGTTCCCATCTTTACATATACATTAGCACATGCAAATGTTATGCTAACATTTGCCTTTGTGTCCAGGCCTTGAAACGGTTAAGTTGCCCATCAATGTCCCTGCCAACTTGGGTGCCACAAGCAAACAGTGGCTGCCATTGGGCAAGTCTTTGTGCCAGAGGTCCAGCTGTCTCCCTCGGCAGCAGGAACAGGGGGTGAAAGGCTTGCCACATTCTGAAGAAAGGGAAGCAAAACACATGACCGCCTAAAGTGGGGCAGGCTGCAAGCCCATTAGTGTCCAGAGTCTAAAATTACCTAAGCGCAACAAACACTATGAAGAAACTGCAAGCCCTGCCATTAGGAAACTGGGGAAGGGGACATTGGCTCAGTGGGTGAAGCTTTGGATTGAGATGGTCCCAGGGTCAACTCCTGGACCCCCACTTAAAAACATCAGGTAGCAGGTGATGGGAAAGGCAGTAGGTAGATCTACATCCTGGATGGATCAAAAGCCTGACCAGGCATAGGTCAGCTTCCTATGTTCTTTTTCCCCCCCATAAAAAAAAGAAAGTACCGGTAAATGATTGACTGTTTTTGTGAGCCCGAAGTCATAGAATCCTAGAGTTGGAAGAGACCACAAGGGCCATCGAGTCCAACCCCCTGCCAAGCAGGAAACACCATCAGAGCACTCCTGACATATGGTTGTCAAGCCTCTGCTTAAAGACCTCCAAAGAAGGAGACTCCACCACACTCCTTGGCAGCAAATTCCACTGTCGAACAGCTCTTACTGTCAGGAAGTTCTTCCTAATGTTTAGGTGGAATCTTTTTTCTTGTAGTTTGGAACCATTGCTCCGTGTCCGCTTCTCTGGAGCAGCAGAAAACAACCTTTCTCCCTCCTCTATGTGACATCCTTTTATATATTTGAACATGGCTATCATATGACCCCTTAACCTCCTCTTCTCCAGGCTAAACATGCCCAGCTCCCTTAGCCGTTCCTCATAAGGCATCGTTTCCAGGCCTTTGACCATTTTGGTTGCCCTCCTCTGGACACGTTCCAGTTTGTCAGTGTCCTTCTTGAACTGTGGTGCCCAGAACTGGACACAGTACTCCAGGTGAGGTCTGACCAGAGCAGAATACAGTGGCACTATTACTTCCCTTGATCTAGTACCCATCCACAATAAGGATGCCTCTCTGTGAGTCACTGCTCTAGCTTTCCAGTCTTTGCTGGAGGAGAGAAATCCTCCTTGGATCACCTGTACTAGCAGCTTCCAGTCATATAAGAGCAGATGTCATATGGGTGTTGCCTGTCATATCTCTGTGTGAGTCGGCGCTCTGGGTTTTCCTTCTGCCTTGGGTGCAGTTGGACAATTCACTCCCGGGGGGGGGGGGGAGCTGCAGAATGGTCCCCTGGTGGAGGTTACCTGTTGAACCTCTGCATGGGTTTAAATCAAGTCCTTGATGGTTAACCATAAACAAGAGGCACATATGAGCATTCTTGGCACCGGTGATCTTCTAAGGCGGTTTTACTCCAAGTCCCACACACCTTTTCCTCTATACTTAAGGAAGAGTCTCCTCAACAGTGGCATCGCAATGGCAGAACACCCTGCCAAGCTGGCCACACCTCATTGCCTTTCTTTCTCTCTTGTTAGCAAAACTTTTTTGCAATCGTTTTGGACTTGAAGGCTTTAGAAAAGGGGATCACATTTAAAACGGAAGGCTTAAGCATGGGCATAAGTTTTCCACTTAAATAAACAGGACTTAAATATGCACATCTTGGGTTGGACTGTAGGAATACAGTAAAAAGCCTTAAACACAGTCAGACAATTAGTCCGTCTAGTTCAGTATTAGCACCATTAGCAGTGGTTTTCCAGGGTTTCAGACACGGAAGATGCCCAGCCGCACCTGAACCAGGGAACCTTTTGCAACACAAAGTAGATGCTCTTCCTCTGAGTTGCAGCCTTTACCCCAAAAGGCCCCTCCTTTTCTCGCTGCTCTTAATTACATGTTATTGTCTCCTTCATTTTTCAAGCAGCAACAATGCCTTCAGGATGCTTTACGGAAAGGCAATCAATACCTATTTTGATGATGGCGATAACAAATAACGATGATGTTGATGATACTAGGGATAGAATTCCACAAAATAGCAAAGAAACACTGTTCATCTTTACAAGGGGAATATGTGGAAATAAGCTGGGGCTTCCAAACAAGGTTTTGCTATGGTTCGAAAACTAGCTCCTAAATAAATTTTCTGTTGGGTTAGCTGAATTTAAAAATCCTGCTGATTTTCCACTTCCTTCCCAATACTCCCAGTTGCGCAATCCCACTAGGTTTTCTTAAGGCGTGTGTGGTGGAAATGGAAAAATCCTGAATGTAGCAAGTTGGCTGTGCATATTGTTTTGTTTTAATTACAACAGCCACGAAGATAGAACATTAATGTCCTCCAGCTCTCAAAACCAAAATGTTAAATGTTTTGGAAGTTTGCATTTTCTTTGATTTTTTGTTTTGGTCAGATTTCCAATTTGTACAGATTCTAGTCCTTGTTTACCCCCACCCCCAACCAACCCAACCTAAACCACGGTGCTGCTTTGCCTATAATCTGGATTCCCCTTATTTCCCTAAATAATTAATAACCGTCATGATAATTAATCCTTTATGACGAGGAAACAAAATTAAACTTGGAGAAAGTTATTTCTCCTAGGCTGAGTAGCGCCCGACATGAAAACCACCACAATACTGCAGGAGCCAAAGTTACCCAGGCACTGACTACTCCTCGCTTCTAGCTCTGGGCGGGCTGGTCCTGTCTTCTCGTCGTCTTCTTCCCCACCTTTGCAATCTCAGCCCTGTCCCCCCCCCCCCCACTTCTGGCACCAACAATATAAAACAGGGAGTGGGATGGGGGTTATTAATGCTCTCGCCGTCGTCGTTATTTTAAACTCACTTACCTTTGGCGGCGTGAAAGCAGCGAGGTGCCTGTGTGTGTCTCTCCAAGAGTGGAAGAAAAGAGAGGGAGGGAGGAAACGGGTGGGGTGCGGGGGGGGGATCAAAATTTAAAAATGCTCTTCCCTTCGCGGGATCCTCTGCCGAAACCGAGCCCAGTCCGATCGCCTGCCTTTGCCATACTTGCAACGCCGGCGAGGGGGGCGGGTTGTGGTCGCGAGGGGGAAGCGGTGCGCCGAGCAGAGTCTGCAAACGCCCCGCGCGCCTGGGGCGCACCGGATGGGAGGCTTGTTCCCAGGCTGGGCCAATTAATCTCTCTCTCCCCCCCACATTCCCCTCCCCGGCACACACACCGGATACCTCCCGGATCAGGACTACTCAAGAGGAGTCGAAAGTGGTGGAAGTTGCTCGGGGCGGAGGAGGAGGAGGGGGGAGGAGTGTACGCGCAGAAAGGCCGACCGATCCGTTTCCTCTCGCCAAGAATCGCAGCGTCTTTCTGGTTTCCTGGAAGTGCGTGTGAATGTGCGCGCGCGTTTCTGAAGCGCTTTTCCCGTTAGCGGAGTAAAGCGGGGCTGGTCGGCGGTGGGAGGAGGAGGAAGAGAGCGAGAGCCGGTGAACTCGCATCTCATGTCAGCGTGTGGCTGCTGCTGGCTGCATCGTGCTGGGAGCTGGAGGGATGGAGAAGGGCGGGAAAGAGAGCGAGAGCTACAAGAATAATATTTGAGCTGCTCCGGTTCCAAGAGGAGCTTGTATGTTTCACGGGGAAACTGACACGCTGGGGGGAAGAGAGGCTTGGATTCCTGGTGCCTGTGTGTGGCTGGGGTGGAGTGTGGCAAGAGTATTTATTTTTATGAATGGTCAGAACTTTCATTGGCCGCCGGAGGTGGCTGGCAGGCTCCTGATTGGCAGGAAGTGGCTGTGTAAACCCCGCTAGGCTCCCTCCCCCTCGCCCTCCCCCTCCTGCCTTTTTTTTTTCCTGGGTGATTCCTGGAAGTGTGGAGGGGACTGTTGGTAAGGAGGAGGGGAAAGCGAGCTGGTCCCCGCCTATCCCTGCTGCAGAAGAGGGAAGAGAGGTTGGGTAAGGTGATCCAGGGGCTTGCAGGGAGATCCCGCGGGCCGAAAAGCGAAAAAACAACAGCCACGCGAGACCCGGTTAACCCCCTCGTGGCCGGGCGTCCCAAGAGACGAAGTGGGAAAACCTTCCCCCAAGTGGCCCGTGGCGGCTCCCACTCCAGCCACCCGCCCGCCGCCTTCACTTTGCGCATGAGGTTGCCCTCTGCACATGGGCAGTTTGCACTGACGCGCGTGCACGGAGCAGGAGTTTTTGTGCGTGCGCACCTATTAGGCGGTGTAGGTAGAGCTTCTTGTGCGCGGAACAGGGAGAGGAACATCCAATGAGAGCCGGTGTAGCGCAGCGGCTAAGCGACGGGACCGCGGGCCACCAAGTACCCGGTTCGAATCTCGGCCCTGCTGTGAGCTAACCGCTAGGCGGTCTTACCCAGGCACTGACTTCCACCCGCCCCATCGCTCCCTGTAAAATAGAGGCCGAGGCTGTGAACTCAGAGAGGAGAGATGGTAATAATACTGACTTGGCTAACAGAGTTGTTAAAGGGGTTAGAACTGCTTGGCGCACGGAGAAACGCTCTGAACACTTGGAAGTGCTATAGATAGTATTTTCCTGCTGAATATCAGCACTGGTTTTGCTTTCTGAATTCGTAGGCTGGTTGTCTCTTACGTTTATTGCAATTTTATAGGGATGTTTACTGAAGCATCTCATAAATATAATAAATAATACAAATGTGTTATTGTTATTGCTACTTACTACTACTACTACTACTAAGGGGAGCTGGTGGTGCTGTGGTCTAAACCACTGAGCCTCTTGGGCTTGCTGATCAGAAGGTCAACGGTTCGAATCCGCTGGATGGGGTGAGCTCTTGTTGCTCTGTCCCAGCTCCTGCCAACCTAGCAGTTTGAAAGCACACCTGTGCAAGTAGATAAATGGGTACTGCTGTGGCAGGAAGGGAAACAGCGTTTCCGTGCGCTCTAGCGCTCGTCATGGTGTCCCGTTGTGCCAGAAGCAGTTTAGTCATGCTGGCCACATGATCCGGAAAGCTGTCTGTGGACAAACGCCGGCTTCCTTGGCCTGAAAGCAAGATGAGCGCCGCAATGCCTTAGTCACCTTTGACTGGACTTAACCGTCCGGGGGTCCTTTACCTTTTACCTACTACTACTTTTACAGTGTGGTGTTCTGGGAAGAGTGTGGAATGAAGACCTGGGTTCATATTCCTGTTCAGCAGTGAAGCTGGAGATGAACATAAATGGTACTTTACAGTGTGGTGATCTGGTGTTTTGTTAAGACTGGGGAGTCCAGGGTGCAAATTCAAGCTCAGTTACAATGATGGCTAGCTAGGTAATATTGGTAATAGTTGCTGTTGCTCAGCCCAACCTACCTCACAGGGTTCATGTGAGGATAAATCTGCTGGCCCTCATTTGCCCCTAAAGCTCCATATACATTACACATGCATTTTTTGTTATAACCTGCAGATACAGTCGTACCTTGGGATCGAACAGAATCCATTCTGAAAGTCCCTTCAACTTCCGAAAATGTTCAAAAACCAAGGCACGGCTTCCGATTGGCTGCAGGAGCTTCCTGCACTCAATCAGAACCCGCAGAAGCCGCGTTGGACGTTCATCTTCCAAAGAACATTCGTAAACCGGATTTGCGGCGTTCGGGAGCCAAAACATACCTGTACCAAGGCGTTTGACAACCAAGGTATGACTGTATTGTATTCCTTTATCTGCCTAACATCTAGGTTGATGAAAGAGTTCGGAAAATGCTCCAAAGCTTGCTCACTATGCAGCAACATTATGTTTGATCCTGTGGATTTTGGATATAGGATTATAGTGCTGCAAGTCTTACACACAAGTGGTGGACTTGGGCCAGGGAGATACCTGGGTTGGAATGAGCTTGGAGATTATCCTTAGTTTGGTTGCTGATTTTGAGCCTAATTTAGGAAGGGGCTGAAGCTCCATGGCTGAGCTCATGCATTCCATTGAGAAGGTCCCAGGTTCAACCCCTGCCATCTCCAGGTACAGCTGGGAGAGACCTGTGTTTGAAACCCTGGACACTCACTCCCAGCCCTACACTTGGGCTAGGTGGGTCAACTCTATGCAAGCCAGTTTCTTCTGTTCTTCGTAACTTACCTTGTAGGGCTGTTGTGATGTAGAAGCAACGGTCTCATGTCTGCCACCTTCACCCTGATATGATACAAATGTGAAAAAGAAATCAAGGCAATATATAGGTGGGGGGCACTTGCTAGTTTTATTTAATATATTTCTATTATACTGTACCTCTCGATTTTACAGAACCATTGTAACACCAGTACCAGATATACACATTTTGGGCAGGTGCAGACATGCCATATGTATAGGTGGATGCGTGTGCAAAATTGGCATGTGCATGGAGCTTGTGGATTTGCCCTTGAGTGTGTGCATAGCGCTGTATTCCTATGCACATTTACTTGCTTCTGAGTAGACATGCATAAATCTGTGCTGTCTTGTATCTATTTATTTATTTGTGTGTGTCTCTTTGGGTGGATCATTCCTTAAGGGTAAATACTGCGAAGGCATACCTATGGTTTGTCTGTGCATATTACTGCAATGTAAGGTGTACATATGTGTGTGTGTCCCCTTGGTGTGTGCACATGCATTAAAATGCCTTCATATATGATGCCCAATGTGGGTGTGTTTATTTCTCTCCCTGTATCTGACACATGAGGAGCACGCACACAAATATGATTGTGTGCATCAGTACAGTATCTGTGTACATTTTTGGGGTGGTGTACACAGTTTGCACACATGGTGTTATATGTACATATCCTGTTTTGAATGTATACTGCGATGGCATCCTGGCAAGTGCTTATGGAGCACGTGGGGTCTGTATGGGCAATGTTACCCATGCGCAGATGTGTTTATATGTAGGTGTGCATGCAGTGCTGAATGAGTCTGCAAAAAGTGGCATGCTTGACGTATAATGATCATTTTTACATCCTTCGTCGTTTGCAAATCCCTCTTAATGGTTACAGCGACTGGCACTCTCCCTTCTTTTCACAGTAGCTCCCAGAAGTGTGAGCTTAATGAGTATACACATTGCGTCAGGGATGCAGAATAGGTGCTGGTTGCTGCTGCAATATCTCTTGTCCATCCCCGATCAGTTGTGTGTGCAGTAGAAAACAATGGAGTCAGTACAACCAATATCAATGGCTGGGGGCAGGGAAGAGTGGTGTGTGTGTGTGTGTGTGTGTGTGTGTGTGTGTGTGTGTGTGTGGAGAAAGAGAGATGTATCTCTATTTTACAGCAATCCAGTACACACACACCCCTCAAGGCACCCGCCCCAATGGAGCCACGGAGCCGGCCGCGACTCGCCACTCCCCCTTGGTGAGAGAGCCTCGGCATCCTGACACAGCAGCGCTCTGGACCCCTCGCTCCCTGGCCAGAGAACCCAGGCGTCCTGGCCCTGCGCTCTCTCCCTCTCTCTTCCTGGCTTGGGTGGTGTTTATGAGCTAATCATGCGCAGTCAGGGCCGTTAGCTGTTCCTGGCAGGTCTGAAGTTGCCGGTAAAGGCACCGCTTTCCTAGCAGTGATTAGGCGGAAGCGAGTGCGTGATGGAATGCTAAACAGCAATAACCACACGCGGAGGCAGCGGCGGCAGGAGCAGCAACGCTCCCCGGGGCTTTGGGGAGAGTGGGGCAAAGGGAGGGTCGCGGGTGGGGAGGAACGCCAGGCGGAGGGTGGCCGGAGAGCTCGCACGCCCACCCCCCCAACACACCCCGTTTTAAGGCTGCATCGGATGAAATTGAAGCCTTCGCCCCAGAACCATTTTTTTTCAATGCAAGGGCTCGTCTGTATAATATGTGAAGCCAAGAGGGTGCCTCTGAGCATGTGCAGAACGCTTTACTACTGATTCTTCGTGCATCTAAGAAGGGAGCGACAGCTGGGGCGGTGGATAAGATTTAACCCCGGACACATCTGATACCAGAACCTTGGGGTGAAGGGTGGAATGATGATGATGATGATGATGAATGCCTCATCCATCCAGCCAGCGCTTAATCTGAACAGGATCTTAGCCCTAGAAAATATTTGAAATCATTCCCGACCCCACACCCGCTGCCAGTTTTCCGTACCTTCACACCCTAGGGATATTTGAAGAAGAAAGAGTGCCTCTGAGGTCATGCCGAGTGCTTCCCTTGACCATAGGAGAGGAACCAGGTCACAGAATTTAAGCCCCTGCACTTTTCTTTCTATCCTTTTTGAGAGTGGGGGCGGCATTCCGTTTTGATCCAATCCTTCTTCCAGGGAGCTCAGACAGAACACATAGAAACCACCAGCCTCCATTTAATCCTCGCAGCAACCCTGCGAGGTGGGGTAGGCCGAGGAGACTGACTGTCCCAAAGTCACCAGGCAAGCCATGAATCCAAGAAGGGATGGGACCACCCGGGCCTCCCCAGCCCAGCGCTCTAACCAGGAATGATGCAGGCAATCATTGTCCAAAGTAACACGTTTGTCTGATGTGATGGAGTAACACACACACACACACACACACGATGCCGACTGTTGGGGGGCTTGTGATCAAGGAGACCCTACCACGTCCTTCCACAGCTGGCACACGATGATGATGATGATGGAGGAGAACACAAGGACATCATTTTAAACTATGATTTCATCTAACTGTTGTTATTTTTCGGTCAATTCCGAAAGTATAATGTACCACAAGCTGAAGTGCTGCTTAAAACATTGGTGGAGTGTGTGTGTTGTTGTTGTTTTTGTTTCGCGAAGCATTGCTTGTTAAATAGTTAAGCATTTTTATTTTTAAAAGGGGGCTGCAAGCAATTTGATATCCTTCCGTCTACATGCGCATGGATGCGAGACATCCAGGCAGATAGACAATGCTGCCCCCGGCTGGAGCATACAGGAAGTGCAGATGAGATGAGAGCCGGAGGGCGGGGAGGCCATCTCAAGAGTACGGCGGCTGTTGCTATGAGGATCCCAAGCCGTGACAAGTGCGAAACGTCATTTGCAAAAGGAGGTATCTTTCCTTGACCTAGTTTCTCTCGCAGGAAAAGTAAGGGTGTCTTCAGAGAAAGGAGGAGAGGCTGGGTGGCAGATGGTGAGGTTGCTGGGCTTGTAGGATGACGGAGGCATTTGAGCTTCTTGGCTGGAAGACAGAATCATAGAATAATAGTGTTGGAAGGGGACCACCAAGGGCCATCTAGTCCAACCCCCTGCAATGCAGGAATCTCAATTGAAGCATCCATGACAGGTAGCCGTAGTGCCTGATAAAAGTTAGACTACAGGTCCATTTAGCTCAGTACTGTCTGTACTGGCTGGCTCTCCAGGGTTTCAGGAATTTTTTTTTCTTCCCACCTCAGGTCAGGTAAAGGTAAAGGGACCCCTGACCATTAGGTCCAGTCGTGGCTGACTCTGGGGTTGTGGCGCACATCTCGCTTTATTGGCCGAGGGAGCCGCCATACAGCTTCCGGGTCATGTGACTCTGGGGTTGCGGCGCACATCTCGCTTTATTGGCCGAGGGAACCGCCATACAGCTTCCGGGTCATGTGGCCAGCATGGCGAACCAGAGCAGCACACGGAAACGCTGTTTCCCTTCCCACCGGAGTGGTAGCTATTTATCTACTTGCACTTTAACATGCTTTTGAACTGCTAGGTTGGCAGGAGCAGGGACTGAGCACCGGGAGCTCACCCCGTCGTGGGGATTCGAACCGCTGACCTTCGGGTCGGCAAGTCCAAGGCTCTGTGGTTTAACCCACAGTGCCACCTGCATCCCTTTCAGGTCATGTAGGGAGATGCCAAAGAATTGAACACAGGAACTTTTGCATGCAAAGCAGGTGGTCAACCACTGGACTGCAGCTGCCCCTAAAAACCCGGGACCACCACCCTTTATTTCTAATAGGAATATAAAAAGATGCTTTTCACTTGGTCAGAGCACTGGCCTTCTAGATTTTCCACTCCTATCTGCAGATACCAGAGTCTGAACCTGGGAGCCTCTGCATACAAAGCAGATGCTCTGAACTACTTTCTTTTGCTTTCTAAGGAAAAGCTTGTTGGCACCTGTCTGTCTCAAGAGACAATGGAGTGTGCCTCCAGGGTGAAGCCAAACTTCTGTGTTAGCGGCACCCAAATGACCTCTCTGGGGTGCAAGCCTGGACAGCATGTAAGGAGTAAGAGCCTACAGCACCCAGTGGGGTGCATTAGGAAGATCTCTAGAGCAAGCCCCACATAAATGAACTGGAAATGCAGGAGGGGGGAAAAGCATAATTTTGCCAAGTTCTTGTGCATTTCTCATTCATTTCCCTGAAGGTGATCTTCCTGGTAGAGGGCGGCTCCTGGGTCAGATCTGGCTACGGTCCACTCTGCTCTCCTTAATGGTGCCTGAAACCCGACAGCCAGTCTGTACGTTTGAGTGCCATGTGTCAATAAAAAGCCGTTTTGCCTCCGTCAGGCTTCCCAGTACAAAACGCTGAGCTTGAATTGGCAATTTGGCAGGGATGATTTGGCCGGCCTGGTGATCAGGCATCACACAAAGGCCGCCTGTGAATCCTGGGAAGTTTTGTTACTGTTGTTCAATTGGCTATTCAGCTCCTCTTCTTTGAGGGCATCCAGACAGCTGGTACTTAACAGGCACCAGGTGTACCATCCCCCCTCCAAAAAAAGATGTGTAGGAATACAAAAATATTTGCCCCTTCCAGAAAAGTGAATAGGAAGATCTTAACAAAATAATACTACAAGCATGCTGCTGTTTTCATCTGTGGTGTGGTGGAAAGCAGTGATGCCCGGAGCCCCTTGGGCCAATTCCTAGAGTGGAGTAATAGGCAATCCCTCTTCACAGGGGAAAAAGGGACGCGGGTGGTGCTGTGGGTTAAGCCACAGAGCCTAGGACTTGCCAATCAGAAGGTCGGCGGTTCAAATCCCCGCGACAGGGTGTGCTCCTGTTCCTCGGTCTCTGCTTTTGCCAACCTAGCAGTTCGAAAGCACCTCATAGTGCAAGTAGATAAATAGGTACCACTCTGGTGGGAAGGTAAACGGGGTTTCCATGCACTGCTCTGGTTTGCCAGAAGCGGCTTAGTCATGCTGGCCACATGACCCGGAAGCTGTATGCCAGCTCCCTCGGCCAATAAAGCAAGATGAGCACTGCAACCCCAGAATCGGTCACGACTGGACCTAACGGTCAGGGTTCCCTTTACCTTTACCTTCACAGGAAACTCTGGGAACTGTAGCTCTGCGAGTGGAATGTGGGTGGGGTGTTTCCCAACTTTTCTTAGTATCCATAACAAACTACAGCTTCCAGGATTCTTTGAGGGAAGAATGATGGGTTAAAGCAGGCGTCAGTAAACTTTTTCAGCAGGGGGGGTCAGTCTACTGTCCCTCAGACCTTTTGGGGGGCTGGACTATATTTTGAAAAAAAGGGGAAAAAATGAATTCCTATGCCCCACAAATAACCCAGACATGCATTTTAAATAAAGGACACATTCTACTCATGTAAAAACATGCTGTCCATGGGCCGGATTTAGAAGACGATTGGGCCTGATCCAGCCCCCGGGCCTTAGTTTGCCTATCCATGGGTTAAAGTAATATCATGGTGCTTAAAATGTAGGGCATCAATGTGGCTTAAGGAGGATGTTGGCAGCCAGGGCCACCCTCTGGGCTGGTTGCAAGTAAGAAAATGGGCTGAGTGCACACTGAAGTTGGCGAGGCAGCACTCCACTCACCCTAGTGGCCCAGCCTTACATGTTGGAAAGGATGCTTACAGCCCGGAGCTGACAGAGACTCCCTTCTTCTCTTTTCCCATCAAAGAACCCCAAGAAGAGAACATGGGGGTCCTACCCATCAACAGTGAGCAGTCCCTGGAGAGCAGCTCAAGCAGGAGTACAGAAGGCCCCAGAGAGTCTGAAGAGGCAGCTGACAATGCCAGCAACTCACACTAACAGGGCCTTTTCAGTGGTAGCCCCCCCTCGTTGTGGAATGTCCTCCCTCGTGACGTGCATGCCTGCATCCATCATTATTAAATAGCCGGAGGAATACGTAAACAAGCCTGTTTACCCAGGCATTTGGTGGTTCAAGAATATTGTTCCAGGCAACTCTGTGATCATTGGACAGAAGAATGCTATTTACTGTCATTGCATTTAGAATGTTTTCAGCTGTAACTGCTTTTAGATGTTTTTCACTGCGATTGTTTTTAGAATTCTTTAACTGTTTCAGAACCCCCCTAGGCTATTGCTTAAGGTACAAAGGAATTTTGTGATATATTGAACACTGGGGGAGGATGTTTAGAATTCTCCACAGCAGCTTTTCAGCTCTGCTACAGTTCTCAATCCAAACACTGAGGTCCTCGTGGATCATCTCTCTTCTGGATCATTCTGTGGGCAGTCTCTCCTAGGCTGCCCACACACCATGCACTAAAAGGAAATTGAAAGCATACATCCCACCTCCAAAGAATCTTGGGAGCTGTAGTTTTCCTATCACAGAGATACAGTTCCAAATATTATTTTGTTTGTGTGGGGGGGAATGTGTTTCTGATGGGGTATGTATGCAAGCCTAAAGTAATCAGTGAAGCTCTATGACATAATAATAATAATAATAATAATAATAATAATAATAATAATAATAATAATTTATTATTTATACCCCGCCCATCTGGCTGGGCCTCCCCAGCCACTCCGGGCGGCTTCCATAAAAACCAAAAATACAGTAAAATATCACATAACAGACGTTAGTCAAAAAGAGGCCCCCAGAACTGCAAATGTGCTTTGAGCTCCGTATAGCAGCGTATCAAATGCTGACATCTGTTGCAGCCCCCTCTTCCTCCTCCTGGCCAGCTGCTCCATGGCCACCATCTCCACTCCCCACCCGCACCCCATTCCTGTTGGGGAACAAAGCGCCTTGCAAACAGCTCCCTCTCTCTAGCTTGGGGACAGCAATGGTGGGAGGGAGGGGAGGCGGTGGCGATTGCAGCAGCTGCCATCAGAGTTGTTGTGGTGGATTTCAGGAGCTCCCCGTGACAACCCTCTGCGCTACACCCCCAGAGAGAATCCAAAAATGTGTGCTGATCCATTATGTTGTTGTTGGCAGCCGTCTGTATCAAGAGACGATGGAGAACACCTCCGGGGGTGAAGTCAAATTGCTATGTAAGCAGCACTAAAGTGAGTTCCTCGGGGCACAAGCCTGGGCAGTGCGCATGGAGGTCCTGGGCTGCCCAGACAACAAGGCCTCCCTCTCGGCCTCGCTGATGTGGTCCAGAGGATAGCAGAGCAAAATATTGGGCAACAGGAGTTGTCGCAAGGAGGCATAACTGTGTTTTAGTGAGTCCACTCTGGATTTGTGTAGGGTTTACTCTTTTGCCTTTTCTTCTCCTGAAGATGTCCCACAATGCAGCGGAGGTTTAGGACCAGAGTTTTCCTTCTCCTAGATGGGCTACTTTCCCAAATTGAGAAGCCCCATCTGCCCCTCACTTCTATATGTGCAGAAACCGCCTTCTTGACCATCGGACCCGCTATTGATCTCATCCGCTCAGTCCACTGGAGCCTGTATTCACACGCAGAGGAAATCCCTTACTCACTGAGGGTTTGAGACACCTTGGCTCCCCTCACATGGCTTAGCCAGCCAGTCAAAGACACTCCCAGGTGTGGCTCTGTCACATACTGGCAGCTTCTAGGAGCCGCAGGTGAGAGCGCAGTGCAGGGTAGGGGTGAAAGGACAAAGTGCCCCAGAAGGAGCATAACATGTCCCCCACCAGAGGTACTACTCCCCTAACACCTCACACACCCCTGATCCCTTATAGCTATGTGTATATAATACCCACTATTACTGGGGTCCCCAATATGGACTCTGTGGCAGCCTCAGGCACCCCCTTGGGGCCTGCCAAGATCCCTTGCAGCTCCCAAATATATATTTTTTATCTTTTACTTTTAGAAATGTTTGAACTTCTTTCTCTTTGAGCTGGATGGCTTGTTTCTCAGGGTGGTGACTTTACTATTTGTGTTTTATTTTGGAAGTGAGGTAGCTGTTTTCCTGGTGTGTTTTTTTGAGGGGGAGGCACCAAGCTACAGCGGTTTTTCTTGTACGGAATAAGCATTTTGCGGTGACCATTACATTTGCGTAGATTTCCAAGTGCGACCCTGGGGCCCTGTCTCCCTAGTAAACATCTGATGCAGAACCAACAGAAGCTCTTTGTCTTTGTCTTGCTTAAACCAGATGCCTCTACCTATGCTCAACCTGTAAACAAATGCAAATATTACAAAAACGTCAGTAAGCCTCCGTTTACCTCCTACCAAAGAAAACTGAATCTGCTGCATCCTGGAGCTCCTCACTGTTTGGTGGAAGTGGGTTGGGCAGAGCATAGCAGTACAATTATGGAAAACCTCACTACCCTCAAATGTCATGTCTGCCTTTGTGCCCTTGAGCAGAAGTCTCAGTTGCACCCCGTAGTGCACAACCAGAAGTCTTCCTGCATAAAGAAAGCCTCAGCCGTCTCTTCCCTGCTGGCCACTCCCTGCCCCTGGATACCGCAGCTACCACCCACAAGGGCGTGTGTGGACAGCAGGGGCTGAAACCCTGGCTGGGGTTATGTAGCCTCACAGGGATTGCAAGGACTGCTGGCCCTTGGAATGAGCAGAGTGTGCATAACAAATGATAGCAGATGCATCCCTTCCAAGCGCAGTGAGGACACATGGCCACCAGATGGCGAAGGATGACTATTACCAAGGCCTGGAATCCTAGAATTGGAAGGGATCCCTGGGGCTGGGGGTCATCTAGTCCAACCCCCTGAAATGCAGGAATCTCAGCATGCAGTCCCCCAGCCAACAAAGAATACTTAACAGATAGACTACTACAAAGGAGACCATGCTGGTTGTAGCAGGGCGAGAGGGATCAACCACCTAGCAGCTTTAAATGTTCTCTTTCTTCTTCCCATAGCTCTGTGGTAAGAGCACATGGTTTTCATAGAGAATGTCCTGGGTTCAACTCCCACCATCCCGTTTTTTTTTTTTAAAAAGAAATGTCACGGTAAGCCAATATGGGGAAAGACCTTGGCTGGAGAGAAACTGCCACTTTAGATGGCTGGGCTTAGATGGATCAAAGTGATCTGGCATATCTTTCATGGTCATTAATGGGGATTTTTATTTTTATTTTTGCCCATAAAACCACATAAGAGTGGATAGGGAAAACACCATACTTTTTAATTGCCCAGATTGCAAAGTACCTGTGAAGATAGCTGGAGAGCATGAGAGAATAATTCAATCATCATTGAAAGTCCTCGACTCAGCACATTTAGGTTAGTTACTTCTTCTTTTTCTCCAGCAGACCACTTGAAAATTGCAGAGAGTGTTGGTGGACCACTTAATGCTTTTTTTTTGGCCCATAGTGATAATTTAGAATGTGCTGTGGTAGATGCTCTATGATTTGTATTTTAATTATTACTATTACTACTACTACTACTACTATTATGATTTATACCCTACCCATCTGGCTGGGTTTCCCCAGCCACTTTTAACACTTCTTTTATTTCTTCTATATTGTATTTCATTTTAAATCATTATTTATTTAATTTATACCCCACCCCCCATCCTTCCTCCCAAAGGAGCCCAGGGCAGCAAACCACAAGTGATAAAACAATTTTAAAAGTTATTAAAAACCATTCCAATAAATAAGCAGATTTCAACTGGTGTTAAATTCTGTAGACCTTTACCACACCTTCAATTTGCCTCCTCTCTCTTCCTGTCGCTCTGTCTTTTGCGATGATAATCCTCTCCACTCCCTTCATGGAACTGTAAAAGTTGGAAGGGATCAGCAAGGGTGGGGGGGGGGTCATCTAGCCCCAGCAATATTTTGCTGAATGCGGGGCTTGAACCCTTGACCCAGAGATTAAGAGTCTTCTGCTCTACCGACTGAGCTATTCCATTGACTCTGTCCCTTTCACCTTCCAGGCAGGCCAGACTGCTGGGTTCTGAGAACACAGGAAAGGTCCCTGCACCCAACCACTCACAGCCACTGCCATTTTTTTACCAACATGCCATGGACCACTTTGAAGGAAGCTCATGGGCCACTGGTGGTCCTCAGACTACAGTCTGGGAACTCAGATAGTCTCATGCATCTGACAAGGAGGGACAATTTAGAGATGTCAATGGACAGGGCTGCCTACTGGGATAGGGGCTGCAGAGGAAAGCAGACTGCTAAAGGAGCAAGGATGTGGGTCTACTTTCTCCAAGTGCTGTTGATTTATTTTTAAAGAAACAACCCTGGTGTGTTCACTTGCAAGTTTCCCCCCTTCTCGTAATCGCATTGAACACCAGAGCTGCTGGCAGGCTCATTGGGGTTCCCTTTGCTTTTGTGCGCATGCGCACGCAGCCCCACAACAAGAGCCTCACCCTTCAAACATTCTGGCACTCTCTCTGTAGCCCTGAACAACATTTCCCAGGAGTAAAATGAACCAGTGTGGGTCATCGCCAGCAGAGGGAGCTCTGCTCCCCTGTCTCAGCCTTGAATCAGACAAGGTCTGCTTAATCTTGTCCAGCAGGACACATCATATGCACAGTGTTATACATGGAATAAATGAGACCAGGAGAGGTAAGCAATGTGGCGAACCAAGAGAGAGGGGCAGAGGCTAGGAGTCACAAGGAGAGTGAAGCATTTCCCCCCTCTTTTGCTGCTGTGACTGATGCACTTGAAGGAAAATGCCTTTTTGAAAGCCCCAAAACTCAGCCCAAGCATAGGGGGAGAAGGGGCTGGGTTACCTGAATTGTCTGTGGCATCCAGCTAGCAGCAGGAGGGAGGGAGGGAGAAGCAACTAATAATCAGGGGCACTGAGATCCCAGGGGCAACGGGAGGGAGCCAGCTGCAGTGGCATAGCGTGGGTTGTCAGCACCCGGGGCAAGGCAAGTAATTTGCACCCCCTAACCCGTGGATTTGCGCCCCCTAACCTGTGGATTTGCACCCCCTAACCCTAACCCCCAGATGTTGCGCCTGGTGCGGCCGGCCCCCCCAGCACCCCCCACGCTACGCCACTGGCCAGCTGGACAGATAGGTTTAGCAACACAGTTAAGGAACCTTAGATCTGGGGCAGGGGCAAATGTGGCTCTCCATTCATCATTAGGTCCTCAGAACTCTCCCTGGGCCTCACTCTGCACCTTCAGTGCATGCTTTTGGCTGGTTGGCTTGTGTCCTTGATACCTTCATTATGTGTCTTGTTTGCCTGGATGGCTGATGTAAAGATTGGTGCCTGTTTAGAAACCTCTGGAGTTTTCATGGGTGGAATGGAGCCGACGGTACAAAAATGAGAGTCATGTCCCTTGCTCTGCCCATGGCAGCCTTTGGCCACGCCTATCTCTTGACATGCAGAAGGTTGTCCACGAAGGAAGGAAGCCCATGGGCTGATGATAAAGCTTCACCCCAGTGTACGGACCCCATAACATACATGAGTAAGGTCACCTGTAGCCTCCAAAGGATGGCTGGGGAAGCTGTGGCCCTCCAGATCTTGCTGAACTACAACTCCCATCACTCCTGACCTTTGGCCATGCTGCCTGGGGCTGATGGGAGTTGGAGTACAACAACTGGAGCACCACAGGTTCCCTGTCCCTCACAGAGAACTAGATCTCAGAAACAGATGCTGAGGTGTATTGATTTAAACCAGGCATAGGCAAACTCGGCCCTCCAGATGTTTATGGCCTACAACTCCCATCATCCCTAGCTAACAGGACCAGTGGTCAGGAATGATGGGAATTGTAGTCCCAAAACATATGGAGGGTCGAGTTTGCATATGCCTGATTTATTTATTTTTTATATAAATATTTATTGAAGGTTTTTTTTTATAAATTACAATACAAATAAAGAAACAAAATAACACATATCATGACATATTTTCTTAACTTCTTTGGACTCCCTCGCATCTCCCACTCCTGCGTTCCTAATTTATAAATATCTAACCAGCAATTTATCACCTTATTTCCATTCTTATTATCTAATTTTCCAGTGTTGTGTCTCAAATTTTTGATATCATTTATTCAAACCTTAAAAATTTAAATTTAGCCTAATATTTATCCAAAATTCGTCTTTTCTTAAGTTTAACTTATCTTCATATATCACTTCACCTAACTTAATGGTGCCAAGTTATTTATAATCTAGCATCCTTCTTAACATTCATACAGTTTACAATGTTTCTGTAGGTAGGTCTTGAATTTCTTCCAATCTTCTTCTACCATCTCCTCTCCCAGATTGCATATGCCTGATTTAAACAGTTGTGCTCAGGTATTGCTTTTGGGCTTCCCATAGGCATCTGCAACAACAAGATGACAGACTAGATTGGTCACTGGCCTGATCCAGCGTGGCTCTTATGTTCTTAACGAAAAGCCAGATTCCCCACCCACTAATGCAAAGTAAAAACACTGTAAAAACACTGTGACACGCAGCAGACATTGTCAGGGCTAGCCCAAAGCATGTGGCTGCCTGAGGCAAATCCAAGTGGGCTGGCTGTTCAATCTGACTTCATCAATGAGATAGGGGCCTCGGAAACTCCAGTGGCAGACTTCGGGCTCTCCAATTTCAGTGGCGCCCAATGCGATGCTAAAATTTGCCACCTCCTGCCTCTTGCGCTCCGTTCTACAGCATTGCCGTGGCGCCCCTTGCAGCACAGCACATAGTCCGGCCAAACTGGTCACACTATCCTAAAACCACCTCTGACCACACCTGGGGAAGCTGGCTAGTTTGGGAGGCTGGATCAAGCCATGTGCCATACACAGCTCTGTCAGGAAGAGTCATGAGAAACAGGCAGCATTTTTTTAAAAAAAGATATTTATTGAAGTTTCCAAAATGTTATATAAAAATAAAAAATAACAAAAAATACAAACAAAACACATACCACAACAAGTATAATTTCAATCCCTTATTTTCTTATACCTTAGTTTCCCGACCTCCTCATACCTCCCCTTTCTGTATTCCAATTTCTAATTAATTAATCTCAGCAAATCCCTCCCAAATTTTCTATTGATTTTCAATTTTTCTTTTCTTATTTATATAATCATTACAGCTAGAAACCACCTAATTTCTAAACCAACATCGTTCTAACATTCATTTATTTTGCAATGTTTCTTAAGATAGTCCTTAAATTTCTTCCAATCTTCTTCCGCTGTCTCGAAACAGGCAGCATTTGCCACCTGATGAGGTTGCCTCACTTTGCCTAATGGTAGGGGCGGCTGCCCCGGACATTGTATTAGGAGGGTGGCTGAGGCAGTGATTAATGCAATGAGGATAAAAGGTAAAGGTAAAGGACCCCTGACAGTTAAGTCCAGTTTTGGATGACTCTGGGGTTGCGGCGCTCATCTCGCTTTACTGGCTGAGGGAGCCGACGTTTGTCCGCAGACAGTTTTTCCGGGTCATGTGGCCAGCATGACTAAGCCGCTTCTGGCGAAACCAGAGCAGCACATGGAAACGCCATTTACCTATTTATCTACTTGCACTTTGTTCGGTCCCAGCTCCTGCCAACCTAGCAATGAGGATAGTGGTCCTAAAAAGCAAGCTCCTTTCCCCCCTAACCTGATTAGTTCTGGAGAGTTGCCAATGTGGAGAGTTGGTAGGGACTAAAGAGTCACTCGCTTCAGTTCGCTGCCTAAACACTGCAAGACTGTCCTGTCTCCCATCTCCCCCCTCTGCCCCTGAAGTCCTTTGCCTGCAGTGGTCTGATTTCAAACCAAAGCAAAATACATCACCTAGTGACATTCTGACACCAGGTGATTGACAGGTGGGCGGTTCTGCTCACCTATCAAAGAAAAGCCACAGAGGATGGAGGGGACATGAGGATCACTTCTCCACCTCTGTCATAAAGCCTAGGTAAAGGTAAAGGGACCCCTGACCATTAGGTCCAGTCTAGACCTACTCAGGGGTTGCAGCGCTCATCTTGCTTTATTGGCCGAGGGAACCGGCGTACAGCTTCCGGGTCATATGGCCAGCATGTCTAAGCTGCTTCTGGTGAAATCAGAGCAGCGCATGGAAACGCCGTTTACCTTCCCGCCAGAGCAGTACCTATTTATCTACTTGCACTTTGACATGCTTTTGAACTGCTAGGTTGGCAGGAGCTGGAACCGAGCAACGGGAGCTCACCCCGTCGCGGGGATTCGAACCACCGACCTTCTGATCGGCAAGTCCTAGGTTCTGTGGTTTAACCCACGGCGCCACCCACGTCCCTTGTCATAAAACCTAGTTGATAGCTAATAATCACCTGGATTTAGGCATTGCCTAGGCAGTGTCCATGTTTACTTTCTCACCGAAATAGAGACATTGTGCTGTCTTGATGAAGCTCTCACCTTGCTTTCTGCAGCACAGAGTCTCCAGCTAACTCTACCACATGGAGAAGACCTCTGACATGTGACCTTAAGCTTCTGGTGAGATGTCATGTTTACACAGCCACAGCTCAGAGGTTGTCCTTGCAAAGTGATTATCCAGACATAAGAGGCCTTGTCCATAAGTCCTGGTGTTCTTACCTGGCCACACGCTCTCTTAGAATAATAAAATCATAGAACAGTAGATTTGGAAAGGACCACAGGGGTCATCGAGTCTAACCCCCAGCAATGCAGGAATCTTTTGGCCTCCAAAAAGATTAAGAGTCTCAAGCTCTACTGCCTGAGCTACATCCATCATAGGCTCTTGCATTGGTTACCGGCAGTGCAGGACTTTAGGGCCGAAGTCCAGAAGGGTCTCTAAACAGGGCCAGTACCCTTGCTCTCCTGCTGGCGCGCATGATTCATTCGAAGGATGCTTTGTTCCTCTAGGGAACAGCAGAGAAAGCTTTGCAGTTTAAACTGGTGTTGGGATGAAAGAACAAGGACTCAAAAGCCGCCCCCTTGCTGCCAACAAGTGCTGTTGACTCTCTTTCGATTCCCAGCCCCTTGAGGCCTGCTCTGCACACCCCGCAGAACGATGCGGTGGAGAGATAATGGGATGAACCTGGACCACTTCAGACTGAGTGGGAAAGCACTTCTGATCACCGCATGCAGAGAACTTGCAAGCCAGCTTCTCGTTTAATTGTTATTGTTTAGGTATGGTGAAAACAACAAGAAGAAGAACCTCAGAAAATAATTTTAATCCCTGCAAGCAAGAAATAAAATTTAAAAACACTTCAGAGAGGAGGATTCAAGCTCAGCCCTCTCCCAATCATGCCATTTTTCTACTGTAGGGGGTTTCATGCATAGGGGAGAACAGTCCTTTTTTTCTAAGAAAAATGTTTAGGGGTACTCTTATTTTCCTACTCGTATTGAAATACTGCCCTTCAGTGAGGCCAAACTTAGATTCACAAAATGCTTAGGGGTATGCGTACCCCTGCATACCCCCCAGAAGAAAAGCACTGGAGGAGAATTCAAAAACTGGATTCCCCAGCTGAATCCACACTAACACCTCAAGTTTTTTCATCACTTCATTTGCTAGCTTTTTTTGCTTATTCTATTTAGACCAGGTCTGGATCTCCTTTACCTCTTGAGCAGGGGCTGATAAATCTTTGGTGGCCTCAGTGGCCATCCAAAATTTGCTTGTTGCTAACACACACACACACACACATACACAGGACAAGGTAGTGTCCCTGACCTTGTGCTATATGTCTCTAAAACGCAGCGTGAATTCTGGCAGAAAGCACCTATTCATCTTTCCAGCTCTAAGCGTAGAATTGAGGCAGGAGGAGGCACACAGGGCAGAAATTCGATTTGGTGATTTGCACCTTCCTAAAACAATATGCAAATAACCCCCCCCCCCAAAGTTACCTTTTGGAATTCACCAAATTCTGCAAGCCAGTTTTCCAAACAAAAAGCGTGTAGTAAAGAATGCAAAACAACAACAACACCACACCATGTTTGTGAAAACAACATACACAATTGTGTGCAAATTGCTTGTAAAAAAATGTATATAGTAGGAGAACTGTGCATTAAAATAATGACAAATTGTCATGAGGACTTTAAATAAATAAATTACAAACCGATGTGCAAGGGCAGTGAACCAAACCTAAGATTGGAAAACTGAGAAACTCAGAGAAACCAAAATTAAAAGAGCCATCTGCCCCTAGGGGCAGGGAAGAAAACAAGCTCAGAACCAGAAGGGGGCTGAGGCTTGCTGTGCCGCAGCCCTGGGTGGGTGCCCTTAGCTCACAATGGCTCTTGGGCACAATGCACACAGCAAGTCAAGATGCTCTGCTCCCACTTCAGTTCAGAGCTATAGTGAAGGGGGTGAGCGAGATAATCAAACCCTGCTCTTGAAGAAGCATATCAGAGGTTGAAGAGTGTTCAGAAGTTGTTATCACCCAGATTGACAGCTGTGTGTGTGACATAAATTTGCTAGTTGTCCCCTCCATAATTTCACAGACAAAAATGGGGAAACATTTAATACACACAAGGGGTTATTATTTTGACACATGCTTACCCTGCCTATTGCACCCATATATTGCTAAAGGCTCTATTTGCTGTGTGCAGTAACATGTCATTTCCCACTTTTCAAAACCAAGGTGTTTTATGGGGGGGGGGGGAGGATTGTCCTACCATCTGTTAACAGAAGTTTCAAAGCCTTACTAGCATTTGAAACTGATGTTGTGTACACTGCGTTATGCCTTAGTGTTCACGCACAAGCATTTGCTCAGAGATCTAACTTCTAGGCACCCAGAGAGAGAGAGAGACAGACAGACAGACAGACAGCTGAATTCTGAAGAACGACAACACTCACAACTTGGACTAACACATTTTAACAAGACATTCTCAAAAGCGGGCACTTCCAGACTATCACTATTTTCAGGTGGGATTCAATTATGGGATGACAAATTCCGGTTGATTTCAACAAACCGGCTTCTCCAAAAGATTGGACTTTTTGCAATAAGTGATGGGGAAATGCATTGGAAAGTGTGGGATAACACTTGGGTGGATCTACACCCAGGGGAAAAAACACTATAAATAAGTCAGAAATTAAATACAAAAGGAAAAAAAAGCTATGGAAAAGCACCTAGAATTTTGTTTTGCTCTCCAGCGCCATCTGGTGTTGCATGTTTATAATGCATTCAAAACACTGTTGTTTTTTAACTAATGTAGCTGAGTCCTCGCTTTGGTGCAATGTCATCTAACCTCCCCAGGAACAAATCAGGACGAATGCTCAAGGAAACAGGTAGTCTGGAAGTATCCAAAGTAAGGACAGTGAATTATCGGGACTGTGATCCAGGGGATGTATACCATGCCAGGCAGGGGCGTTAATTATTAGGGGCTGGCCCAAAGGGAAGTCCCAGGCCCCAGATCTCTTGCTCCTTCCCTCTTCCTTTTTTGAAAAAAACAAAACTTTGCTTCTAGGGCACCTGCCTGCTAGACCCACCCACCCACAGGCCTTCCATACATTTATGCTCATTCATGTTGGGAGCCTATGACCCAGGCCATTTAAATTCTTAGTAACTCCTGCTGTTCCTGGTCACTAAGGGAGAGTGGGAGTCAGGGCCAGCTCTACTATTAGGCAGGATGTGGTGGCAGCCTCTAGCAGCAGATATAGGTGTTGGGGTCAGCGGTGAGTTGCTGGGATGGCAAAGCTATGTGTCACACACAGCCTGCCCCGTGCCCCCTAAGCAAGTCTTTTGCCCTGAGATATTCTGGAGGATGTTGTCTCATCCACTGAGATTCAACAACCAGTCTGGTCGGCTTCCGAGCATGGAATGGGTGAGAGGGGCCTCTCATCTATTGCCTCAGGCAGCAAAATGCCTTGGGCTTGCCCTGAGTTGGAGTTAACCATGGCATTCCAGGATTTGTTGGGCGCTGCAGCAATCTTCAGGACTGCTGCTGCTGCTGCACATTGTTGTCGGCAAATCGCGAAAACGTAGGGAACCCAGGGACGCCGCAAGGAAATGAGAGATGTTTTGTGCCAGGGGTTTTGGGGAAAACCAGAGGGAAGGGCCAACGGTCCGTTGGTTTATGGGTGTCCAGGGATCAAGGGTCATCTGCAGGACTGGCCAGGGATACCTCTTTCCCCCGGCTTCCTCCCATCCCCGGCAAATTGCCTGTTCAATAAATAATGTTGTGTTTCAAAGCAGAGTCTTTGAAGGGGACGTGAGCTGTGACAGCTGAGCAAAGGGAAACATGAAGCTATTAGAGGAGGAAAATGTACTTGGGAGGAGAGAGAGAGAGAGAGAGAGAGAGAGAGAGAGAGAGAGAGAGAGAAGGCAATTCAGCACTTTGAGCTCTGGGTGCTGAGTTCAGTGATATCTGACACCCGCCCTTGCTCTTCTCCCCCCCCCTCATCGTCTTTTCAAAATTTGACTTTCCAGAGCTCCTTCACAATTGCGCCTGGCTCTCGTTGTGGGGGAATAGTTTAAGAAGGGTGATGGTCAGATTGGGAACAGGCTAACAAGGCATTTAATGGGCAACAGGAGTGGGTGCGGCCTTAAGCAGCATCGCAGACTGGCAAGGTCTGAGCCAGCCCCCAAAGGGGCAAGGGGACAACTACTTCTTTTGTTCGTGAGCTTTCATAGTTTGGCAAGGGGTCAGTTATAACCTTCTGTGTTTCATGTGCACATACAGGCATCTCCCCACTTACACGGGGGTTACGTTACATTCCCGGCTACCGCACATATATGTGAAATCACATGTAGTGGTGAATATAATCCGAAAAGCCTGCAAACACCCTCAAAACCACTGGGAACCCTTTAAAAACCAGCAGCACTTACCAGACTGGCATGAATGGTGGCAATGGTGGCTCTCAGCCTTCCTCATCGCTGATGATGTAGAAACAGCAATGGGGGGGTAGACCAGTACCCTGGAGTGCCTGGCCGTGATTCAGAAATATATTGGTACCCCAAAGTGCTTGGGATTGCTCTGTTTGCTCCATTTTTGCAGCTTTCTCACTGTTCTTTGGCCATTTTCGCCCTTTTTGTGTGGCTTTTTTTGCAGTTTGAATTGATTTAATTACCGTATTTTTCACTCTATAACACGCACCTGACCATAACACGCACATAGTTTTTAGAGGAGGAAAATCCGTAGGCATGCCACCCGTAGGCATTCCCTCCATAACACGCAGAGACATTTCCCCTTACTTTTTAGGAGGAAAAAAGTGAGTGTTATGGTGCAAAAAATACGGTATTTCCCAGCCCCACATATATATGTGGTCACTCACGGGTCAAATGTGCATATGTGGGGAGACACCTGTACCTTTTCCATCATCCTCAGCCATTGGCCACACTGGCCAAGATTGATGGGACAGACTCCCCGCTCTAAAAGATTTGTGCAAGCCAAGAGATGAAGCCCTATAGCAACCTTTGCTAACCTGGTGCTGGCTGGGGCCAATGGGAGTTGTAGCTCAAAATATCTAGAGGGTGCCAGTTGGTGAAGGCTGCTCTGTAGACTCTTGCTATGGAGGTGCCTAAGTATGTGTAAGGAAATGGGGGGGGCAGAGCACTTTTTCAAACTGAGGCTGTCAGCCTATGACTATTTACTTATCACCTCTTGCACTTCTGCTGCAAGCCTGGCAAAGGGCAAATCTAGTCAGCATGCCAGACCCTTATATCCCCCAACCCTAGGGTGGGCTGGGGGGCAAATTTGACACATGGGTAGGACTACACACCTGTCAATCACCTAGTGTCACTACAACATCAGATGATGCTGTGCATTGAAGTTCAGATTGCTGCAACTTCAAAGTGCAGTGTAGGGGCTTTTTGAAAGCCCTTTTGCAAACAGCTCTGAGCTGCTCTTTGAATCTCTGAAAGCCAACAGATGAGCAGTGGGGGCGTTCCTTGCTCCAGCAGCAAAGGAACAATCCTGGAGCTCAAAGTTGCTCCATTTCAGCCACATCAGTATTTGCCCCACACCTGACATCACATACATCATCAAATGTGGAGCGAGTGGGCATGGTTTGGAGGGACATGGCCTCGCAGGCCAAACAGAGACCCCTGGTGGACCAAATCTGGCCTTTGGGATGGAGCTTCCACACCCTTCGAATACAGTCTCATGATCCCTGAGCATTGGCTTGTGTGGCCGGGGCCGATATGGGTTGGAGTCAATGAGATCTGGAGGGCACAGGTTCCCCATCCCTGTTGTAGGAGCAATATACTTGCCAGACTCCCAGACTGCCTTTCTGGACCGAAACACATCAAGATGGCCTATGCTCTGCAACTTCTGAAAGTACATTTCTAACACCAAAGAGTGTTGATTGCTTAGCCGCCAAATCCAACATGGTAGCGATGCTGTCATCACTAACATTACCACCTATGAAGCTTGGAACTAACAGTTTGCAGGCAGTGTGAATTGGCTGAGTAACAATATTAGCTCAAGTCACTTCTTTTAAAACTTATTTCATTCATCCTTCTGAAACAGAAACTTGCTCACAAGATATAAACCCCAATCACCTCTGCCCCAAATACCCACATTTCCCCATTTCATAGGGAGGAAATGCTTTTGAGTCTTTCCCACAAACATCTCCTCCCTCCCTGGCCTTCACATCTTTACTCAAATTTCATCTTAGCTATGAGCTCCCTAGATGTGAAAAACGGGGTTGACAATATGCTATGCTTGGTAACTGTGGTATGTGTTAAAATGGCAGGCTGTGCCCTACATGGCACCTTAGCTTTCATGCCCATGCATTTCATCTCTGTGTGCCCAAGGGACTCAGTGCATTTACCCACCCACTCAAATTTCAGATGCATTCACCCACTTCTAGAAACCCTAGGGAGGGAGGCTAAACACTGATGCCTCTCTACAGTGGTAGCTCACTCTAGCAAAATGTCAAATGTTAACCCCAGCAGTAGCATGATGGGATACTGCTGAAATATTGGGGGGTGGGGAGCGAACAGGCACAGCTGTTATCTCTGCTTGGTGGCATGCACAGGCTCAAATGAGGTACGGGCAAGATGCAGGGATGGGACATTTGTGGCTGCCATCAACTTACAGCTCACTCACTTTCGCCATGTTGTCATTGTGTGATTGTTACTCCAGTCACATATTGCTGCTCCGGCCTTTGATAAACCAATGTATCTCTCTATGAATCTGTAGCCCAGAGTAGACGACATAGGGAAGACACCATTGAGTAGTAGAAAAAGTCACCAGGGAAATTGAGCCTTCCTGAGTACTGGAGGATTTCCCTTGGACCTGTTGCCAGGTTAGATCTGATTGCTGGATGCCAGGAACAGGGCCTTGCTCGCAGTGGCCCCCTGGTTATCATTTATTTATTAAATTTGTATACCACCCTTTGTCTGAAGATCTCAAGGCATAAGCACACACTCCAGAGGGCTCCTCCAACCCCCATTTCTCCTCTCTTTTAGGTGGGATTTCACTAACTTAGTTTAGAAGGCCCTTTCCTGTGATCTTCACCCAACCAACTCTACCATGCTCAGTCGTCCAAGGGCCTCCTGCACCCTGAATGGACTCTACCCACTTTCTCTTGCTGCCGCCCATGCCTGGAACCACCTCCCATAATGCCTCTGTGTGACCACCAGTCCTGTTTGCTTCAAGTCCAAACCTCACATTTCCCACAAAGTCTTTGGATCGCCCGCTGCCCAGGCCCTGAGCTAAAGAACATTTAATTGATGCAATCACATATTCTTCCCTTGCCTCCTCACGTCTCCATTTGCCCCCTTCACCTGCTGCTTCCCTGGGTCTCTTTTAGATTTTACGTCCTTTGGGGCTGAGTCCTTTCAAACTTGTTATTTGTACAACACCATGTACATAGATGGTGTGAAAGGAAGAAAGGAAGGAAGGGCTGATTTTTTTTATAAAAATGGCAGCTTTTGCTTTATACAGAATCCCTGGATTTTACATGCTTTGTTTTCATTGCTTAATGGTTTGTTTGACTGGTCTTAATTCCTCTCATATTGTTGCTTTTTTTTACAGATTTCTTTTATGTTGAAAAGCAGTGTATAAATATTATTATTAATAATGATAATACTCATAAAGGGGTGGCAGTCACACTCAGTGTTTCTCTGGCTGCCATTAACAAGCAATGGTCAATGAAATGGATCAGGGCCCTGGAAATGCTGGGTTTGATGACATCACAGTACTGAAGGAGAAGGCAAGGAGAAGGAAGTGTCACAGGGTGGTGGCAACTGCCTCTCATGACGCACAATGATGACCTCATTGCATGATCCAAAGTGGTCTGCAAGCAAGTGATGTGTGACTGTGGCAACAACCCTGAGAAGACTACCTCTGCATCTTTTTCTTTCTTTCTTTTTAAAAAAACCTCTCAGTTTTGGGGGCGTAAATGAAGAATTAAGAGTAAACAGCTTGGTTGATCACACATTTGATTAAAGAACAGAACAACAGAGGAGTATGTCAACCACAGATCATGGAATATGTTGTTTTTGTATTCATGTTATTGATTTTAATAAAGGAGGTGATTTGTGTCTTCGTGTTTGCATATTTGATACTTTAATTTTACAAATTAAATATCTCAGCCTATCGTATCTCACAGAAGGAGTTGGAGATTTTTAAATACCTTCTGCAGAAACAACCCAAAACTTTTGCAGTTTCCAGCCTACCCTTTGGCCACCTTCCTCCTGTTGACTGTTTACAGTCTCACCAGCTCTGAGATTTCTCTCCATCTTCCCTCATCTCTGTCACTGGAGCAGAGGGAGGCTGAGTTTGTGGGCTGTGGGGGGAAAAGGATAAAAGGAGGCTTCTGTTCTGTTACTGTCTGATGATAAATATATCTCTACATTCGCCCACTCAAAATGCCTCAAGGCGAGGAATGGACGCCATTTGGTGTTTTTGCAGCACCTGGTACCAAAGAAGCCCAGTTCTGCAACAGAATGGGAAGGCCCTGCTGCCTTCTGGAGGGGACAGGGTTGCAAATTGGGGTTTTGTGGTATCTTATCTTTTCAGATTCTTCGAGTGCCTGGTTGTGGTTTGAAGTTCATTGAAGGCTTACTGGGGAATGTTTGCATGTTTCTACAGTCTACATTTGCATTGGAATTGTTTTAAAGAGGGTTTTTTATCATTTGTTGTTTGCCGCTCTAGGCTCCTTTGGGAGGAAAGGTGCGGGTATACAGTTGACTAACAAATAAATGCAAAGTTGGCAACTTCTTTTTCCCCTAGCACGGCTGTGTGTTTGTGTTGCTTTTTAAACAAATACATGGCATGCCAAAATTCAAGAGGCACGGTCAGTGTATGAAGAAGGACAGTGGTACCTCGGGTTAAGAACTTAATTCGTTCCGGAGGTCTGTTCTTAACCTGAAGCTGTTCTTAACCTGAGGTACCACTTTAGCTAATGGGGCCTCCTGCTGCTGCCGCACGATTTCTGTTCTCATCCTGAAGCAAAGTTCTTAACCCGAGGTACTATTTCTGGGTTAGCAGAGTCTGTAACCTGAAGCGTCTGTAACCTGAAGTGACTGTAACCCAAGGTACCACTGTACTAAAAAGAGTGCCTCTAAGCATGTGCAAAGTGTGGGGCCTGAATAGTCCTAACTCCCACACACAGAGGATCAGATTAAAGCATGCTGAAATGTTGAAACAGACCCTCCTTCTTCCTTCACCCCTACAGCTGCGCCTACCTGAGTCTCAGTCCCTTTCTTCCTTCCCACCCAGCCTCATCAGTTTCATTGCTCCTCAGGTTCCCACAAGCTCCTACAGCTTGCTCCCACTGTCTCAGGCCCTCACTTCCCATCAGCCTCTGGGGCCCTTTACCTATTGCCACTTTCCTTGAGCACTGGCTCTTATTTCCTGCAATGGTCAGAAGCTCAGCTCCAAACAATAAATTTTGAGGTATCCGGGGGTTTCAGTGTGGCTGCCCCTGCTCTGTGGAACAGCGCCCCCTGTTGAGATAGACCAGGCGCCCACTCTCTACATTTCCCCAGAAGACATTTTTGCTCCACCCAGCTGGATGAATAAGTGTCTCCCATACGGTGTTCATTCTGCATTGTTTCTGTTTATTTTTGTAACTGCTATTTAGCTGTTTCAATCCTATTTTGTGCATCGCCTTGGGACATGTACGGAAGGTGATGAATAAATCACAACAATAAATTTTTAAAACCCACTGATGTGTCTCTCCTGTGACTCAGGCTTCCGCAACCAGGTGCCCCTCAGATGTTTTGGAGACTACAACTCCCATCATCCTCAGCTATGACAGCTGCTGGCTCGTTTCTTGCCTCCCAGTTGTCTACAGATGCTCCTCTCCCAGTTTCTTCCCATTTACTTCCTCCACATACCAAGGGAACCCAAAAACCCAGTTCTGTGAACTCACTAGATTACCACTAGGAGATCCAAGGAATCTAAAGCTTCCAACGTGACCAAAACTCATATTAATAACTATGGCAATAAGCTTCATAAGGCCATGATATCCAATGAGGATCTGATAAAGGTTTCGCCATAATATGGGATTGGGTCATTTCTTGTGGGTCAACAGGATTATCTTCTGTTGTGTACTGAACGAGGCTCTCATTGAGAGAGACCAGGAGTCCCTCCTGACTTCGGCTGGAGTCCCTTCAGCTTCCGAAGAGACCTCAGGAACCGAAACTACAAAAAGGAAAAAAGAAAACCAAGCCAGATCTCCCTCCCCTTTTCAAGATTTCTGGCTCCAGAGAGCATCGACGCTCAGTCCCCTCACGGCCAGTCCTAGGAACTCCTCGTATGAAGGCTCATTACAAAACCTCTTTTCTCCATTCGCCACCCATCCTGATGCTCACACCAGGGGGGACTCCGCGCCCGCGTGGTGGTGAGAAGGAGATTTACGTGCATTTCAGAGAGGTGTGCAGAAAACAAGGTGGTGCTCTGGCGCAGGTGCCAGTTGTGGGTGTCTGGCTTTGTTATCATTAACATTTTTAACGAACTGTATTTACTTGCCATTATCCCAGCAGCATCAGCTGTGAATCTTTGGTGGTGCTGATAAAGGTAATAATGATGATGATGGTAATAATAGTTGTTGTATATGACAGGTACCAAGAGAGAAAAAACACTTCCATAGACTACAATGACTGTCCAAAGATCGGTTAGCTCTTCGCTTTCATAGACGAAATGCTGACAATCCCAGGTCGGTTTTGTGAATGTATTGGGCTCAGATGCCCGCACTAAGGCACACGTATGTGTTGTGGGGTGTGTGTGTGTGTGTGTACCAAAACATACGCAGACATCCAGGCTAGCTCATTGTCCGAAATTTGGTGAAGGCTGATTTTTATATCTGACTGTCGACAGTCTAGACCAACACACGCGCGCTCCACACACATGTGAATGCGGGCAGAGCGAATGTTACCGCGAGTGTCAGACATGTGGAGAATGTCGACATTCCCCACGTTTCGGATATTCACCGCTACATCCTGCTCGCTTGCTATCTGTCGTGTGCGTTCCTCTCCTATTCAGATCTATCCGCTTTCTGTCTCTCTCTGTCACACACACACCACCCAGCAGACGAGCCCACTTCCCCCCCGGTTGGCGAGGTCGGGGCGGGAAGCCGGGGCGTTGTGTCCCTTTAAGAGTGGTCCCTCTGACATCACGGCCAGCTGCAGGGAGCCGGGCTGGGGTGTGTGTGTGTGTGTGTGTGCTGGGCTGGGGCGATTGTGAATTCTCCTCGCGCACCTCGTCAGTTCCCAGCCAAGCAGATCCCGTGATCGTGCGGGATCCGGCCGCGGGGGCGCCCTGTGCGTGCCAGCCTGTGTGTTTGTGTGCGTGCGTGTGAGTGTGCGAGTGTGTGAGAGGGAGAGAGGGAGAGAGGGGGAAAGCAGGAGGGAGGGGGACCGAGAGACAGGCAGCCACCTCTCGGCACCCGACTGCGGCATCACTGCCCGATCGAAGCCCCCCAGGACAAAATCGGTAGCAGCCTTTCTCTCTCTCGGGCTCCCTCCTCCTCCCTCCTCCGACGCGCCTCCACCGCAGCCCCCCTCGCCCGCTCTCTTTTTCCATCCAACGATCCCCCCCCCCTGCACAGCCACCCTTCTCTCCCCCCCTTTTGGGGGTCGCCCTCCAGATAACGAGGCTATCTTTGGCTCAGGGAGACCCTCCTTTCCCCCAACTGGGACTTATTGATTTAATTATCCCCCTCCCTCTTTTACCCGCATCTCTGCTGCGCTCCCTGACTCCCCTCCCCAAACGGGTTTTCCTCCTGCTGCGATTTCTGATCGCTCCCCACTCGCCCGTTCTCCCTTTCTCTGCTGCTGCATTCCCTTGCCCACCCCCCCCCCCCGAGCCTCTCGCCATTGCGTGGCTTTTTCAGTCCTTTGCCTCCTGCCTGGAAACACCCCCCCCCCATAGCACTCCCCTCTCCTCCTCCTCCGGACCCTCTTCCTTTCCTTCCCTCTCTCTCCTTCTGCCGGGATCCCTCTTCTATTCTCTCCCCCTTTTCCGCGTCCCCGATTCCTTCGTCCCTTCGAGGGCTTCCCTGTCCCCCTCCCCCATCCGCTGCACCCCTTTCCAACCCCCCTCCGCCTCCCCCCTCTCCTGCACCCCTCTCTTCGCCCCTCTGCCTCTTCCCCTCCTCTCCTTCTGCGTCCCTCGTTCTGTCGTCTGCTCGCGCGCTCCCTTCTTCCCCCTGCTGCATTCGTCCGCTTGGCTCCCTTTTTCATCCTGTCATTCCCCGTCTCCCTCCTGCTGCATTCCTTCTTCCGGCCCCCCAGCTCGGCTCCTCCGGCCCCCAGCTCCATATTGACCACCGCCAGCTCGCCCTCCTGCTCCCACCCCACAGAACCGCGGCTGGCTGCTGCATTCGTCGCCCCCCCCCCCCTTCCCAGAGCTCCCTCCTTCTCCCTCTTTCATTCTGTCGTGTCCCCCCTCCTCGAAGAAGACTGCAGCCCCTTCTCCTCTCATCCATCTCTCTCTCTCTCTCTCTCTCTCTCTCTCTCTCTCTCTCTCTCCTCCTCTTCTTCTCCTTCTCCCACTTTTTGGATGAAGCAAACTTCTGAATGGGGCCTTCCGCGATAGAGACCCATCGTCGCTTGGGGGTCGCGTAGTCACCGGCCCTTCAAGAAGATACCCTCCCTTAAGAAAGAGGGAACGGGTGACATCCCATCCCAACTCCCAGCCACCCCTTGGAAGGTTGGAGCGAGAGAAAAAGGAGAGATAACTAAGAATAAAAAGCAGGAAAGCGATGCAGGTGCGGTGGAAGAGCAAGGATCTCAAAGCTCCGGTGGGATTCTAACAGCAAGGTGAGAGATACAGACCCCCGCTTAGCCCACCTCCCTTCCCAACAGGGCGCTGAAATCCCTGCTAGTAACACAGCTGCTACATTGTCCTGCTTGGGAATCGCCTTTCCTTCGCTTCAAGGCAGGTTGCTCTCTCTGTGTGTCCATCTGCATTAGAGACTCAAAATGAGGAGAGGGGTTATCATGGCTCCGATCAGCTAATACTGTAGTTCTAAGAGGATGGAAGCCTCAGAGTTACACAGGGCTCTTCCCCGGCAGCCCCGGAGTTCTGTGCAATTAAGGAGCTTGTAACCTGCTTGGCTGGTCCTAAGTAAAAGAGAATCTCGCTAATGTCATGCTGCTCTTTTGGGTTCCCACTCTGGATGATTCGCCCAGTGTTGTGTTACTTTGGACAACTTTGGCCTGGGTGTGAGCTTGTGGCCTTTCCTTGAGGGGCAGCGGAATGGCTGTTTTCTAGCACCTGATGTGCATTGCAGATGCTTAACTTTTAAGCCCTCTGGTTGGTGTGTTAGTGAATTCCTTCAGATCCTCTTGGATGAAGGCTGGGTTTTCTCTGGTACATAACAGCACAGATTGGTGATGATGTGTTTGGATTCTTTGGTAATAAGTTAGTGAAGAGAACACACATCCTTAACTCGTTTCTGTGCGGTTCTGTTATTGCACTGAGGTGCATGGGAAGCAATTTTTATTGGCATAATCCTCCTCTCCCCCCAGAAATGTGGAGTCTGTGCAGGTGGGAACTCTCCTTGCCAGTACATACATGTGCGTATAGTCAATGCAAAACACTGCATGTCACTTCATATGAAATCTCATGTTTTTCAGTGTGTGTGATTCCCGTTACACCTAGTGAGCATGTACGGTTCAGCATCCTTTCTGTAGATTTCTCTGGCTTCCTGTAGAGCCAAGCACAAACGCAAAACTGATTTCAAACAGCTGCCTTCAGTTAAACCTTTTCAACTATAACATTACCTACAGAGCCGTGTGGGTTCATGCCTTTATACAACACTACACCCATCTTCCTATTTATTTTTTGACGCCTAGTAGATACAAATCCCTTTAAATGCATTTTGTATGTGTGTTGCAAAACAGCCAGAACTGCTAATTTAGATGAGCCGTATGCTGCACCAGTATAGTGTGTTTGTGTGTGTGTGTGTGTGTGTGTGTGTGTGAGAGAGAGAGAGAGAGAGAGAGAGAGAGAGAGAGAGAGAGAGAAAGAGAGGATTGCTGGATGTAAATTCATTCTGCACCTTTCTTGTTCTGTTTAAATACAGCATGCAGCATTAGGGTAGCTTTGACACCTTTGTCAAGGTGTTGCACTGGTATGTAATGCATGTGCCTGTGATTTTCTACAGCACTGTGTGTGTGTGTGTGAGAGAGAGAGAGAGAGAGAGAGAGAGCGCGAGCGCAAGCAAGCAAGAGCTCTTCTTCAATCCTTTTAACATCAATCTGTCTAGATTATCCAATGGTGTGTGTCTGTGTTTGTGATTACTATTAGCTCCTGTCTCTCTAGCTTGTGTGTGCAATTTCACAGGGTGGTGTCAACTGAATTATGTTTACGCTTACCTCCCACCCCTCTTCATGTTAGTGCACATAAGGGTACCTGATTTATGGGAGGCTTCTTTAACGCCTCGGTGCTTAGATTACATGGTACATAAAGATGAGGATGAGGTGTGTGTGTGTGTGTAGTCTTATATGTGCATCTTATTTAACTGTTTGTTTGTGTGTGTGTGGCAGGAGTAGATTTAATGTTTGCATATCTCCCATTAATTCTTGGCAGATTGCCCTCTTTGAGAGAGTATGTACTGTGGTCGCGCAAGTGAATTCCTTTCAACATTGAAGTCTATGTGAATTCTATACCCTCGGTGTGCATGTTTGTGTGTGTGAATTCTCAATGCTAGCGCACAAATAACAAAATTCTCAGAACAAGCCCTTAGTGTGCACAGACTGTGATATTATAATTGTAACAGCAATTCTGGGGTTTTAGCTTGCGTCCAGGAGCTATTCCCAACCCCTCCTCCTCCCCCCTCCGTGTTTTTCTGCTGGATGTGTGAGTCTACTTGAAAGAGAGATGGGCTTCAAGCAAAAAGAGCAAGATTTTGCATATAATACAGTGTATATTTCTGTCTCACTGCGCGCCCCTGAAAACAAACAAACCCACAAATGTTTAATCCCAGATGGTGACATTGCTGTAAGATTGTATTCCCCGCCACAGATGAATATGGTACAGTATTTGCTGGAGGGAAGAGATGTGGTTGCTGTGGAGCTGAGAGAAAGGAAGAGGTACTTGGGGTGGGTTCTGGCATTGAGCTAAAGGGTGAGATTTAATCTAGCATAAGGGTGCATGAGATACAGAGGGGTCAAGCAGAATGTGCGCTGCATTTGTGCTAGGTTTGTTACATTTGTGGGGGGGGCGCACACACAATCAACTATACAATGACAACAGCATGCTGTGGGGCAGAATGTGGGGGGGCCCATGTGGTGGTGGTAGAGGAGAAGGAATCATTTTATGAGCTGCACTAGTGGTTATGGAGAGGGGAAACACTTTTATGCTTATTGTATGGGAGGCACTGTGGTATAGTGGCTAGTGTGTTGGGAGGACACCCTGTACCCTCAATCCCTCCTCATCCATGAAGCTAACTGGCTGGCTCTGGGCCTGTCATGCTCTCTCAGACTCACTTTCCTCACAGGGTTGGTTGTGAGGATGAATTGGGGTGGATGGGACTGTTAGTGCCACCCTGAACTCCTTGCAGGAAGAGTGAGATTAAACTGTAACAAAGATGGTTTCCTTTGGCCTATTTATTTGGCCTATGAACACGGGTCCAGTAGTGATGTATGGAAGTGAGAGCTGGACCATAAAGAAGGCTGATCGCCGAAGAATTGATGCTTTTGAATTATGGTGCTGGAGGAGACTCTTGAGAGTCCCATGGACTGCAAGAAGATCAAACCTCTCCATACTGAAGGAAATCAACCCTGAGTGCTCACTGGAAGGACAGATTGTGAAGCTGAGGCTCCAGTACTTTGGCCACCTCATGAGAAGAGAAGACTCCCTGGAGAAGACCCTGATGCTGGGAAAGATGGAGGGCACAAGGAGAAGGGGACGGCAGAGGACGAGATGGTTGGATAGTGTTTTCGAGGTTACCAGCATGAGTTTGACCAAACTGCGGGAGGCAGTGGAGGACAGAGGTGCCTGGCGTTCTCTGGTCCATGGGGTCACGAAGAGTCGGACACGACTAAACGACTAAACAACAACAACAACAATGAACACGGGTGGCCCTTTTAACATGGAAAGTCTGTGTTAGGTGGAAAGTGCACCCGTGTGTGTGTGTGCGCACATGGGTGCATGCGCAAAAATCTCCTGGGAAATGTTGCTAGTTTTATTGGAACTCTTTTGGTTTTTCTTGAAATTATGCAGAGGCTTCGCCTGAGAAGGAGCCTACAAGTTCATTTTGGATTTCACTTTCGGTGGCATTTCAGCAGCAGTCCCCATTTATATGTTTAATTCATCACAATCCGATCCAGAGTGAGCAGGGCAAGATACATGGGCTTATCCCATTTTACCCTAATAATATCCCAGTGTTAGTCTTGCAACAGCTCTCTTAGGACAGTTGATAGCCAAAATCATCCACTCAGTTTAATAACAGAGCAGCGATTTGAACCTGCATCCCCCTAGTCAGAACACCACACTGCAGTCAGTGGCTTAACAGGCCGTAGAAGTTGGTTCATTAGGGCAAATGGGGCACTGATCCACAATTGGCCTCCATACAGTCCTTGCCTGCCTGCCTGCCTGCCTGCCTTCTTACTTATGGCATTGGCTGTCAGCTTCCTCTTGCTCCTGAATCTCCACATAGAACTCAGCAGGGAGGAGAAGGATGGGAACAAAACTAGAATGAGTTGGTTCTGCGGGTCATTGGCTCTCTGGCGCCACCTACTGACTAGGCTCCCTGCATCCGCCCAACCAGCCCCAACAGACACCAGCCACTGCAGTTAACGGGAAGCTTTTCCTGCCATGGAAATATGTGGCAGCAAAAGCTCCACCAGCTAAATTTCTATGGAGCAGGCTGCTGTTAAAGGCTTGGGAGCAAGACTGGGGGAAAGGGTGGTCACCCTAACTTAAGGGAAAGGGGTCAAATGTCAACACTCATAGGAAGCTTCCTTAAACCAGACCAGATGACCAATATTGCCTACTCTGACGGGCAGTGGCTCTCAAGGCTCTCAGGGTTCTCAGGACTTGCTACAGCAGATAATGGAAGCTGGTCCATTAGGGCAAATGGGGCATTGCCCTCAGCCAGCTCCCACCAGCTCCCTGCCTTCCTGCTTGCAACCAGTCCAGGGCATGGCACTGCCTATTAGCATCCTCTTCCTTGGTCTTGTTGCCCTTGTAGAACTCAGAAGGGAAGGGAGCAAAACTAGAGTTGGTTCTGCGAGTCATTGGTGCTCTGGCTCCACCTACTGTTTGTCCTCCTTCCTTCCACCCTGCCAGTCCCAGTGAGCACCAGATACTACTGAATGGTTGAGATCAAACCTAGGACCTTCTGTATGCAAAGCATGTGCATTTCAAACTCACAGCCTTGGATTATAGGCACTTCACTGCCAACCCAACTGAGCTGATGGGTTTATAGATAGCTATGAGCTTCATTCACTCTTAACAACTGCTCAGCGTTGGTTCTTGATCTGTAGGTGCTACTCAGCAAGTTTGTACTCAGGCTAGGAGAACATACTCAAGGCAACATAGCACAGATTTGTGGCGCTGTGGGTTAAAGCCTCAGCGCCTAGGACTTGCCGATCGAAAGGTCGGCGGTTCGAATCCCTGCGGCGGGGTGCGCTCCCGCTGCTCGGTCCCAGCGCCTGCCAACCTAGCAGTTCGAAAGCACCTCCGGGTGCAAGTAGATAAATAGGGACCGCTTACCAGCGGGAAGGTAAACGGCGTTTCCGTGTGCGGCTCTGGCTCGCCAGAGCAGCGATGTCACGCTGGCCACGTGACCCGGAAGTGTCTCCGGACAGCGCTGGCCCCTGGCCTCTTGAGTGAGATGGGCGCACAACCCCAGAGTCTGTCAAGACTGGCCCGTACGGGCAGGGGTACCTTTACCTTTACCTTTAAGTATCTTCAACCACCCTTTGGGACTCACGAGTTGAGTTTAGAAATGGGGGGGTGAAAAGGGTAGATGTCTCATACTCTCTCATAGCATGTTTACTGAGCAACTGGAGTTTGTGATTGCTATTAAAAATGGACAATGGTTATTCCAGATGAGTTGTTTTGAGCATGGAAATAGAATATCTTACGTACAGAGAACTTTAGGACTTGTGACAGCGAGCACTTACAGATCAGTATATAATAGGTCTTGGAAAGTTGCATTAGACGTATTGTATGATGAACCCTGCAGGCCAGCTCTTTGAATGCAAGTTCAATGGAGAGATTTCCACTCATCGCTTTCTTGATGTGGATTTCCTCTCGTGCCAAGTTATTGTCTTTTGCTCATGCACCTCTCACAATCCTGTCTGTTTTCCTTGTATAACTATATTGCCCTTAATTTTTTAAATGGCCCTGTCCTGCAGACTGATACTGTGTACGCATTACGACTTACTCTGGTTCCAGTGCGCTCCCACTGCTGGTGTTTGAAGTGCTGTACACATAACATTAGCCACAATCCCTATCTATCTTGAGAAATACAGCTGTTGGAGGCATTTCCCCACAAACCAGTTCCCATCTGATTTGAAGATGGAAGCCATGGTGAAACTGAGGTGTGTACGCTAGAGACAGTCATTGCACATGTGCAGATGACAGGCCATGGCCAGATGACAGCTTCATTGAACAGGAGTTTGGGGGGGGCGCATTGCAGGCACAGGGAAACATAAAGTGCATCGGGTAAAGACATTCCCACCCTCAGGCGCGTACAGCAACATGCAACTTGAAATGGGGGGGGGAGTGACATTGCTGCATTTTAAGCTGCTATTGTGTGCATCACTTCAATGTGGGAAACAACATACCACTTATAGTAAATTATGCACAAACTACATGAAAAACATATGTCATCAAGCTGAGCCACAGAGCAACCTATCCGTCAATACCTATCTGCGCATCCATCATGGCAATAAATATCTGTTTGCCAATCATCCTTCCTCTTCTTCTCTTGCAAATGTCTGTCCACCCATCTGTCCATCCTATAATCTTACAATCTAGAGTTGGAAAATGTATTTGTAGGCTATCTGGTCCAACACCCCTGGATGATGCAGGAAATTGAGAGGCAGAGCACCTCCATATTTACTATTATTGTTATTTAGTATATATCACAGCATACAGTAGCTCCAAATAACTCAAGGGGGTGTACACACTTCTGCCTCTCTCTCCACATCATCCTCACAACAACCCTATGAGGTAGGTTTGCTGAAAGATAGCGGCCAACCCAAGGTCACCCAATGAGTTTCATGGCCGAGTGGGGATTTGAACCCTGGTCTCCCAGGTCCTAGTTCAGTACTCTACCCACTACACTACAGCGGCTGCCAAGCCTCTGCCTAACGACTTCCAGTGAGTGACAGCCTCACCCAGGTCTTTAAACCTCTCTCTGCTCATGTGAGCTTCTGTTTGTTTGGGGGGCCATAGCTCAGTGGCAAAGCACCGGCTCTGAATGCAGAAGGCCCCAGATTCAATCCCTGGTATCTCCAGGGTTGGCTAGGAAAAGAGACCTTGCATGGAACCCTGGAGAGCCGCTGCTAGTCAATGTAGACAATACCGACCTAGATGGAGTCGTGGTCGGACTCAGAATTAAGGCAGCTGCTTCCCATCCGTATCTTTGTCTTTGGCCCGATCTGCACAGTACGTTGAAAGTGGTATCATGCCGCTTGAAACAGTCATAGCTTCCTCCAAATAATTCTGGGAACCGTAGCTCGCTAAGGGTGCCAAGCATTGTTGGGAGACACCCCTATTCCCCTTAACAACCAACCCCTCTGGGAACTGTAGCTCTGTGGGGGGAAATAAAGCTCTCCTAACGAACAACTCTCAGCAAGCTTATCGGATGACAGTTCCCAGGATTCTTTGGGGTGTGGGGGAGCCATGACTGTTTAAAGTGGTATGATACGTCTTGAAACGGACAGTGCAGATGGGGCCTTGGGCTGTCCTTACAAACCTCCTCCTCTCCATTCCCACAAACATATCATCCACTCTCTCTCTTCCCCTCTCCCGCCACACACACACACACACACACACGCTCCTTCTCCCTTGAATGTTGTGTATGCATATAAAGATCTGGAACAGGAAGAGGAATGTGTGTGAGTAGGGTGACCATATTGCGCCGCCTTCTGTAACCAAAATAAAACAATCACAGATGGGAGAAATTGAATAAAGGTTCTCCTCGGGGGGGGGGGGGGAGTGACACTTCACTGCTAAGGGGCTATAAACAATGCTGTGGGCAGGCAGTAGGGGGCGCTGTTACATAGGTAGTAGGGCAGGGAGGTTGATATTTAGTGGGGTTAAAGAGGAAAGGAGGGAGAGGATAAATTTTTATTTCTCTCCTTAACTATGGGTGGTGTCAGAGGGCGCCCCCCAAAAGGATCTGCCCCCCCCCCACAAGGATTTGGGCCCTCTAACAAGGAACTGCCCCCATTACTCCCCCCCCCTCCAATTTGTGGACTCTTGTGGTTAACATGTGATGCTATTTCTCTCTATATAAAAATATACTTTGTGCCTTCTGCGGCCCCCAACCTTTTTCTGGTGCCACCCCTCTCCATGACAGACTCTCTGCCATTCAGACTGCCCCTATCCCCACGGCCCTCCATTCTAGGCCAGATACTATTTTCCTATCCTTCACACACATGCACACACACACACACACACACACACACAGAGAGAGAGAGAGAGAGAGAGAGAGAGAGAGAGAGAGAGTGTTTAGGTCTTTTTTTGGTCCCTCTCTTCAGCACAAATGCAGTCGAGGGCATAAATAGAAACCCCTGGAGACACAAGCCAGGGAAAAAAAGTGCTTGAAAATCCATTGTGAGGGGGATGATGCTGGACTCTCTGAAAGCACAAACATATCTTGGAGAAAACCATAACTATGCAATGGAAGGGAGCGAAGCCTTGGTGGCTGGGGGCGTCGGGGGCGGGGGATGGTGAAGATGTGCATGTGGGGCAGACGGGGGGGGGGGACATGACACCCTGGATTCCAGAGGCCCATGTAATTGGAGGAGACTGGAGGTTGGGGCAGCAACCGTGTACTTGAAGCGACTCACCCCTGTTCTACATGTTTTCAACCCCCACCCCACTGCTCCAAATGTATTTCTCATGTGACTCCCATATATCGGTCTGGGACGTGAGGGCAGTTGTCATCTTTGTGTTTCATGACATCAACTTCTGCAAGAGATAAAACAATGGAAGAGATGAGTCTTCCAATGGAGTGGGGGGGCGGGTTGCACGAGAAGGCTTGCTCCCCCCCCCCATCCTTCCACAGAAACCCATCAAGAGAACTGGCCTGAAATTATGAGCACTGAGGGCTAGGAAATTGAGGAAGGGATGAGGGGAGCTCAGTGCTTCAGGTGAGATCTCAATGCTTTGCATTCCCAGAACAGACCGTTTCTGTATCAGTGCTAAGCCCCAGAATATATCAAGAAGATTGTCTCTGAGCATGTGCAGAGTTCCATCCAGTGCACAGCCCAATCAGGCACAACTGGTGCAGGGCTTCCAGGTCAGACAGGAAATCATAGAGGTGGAGAGGTTTGAAAGCATCAGCCAGTTCAACCCACTGCAAGCTTGAATCCTAGAAACCATTGGGTGGTGGTGGGGAGAAACCAGCCACAGGTGTGATGGATAATTCAGGGTGTGGGAAGAAGAGTGAGACTGAGAAGGTACAAAGTTGTTTCTGCTGTTTCCAAGTCTCTTTGTAAAACGTCTGCATGAAGGACCAGAACCAAAGACTGGTGTTTGGGGATAGGAAGGTAGAGCGTGGCTCAAGACTTTGTGGGGCATGTGTGTAAGGGGTAAGGGGTCACAACACTGGGCATCTGCTAAGGCCCACTCCCTGCAGTGGTCCAACTGCCGACCTCAGGAGCCTCCTGGTCCCCTTGCGCTCTCTCCTCTAAGAGAAGAGGCTACACACGCATTGGCTCAAAAGAGGAACGGCGGCGCATCAACAAAAAGAGAGGATGCCAGGTCTGCGTCAAATTTCCATACGCTGATTTTCTGTCAAGATGCAAATTCAGGGATGCATCCATTCAACTAAGTTCGGGTCAGAGTAGTAGAAAACGCATGCACCTAAGTAAGTAGTGTGAATTTGACCTCAACGGGTCTACTCCTGAGTAGGACCAGCACTGGCTCTCGGCATGGTTGGGAAAGGCTGCAACCTGGTGGCCTGCTCCGTCTGCTGTTCAGGTGCTCACCAGTGACAGGCAACTTCAAGGCCTCTCCTGCTTCTCCTTAATCCAGACTTGGACCGCATAGAGCCCTTCGAAGAAAGGGCTGTCCTCTGTAAACCAGGGTGCATGGCCGCCCTCTTCTCCTCTGAGTGCTTGTGCAGATTGGCACCAGAAGGAGAGGGCAAGAGGGAGGAGGTGCCAGTTCATTGTACAGTGGTACCTCGGGTTAAGAGCTTAATTCGTTCCAGAGGTCCGTTCTTAACCTGAAACTGTTCTTAACCAGAAGCACCACTTTAGCTAATGGGGCCTCCTGCTGCCGCCACGTGATTTCTGTTCTCATCCTGAAGCAAAGTTCTTAACCCGAGGTACTATTTCTGGGTTAGCGGAGTCTGTAACCTGAAGCGTCTGTAACCTGAAGTGTCCCTAACCCGAGGTACCACTGTTTGTGGATTGCGGTCCCTGCCTTCCATCCGAGGCGCCCCCCCCCCCAATAATCTATTGACATGGATGTAAAGTAACTTTGCTTAGCCTACCTCAAAGGACTGTTGCAAATATAAAAGGGGGGAGGGTAGGAATACATACATGACCTTGAGCTCCTGGGCAGGAAAGCAAGATAGAAATATATGTCACACAGCGCAAAGTTAAACTTCTGCCCATTGTAGGTATCCCGCCAAGTCGCGCCCCCACAACCCGAAGCAAGCACTAGAATAAATGATTGGGGGGTGATGGTGATGTACTGCTGTGGTTATAAAGCTTTAGAGGTGGACTAGAGCAAGGCTTTCCAAACTTGGGTCTCCAGCTGTTTTTGGACTACAGTTCCCATCATCCCTGACCACTGGTCCTGCTAGCTAGGGATGATGGGAGTTGTAGTCCAAAAACAGCTGGAGACCCAAGTTTGGAAAGCCCTGGACTGGAGGTTTGCAGCCAAAGGTTTGTCTAGTCATTTCAAATCAACATGTGAACATTAGCCTTGTGAGTTACTTAGGGTAGTCATATTTCAAAGGGTGAAAACCAGCACACCCAAAAAGTTGTTGAGCCAAAACACCACAATTTTCGATTGACAATGCGCAGCCTTTCAGAAATTCTCCCTGGAGAGAATTCTCGCCTTTGAAATCCCAGGAAAATCTGAACGTATGGCAGCCCTACAATTACTCCTCTTCCCTGTCCACACACACTCCCTTCTCTCTCCCTTCCCTCCATTTTCACAGGCCATTTCTTCTCTGGCAGCATATACACACTGCAAGCACACCTCGTTTTATTGCGCTTCACAGATATTGCTTCTCACGAGGATGTGGGTGCAGGTGCCAGCAGGGGAAGAAAGTCCGCCACCAATGCTCTTCTGTCCAAGGGAGTGGAGCTGGCTAGGGCTGGGGCTGGGTTTCCCCCCTCCCCCCCCAGCTGCCAAGGGGGCCTGGCTTAATAGACCACAGTATAGTGTAAACATAACTTTTATATGCATTAGAAAACCCCCCAAAATATGATGTGACTCGATTTATTGCGATATTCACTTTATTGAAACTATCTGGAACCGAGACATGCCAATATACATTTAAAGTACTGTATATTAAAAGCACATGACTTCCCCCCAAGAATCCTGGGACATGTAGTTTACCCCAACAGAGTCACAATTCCCAGCACCCTTAACAAACTACAGTTCCCATGATTCTTTGGGGAAAGTCGTGTGTGCTTTGAGTCTATTAGAATTAGAGTCCAACAACTTCTGAAGGGCCGCAGGTTCCCCACCACTGAGCTAGACCCTTCTGACTTCCTAGAAGGAAAGCAAAAACCATTATGCCTCCCTCAGCCCTATGTGGCAGCCAGATCTCTTAGTGTGTTACAATATAAATTCTTTACCCTTTTTATTTTTTTTGCGGGGTTTAAGCCCTTACCTGGAGGCAAGCCCCACTGAACACAGCAGGACTTATTTATGAGTAAACATGCTCATAATTCACCATTCCCAATCTATGGGATCATTTTTGGTGTATTGGGATCAGCTCTACCCAGAGCATTTAAAGTCAGCAGTGTCTCTTATCTCTGTAATGAGCTTGGTCATTATGAGCTGCTGATGAGTTCTCTGCTTTAGTGGTTGCAACAAGCATGAACCAAATATGATTCTGCAATATTCATTTTGAGGACTGTGGTGGTCTATTTTGCACCCTGCATTTTGCTTTGTTAAAAATCCCAACAAAATTCTAAAGAAATGGGCTTTTTTTGTACATAGGTAGCCTCCTCGTGCCAAGCCAAGGCCCTTAGGCCATCTAAGCTCGGTTTGGCCTGCAGCAGAATTCTACCACAGCTGCGCTGGCTGGAGCTGAAGGCCAAAACATCTGGAGGGCGGCAGGTTGGGGAAGGCTGGTCCACGTCAATTGGCAGTGGCTCTCCAGCATATCAGGCAAGGGGCTTTCCCCCATGAGACGCAGGGATTGAACCCTGGACCTTAACTCGGGACCAGAACTCAGTGGCAGAACATCTCCTTTGCATGCAAAAGGTCTCAGATGCAATCCCTAGTATCTCCAGCTAGGGCTTGGAACATGGTCAGAAGGACCAAGAAATTGGGATAAGGCAACTTTCACTGTTCCTAAGACCCATATGCTCTACCACTGAGCTACAGCTTTTCCTCTATGGACCTGAAGGAGTGTCTCCACCCCCATCATTCAGCCCGGACACTGAGATCCAGCGCCGAGGGCCTTCTGGTGGTTCCCTCACTGCGAAGAGTGAAGCTACAGGGAATCAGGCAGAGGACCTTCTCGATAGTGCCGCCCACACTGTGGAACACCCTCCCTTCAGATGTGAAGGAAATAAGCAGCTATCCTATCTTTAAAAGACATCTGAAGGCAGCCCAGTTTAGGGAAGTTTTTAATATTTAATGCTGTATTGTTTTTAACACTTGATTGGGAGCCGCCCAGAGTGACTGGGGAAACTCAGCCAGATGGGTGGGGTATAAATAAATTATTATTATTATTACTATTATTTTGAGAATGTATATTCCTAAACTGGGGATCAGGAATGCTGGATTGTTCTGGGGAAGGTGGCAGGAAGGCTCAGAGCAAGGAAGGCAGGAAAGCCACCTGACCCTTTAAAAGAAAACTTGGTGAGATCGTGACCAAGAAGTGGATTGATTGGGCAAGTGCTTGGAGCCCACACCCTGGGAGGGTCCCCCTCTGACACCTGCCCTGGGTTCCTCTTGAAAAAACAAAGTCTGGCACTTCAGAAAATTATAGGAAATTAAAAGGGCAGCTCTCAGACCCAGATGCCCAGTGGTGATGGCAGCCCTGCTGCAGCCACTACCTGAGGGAGGAGGCCCAGAAATGTAGGACAGGTCCTGCCAGAAGGCACTTTACTGAGGGCTCCTCAGACATGGTAGACACCAGGGTGTCTGGCTTCTTCACATTAGCTCTGGGATAGCTCAGTTGGTAGAGCATGAGACTCTTAATCTCAGGGTTGTTGGTTTGAGTTTCACCTTGGGCAAAACCTTCCTGCATTGCAGGGGTTTGGACTAGATGACCTGTGTGGTCCCTTCCACCTCTATGATTCTATGGTTCTTGGAAGAAGCAAGGCTACACTGGTTGGAATGAAAATCCATGAACTGTGAGCTAGAGAATTATGCTGGAATGGAGAGAACTATGAATCTTGCTTGCGTTATGTCAGAAGGCCTAATGGGCTAGCTAGGGTATGGGTGGTGGAGATTTCATAACCCAGATTTGGGGGGGGAGAGTAAGGAGAATGTGTAGGGATGCGGGTGGCGCTGGGGTCTAAACCACTGAGCCTTTTGGGCTTGCCGATCAGAAGGTCGGCAGTTCGAATCCCTGCAACGGGTTGAGTTCCCGTTGCTCAGTCCCAGCTCCTGCCAATTTAGCAGTTTGAAAGCACACCAAAAAGTGCAAGTAGATAAACAGGTACCGCTCCGGTGGGAAGGTAAACAGCGTTTCCGTGCACTGCTCTGGTTTCGGTGTTCCATTGTGCCAGAAGCGGCTTAGTCATGCTGGCCACATGACCTGGAAAAACTGTCTGCGGACAAGTGCCGGCACCCTCGGCCTGTAAAGCGAGATGAGCGGCGCAATCCCAGAGTCGTCTGAGACTGGACGTAACTGTCAGGGGTCCTTTACATTTACCTTTAAGGAGAATATGTAGGTGGAAGTAAGCATTTCTGGTAGAAGAGTTTTCAAACTATTTCCAGGAAATCTGGAGCTCCTTAGAAACTTACTGTGAGATCTGGTGGACCAGCTGCCTGAAGGATATATTGTGGGCAAATTCTAGGGCACCAGGAATAGTGTTATTCAGGGTCATTGTGGGAGTATTCTTGGACACCCTCTCAGTCCTTGTAATAGGTATGTGGATGACACCCTACACAAACAGAACACTGCCCCCAGAATCTTCTGCAGTGTTCTGGGATTTGAGGGCAGTCATGAAGGGGTTCCTCATCAGAGTATGAAAGCTAGGAGAGAGTCATTAGAAGGCCTCTCAGGGTTGTCATGTAGAGTGGAAGTTTAAAATCCGGCAAGTGCCTGCTGAAATCTTTTCTATTTCATTGGCGCTATCTAGTCACCTGATTTGGTTCTTAAATTTGTTTTAGATGTTTTGTTCTGTTATCTTTAAAAGCTTCCAACTGTCTTTAAATGCCTTTGATATGTTTTTATTTTGTTTTTAACTGTAATTTTATAAATCACAGAAGTATCTGTTGCCCCGAGTCATCCTTTGGGAGAATGGATGGGATATGGATTTATTTTTATGTTTAAAAAATTTACTGAGTCAGAGCAAAAGCAGAGAACTACTTTTGCCCTGTGGGCTGGATTAAAAAGGTGTCCAACCCTCCATGGGCTCACTTTTGATAGGCAGGCAAGTAGAACCAATCCTCATCCCCCAAAGCAGCAGGGCTTGCATCTTGCACCAAAAGCAAGACCCAACGCACTTGTGCCCTGCTGGTGGCTCCTTGGCAGCTGTGGCTTTGCCTATCCTGCACCTGAGGCTATATGGTAAAAGGTAGGTGTCCAGATAACATCATATGAGTGACAGATGGGCGTGGCTGGCCAAAAACGGCTTCTGCAGGCCAGATTGGCGGGCCTAGTTTAGCCCGCAGGCTGGATGTTCCTCACTCCTGAGTTAGAAGGTGAAAGGTCTTGTAGCCAAGACCTCTTGAACTCTTTGAGAGGTTTTAGTGAGGTAGGGTGGTGCTTAGAGCCAGCCGCCATGTTCTCTTGGTGAAAATAAAGATATTGTGGTTAAAGAGGAAGAATATGGGAGCCAGTAACTATTGGGGCCTCTGAGAACCCATTGGTTTGACTAGGAAAAGCTCAAATTTAATGTGAGTATAGCTTTTGGGCGGGGTGTCTGTGTGTGATTTGTGTGAATATCTGGTTTCTCTAGCTGATTGTTATCAATTCCTCCTCCAGGTCCTTGCGCTGCATTTGGCCAGTGGCTCCCCCTGTCACCTAGGATGAGTAACTGCAGCAGCCGCGCCCTGACCCTGCTGTCTAGTGTTTTCGGAGCGTGTGGACTGCTCCTGGTGGGCATCGCCGTCAGTACTGACTACTGGCTGTTCATGGAGGAAGGGATTGTGTTTCCGCAGAACCAGACCACCGAGATAGTCATGGCACTGCACGCTGGGCTCTGGAGGGTCTGTTTCTTTGCCGGTAAGAGCCTTGAAAAGTCAAGTTTCCCCTCTCAAAATTGCCTCGTGTCACACCTGGAGACTCCAGTTACAGATGATGACGTCACTAGGCCAGATCTAAACTGCTTTGTCAGGCTTGCATGGCTTCCTCTGCTTCCATAATTTGTGTTTTCATCTAATTGAGGAAAGTGATCAGGAGAGGGGAGTGAGTTGTAAGGCCATGCATTGGGGAATTAAAAACAACAACACATATCTGGGTTTTGCTCTGTTTGCCTGCAAGTCTACATGCACTTGCAGCTGAACTCTTGCAAAGCTTAGGTTGCTGGACACAATCTGACTGCTGGTTGTTAACAGAAGAGCAAAACTCTTCTGAGGAGCAGAAGAGCAGCTCAGTTTTCAAAAAGGTGATTTTAACAGCCATCATTCAGGAACCTCGTTCCTGAAACAAATGTTTGAGATCAAACTGCCCACTGAATCTTAATCTACCACTCAAGATACAATGGCATTAATACTGGCAGCGTGTACCTCAAAATGCGGAAGAATTCTGTAGGTTCAGAACTGCCTTCAGAGTGAGGGTTTAGTCTACTTCCTTTAGTTTAAAACCACAAGACCTGAATCCTGTACAGTGGTACCTCGGGTTAAGAACTTAATTCGTTCCGGAGGTCCGTTCTTAACCTGAAACTGTTCTTAACCCGAAGAACCACTTTAGCTAATGGGGCCTCTTGCTGCTACTGTGCCGCCACTGTGCGATTTCTGTTCTCATCCTGAAGCAAAGTTCTTAACCCGAGGTACTATTTCTGGGTTAGCGGAGTCTGTAACCTGAAGCGTCTGTAAACCTGAGGTACCACTGTACTTTGGTTGGTTACTTCAAATTATAATGTGTGTTTCATCACTCACCCACACAGCTGCAATATACATTCTTGGCCTTCTTTTTCTATAATCCCCCCATCCTACCTGTTCACCTCTGAAACTTCCTTCTGTGGTCACTTTCCCCATGCAAGAGCATCCATGTAGGCCCCGTGTGAACTTCTCTAGCTCTCATTTCCCCATTCCTCAATTCCCTAATGCAAATGTCCTGCCTCTTCATGAAGCGCGTGGTTAAACTATGGAACTCACTCCCACAAATGAAATAAGTAATAATAATACCACCTTGCTGCTGCTTGCTCTATCTGCCATTGGGCAGAGTGAGGCAGCTGACTAAAGCTTCAGGTGCCTTGGAGGTAGCCTCGATGGCAAATTGTGTGCGCCACATGGCCAGCTGCACGTTCCCTAAGCTAGTCAGCTGCCCTCTTGTGTAGCAGAAGATAACTTTCCCAACTTGAAGCAAGAGTCAACAGCTCAGGAGGTTTCGATGGATGGAATATTGGGGAGGGGAACAGATCTTGTCCACCTCAAGCAGCAAAATGTCCTGGGGTGGCCTCAGCGGCGTAGGGTGGGTTGTCAGCACCCGGGGCAAGGCAAGTAATTTGCGCCCCCTAACCTGCCGCCGCTGCCAGCTTCTTCTTGCTGCTGCCTGGTCTGGTCTGGTGTGGTTCTCTCCCGGGCTCAGCGCTGCGCTGGGCGGCCGCTGCACTGTCCCTCCCCCAGATAGTCCCTCGCTCTCTCTCCGCACCACACGCCTGGCACCCACCCCCTCCACAGTGGGCGGCGACCCGGCGGCTCGGATCGGATTCGCACAGCCAGCACTGCAGTGAGAGAGAGTGAGCCAGGTAGGGGCAGAGAGCTGCGAGTGCGAGTGCGCCCCCCAGATGTTGCGCCCGGTGCGGCCGGCCCCCCCCTGCACCCCCCACGCTACGCCACTGGGCGGCCTTTCTTCCTAGCCCCTGCTTTGTTACCCACTTGAATAAAACCTGCAGTGTGGCAGCACTGGCATGCATCAAGTCAGCAGAGCAACATGCTCTGCCCACTGAAATATGCGGCCTGAGTTGAGTTGTGTGCTGTCAGTGGCTCGTTGCCACAGTGGCTATGTTCCCTACCAGAGGCAGCATGCTTCTCAATACCCGTTGCTGGAGGAATTGCAAGTGGGCTCTTGTGCTCAGGTCCTGTTTGTGGGTTTTCCTCAGGCATCTGGTAAGAACAGCATGTGCTCTGGTGCTCACTTGGTGCAAGGCCTTTCGCACCAGTGCTGTCTGTGGAAGAAGCTGAATGGGTGAGAGGTGCAGGCAACCAGACCCTCCTCAAACCAGACTAGCAACAGGAAACACCACTGCTGCTGGGGCTTCAGCTCCAGGGGATAGGAATGGCCATAGGGGATTGCCACTGCCTCCTGCTCCTCACAACATCTACCATCCGAGGCACCTGCCTACTCTGCCTAATAGTAGGGCTGGCCCTGCTGGTCCTCTCACTTGGCTAGACCTACCTCAGTGACATACAGTCCTTTCCACCCCTTGGACCTGTATGAGGTTCCCACCTTTGGCCTCTTCCCAGAAGCTTTTGACACCATGAATATGATGTGTTTTCTTCTTCCGCAGGTCAGAAAAAGGGCAGCTGTGTTGCTTCTGAGTACTTCCTAGAGCCCAGGCCTGACCCTGACCCTGAAGGCCCCCTCGTAACGGAGAACACAGAAAACATACTTAGTAAGTCAATATGCTTCTGTTTGTTGGGCATTGAGAAAAAGAAAGCTAAGAGGGGCTCTCTGAAGGTCGAACTCAGTCACATCTACACATTTAAAGCATATTTATACCATTGCAACACTCGTGGCTTCCCCCAAAGAATCCTGAGAGCTGTAGTTTCTACTACAGAGCTATAATTCCCAGCACCCTTAGCAAACTATAGTTCCCAGAATTCCTTCGGGGAAGCCATGTGCTTTAAATGTATGGTGAGGCTATGAACCTAGACATGATGTTAACCCCACTTGTAGCAATAGGATGAATGGCTTACTTCAACTAAATAACAGGCATGAAGGCCCTGCTCCAGACCAGGGTCCCAGCTGGCGGGGAAATGGTTAAATCCCCAGGGCCGGCCCACCCATGAACCAAGGTGGGGTGACCGCCTTGGGGAAAAGGGAGAGTGAATGCCTACCCCTCGTCTTTGGCCTTTATTTGTTTCTTCCCATCCCACCCACCACATCTGCGACCCCCCCATTCACAGATTTACAGCGGTTCTCAACCTGTGGGTCCTCATATGTTGTTGGACTACAGCTCCCATCATCCCTGGCCACTGGTCATGCTGGCTAGGCATGATGGGAGTTGTAGTCCAACAACATCTGGGGACCCACACATTGAAAAACACTGGATTAAAATGAGAAATGTTTGTTTGGCCACCTCCACAATGGCGCAGGGTTGTAGGCACCCTTCACCTGACTTTATCTTGTATACAGGGGTTGCCAGCATGGTGCCTGAGGGTGCTCACAGAGGCCTCCTCTGGTGGCCACAGATTCCCCTCTCCTTGCTGAGATTAGATGTGCAAGAAGCATTTGGTTATAGCCAACAGGATAGGTTGTGGCGTGTTCTTCGTTGCTCTGTGTGTGTTGCCCACAAGAGCTTCTCAGACTTGCGCATGGGCCCATGGACTCCAAAAGGTTGGTGTTCCCTGCTGTTCAGCTTGCCCTTGGCTGGCTTAAAAGCCAAGAGGGTGGTTGTCCTTTTGAACAAAACAAGCACACGTAATGGCCGGGCCCAATATGTCAGCAGCAGTTCAAAATACCCCTCGGCAGCCACAGTTTGCGCTCATGTTCAGGCATTTGCCTACATGCACTGCAGAGAGGCTATGCGCCTACCCACCTGCTCAGATATTTAACTTCTAGTGACATGGAGCAGGATTTGAGCCCTTGAAGAATGACAGGGCCAACCATTCATGGCAGCGAAAGGTTAACAAGCTGTTCAACTCCAACTCTCCAAAGCGTATGGATTTATATCCCACTGCTCTCTAAGAAAGGATTAGGGCTCCTTGAGGAGCTCAATCCCTGGGAATTCTTGTACAAACTGAGCTGATCCACACTTGCCAGACTAAGGTGAGGATCAGACTGTTGCTATCCACTAGATTTCATCTTCATCCAAACGTTACAGAGGTACAGCTCTTGCCTAAAAAATGTATCTCAATCCATTTTAAAGTGTGTGGTTTTGACAAGAGAATACATCCATGACTGCCTATTTTGACAGAAAATACATTTAGAAATGTGTATTTGGGGGGCAAAGTCCATTTAGGAATGCTATTAAAGCCCTAAACAGCCTTGGTCCAGTATATCTGAAGGAGTGTCTCCTCCCCCATCGTTCTGCCCGGACACTGAGGTCCAGCTCTGAGGGCCTTCTGGCGGTTCCCTCACTGTGAGAAGCCAAGTTACAGGGAACCAGGCAGAGGGCCTTCTCGGTAGTGGCGCCCGCCCTGTGGAGCGCCCTCCCATCAGATGTCAAAGCAATAAACAACTACCTGACATTTAGAAGACATCTGAAGGCAGCCCTGTTCAGGGAAGTTTTTAATATGTGACATTTTAGTGTATTTTTCATCTTTGTTGGAAGCCGCCCAGAGTGGCTGGGGAAACCCAGCCAGATGGGCGGGGTACAAATAATAAATTATTATTATTATTATTACTATTTTGACGCAACAAAGCTGCTAGAAATTCTTCCTGTTCTCACAGGGGAGCCCACTCTCAGGGCAGGAGTGCAACAGCAGTTTTCCTTGCCTGCAATTTGTGGCAACTGGTATTCAGAGGCAAACTGCCCCAGACAGTGGAGGCAGAATGTAGCCATAATGGCTAGGAGCCGTTGTTAGTAGTCAATTTTTGTCTAATCCTCTTTTAAAGCCAGCCACACTGATGGCCATCACTGCATCTTGTGCAAGTGAACCTATTATTATTATTATTATTATTATTATTATTATTATTATTATTCTCCATTCTAAGGTGCAGGCTGGATGTAGCTGTAGCTATTGGGGCGCCCCCTGGTGGCCCTGCTCCATTACAATGACTAGTTTTTGAAATGCTGTGGAAGGAGACATAACACAAGCTCTTCTCACACCCCAGTTCTACTCTTTCTTGACTTGCAGGTGAGACTTGCCAGTTTCAGCAGAACTGCCTTCCAAAGGGAGCATTAGCTGCCCACTCCTATGGGAGCCTGCAGAAGGCCTACCATGGCTCTTCCCCACAAAAGCTGGCTGGCACTGCCGCAGCTTTCTCCCCTCAAACATCCAACATGCTGTGGACGCTACCGTATTTTTCGCTCTATAAGACGCACCAGACCATAAGATGCACCTAGTTTTTGGAGGAGGAAAACAAGGGGAAAAAAATCTGAATCTCAGAAGCCAGAACAACAAGAGGGATCGCTGCACAGCGAAAGCAGTGATCCCTCTTGCTGTTCTGGCTTCTGGGATAGCTGTGCAGCCTGCATTCGCTCCATAAGATGCACACACATTTCCCCTTACTTTTTAGGAGGGAAAAAGTGAGTCTTATAGAGCAAAAAATACGGTAACTTGGTTTTAAGCGTGAGGACCGAAGGGCACCTTTGCAGCAGAAATCCACTTATCTGTTATTTAAAAACAACAATTAATTAATTAGATTTTTGACCTACCCTTTACCATAAGATCCCAGGCCTAGTTACAAGGAAATATCCCCGTGGTTCCCAAACTACCTGCCCTCACTTGAAAATTGCAGTCTTGGCAGCCCATCTCATGGTTTTTCTACCTGCTGTGGCAATTCTAATGTGCTAGAAGCTATACGATTGTATTTTTATTGCATCTTTTATTTCTTACATTTGCACTGTATTATAATCTGAAATCTGTAATTTGAATTCTGTACGAACCTGAATAAAGCTGGTGGTCCATGGACCACAGTTTGGGAAATACCCACTTATTCAACAAGTAGAGCTGTTTGGACGTTGGTTACCTGCAGCTTGGACAACCAAAATTGCTCAAGGATGGTGTAGTTCACCATTCATGCAGCAAAACACATATATTTGCTAACTGCTTAGGACTGTCTGTGTGGCACCTGACATTTCAGGTGGGCTTTACACAATGCTTCTCCTCCTAGGTCAAACTTTGCCAGTCTAGTGCCCGTTACATGTTTTGGACTACAACTCCCATAAGCCCTAGCCACCACAGCTTGGGGGCTGATGGGAATTGTAGTCCAAAACATCTGAAGAGCACAGTGTTGATGAAGACGGTCTTAAGTCTTTGAGGCATAAATGGTGTGGGGGGGGGACTAGAGGGAGCAGAACTCTCCCTGGTCAAGTAACCCTCCTTCCCATTGCCACTGCAGGACCCTTATGGCTACTTAAAGGAAAGGCACTTTCCACAGACAGAATAGCGCTTTTTCTTTATTTCCAGCAGAGCGAGCGAGAGAGAGAGCAGTTCCCTGTGGGCTCATGTCTGTCCAATGGTGACAGAACTGGAGTAGGGAAGATTTTTAGCTCCCTCAAAATCAATAGGAGCTAAGCCGACCAGGTGAATAAACCAGGCAGGGCTCCTGAGTGTTTAACAGTTGTATAAAAGAGGAAATTTCCACAGGTGGATCTTGGCACGCCAGTTCCACCTGCTGAAATTCCTTTTTCTGTACAACTGTCACATTCACAGTACTAGGGATGGAGGAACCTGCCAACTCAGTTTCTTTCCATGTCTTGTTTCTCCAGTCTTCAGTTCTGTTCTCCAAATTACTGCATCAGTTTGCAATGTATGCTTTCAAAGTCTCCATGAAAATTTGTCTGCATTTTAGTGCAAATTTCTCCCAATAGACACATTTCTGTATGCAATTTTGCGTGATATACACATTATTTAAAGTACCGTATTTTTTGCTCTATAAGACTCACTTTTTCCCTCCTAAAAAGTAAGGGGAAATGTGTGTACGTCTTATGGAGCGAATGCAGGCTGCGCAGCTATCCCAGAAGCCAAAACAGCAAGAGGGATTGCTTCTTTCACTGCGCAGCGATCCCTCTTGTTGTTCTGGCTTCTGAGATTCAGAATATTTTTTTTCTTGTTTTCCTCCTCCAAAAACTAGGTGCGTCTTATGGTCTGGTACGTCTTATAGAGCAAAAAATATGGTAGTTTTCCCCAATATAATACATGCTATATACTAATATATGCATTTTATTGCACATTTCCCCCCAATACACACATTTCTGTACACATTATTTGGTTGGAGAACCACACCACAAAATTCAGGAGATGTGTGAATTTTGAAGGATAACTGCTTTTCGGTTCATATATTTTTCTGGAAAGTGCAAATTGGGGAGGTTCACATTGAAATTCTAAGCAAACCTTCTATTTTGGCCACCCTGTACTGGGAGCTTCAGAGAAAATATTGCATTGTTTCTCTTTTAGAAAATTCTTACATGTGGCACAGAGCTCTCTCTCTCTCTCGCACACACACCCCAAATTTGCCCCTTGTGTACCTGCCCCCATTTTCATTTGGGGGAGGGTGGGTTTCACTACTGCTTTAAGCTGAGGAGAGGAGTGGAAGCTACCACCACAGCTCTGCCCTGAAACTATTTAGTTGGCCTTGACAACTGTGCTGTGTGCCTTGGCTATGAAGAATCAACATGGGCAATAAAGCTAGCAAAATGACTGCTAAGGCTAACAAGCAGGGCCTTTGCGGTGGGAGCTGGAGAGGCCAGGTTACCTGAAAAGAAAACCCTGCTTCTAGCAATACCTTGGTTTCAAGGTTGCCAACATTTCAGCCAGTCCCAGTGCTCTGAACAAGTGAACTGACGTGCAGCAGGCATTAGCAGAGGAGCTACCATTGATCTACATGCTATGAAAAGCCTCACCTGCTGTTCTCTTGCAAAACCAATCTACTTTCAAAAGGCACAAGAGCACAGCTTGCTTTTCTGGTCAGTTGACAACAATTCTGTTCTGATTATGACATAACTTCTCAAGTTTCCCTCCCGGAGTACCAAATTTATTTCATGCAGTTACTAAACACTTAATCTTGAAAACAGAACTGAGATAATTGTGTGTGTTTGATTCAGAGAGAGAGAGAGAGAGAGAGAGAGAGAGAGAATATCATTGCCCCCTGCTGGACAAAAGAAGGAATAGTTAGGCTCTTATAATCTCAACTGGAAAAATATTTTGAATTTCCAGAGCAACAGCGAGAAGATTTCTGCAACTCGTCATTAATGGTGATGTCACACAAGCAATATCCCATTTCCAGGCTGCAGCCAAATTCACCACCTCCGTACCTCAGTCTCCCCTTCTGTGCTTTAACACCTGGCAATCTAAACTGCATGGGATGACATAATCATCGTGCGCTACGTTTTATTGCCGTTGCCAAGCGAAAGCTAATGAGGTGGAACGGGGACAGCATCAGGCTTTATATTTATTTGAACAATTTATTTCCCAAGGTGGCATGCAAGAAACATTAAGCTATGTTTTAAAGAAACCACGGCAAACAGCAGCAACTTAAACAAAGCATTCAGGATCCTTCCCAGTTTGTGGTAAAATGGCGGCAAGCAGAGAGTTCCACTGGAGGAGGTCCATGGAGACTGGTCCATAAGGCACTGCCCCACCAACCTCAGTTTGCCCTCAGCCAGGCCCTATACTACCTATCTGCCTTTTTACTGGCAACCAGTCCAGCGGGCAGCTCTGTCTATCATTCACTCTGGCGCCACCTACTGCTGGACTCCCTGCCTCCCACCCTACCAGTAGCAATGGGTTCCAGCCACCACTGGAAGCTCTGAGATGGTCTTTGCCTGAGTCCCTCTCTTTTCTTCCCACTGGGCAGTTGATGACTGATGACTCAGTGAATAGGCAGCTGGAGCAAACTCTGGAGTAATCTTCACCTTACCCCTTCTCTCTCTCCTGCAATAATATAGCATGTGTCCTCTTCCTAGATCAGGAATAGGCAATATGGTGCCCTCCAGATGCTGTGGGCTCTTAATTTTGATCAGCTCTGGCCAGTATAGCTCATAACCAGGGACTATGGGAATTGTAGTCCAAAACATCAGGAGAACATAACGTTGGCTACCCTAGCCCCTAGGAGGGCTATTTTTTAGTTGCATCTGCCTTAATGCTAACTGGGTGAACACACTTATTAGTTAAAGATGGGGAGGAGATTGCAGAATGCGTTATACTACTTCAGCTGCATGGGGGAATCACACTTTTCAATGCTCTCCTACTTTTTATTATTATTTAAAAACCTCTCTGTGAGTAGAAAAAAAGCAGAGTGGATAAGTCTGGAATTTTTCTAGCATATGTATATGTCAGGGACTGGGCAGATGAGGAGGAATGGTGGAGACAGTCTGCCCAGGAGCCTTCCAGAGAGGAGGAAGGGGCTGATAGTATAGATCTAGAAGAGTGGTTCGACACAGGTCACAACCCAGAAGAAGGAAGAAGTTGGGAAATAATGGAAGATGAGGAGCAAGAACCAGGTAGCACAGAACAGGCAGAGCCTGAGCAGTGGCTGGCTGACACAAGCTGTCGCTGGAGAGTACCCCAGAACCTGTTCTATCACCCCAAACCAGGTGTTCATTGAGAATGGCAGAGAAGAGGGCTCAGAGGTGGGTGGCACTTGACAGCTGCCATAGGAGGGAGGAGGAGTCTGATGAATAGGGAAGTACAGAGAAGAGGAAGTGGAGCTTCACTCGAGGCAACGCCGGATAATGAACAGTGTGGATGGAATTTTGTCCTGGTAATTCTAATAATAAAAAGGAACTGAAAAGTTCACTTTTTCTCAGTCTCTCTGCTTCATTGGGCAAGCAGCCAGTAGCCAGTAGCAGCACCCCAACAGTATATAGTTTTCTACTTGCAGGAAGTATTTACACGGTGAACTATCTCCTCCCCACAGTCCACTCTACCACCTTTGGCATTCAACACCCTACCACAATCCATTCTTTCGGAGGTGTAGAGGGGACCTAGAAAAAGGTAGAAGAATCATCTAATTGTAGACCTGGAAGGGGCCATGACAGTCATCTAGTCCAACCTTCCAGGAAATGCAGGAATCTTTCACCCAACATGGGGCTCAAACCCACAATGCTGGTATTAAGAGTTTCCAGCTCTACAACTGAGCTGTGAGGAAGGGTGTTGCATTTTCAATTTTCCCCTAGCAGAAGAAATCTTCCAACAAGCACAAACCAACACAGCGGGGAGCAGGCTAGGCCAGAACCTCCCTAATTATAGTTGTGGTTGTTTCTTTAACTTACAGGGAGGGCTTTACAAATGAAGAAACCGAGGAAGTATTCAAAAATGTGATGAATTCAGCTGAAGTCTGAAATGCTACTGCACATTTACCACCTCAGAATTCAGCCTCCTCAGATCTGCGGCATGTGCAGACTAGGCCTCAGTTCCAGCCAAGAGAGGTGTCTTATTGTTTAGAAGTGAACCTTGTAGTTCCAGAAATGACTAATAGTAAGCTGCTGTTACACAGAGTGGAGGGCAATCAACTCTGCACATATTCAGTGGCACTCTTAATTTTTTTTTAATAACTTGACATTGTCCAAAAAAGGGTGGAGCCCTTAGCTTGAGTTCTGAGCCATCAAGGTTAGATGCTTTGGTGTTCAGAGTTGCCAAATACAAATGGGGTCCATGCCCTTTTAACAGAAACAGGAATCACCTTATCAGGAATCACAGTTGACACACAGTTTAAAGAGACTTTTAGAAAGGCAACTTTTGGGTAATTGAATCTCATGTTCTGGAAAACTCAATTTTTGTGTGTGAAAAGTATACTTCATGTTGTATACCAAAGTCAAATTTGTGGGTTTGGGAAGAGGGCCTGGCAAATAAGATAGACTAAGGTTGACCTAAGATCATATTCAAAAATGAAAAGAACACTTTGGATCGGTTCCAGAATGTATTGGTGCAAGCATTTATCCGATGGACTGTGTTGTTTTGTCGTGTGGACCATCTGCATGCAAATAAGAATTCACCTGTATGTGGAAATGTTCCATGTGCTTGGGAAACAACTGAGATACAAGGGATTTAGTTTTATCACCCTTGCACATTTGTCCATCAAATAGGTGTGTGTGTGTCTAAAGATAAGGACTCTTGAATGTAAAGGCAAAGAGATGTTTTGATACGTGGTGGACATGCATCTAGTGTAGCACTTGTAAGCTTACTTGAGTGTTTTCACTGGACCATTATTATGGTGCATGTATTATGGTTTACATACTTTTTGTATGTTTCAATGTTTCTTCAACCTTTGCAGATCCAGGACCCACTTTACTGAATGTCACAGCAGATGTTTACCTCTGCCCCTGCCTCAGTTCTTTTAATTCTGGGAAGCCACATATATGGTCCTATAGGAAGAGATGGCAGGTGGCATAGCATAGCAGTATGTTTTTTTTTTTGCTCTACCTACTGATCTGAAATAAAATGTCCCTTTAAATCAATTTTGGATGTGCACACATCATACATTTAAAGAACAATACCCCCCTCAAATAATCCTAGGAATGGTAGTTTACTCCTCACAGAACTGCAATTTCCAGCACCCTTAACAAACGACAGTTGCCATGCTTTAGTTGTACAGTGTGTCTGTAGCCTTTGCACATGTTATGGGGTACTTTGCACTGTTGCCTCAGGCAGCAAAATATCTTGAGCCAGCTCTGCCTCAAACATTTCAGTCACACATGTTATCATCTGCTCCCCTCCTTTTACTCCCCGCTTCCATTTAATCAAAGCTCAACCCTGAAATTACTTTGGAAATTTTACTACATTTGCTTGCCACATTCAGATGTGAGTTATTTTATGTGTGGAGTATTCATCTGTGATGTCTGTAAGATTCTAGAAAAAGGGCTATGTTAGTTTAAATAAACAGAGTTTGCAGAGAACCAGGCATGATTTTGCATCCAACTCACTGAAACCTGATGTGTGTACTGTGGGGTCATTTCTAAAAGAAAGAGTTCCAGTTTAAGCCCATCTAGAAGCCCCAGCCTTTTCACTCCTAAAGGAATGCATGCAGCCTGTGGTTACTCAGGAAGTAGGGGGAATATATATTTGTGTGCTCAGGGGGCTTTCCCAGGAATACAACACATGTCAGAAATCTGAGCATTCAAACCTGGTTCTAGGACTGTGCTTTGGTGAAGAGGATCGACTCAAATTTAACTTAGAAAATCTGACTCTTCTCTTTCTCTCTTTCTCTTGGCAGAGACCATCCGCACAGCCACCCCTTTCCCTATGGTCAGCCTCTTTCTCGTCTTCACAGCATTTGTCATTAGCAACATCGGACATATCCGCCCCCAGAGGACCATCCTGGCTTTCGTTTCAGGAATCTTCTTCATCCTCTCTGGTGAGGTGTGGGGGAACATTCATCAGAGGGCAATTTATTCCTGGAATCTGTGTGCTAACCATGGCATTTGGGATAGCTAAATAAATCCTGTGTGGTAGTCTTCAGAGTGGAGCAGGGATAGGTCATGGCAACAGGGGGACTATAACCCTTGTAGTGGGGTGGTGGCTTCCGTTAAGAATTGACAAGCCACAGAGTAGCCTTTCGCAACCTTGTTCTGTGGGGATTCTTAACACGGGTGATGGCCCAAGCACAGAGGAGGTCCATAGTCCTAGGCCGATAGGAAGGAAAAGCACAGGCAAGGATCAGCACCTTGGAGAAGGGTCAAGGTGTGGATTTCAGGACCATGGTCAGCAATCATGCAGCTGAGCCAGACTGTATACATTACTGAGTCAATGCCCTGAAGCACCTAATAAATAGTTCCTCATAGCCTCGCTTAGCTACTACACCATATGAATGCTTCATTTGGCCAGTGAGGCCAAAGTTTTTATCCTGCAGCCATTGGCTGCTTCTTCTAGGCCCTGGGCTTTCAAGCTATGGGGATCTCTTCACAGAGATCTTCCAATCCTCTGAAATCTGTGGTCCAGCCTTTGGTGTCTGTGGCAGGGGTGATTCCTCAGGGTTCAGGGGAGGAGAGGTAGGCTGTAGTGACTGTAGCTCCACATGAGACTGTCATCATCTGAGGACTGTGTCTCTGAAGATTCCTAAGGTAAAGGGACCCCTGACCATTAGGTCCAGTCGTGGCCGACTCTGGGGTTGTGGCGCTCATCTCGCTTTATTGGCCGAGGGAGCCGGCGTACAGCTTCTGGGTCACATGGTCAGCATGACTAAGCTGCTTCTGGCGAACCAGGGCAGCGCATGGAAACACCGTTTACCTTCCCATCAGAGCGGTACCTATTTGTCTACTTGCAATTTGACGTGCTTTCGAACTGCTAGGTTGGCAGGAGCTGGGACCGAGCAACGGGAGCTCACCCCGTCATGGTGATTCAAACCGCCGACCTTCTGATTGGCAAGTCCTAGGCTCTGTGGTTTAACCCACAACGCCACCCAGGTAGTCTAGGGCTATTTTGGACCACAACTCCCATCACTTACCAGCTGACATGGCCTGCTATAGAGTTTAGAATGAGCACTCGCCTTTTGCCAAGGAAACCATTGGTCCACCTAGCTCAGGTCCAGGGAGCCTGTGGTCCTCCAGATATTGTTGGACACCCAGCATTGCCAATTAATGGAGATGATGGGAGATGTGGCCCAACAACACCTGGAGGGTCACAGTTTCCTCACCCCTGATCTCACTGGCAGCGGTTATCTAGGATTTCGGACAAGCATCATTCCCAGCCTCACCTGGAGATGCTGGGGATTGAATTTGGCACTTTCTGGTGCTCTGCCCCTGAGCTATCACTCTTCTCTCCAAGACAGCTTCAGCAATGCTCTCTTCAAACACCCTGAAGAAGCACCAATTAGAAAGGAGCTGGGAAAGGTAGCGATATGCCTTCCCTGTTACACCCTTTCTATGCCTCCCCCCACCAACACTTATATTTCAGAAGCCAGGAGCAAGGTCCTACCATTATTTTTTCTACACCCCAAATCCAAAGTCCAGCAGTTTCATGCCCGGCCCCACTCCCCGAGCCATATTAATAATTTTCTTATTATTCCAAGACTTCCTGGCATTCTTTCCATCCATCTTGGTAAAAGCAGAACTGAAAAATTACAGAATTATTACGATAAATCACCTTCTAAACCATCATCTCAAGGCAACTTACATATAAAATTTAAAAGTTTTTTTAAAAAAACCCATAAAGGGCAAATGCATTTAAAACAGACACTTGCTATAAAGACTCATTTATCCAGCTAGATATTTAGAAACTGGATGCTGGCTTGTACAAATGTGAAGTTTCTCTGTGTCTAGCTTTTCTCCTCTGATGCTTTTGCCTGAGAATTGCTAAAGCACCCACTGTATTTTTGCAAGAGAGGACGACAGGAAAAAAAACCCAGAATTGCCTCTGGCTTCCCTGCCCACCAGCTCCAGCAGTAAGCAGCCATCACTTCAGAAGGCAGGTGAGCTGGCGTTACTGCTGAGGCCCGGGGGGGGGGGGGACACACAACTCCCTGGCCAGCATGGGAGAAGGAGGAGATGAAGCGGAGGAATGGCAGCAAAGCAGGGAGCAAAGAGCTGCATCCTGCCGCATCCACCCTCCGCTTTTGTCACGCTCCAACTCAAGCATGACAGAAGTGCCAGAACACAACCGAAGCACAAAACGGCCTTTAGATTTATGACAAAAGCCCAGGTTTGTCCACTTCTGCCTCCTCCCTCAGACCATTTTGCTGCCATTGCATTCGCCAGTGCGGGAGGAGGGGGAAGAAGAGGGAAGCGGGCAGGGCAACCTTAGGCCCACATCCATACTGGGGTCCGGGGGGCAGGACCAGAGGAGGAGGAACAAATGGTGCTGCCTGCCTGTGCATATTTATTAAAACATTAATACAATAAGTAGCAACAAATACAGGTAGTAATAAAGCAGGGGGTCATAGTAGATGGCCAGCATGATGTAAAGGCTAGAGTGCTGGACCTGGGAGACCAGGGTTCAAATCCCCACTCAGCCACAAAGCTCACTGGGTGACCTTGGGCTGGTTGCTGCCTCTCAGCTTAATCTACCTCTCAGGGTTGTTGTGAGGGTAAAGTGGTGAGAGGAAGAACCATGAAAGCCACCTTGAACTTCTTGGAAGTAAAGGTGGGGTAAAATGTAATAATGAAATACAGGGCTGGTGCATCCCATTTCGTAGGGATGCGGGTGGTGCTGTGGGTTAAACCACACAGCCTAGGACTTGCCAATCAGAAGGTTGGTGGTTCAAATCCCCGCGTTGGGGTGAGCTCCCATTGCTCGGTCCCTGCTCCTGCCAACCTAGCAGTTCGAAAGCACATCAAAGTGCAAGTAGATAAATAGTGGAAACGTAAACGGCGTTTCCGTGCGTTGCTCTGGTCCGCCAGAAGCGGCTTAGTCATGCTGGCCACATGACCCGGAAGCTGTCCGCCGGCTCCCTCGGCCAATAAAGCGAGATGAGTGCCGCAACCCCAGAGTCGGCCATGACTGGACCTAATGGTCAGGGGTCCCTTTACCTTTACATCCCATTTCACCACTTCAGATGAAATGGGAAGCGCTGCTTTCCCCTGCCCCTGTCGCCACCACCTACCTTCTCCTGTCCTGCACCCAGCTGCATCTGAAGCAGCACTGCCACCGGCACTGATTTTGGGCAAGGGCACACTGATTTCAGGTGAGATTTCACTCCAAATCACACGAGATTTTGTGTGCTCCTCAAGTCCCCCCCCCCCAATTTCAGGCAAGATCTTACCACAAATGGACGTGATCTTGCCCAAAATTGGCACCAATGGCAGTAGCGCTTCTCCATCGCTAGTGGAGGCAGTGGGGCAGGTGGGGCACCCATGGGCGTGTCAACTGCAGGGTTTCTGCCTCCTGAAGCAGTAGCTTTACCCCGTATAATGGCTGGGCCAGTTCTGATAAAATATATAATAAAATAGTAACCCCCCCCCCCAAAAAAAAATTTCCAAAGCCTTGCAGAGCCAAATCAGTTCTACTTAGAGAATAAGTGTGTTTAATCTGTCATCTGGAGGGGTGGAGGACAGAGGGGCTATGGGGGCCAAGGCAGTGGGGCCAGGCAAGTGAGGCTGAACAAAAATGTTATAGTTCTAATTGCATGGCAAGGGAAGAATGGATTGTGGAAGGCAATTGTTGGAAGTTGGCTTTCTTCAGTTCAGATGATATTAAGAGTTGAAGAGCAATGGCTGCAAGGCAACCCCAGAAGTAAATTTGTGAGCAGCCGAAAAGGGCAGCACTGGGCCCTTAATGGGAAACAGAAGAGCGGCACATAGGCCTGTCTGTGATGCTGCAGCACAAGCACAGTACGGCACCGTGCTGCACTACTGAGCCAGCTGCATTTTAGCACTCTTTCTCTTTGTCACATGCTGCTACGACCAAGAAATGCAATGCAGGGTGAAGCTATGCAGCTGAAGGGGTGCAATTATGTAGATAGGAGCAGGCTTGATTTACAGTAGCTCTGGTTGTCTTCTATATGATATAATTAATAGACAGAAATGTGGGCATGCTGTTGACCAACACCACCCAACACATATAGTCTGAAAGGAACCCATAAAGGGGTGATGTGTGTGCATTTGTGTGTGTGTGTGTGTGTGTGTGTGTACATGCACACACTGCGGCTGGTTGCAGTGGCATCTCTGCTCTGAGCTAAATGTGGAGAGTGAGGTAGGTTTGTGGTACAACATAAGAACCGAGGGAGGTACCTTATACAGTGGTACCTCAGGTTACATACGCTTCAGGTTACAGACTCCGCTAACCCAGAAATAGTGCTTCAGGTTAAGAACTCTGCTTCAGGATGAGAACAGAAATTGTGCTCCGGCAGCGCTGCAGCAGCAGGAGGCCCCGTTAGCTAAAGTGGTGCTTCAGGTTAAAAACAGTTTCAGGTTAAGTACGGACCTCCAGAACAAATTAAGTACTTAACATGAGGTACCACTGTACTGAGTTTGATCACTGGTCCATGTAGCTCAATACTGTCTACACCAGGGGTCAGCAACCTTTTTCAGCCGTGGGCTGACCAGACCATGTGGAGGGCCGGACTATATTTTGGACAAAAAAAATGAATGAATTCCTATGCCCCATAAATAACCCAGAGATGCATTTTAAATAAAAGCATACATTCTACTCATGTAAAAACACACTGATTCCTGGACCATCCGTGAGCCAAATTGAGAAGGTGATTGGGCCGCATCTGGCCCCCAGGCCTTAGGTTGCCTACCCCTGGTCTACACTGACTGGCTGAAGCTCTCTCCCTGGGTCTCAAACTGAAAATGCTGAGCCCTACCTAGATATGTCAGGATTAGAACTGGGACCTTCTGGCGCTTGTGAAGCAGGGGCTCTGCTACTGGAGCTGTGGCTCCTCCCCACAAGTGAGGCCTTTATGAACAGCGGAAAATAACAGCCTCTTCCTTCCTTCCTTCCTTCCTTCCTTCCTTCCTTCCTTCCTTCCTTCCTTCCTTCCCACCCCTCTCCCTCTGTGCTCTTTCTGCAGGGCTCTCTCTGGTGGTCGGCTTGGTTCTGTACATCTCCAGCATCAATGACGAAGTGATGAACCGCCCCAGTGGCTCAGAGCAGTACTTCCAATACCGCTACGGATGGTCCTTTGCCTTTGCTGCTTCTTCCTTCTTGCTCAAAGAGGTACACTTCCCAGCATTTATTTATCTATTGCATTTTCATCCAAGGAGCTCAGGGTGGTGGACATGGTTCTCCCCACTCCCATGAGTCCTCACAACAACCCTGCGGTGTAGGTTAGGCTGAGAATTTGTGTGTGGCTGGCCCAAGGTCACCCAGGGAGATTCATGGCTAAGCGGGGATTCGAACCCTGGTCTCCCACCTCAAAGTCCGGCACTCTAACGGTTACACAACACTAGCTCCCACACTGCACTTCTTGCACATGTGCATGCGCAAACACACACACACACACATGCTCCTGACTCCCAATCTTGAATCACAGATTTAAATTTTGGCCAAGGGGTAAAGCAAGTTTTCCTTTGCTGGCCTCACAGGGCTTTTAAGGCCAGAAGGCAGAAAGGGTGTCCACTGTACTATTGCCAGTCCATGTCCTCATTAGGAATCTAACAAGTGAGACCACCACATCTCCTATTGCTCCTGTTTAGGGTTCCTGCCCGTCAAACCACCTAAGCGGGACAGCCCAGTCTTCCACTCCATCAAGTTTAAAGTTATTTTTATACTGGATCAGATTGTTACTATTAATGTTTGCTGTTTTTTTTTATATATTATTATTATTATTCTATGTATTGGAAGCCACCCAGAGTGGCTGGGGCAATCTAGCCAGATGGGCAGGGTATTATTATTATTATTATTATTATTATTATTATTATTATTATTATTATTATTATTATTTATTCTGTTTCTTCCACTACCCCTCAACTGCCACCAATATACTTTTATTTTATTTTAACTTCTGCAAACTTTGGAGTTTCCCCAAGCATGATGACACCCCCCCGCCCCCCATTATGGCTACAGGTTGGTTTCAGGGGACAATTTCAGTTTTGACTTTTGCTGCAACTTGACTAGGGATTATTAACAGGGCATCAGAGTACTGCATTACTCCTATAAAATATTCCCTCCCAGCTAGGGATGGGCACACGCATCAGTTTCGGTTTCTCTTTTTCAATGGTTTCAGTTTTCCAGATCAATATGCAATTACTTTTTAAATTTTTATTTTTAAAAGTCCACACTTGAGCAAGTACACACTTGAGCAAGTAGTTCCCCTTAATATCATGCATCTTTGTGTGTTTATTTCAGAAATATATGCACATTTATGCACACTTTCCCTCAAACGTACACATTTTTGTATATAGCTGAAGTTTGCACCACAAAATTCAGAGGTGTTAATTTTTGATGGCTACCTGTCCACATGTTGTTTGGGGAAGTGAAGGTTAGGTAGATTCCCATCAAAATACGAACTGAACCGAAATTCTCCCCTATATTCAGCAAAGTCTCTCAACCTGCAGTAAGGATACAGCAGTGAGCCACGCTGCAACAGCTACACTGTTGATTACTAATCTCTCAAGCCAACCTGAAACACATGACTAAAAACTAAGGATAACATTACAGCTGTGTTGCAAGCTACTGCCCCATGTTTGGTCAAACCCCAGGCTGCAGTAAGGTTCTACCTCTGGACAACATCTCTCAACAGCACTGTAGGACTGTTGCAAACTACTTAGAGGTTAAAATGTCCCCTGGCCTCCAGCCTTCTGTGTGAATGTTACTTCAGGGCTGCATTATAGCCAAAGCCTTTCCTAAACAGATATTATATTAGGTCCCAAAACATGAAGGGTTTTAGAGGGTAAGAAAATCCCTGAATCTGAGATTGGCACATCTCCCTGACAGGAGAGACTCGCTTTTAACAGGATAGACTCGCTTTTAGTCATACCCAGAGGAGGCCCACTGGCATGGCTAACTTAAGTTCTACTTAAAATTAATGGACCTATCTTGACACAACCCAAGTCTCCTTGTCTATGACAAGAATTAAAGAAGGGGCTCTACAAAATATTTTTTAAAAAACCTCAAGTCTACCTTTTCCAGCTGGCAATGTGAACCACATTTGCTTTGGAATTTATATTAGCAAAAAAAAAATCTTTAAATGTTTCACACTGAATAAGAATTGCATTAAAAAGAACAGGAGCTCTTTCGTCTTTGCTGCTACCTTTTGGAGTTTTGCTGTGTGGGTGGGTGGACACAGTGATGCCCAATTCCAGTTGCATTAACATTTTGGATGTTATCCACTTATACCTATGGGCAGCTCTTACTTTCACTTTTCTCTGAGGACATTTAAAAATAAACTCAGTAGGAACCAGGAAATTACATGTCCAGACAAAAATGATGTCCTTTTTATCTCTTTGTGCCTCTTTCTCCATCATCTTTTCATGCATTTCTCTCCAGCAAGGAGGGAAACAGAGCAGAGAGCGGTTCTTGCCTTCTTTCACACCTGCCCGAGCAGCAGAGTTTTGAAGTTTCCCTAGTTGTTTCAGCCACATTCCCCTCGCCCCTTGCTCCTTTCAGCCAGCCAGACCATTCCACACACACACCCAAAAACACCTTCAGTTTTTCCTGCCAACTGATTCAGTACAGTGGTACCCCGGGTTACATACGCTTCAGGTAACACACTCCACTAACCCAGAAATAGTGCTTCAGGTTAAGAACTTTGCTTCAGGATGAGAACAGAAATCACGCTCCGGCGGCGCGGCAGCAGCAGGAGGCCCTATTAGCTAAACTGGTGCTTCAGGTTAAGAACAGTTTCAGGTTAAGTCCGGACCTCCAGAACGAATTAAGTACTTAACCTGAGGTACCACAGTATTCTGAAGCTACTGGGTTGGAAGGGATTCCCCTTAAGTTTTGCTTGTTTGTTTGTTTATTTGCTTGTTTGCATTCTGTACTTCTACAAATACTGGGCTTTCAAGCATGCTAATACTTCCTATTGTGCATGGATGATTCTGTTTTGTCCTCATAAAGACTGGCACTCACCCCCCCCAAAAAAAAACATTGCTAAGAGAAATGTCGGTGCATAAGCTAGCCCTGACTCTCCCAGTAATTCAGCAGCAGCATAAGACATTGGGCCAAGCTGGACATGACTATGGCTGGGGGAGATATTTGATTCAGTTTGCATTTAAATGTGACTCCACCTAAATTGCGCTTTCAGAAACAGCAACTGCACTGAAACACAGCCATCCAAAATTCGCGTGATTCCGGAATTTTGCAGTGCACTTCTCCAGCCAAATAATTTGTACAGGAGTGGATTTACTAGGGTAAAGTGTGCATAAAAATGCATATTTTAGTGCAAATAACATACAAAAAAGCATTATATTAGAAAAATTGCTTTGCCAAAACATGTAAATTAGGAGAAAGCCACACTAAAATGTGGGTCAGTTTTCATGAGGACTCTTTCTTTCTTTCTTAAATACAAATTGATGAGGAAAAGTGATGAGAAAATAGAATAAAAGAGAAGATAAAACAGTGAATAAAACTAACCAGGATAGATAAATGAAACCCTCTTATATGAAGGCAGCATATTTCTATGTTCCAATTGCTGAGGAGTAGCAACAGGGGATAGATATCACCCTCCTCACCTGCTTGTGAGTTTCCTAGTGGCATTTACTTGGCAGCTGTTGAAAACTTGATCTGATAATATAAGGCAGTTCTTACAGTTTAATTGGTGGGGTGGGGGACAGGATATTTCAGTGCCGATTTCACAAGCACACATCCTCCAGGCTTGAAGAAGGCTTTAGCATAGTGCCTCTAGTGGGCCTCCTTCTAGGCTAGTGGGGCCCCCAATTGGTGCCTGAGAATTGCCACTTTAATTTCCCATATTGCTCCCTATCTCTGAGGCACTGTGGAAAATTAAAATGGTGGCCATTTGTTGCTGAACACAGGGGTTGGGAGTTGAAGGATCTTCAATACACGTTGAACAGAAACCATGAAGGAAGTTCTTGGTATGTTTGGCATGAGTCAAACATCTATGGGCTAGGATGATCATGCCCACTTACAAATAGCTGAGTATCATCACAGTGACCAGCAGAATGCTTTATGGCCTTAAGTCTACACAAGCTTCAGTGTTACTTGTGCATGTGCGCATTCCAGAGCATGACTCCTCATGCCCTGAAGGCATCCTTGAGTGGGATGAAACTAGATGCAGTGAATCACAGGTGAGCTACAACGAGCGACATGAGTTACAGACATAACACATGCACACACATTTATTTGTTTATTACACTGTGGCCCCACTTTCCATCCAAGGAAGTCAAGGGGGCCTGCATGGTTCTCCCTCTTCCCATATTATCTTCACAGCGTGGTGGTAGGTTAGGCTGAGACACTGTGGTTGCCCCAAGTCCACCCAACAGACTTCAGGGCTCTGCGAGAATTTGCACCCTGGGCTCCCAATACCTAGCCAAGCACTGTAACCGCGACACCACAACATACTGGCACCATAACTTGTGAGACCATATGGTTGCATCTAAGGGGTATGTCTTGTTCTTGATATTTCCCTCTGTAACGGCTCTTTGCAGGGCGCAGGGGTGATGTCTGTCTACCTCTTCACCAAGCGCTACGCTGAGGAGGAAATGTACCGCCCTCACCCAGCCTTCTACCGGCCACGCCTGAGTGACTGCTCCGACTACTCCGGCCAGTTCTTGCACCCCGAAGTGTGGCACCGTGGACGTAGCCCCTCCGACATCTCCAGCGACGTTTCCATCCAGATGACTCAGAACTACCCACCAGCCATCAAGTACCCTGAACATATGCACATATCCACCTCACCTTGCTAGACGCACCAGAGAACGAGCTGGACAAGGAAGCCAGCTTTCGCTTGCAGACTATATCGTTCTACCCCAACCTGCCTAGGAGACTCCCCTACCAGTGTGGGTTGTCTTCCCCTCTCTAAAGACTCTTTACCACCTACTCTGCTAGAAATGTCCTCCCTCTCTCTCTCTCTCTCTCTCTCTCTCTCTCTCTCTCTCTGGTGGGAACTATTCAACCAACTTTTGAGATTGCCGGTGCCCCCCTCACCTCCCCTTCCGCCCTCTTGGAAACTGTCCTTATTTCCTTGCTTCCCTGGGAAACTACCAATTTGAAAAGCCCACCCCTCAAAACTCAAGTCATGCACACACCCTGTTCATTCTCCACAGAGCAGCGGAAAGAAGAGATATAGCTCCCAGTTCAGTTCTGCTGCCTCAGAATACTTCTCCTTTCACTCAGGTGGTTGGAAACCTTAGTGGGAAATAACTCGTGAAGCATGTTCCCCTCAACCTTCTCCCTGAAGAGGTTTCGACAGCAAGCAGGTTCAAAACCATCTGCATTTTTCAGATCTTGTGAGAGGAAGATGCCCAGAAACCATTTTCTCCCATCAATCCAATTCCTGAAAGGAGAGGGCTCATTGCCAACATCTCCCTCTGTCAAAACAACAACGAAGAAACAAAACTAGCTTGACAAGAAGTAATTGCTTTACCATTGTCATCATTCTCTAGTTTCCTGACTATAAACGACATCTCCTTGACATTTTTACCTCCATCCTTCAAAAGCCCTAATTATTCAGGCTTATCTACCTGACAACAGCCATCCTTCCATCCCAGCTTCTTAGGTGATGACAGGAAATACATTAGACTGCCATCTTGGTTCAACCAAAAATGACCAGGTAAAATGTAGTGCTATATTTTCCATTCCCCTTTTCATCTTGCCGGTTTGTGACATAGCTCTACAAATACTGCTATGCTTATTTGCCTCAAAACAACTAGCCCTGAGAGAAATACTCTATTCAGTTTATTTCTACCAATATCTCAATCTCAGTCAACCAAATTATAGCATGGAACTGTTCCCTTGCCGTTCTTCTGTGCCCTAAATGTCCTCCTCCCTCCCCAACACACACACACAAACCTGCTCCCTCTGTGCCTCATTCTTGCCTTCTAGGTTCTTACAGGAAATGACTAATCATCATTTTTGTATGCCCACAAATGACCAGCTTGGGCACCAATCCTGTAGGTTTCATTATTCTCTCAAGCACTTCCCCTTGGAACCCAACAGCAAAGTGCTGCACCACCATTTGGGGTTGGCTAAAATAAGGCCTTTTCCTGTCAGGAAATGTGCACGCCCCCACTCCCGTTTCTGTTCTTATTGTTGAAGAAAAGAGTCTGACATCTAAATTTTCTTCCAAGATATCGTACCATTTGCTTTCTTCCTGGCTCCACCTCCTGGCTCTTTCACCACCTTTATTTTTGTCAGCGTTTCAGAGAAGAACCCAATGTATTATCTGAAAAGACCTTTTTTAAAAAAAAAACGGTGCCCCTACAAATGAGACAACTAAAACACAATTATGGAGGGGTGAGGAAATAACTGTGTCTTCCAGCCAACAATGCCTCAAATATTCCCACCCCATCATTCAGTTGTCCATCAGCAAGGGGCCACGGCCATGTCATCGTGGTGCAAATGGAAACTCTTAAGAACTCCAGATGACTCTTTTTTAAGCATGTTCCCTTCAGTCATGATGATGCCACCTGGGGTTTATGAGGCTAAAGACTCAAGGGGAAAGGAAGAGAGAAAGAGAGAGAGAAGGAGGGAGGGAGGGAGGGAGAATTTATTATCCAGCTGTCAATCATCTACCACACTAGGGAGTAAAATTTGAACCCCTGTTTCCTTTCCCTTCCTATATTTCTCTTGGTTTTCCTTTGTTTTGACTTAACAGCTTATATTTTCTGCATCAGTTTCTTCTCGTCTTACTTTTATTTTTGTTTCGTTTGCGTAACAGTTTTTTCCCCATTTCCTCACTCACTCCTGTGTGAGTTTTTTTCCTTTTTGTACCCTTCTTAATTTTTTTCTTTTCACAACATTTCACCTTCTTGGGCTTTCTGAATTATTATTTTTGGATTGCTAAACACACACACTCATTTCCTAAGGATTCAGTGTGCATAATTCTCTAGTTTTCCTCTGCTTCTTCCTTTCCCCCGCCCATCTCATTTAATTCCTCTTAACATTTTGTGCATTCCCCACCCCCACCCCTTTCATTTTGAAACTGTCTCTTTCCTTTCCAGTTCCTCTCTCTATAATACTCCGCTGCGCCTTTGCAACTCCAGCTCCTGCATATGGATACTCTGTGGTTCAACCAAAGAGGGAACATGGTGCAGGAAAAAAAGAAAGGCTGACATGAATTTTGAGTAGAAGAGGGATGCTGACAGGACACACAAAAAGTGGGGGGAGGGGAGGAAGCTGCTGAAGAGGGAAACCTGAACGGAAGGAGTATGGGAATGGGGAGGGAAATAAAAAAAGGGGGGGAAGGAATGTGGTGGAAAAATTGTAAGAGGAAAATGGCAAAGAAAAAAAGGGATATTACTGGATGTAAGATTGAATAGAAAGAGAAGGCTTGAGAGGGAAATCTTGCGGTGTTTCTGGCTGCTCAGCTCAAACTATTTTCACTCTCCCTGTAAAATTTAATCCTGCTTTACCCCCCCCCCCCCAGTTTTGCTTCAGCTACAGGAAAAGGCTGTTGCTCAGTGAGGTAAATGAGCCTACTTTTCAGGCAGAAGACCGCAGTATCAGTCTAAGGGGAGGCGGGGTGGCAGCTGCCCCCCCCCCATCAAGTAAAACAATAGAAGTACTTAACTGACCGATCACATTGGTCCTGCCCCCTCCCCAACAAAAGTTCTGCCCACCCAACAAAGTCCTCCCCCCCCCCCCAAAAAAATGTTGGCTATGCCCTGGTAGGACTGGAAGTCTTCCTGCCTGAAATTTTGTTGCCCGTTGATGCAGGGCATCAGTCTTCAAGCGGTGGGTTGGGCACCTACTACAGAACCACAAGCTGATCTAAAGTGGGTTGAAACTTTGGCACGACTGCCATACAAATATATGGTAAAAAAGAAGAAGAAACTGGGCCTCCCAAAATCCATGTTTGGTTGAAAGATGGGTCCTAAGTTTGAAAAAGCTGGAGGCTACTAGTATACTGACCTAGATGGACCAAAGATCTAACTTGAGCTAAGGAAGAATTAGTGTTTTCTCCCTCTCTTTCTTTCTGCCTGTCACCAGCCTCTTTTCCTGTCACACTGTAGTAAATTGAGTGATGGGAGAGGACTTCCGCTCCTGTCCTTTGCAGGGGAAAAGGTGGGGCAGGAAATGACATTCTTGTTAGACTGGGCTAGTCCCACCCCGTTTCCCCTGGGGCATTCAAAGGTTTAAGGAACGGCATTCTGTGAGGCACAACGGGAAAAAGTTTCACTGTGTTTGCAGGCAACATTGCAATATGGCTTCCTGTGAAGAGGTGTCATGCTAATGCATGGATTTCCTCGTGGCACTCCCCCCCCCAGTCTTCCCAATCTGAAGCAAGTTTTAGCACCCACTATGTCAGAATTCCCTTGAGAAAAAGATGAATTATCCTTGGATGCTATAAATGCAATCACAACATGGACCCATCTTACACAGAGGGAAGAGAAGGCAGCAAGGACTTTTGAAGGGTGAGGAGCAGATGCTCTCGTGCCATAGCTATGAAGAGGGATGAGAAGAAAGATACTGCTGAATCAGCTTTAGACAGAGAGAGAGAGAGAGAGAGAGAGAGAGAGAGAGAGAGAGATTCTGATTCTCTTTTTCCGCATGTCCCCTCCTCCTCCCACTGCAGAGTCAGCACCAGCTGCAGTTAAGTTCACCTTCATGCATTGCTTAGGAAATCAGAAGCCAGCACTGGTTTCTGATTTTCCTGCCATCTATCAAGCAGTCTATCTACAGCATCACCATATTTGCACTCGACCGCATCTATTCTTTCAGGGGTCCACAATCATCACCTATTGCAAGAGAGCGCCCCCTGTTTCAGTGAGTAACCCTTCACTTCTGGGAGTCGCTTCTGTGCCAAAGGAGAGTTAGGGATGAGGTGTCGTCTCCAAGCCAGAAGGCTGTGGAAGGAAGTGATCCATCCCAGCACTGTATGCAATCCTACAAATTAATGCTTTACAAATAACATGTTTCTGGTCCACTTGACCTCATCGAGCTAAGGAAACACTGTAGTGACAGATAGCCTACACTTCTGTTTCCCATTTGGTGGCAAGACCACTGTGGAGGTAGAGGGAGCTCTATTTGGTGTGAAGGGAGTTGGTCTCACTCTCTCTGGCCACCGTAATAGAACCATAGAATCATAGAGTTGGAAGAGAACCCCAGGGGTCATCTAGATCAACTAGTTGTTATGCAGGAATCTCAACTAAAGCATCCATGACAGACACCTCTGCTTAAAAACCTCCAAGGAAGGACACCAGGTCTGTTCTGACCAAGTCAGAACAGAGCACAACTATTACTTCCCTTGATCAGGACACCATAGTTCTGTTGCTGCAGCCTAGAATAGCATTAACTTTTTTTTTGCTGCATGTTAAGCTTGTCGTCTAGTCAGACCCCAAGCTCATTTCACATGTACTACTGGCAAGTCAGGTGTCCCCCATCTTATATTGGTGCAGCTGGTTTTTCCTGCCTAAGTGTAGAACCTGGCCTTTGTCTCTGCTGAAGTTCATTTTGTTAGTTTTGGCCCAGTTCTCCAATCTGTTAAGGTCACCTTGAATCCCGATTCTGTCTTCTGCAGCATTGGCTACTGCTCTCAGTTTGGTATCATCTGCAAATTTGATGAGCATCCCCTCAATTCCTCCACCCAAGTCGTTTATAAAGAGGGTGAACAACAATAGGCCCAGGACAGAACCCTCTGGCACTCCACTTGTCACTTTTTCCAGGGTGATCAGGAACCATTAGTAAGCACTCTTTTGGTTTGGTTACTAAACCAGCTACAAATCCACTTAATACTCGTCCAGTCCACATTTTACCAGCTTCTCTGCAAGAATATCATGGGGGACTTTGTCAAAAGCCTTACTGAAATCAAGCTAAACTACATCCACAGCATTCCCCTGATCTACCAGGCTTGTAACTCCATCACAAAAAAGAAAGAAATGAGATTCATCTTGCATGACCTGTTTTTGAGAAACCCATGCTGAGTCTTAGTGATGATAACATCTTTTTCTAAGTGCTCACAGACCAACTGTTTCTTCCCTGGTACTGATGTCAAGTTACCTAGGTCAGTAGTTACCTGTGTCTTCTTTCCCCCCCTTTTTGAAGATAGGTACAACATTTGGCCGCCTCCAGTCTGCAGTTGGGTTGTACCAATCTTAGCCCTAAATCTATAATTTGAAAATTAGGGGGAGAGAAGAGAAGGTACTCACTCCTCAACCTTCCATTAATCCCATAATAAGTCCCACCCCATTATTTCCAGTTGTCCAATGCACTCAATCATTGCTGCCCTTGTCAAGCTATATTGAGTTTGGGAACCTGTGTTTCATCTGTTGTTGTTGTTGTTGTTGGGATATTTATTTATTTATTTATTTACCGGTATTTATTTATTTATTTGCAGGGGGAGGGAAGCTCTGGAAATGCAAGCAGTTGCTCAGAAAGCAGATGGGTGCAACTTTCAGGACTGCTGCCACTCCTGTCCCTCCCTACTAGGGCCTCAGGTTTTTTGTTTTTTGTTTAAATAACTGGACTGTTGTGAGCCAAGCTTCCATAGCAATACCAGATCAGGGAGGTGGTGGCTCCATAAATGTAGAGATTTAACGAAAATGGCAACTCAGAATGCAGGAAGGAAGGAATAGAAAGGATGGCTTCTGATTCCAAAGTGCAAATAAAGAGAGGAAAGCAGAGCGTGTGGCTCAGAGGTCTGGTCAGGTCAGCAGCAATAGCCATCGCCAAGCAGCAACGTAGGTGCAGTGATGATGGCTTCTTGTAGGAGTTCAGCTTTGCAGCTAACGGTTGTAAGGTATCAGTCTCCTCTTTTTTCCATATTCCAAATAGATTTGATAGGCATGGAAACCTCCTTGGAAATCTGCTTGACATAGGACCCCCAATTTTTCCTTTGCAACTGGATATCTCCGTGGGGCTGGGGCTGTGCAATAAATAAATAATAGCCTAAAATGGGAGGCAGAGAGAGAGAGAGACGGGGTGTGAGGAATTTATAGAGGTCATGGGGCAACTGCAAGCAAAGTTGCCAACTTTCCACGTGGTCACTGTAGTAGTGCTTTTAACAGCAGTTTGATATACAGACTTTAGCAGGTGATGGTGTCAAGTCTCCAGGTTTTGAAAAGCATTATTTGCTCATTTTTGCAAATCAGGTTGATGCTCAAGGTATGAGAGCAAGCCAGCCGATGGTGCAGCAAGGTTGTAGACAGGAAAACAAAGCAGGCCCAGGTTGGCTTATGGGCCCTCAGGTTTCCTGACCCAGGTCACCATCAGACAAAGCAGATATTGAACCATCCTCTTGGTTTGTTTTCACAAAATTTGTGCAGAGGTTCTATGACGTCGCCATCAAGTTGTTGTTACCCTGGTCTTCCCATTGCAGTTTTCCACCACTGCTCTTACAATTCAGAAACAAATGTAATGAATGCAACACTCACCAACTTAACTTCTTACTGCTCAACCCTATGCATGTTTCCTCAAAAGTAAGTCCCACTAAGTTCAGTTGGAATTACTTCCCTAGTAAGTAGGCTTAGAACTGAAGCCCATTGCATTCAATTAGACTTATTTCTGAGCAGACTTCTAACATCATCATCATCATCATTATTATTATTATTATTATTATTATTATTATTATTATTATTATACCACCATTCATCGGAAGATGGCAGAGTGGTTCACAACACAAAAATACAAAATGAGAACACAAATTACATTAAAAAAAAAAAACCAAGACAGACTGATAACCCACCCTCCCACAAACACATTTAAAAGGACACAGAAAGTTAATCAGCCCAAGACTTGGTTAACAGAACTGTACTATAAATCAAATCTGAATAAATGTGCATATAAGGCGGGGGTGGGGGAATGGGCTGCATCCAATTAGTCATATTCAGAGATGACCCGCTGAAATTAATGGGCATTACTAATGTAGGTCCATTAGGTTCAGCCGGTTTACTCTGACTACAACCTAGTTAACGGTAAAGGGACCCCTGAGCATTAGGTCTAGTCGTGACCGACTCTGGGGTTGCGCGCTCATCTCACTCTATAGGCTGAGGGAGCCGGCGTTTGTCCACAGACAGCTTCCGGGTCATGTGGCCAGCATGACGAAGCCGCTTCTGGCGAACCAGAGCAGCGCACGGAAACACCGTTTACCTTCCCGCCGGAGCGGTACCTATTTATCTACTTGCACTTTGACGTGCTTTCGAACTGCTAGGTTGGATACAGCCTAATACAAATTCTGTTTTTACATGATGTTAATCAGGGACAGCTTTTTTTAGTCAATCAAAATGTTTTAATTGAGTTTACCTGATTGACTGAGCATTGCAGCCCTAGTTATAAGCATGTTATTTAAAAGTAACACACTTGAACTTATGGAGTAGGGAGGGGAGGAATGCTGTTCCCTACACCTCCTCCCAAAGTATTATTTGATAAAATATCCCCCGTTCAGGATGCTCAATTTTCTAAAGGGTTATGGTGGCTGTTGTTTTTAATGCTACCAATCATACATCTCAAGACGATTCACGATTGAACGCAGGATCATATTACAGCAAGGAAAACTGAAGCACAATCCAATGTATGTTTACCCGGAAGGAAGTCTCACTATGTTCAGTGAGGGCACACCCCCAGGTATGTCTGCATTGGATTACAACATAAGGCATGTTTTGTTTTTTGTTTTTTAAAAAGTATTGCAGGGTGTGAGTGGACTTCTCATACATCAAGAAAGTGTCAGTGGACTAGGAATCATGGCCTCAGCAACTATTGCTCCATTCTGTATGGGCAACCACCTGTGTCTCCATCCATTGCAGTACAAGAGGCAAAACGCTCCAGCAGGAGAACCTGTCCCTAGAGATGCAGCAATGCGGGGAAAACTTCAGCTATGCATTTCTTGAGTGTCATGAAGCTCTTAAAGACACAGGAGTTTGTCCACTAAAATTAAGGCAACTGTCAGCTTCTCGGTAATCTCTGTCCCACTTCACACTTATTTCACACGGACGGCTGAGATGATCGCCTAAGGTGAAGTTGTTCGCTCCTCACTGCAAAATCACCTTTGCATAATTCAGACAACACACACTTTATTTATTATAAAGGATTTATACGTCACCTTTCTGATACCTATGTAGTATTACTCAAGGCGGCATCACTTGAGTTCTTTTGACGGGTGACTCAACCACCCACCCACCCCACCCTGATTGAATGTGTGTACCAAATCCACTGGGGGGTAAACATTGCTCTGAGATGATAGGAAAGGTGTATCAATCTTGTCTGGTATCGAATGGCTCATTCACACAGGCAAGCGAACCCTTGCAGTCATCAAAGGATAGACTTGCCCTCTACACTCCTCCATTGATCCAAGTTGATATGTGTTCCTCTCCCTGCGAGCTGAGGCTATTCTGGGGGAGGAAGGGAAACCATAGAGAAAATGTAGCAAATTCCCTTTAGGTAAGGTTGGTGGGCCTGCCTCTGAGAGGCTTTCTGTGCCTTTAAGAGTAGAAAAAGCCACACCCGGTAAGAATTTCTCTCCCATGCAAGCCTTGAAGGTACAAGCGGATTCTGAGTCTAGGTCTGGCAGCCCTGCATTTGGGGCTCTCTGTTGAACCAACAGTCATGCTAGAAACCAGAAAGAGTTGAGAGCAGCGAGGGAAAACATTTTGCTTTTGCCGTTTTAAGTAATCTGCCATCTTTGGGTAGGGCAGAGCTTTCTCCTGCGGCTTTCACAGGTGCATGAGGACAAACAAAAATTCAACAGGTGAAGCCTTCGCCATCACTGTGAAAAGCTGCACCTGTTCAACTTCCACCCACCACGGAGTGGTTAAAAGTGCAAGAGCCCCACAGGAGAGGGGGCGAGGGATGGCATATTTAATAGTGTCGTGATGAATTTTGGTACTGAAAGCATTAAAACATCTCTAAGCCTTGCTTCCTTCCCCCCCTGTGCATGGATACAAACAACCCTTGGGATGGAAGAAGTCATATAAGGGCTAAAAGCCATCTTGTACATTTACACAGACTAAGGAGAATGGGAATAGGGGTATTTTGTCAGCAGCATTAAAGCTAAAAGAAGCGTTTTGGAATAAACAGATGTATATCGATATGTGTGGCACACTCAAAGGCAAAGTATTAGTTTTTATACCAATTAAATCATTTTCTCTCCCTCTTGTGAAAGCTTTCTGCCACACCTGGGCAGAGGAAGTGGAAATATTCTGGTGGTGCTTACAAGACTTAAATTTGCACACACAGAGAGACATCTTGGAAGCAGCTGAGTATTTTATTCTCTATAAGCGTCTAAGGTTTAAATATGGAATGCAACTTTTGAAACACGGGGAGGAGAGTGTCTGCCACGGTGAGAAAAGTGGATCCTGTGGTCATGGAGGCAGAATTGGTGCAGCTGGTCTGGAGAGGTGGCACTGATTCTATTTTCTTAGGCTGCATCCTAGAATTTTGGGGTGAATGGGGTTGGGGGGATTGGGAACCTAAGGGGAGGGGGAGGGGATTAATTAACCAACAAAGGAACCTTTTTTAAAAAAGAAAAAATAATTAATTACAAGAAAATTGTTATTAATGGTTATTAATGATTATTATTATTATTATTATTATTATGGTTAATAAAAATGTCCCGACCCCAGTCCTCCTTGCTATGGAGGAGGGACTGGGCCAAAAAAACAATCCATTATTTACTCTGTAATATAATGTAAATAAGACTTCAATAAACTTTATTTCAAACAAAAATATCTCCTCTTCATGACCATAGAAGACTCTGGGAGAGACTGCCTGAATTCCTTGAGAGCCACTGCCACTTTGCATAGACACTTCTGAGCTAAATGGATAAGTAGTTCGATTCATTAAAACGTAGCTTCCTTTCCAGCTATAAGAGGGGAATCACTCTGTGTGTGCTCAGAGGCACTATCATCTTTATTATTATTGCTTTGCACGTTTTGGGGCTGAAGTGGAAGGACCGCTGGCTCTCTGAGAAAATGGAATAATGAAGTGATGGCCATTGTGATGGAGCGACAGGATCCAAGCTGGGATAGCTCGGTCGGTAAAGTATGAGACTCCTAATTTCAAGGTTGTGGGTTCAAGCCTCATGTTGGGCAAAAGGTTCCTGCATTGCAGGGGGTTGGGCTAGATGATCCTGGTGGTTCTTCCATCTCTACAGTTCTATGATCTCCAGGGAGTAGAGTGCAAGAAGGTTCAAGGAGCCAGTGTAGTGTAGTGGTTAGAGTAGCCTGGAGACCAGAGTTCAAATCTCCACTCAGCCATGAAGCTCACTAGCACCTGAGTGAAGATGGACCAGAGGACAAGGCTGGAAGGCAGGAGAACTCTGGATCTTTCCCCATTCCTTATGGGTGCATTTCCCTGTGACTCCATTTCCCCAGTCTCCATCAGGAACCAACGATGTCAATATAAGAGAGCTAATGGGCTACACTAACCTGAGAAAAGAAGGGAAGGCCTAGTGATAAGAGCAACCTCCTCCTCCTGGCAAATGCGGAATGGGTTAATGGTCACCATGGCAATGAGCTGGGAATATGGTACCTTGGATGCACACGTGGCAACGGAGGAACTGGCAGAAACTGTGCCGCATAGAGAAGACGGGAGGGGGGAATGGAGGGGGATTGTGGAATCAGGAAGGATGCAATGAATGTGGAATGTGCAGGGAGAGATCAGGGAGAGTGAGGATTCACTTTGATGAGGGAAGAGAGCAGAAGAGAAATCATAGGAGGAGGAAATACAGGAGCAGCTGGTGCAGGCAGCTGAATAAAGCAAATGTGTTTGGAGGAGTGTGAGATTTTGGGGTACAGGATCAGTGGCGGCGGGGAGAGTTCTGGAGAAGGGGAAAGAGATGAAAAGAAAAGGCTAGGAGGAGGTGGGTAGATTGCGGGAACAACGACTGCTGCTAATAGGAGGAGGAAATCAAATGCAGAGGGGGGCGTGGAGAAAAGGGAAAGGAGGAAAAACAAGCTGGGGCTGCAGAAAAGGGGGAAAATGCGGCAAGATGAATAGGAGGAACATGGGGTGGGGGAGAGAAGTCTGGGAGACCAAAAAGAGTGGGGGCAGGAGGGAACGATGGGGATGGTTGCATCAAAAGCATCCAGGGTTCTGCAGGGGGGGAGATTTTTGGCAGTGAATGTGGGGGAAATAGATCAGAGGAGCAAGGAAGGAGAACCTCTGCTGGGATGGGAGGGGGGATCAATTAAACAGGAACTGAGGAAAAAAGAGCATGAGTCTAGTTAGCAATATTTTTTGCCGGAGGGAGAGATAGAATCTAGGCAGAATTAACTACAGAGAAGTGGGGAGGGTGGGAGAGCAGATACGGGGGAAGACATTAGGGCGACAGGATGTGGGGGAGGAAATTAGAGGAAGAAAGGGAAGAGGAGGAGGAGGGCGAAGAGAAGAATAAATCTCCTGTCTGAGAGATTGGAGGTGGGGAGGAAGACTGAGTGGGTGCAGGTGGAAGGGAAGTCACGGAACAAAGAAGGGATAAGGTTGGGATTGTGGGAAGGCCGCCAGTGGAAGATGTGTGATCCAAGGTAGCTACTGTTAGGGATGCAGGAGAAATCAGATTCAGTTACCACTTAAAGGCAAACTTACTTAATTTGCTATTTCTGAACAATACGTGAAACAAAACTAAGCCACCCATCAAAATCCACACTTCTCTGAATTTTGCAAGGCAGCTCTCCATAGAAGTAACATGCACATAGGCTATGGCCTAGGGTACAAATATGCTTATAAATGCATGTATTAGTGAAAGCAGCCTACAGAAATGCATGATGTTAGGGGAAATTGCTTTGCAAAAAATGGGTACACCAGGCAAAAGTGCATACAGAAAGATGTACATTAGGAGAATTCACACTGAGAAGTTGATGAATTTTCATGGGGACTGGAAAACTTGCCATAGTGCAAAGGCAGTTAATACCTTTTTTATTTTTAAAAAATTGTATACTGGTTAATCACCGTTGTCTCTAAGCAGTGTACAGGAGACCCGATGCAATAAGACTAAAAATGAGTTACAATCATAAAATCAGAATTCAGTTTAAAAGTTTGTCTTCAATATGTGCCAGAAGTTCAACAGGGAGGTGGACATAAGAAGAACCCTATTGGATCAGGCCAATGGCCCATCTAAGTCCAGCCTCCTGCGTGCACAGTGGCCAACCAGATGCCTGTGGAAAGCCCACAGGCAGGATATAAATGCAACAGGGCATTATTCCCACTTGCAATTCCCGGAAGCTGGTGTTCCGAGGCATGCCACATCCAACAATGAATTTCAAAAGAAGGCAGTTGTTTGTAGTCAGGTGTTGAGTTGTTGTTGTTGGTGGTGGTGGTATGTGTGTTTTACTACTTAGCTACAATCAGCCAAGAAGCTGGAGAAACAAGACCATGGTAAACATGTTCTAACGTTACAGCTGACCCCCTTCCTATTCGGTGCTATGCAAATTTACCGGCGGTCATGACCTAGGATGTAAATAGATGACTGTAATTGCCCAGTGAGAAATGGAAGCAGACAGTGGATGCAGAGATGAGGAAATAGGATGGAGAGTGCTCCCAGTATGGAAGCTTGGGAAAGGTTCTGCAGCAAAATTAAAGGGATGCAAAGAAGACTCGGGAAGAGATGCAAAGAAGACTTGAGGTTCAGTGGATGTGCAAGTGTGCCTGGGAACAGGAAGAGCTGTTGAAGAAATGCAAGGAAGAGATCAGAATCATGAAGGCACTATTGGGTCAAAAGGATTAAAATGGTTCATAGCTCACATTTTGCAGAAGGACCCTCACAACAGTTTTATCTCCACTACAAACTTACATTGGCTTTTAATTTCCAAGAAACCCAGGAATTGAAGTTTGGTGGTGATGCTGAGATCAACACATGGAATTGCAATTCCGAGAATTTCTTATGCTTTTCCTAGAGGAAGAGGAAATAACATAAATCAAGATAAGGGTGGAGTCCTATATCTAAGGGGACGCGGGTGGCGCTGTGGGTAAAAGCCTCAGCGCCTAGGGCTTGCCGATCGAAAGGTTGGCGGTTCGAATCCCCGCAGCGGGGTGCGCTCCCGTTGCTCGGTCCCAGCGCCTGCCAACCTAGCAGTTCGAAAGCACCTCCAGGTGCAAGTAGATAAATAGGGACCGCTTACTGGCGGGAAGGTAAACGGCGTTCCGTGTGCTGCGCTGGCTCGCCAGATGCAGCTTGTCACGCTGGCCACGTGACCCGGAAGTGTCTTCGGACAGCGCTGGCCCCCGGCCTCTTGAGTGAGATGGGCGCACAACCCCAGAGTCTGTCAAGACTGGCCCGTACGGGCAGGGGTACCTTTACCTTTACCTATATCTAAGAGAAAACTTCACAGAACAAAGCAGGATCTCCTTCTGAGTAAACATCACACTGCATGGTCACCTCCAAACTGTCACTATCTTGATGGAGGGATTTAGCTGCATACCAAAATTTGTTTGCCCAAATAAAGTGGATTTTGGAAGAACAAATCCACTTTTTAAAAAAATCAAATATTTCGCAGTTAGGAAAGTGACAGAGAAATGTGCTAAAAAGTGTGGGTTAATGATTGATGGACCGGAAGGAATGCAACCTCTGTGCAAATAAATCAGAATGAATGTCTGTTGTTGACTATCCTCCACACAAATAAATCAGAACAAATGCTCATTGAAGACAGGACATACTGGGTATGCTTTGTGCAAGCAAATTAGGATGGATGCTCAATAAATAGGCCATCTGGAGGAGCTTCATATCTATAGTGTACGTATACTTTTGTTGCTTCCGGGCAACCTGTTTATTGGACATTCATCCTCATTTGTTTGCATGAAGTTGGAGGGGGCAGCAATATGACTTTGGCTGTTGGTTGAGCATTAGTTGGGCTTCCCCTATTCAGTAGCTTTATCTTGTTCAGAGTCTAGCATCCTAATAATCTCCCTAGGGTGGAACCCCAGAACTGGCAACTCATCATTTGTATTTGAGGAGCTCAGTCCATAAGAATAGAATAGGATCAAGTCTGTGCCTATGTACATATATATCCTTTTTGTTGTCATGAGTTATTATTTCTTACAAGGGCCGCTATCCCAGCAGACAATGCCAAACTTTCACAAGACTGACGGGTGACGGATGGTGCATTCAGGGGTTTGACTGAACGAATTGACTTGTCCTCTATTGACATGTTTTGTGATCCACATTGCCATCAAGCCCTGTTGCTTTGACGCAGCGTTGTCAAAGAGGGAAATGTGCCGTTCCCAGACTGATGAGCTCTGACATTCAAAACAGGTTGTGGGGCTGAACCCTCGCTCAAATAAAGCCGAGGAGGAGAGAAGACAAGGAGTTCTTCACAACAATCTCAGAATCACCCCCCCTCCCTTCCACTCCTCCTGCAAGCCTAGACTTCTGGGTGGGAGAGCGGTGGAGTTGTGAGCACTGGCATCTGCTGAACAGAGACATACAGCATTCTGCATTGGCATGGCAACCGGGGCAGGGAGGGGGGAGAAGGGAGGCAGCAGCTTCCCGGCTGTGTCTGGAGCTCACAGTCATCAGCAGCATATGCCAAAAGAACAGGGGCAATCCACACTGTGCAGCAGTGTGCGCTGTGGGCAACCCTGGATAGTTCTAAGTTATGCCGAGGGGACACCGGTGCTATGCAATGCGGCAGCAAGGCTGTGCACAACTTTAGTGCACGGTGACGCAAACACAACAGGCAGATAGTCACGCACAACGACAATGCAGTTTGCATGTGCACACTGCACAGGGATATGCAACAGGCACCATCAACAGTGAGCATAAGGCATGCATAGCCCCCAAGGCCCATGGATTTATGTAGAACAACGCAGCCTGATAGATACATAGCTGACAATAAAACACACAAAAATGCCACACACCACTATTCCTAAGTAATTAACAATTTGCAATGCTACTGCAACGAACAGCACAAAACGTATAGTACACACCTGCTTTGCGTTACACTAACGCAGTGTTGTGTAATAGCTCACACACTGCAGCACAACAGAGAAGGGAGATGCAGTAACCCGTGGCAATGACATTTATCACAGGTATACAACCATATACTCTGCACAAATGTAATACATAGTGCACGGCACAATGTAAGGATGCATTATGTGCAACAGTACACATCAAAACACCACAGAACAGCACACATAACCAACTATAATCAGTACACTGTGATGATGACTTGTATTGGTCACTCTGATTAATCACCCAGTTCCTGGCTTATGTCTCTTTGTCACAATCTAGCATGACCAAAGCAGGGAAGGCAGGGTGGTCATGTGCTGAGAGAAGCTCCAGACACAGATTCTGCTGCTAGACAGATTCCACCTGACTCCCTCCACCATCATGGTGGACGTGCTAACAATGCACATTGATATGGAAGGGTAACTGATGTCCCAGATGGCATTGGACTGCATCTTCCATCAGCCCCAGCCAGCAATGCAAGTCCCAAACAATGCAAGGTATGGCAGATAAGTATACAATCTACCCTTGATTCCTGCACAAGTCCATTCCTCTTTATAGCCCTCTGTCTTCCTTTTGCTCGTGAAAAGCTCAGTCTAGATTGTGTAGGAGAAGTGAGCACGGTGGGTGGGTGGGCCACTGTCACCTGCGGGACCCCTGGGGTCACACAGAGGAGAGGAGCTGGTGAAGCCAAGCCTGGAAAGGACAAGTTCACATTCAAGGGCTGGAGCACTCTGCTGAATCACTGCATATTCCAGCCTCTGTCAAATGTTTTGAGTGTAGTTTACATGGTAGCACAGAAAGATGGACACAGGTGAATGTGCTTATACATATGTAACAGCTCATCCGCTCCTGTCCACTTGATCTCATCCCGTCCTGAAGCCTTCAGATGACAAATCCAGAGAGACTGTATGCACACAGGGAGGAATGAAATGAGGACTGCAGTGACAGGTTCCATTGCAAAACCTGCATATTGAATAGACTGCCAAACCCTGCTCTGGATACTACGTGACTACATACAAGGGGAGTGAATCGCATGCTCCTCCTTGACCTCTACATGTTTGAAAGAGCCCTCTCATGTTCAACTGTATGCAAAGATGGATCTCTTCATGCCATCAGGATCCCTGAATTGTCAGGGCTCCTCTTCACAGATTGAGAACCCTCCAGATGCCCTGCTCTATCAGGTAGTATCAGACAACTTGTGGAAGTCAGGAACCCGTGATCCATACAACATCCATACAGGGCTTCAGAATAGACCTCGCAAGTGTGTACAAACCATAGGCATACCGGGTTTCTGTGCATGACCAGGAACTATTCTGCAGTGCAGCAATACTGTACTGCTTGCTTCTTTATTTCTGGGTGCAATTCAAAGTATGATTATTATTTTTTAACCCACAGCCTGAGCCTTCTATACCCATTGGGAGTCTTCCCATCCACCAAGACCCACCAAAAATTTGGAAAAGGCCCTCCACCAAGAAACCTGCCCACTTTGCAAGATCTCATAGCAGGACCTTCCTAGGAGTGGCTCCTCCATAATTATGTAACACTTTCTTCAACAAGCCCCACCTACTTTAGATGCCTTTAGAAAAGGCTTGGGGAGCCCTTTTAACTCCAAGAGCCACATTCCCTTCTGGGCAACCTTTGGTGTTGGGGGGGGGGGCGGTCACATGTCAGGTAAGGAAGAGGCATTATCAGAGTTCAATGGGTGACCTTGGGCCATTCACTGCCTCTCAGTCTAACCTACCCTGCAGGGTTGTTGTTCAATGAGGAGGGGAAAACTGAATGTGCCACTTTGAGCTCATGTTCTGATGCAGGTAGACTAGACATTGTTGAATCAGTAAATAACCAACATACCTTGCATGATGAAAAATCCAGAAACATAAATCACAGCAGGAACTGCTGATTGTTTGTGACTCTACATTGCAGAGTAAATAGCTACTGTTTAGAGCAAGGGTGCTTAACCTGTGCTCCTCACCCCAGATACCCCCATCAGCTCAAGCCATCATAGCCAATAATCACTGGATTATTGGAACTGCAGCTCAGCAACATCTGGTGAGCCACAGGTTAGCCACCCACTTCTGGGTGGCTAAATATATGAAGTTCTGAGGCAGGGAATACACAGTGAGCTGGCGGGTGGAGGTTGTGAAGGCATTAGGGCAATATGTACGGGGGACAGTGGAGGCTGGTTCATGAGGGCAACGGAGACATTGCCTCACCAACCTTAGTCTGTTCTCAGGCAACCCCCTGTTCAGAGGCTGGCAGGTTCCTCCCCCTTTTCTCTCAGAATTGCCCCTGTAGAACTCAGCAGGGAAGAGGATGGGTGCAAAACTAGAGTTAGTTGGCTCTGCGAGTCATTGGATTTAACACTACCTACTGTTTGGGCTCTCGGTCCCAAAAGGCACCTGCTACCACTGTATGGGAAGGACTCAATTTCTCTCAAAGGACCAATTAAGATGCCTGCACATTTAATCACTCAAACAACAAGTGGACACTTTGGGTTTGGAACGCCTGATGTTAGAGACACGGGTCCAAATCCTCACTCAGTCATGGAACTCCCTCCATGGCCTTGGTCAAGCATTTCCCTCTTATTCTAACCTACCTTCCAGGACTGTGGTGAAGGAAAGAACATCTACAGGTTCTGGCCTTTGAACCAGATTATATAGATGCTGGATAATATAGGGCTGTCACAAACGTTACAGGATCAGGCCATCTGGTCCAGCATCCTGTTCTCACAGAGGCCAGTGAGATGTCTATGGGAAGCCCCCAAGCAGACCTGAATGCAAACCCAGATGTGATATTGAGGCCAGTCCAAGAGGAGCACCAGCGGGAGTTCAACAAAACACCCAAATACACCCATACTACAGCATAGTGCTATATGACAGTGATGCAGTAATAAAAAATGGTGGAAAGTCACAGGCAATGGACATAATCTAAAGTGCAACCAACATGCAGTGGCACACAACCAGCGCATCATGCATTATCCAGATGAAAGTGATGCACAACATACAACAATGATGTACCCATTCTGGATGTTGCATCCGAGCCAGTACAATCCAATATGACCAGTTGTAATGTAACGGCAGCCAATGGAGACTTGTCTAAGAAAACTCAGAAAGACATACCCCCCCCACCAATATTTATTTGTATACTTCACCCGACACACAATGCAATGTTACAAATGCAACACTTTAGGGTATATAACCATTGGAGAACATACATAGGAACATGTAAGCAAGAAGATCATGTCTTGTCACGTTATAGCTCCAAATATACTGTGTAGGGAGGGGTTGCAGCACAGAAAAGAAGGATGCATATGCACAACAACAACAACAACAACGCTCACAACAACACTTGTGTGACACCACCCCAAGCCCCACTGTTTGCTCATCACACACACACAAACACTGCAGCTCACAACAATGCTCAAGTGATCCATCCACACAACACACAGTAAGCAATCCATTCTGGTATGCGTGGCGGCCCAATGCAGAAACACACACACACACACAATGCCTAACAACGCTCTGGCATCACACAGCCCCCCCCATCCTCCCCTCCCCTACATACACACATCCCAACCCCATATGCCTCTCCGTTCCTTTAACCAGCCTCTTTCGCTTGCTGCTTCTTTTTTTCCTTCGTCCAATGGTTTCTCCCAATGACATAATAACAGCATGCTAGCATCTCTCTCCTATACAGCAAAATACCCCTCGATATAAAACGCCATTTCGCAGAATCTTCTCTGGTTGGTGCCACCAACAACCCACTGCTAGGTGGGGGGACAAAAAGAGAAGCTGTCTCTCACCACCCCCAGCGTGTGACACCTTTGGAAAACAGACCCCCCCTTTTTTTGCAAGGTAAGCCTGCTAGCTCTCTCTCTCTCTTTCTCTCTCTCTCTCTCTCTCTCTCTCTCTCTCTCTCCCTTGTCTGTCTGTCTGTCTCTATCAATATTCCCCCCCTTGTTCTGCAAAAGATATATGTGCAAGACATTCAGTAGCTGGGGGTGGTGGTGGTGGAATATGCCTGTGATTTACAAGAGAAGGATTTTACAACTATGTCATGATTCTCTCTCATGCACCAAGGAATAAATCCACAACTCCCCAGTTGCTAGAATGAATTTCTGGTCCTCCCAGGCACTGCCTTTTCCCTCTTCGCTTCAGGTGATGTCCACCTCCGGACTGCCTTTGCTAAAGCATATATGCAACAGATCTGCTGGAATAAATTTCCCTTGGCACCATACTTTGGTGTCCCTCTCCTGTGGATTTCTTTCTTTTGGTGAATTTCCCTCCACGTTTACTGCTTGCACACACAGGCTTGCATGTGGAAGAGGGGGAAACAAGACATTGAAGGTGGGTTTGAATTGTATACCAGCCAGGTTTTTGCATTGCATTTCCCCCCTCTTTTATTTTCTTACACTTCCCCCCTTCCCCCTGTTTTGGGAGACAAGGAAAAAAACATACACACGTTGGGAATGGCAGCATGGCTTGAGAATACTGGGGAGGGGGGGCGGACGAGGGGAGGCTGGTTGAAATTTCCAGCGATGCTGGGTTTTTTTGGCCTTACTGAAAAGAACTGCCGATTGGGAGCAGCTGTTGAATGAATGGAGAATTCAGTAGGGAGGGCTTGGAGGAAATCAAGCAAAGGAAGAGATGCCCATGTCAGTGTTAGGTTGAACTGTGCACGGTGCTGCCACTCAGGTGCCAGCTCTTCCCGGCATTTTGCATTGAGGCTTCGAATCAGCCATGCCTTTAATAAGAAGATGGGGGGGGGGGGAGGTATCATCACCGCAGACCACCTTTCCAAGAGTTTGGCTGGAAAGGTTAAGGCCTTATTCTGCAAAAGGGGGGGGGCTACGCACACCCCAACAAAATGCCAATTTGGCTTTCCAGGGTTCAGATCCATCTCCCATCTGGCCATTTGCCACTGACAAGAGATATTTTCTTGTTAGAAGAATCACCAGAATATTTGGGGGGGGGGGGACAACCTCCGAAAATGCAAAGCATCAAAGTCCCTGTTAAAGAAGGAGAGGGGTTTTGATAGTGGGATGTGGGGAGCCCTTCCTGGCTTTGCTTCCTGGGACTCCTGGGTTCTGCATAAAGGAAGTCAAGTCCTGTGGCTTACAACAGGGAGTGTTCCAATGCTGAAAGGCAGAACTCCTGGCTTCTCTTGGAAAGAAAGGGTTATACAGATTTACATTAGGTTAAGATGGCGGGGGTGGGGGGGAGTCTCTGGGGTCCTATGTGAGAGGGGAGCTGCACCTAGCAGGTAAAGAAACCTACCTACCAGTACTTCTAGAGTCTATCTGGGTGCTTGATTGTCCAGTCTAGAGGGCCTTGGATTCAGAACCAGCTGCATAATATGGGTCTCAGTCCTCAGCATTTCTGAGCTTGCATAGTCTTCAAAGTGGCAGTTGGAAGTGGCTTTTGACTAGAGATTTTGAACCTGCTGATACAGTTGACTCTGGGCAGGAAGAAACAGAGAAGAGCTGGGGGGGGGGGGAGGTCATGTACAAGACCTTTTGACTGAGAAAGGCGTTTAGAGCATCACCTTGAATAAGGAGAAGTGCGTTGCATTTGCTTATCAGAGGTCTTGGGGGTGGTTGTTTTGAAACCCTTGTTCAGTTTCTCAATTCCCGTTGTAGTTACAGTATTTGTTTTACTCCGATATTGTGCTTTACTATGATTCCGCTCTATTATATGGGGATATGGGGCCATTGTAAGCAGCCCAAGTAAAGCAGATTATATATTACCATACTACTGCTATTATTATTATTATTATTATTATTATTATTGATGGCTGGGCAGATGGTACAAGAGAAACCTCCATCAATGAAAAGGATACAGAAAACTGATGGATGTTACTTAGGCTCCTATTAGGATAATAAGGTCAAGTCTTTCTCTATCTTGTTCAAACTCTTAACTCAACCATCTTTCACCATAAACATATTCTACCAACCCATCTACTAGTTAACCAGTTGATCTTTAAACATAACATCCTATGAATTAAAACATTCTACCCCTCTTTCCATTAGCACCCCTAGTGTCTCTCCTGGTAGTATCCATTCATCTCCCTGTGTCTATCCAGCCATTCCAAAACCTACACTCCATCCATTCATAAACCCTCACCAGCCAGTCGACCTACCTCACTTTCCCTCCTCCATCTATTCATTCACCTAACTACCTACACCCAGACATATACTCATTCATTCATTCATTCATTCATCCCCAAATGAGCCATCTGCCCATCAAATTCCTCCTGCGTCCAAGGCTCTCTAAACCAGATGTAAATTTTTCTTTATTTATTTTGCTTTATTTCCCAAGCAAAGTTCTTACCTAGCAAACAAAATGGCTGAATGAGTCGCATGATGAGACAGCTGAAAGAACTGAACAAAAGCAACTCCCCACCCCCCACCCCCCAAAAAACGGAAATTCAGATGGGTTTGACCATATCGGTCAGGTCATATAGTGTCAAGCAGATGCTATCAGGCAAGTGAGACAAAAGATGGCAAAGAAAAAGCATCTTGAACACACTAGTTATAAAGTAAAAACTCACCAGAAACAGTGCAGGTATCAATATTCAGCACAATCTGGAAAAGGAAAGAAAAAAGAAAAGATCTATTTACCCAGCCAGCTATCATAGCTGTGAAAAATTAACCAGACCATTCCTGAAGCTTTTCCATGTTTCAGTTATCTACCATGGTAAAGCACACTCCTTATTTTACAAATTTGGCTCCAAGGTCACTGAAGATGGCATTGCCTATCTTATCTGCATCTCCACTATTCTCTAGGCCTCAAGGTGGGGGGGGGGGGTGGAGTTAAAGCTCTCACCAATATTTTATAAATGGTATCCATGGATACTGTTAGGATAGATTGCTTCCCACCCATCAAGGGCACTCTAGCAAGAGAATAGGCACTGCTGGCTTGGGGGCTATAAGCTACCACTCTTTGGATTCAGCAGTTGTGCAGCAGAGAACCATAGACTCAAACAGCAGGAAAGGTCCTTCGAGTCAGGAGGACGTCTGGGTTCTCTCCATCAGGGCTGTAGCGAGTTTGGTGTAGTTTTCAGAAAATATTGGCTAGTGGAGGCAGTCAAGGCTTCCAGAATTTTTAGGAAAGGCACAGAGAGCAAAAGAGGCTTTCAAGCTCCAACAGCCATGTCCCATCACCTCTGCCAGAGGCCTGCGACCTCTGAATACCAGTTGCTAGGAATCACAGGTAGGCAGGGTGGTGGTTACGCTTGAGTCCAGCTTGCAGGTTTCCCATCTGGTCAGCCGCTGTGAGAACAGGATGCTGGACAAGATGAGCCACTTTCCTGATTCAGCAGGCCCACCTTAGGTTCTTATATAAGACCAGGATCCAATTTCACTTACTTGAAAATAAAGGCGCTTCCAGACTTATCCTTATTTCCAGGTGGGATTCAACCATGTACCGGCAAATCCAGGTAGCACAATTCTTGCTGGTTGCGAGATCTTGTGCAACAAAGCCCCTTCCCCAAAGATCGGGCTTTTTGCAATAAGGAAGGTGATCGGGAAACACAGTGCAAAAGGTGAGATAACCTTTGCTTTGACTCGTCATCCAACTCCATCCCCCCCCCCCCAAATAAATCTGAATGAATGCTCATTAAGTAGCCAACATCTTCTGTCTCCCTGCGGACAAATCGGGATGAATGCTCAATAAACAGGTTGTCTGGAAGCATCATGTCCCAGTGAATTCAATGGGGCTTACTTCTAGGCAGACATGCGTAGGATTGTATAACCAGTTTATTGTTGTTGTTGTTGTTTGTTTGTTTGTCTGTTTATTATTCTCTTTTATTATTCTTATTCTACTGTAAGTAAAGGTAAAGGGACCCCTGACCATTAGGTCCAGTCGTGACCGACTCTGGGGTTGCGGCACTCATCTCACTTTATTGGCCGAGAGAGCCGGCGTATAACTTGTGGGTCATGTGGCCAGCTTCTGGCGAACCAGAGCAGCACACGGAAACGCCGTTTACCTTCCCGCCGGAGCGGTACCTATTTATCTACTTGCACTTTGACGTGCTTTCAAACTGCTAGGTTGGCAGGAGCAGGGACCGAGCAACGGAAGCTCACCCTGTCGCGGGGATTCGAACCACCGACCTTCCGATCGGCAAGTCCTAGGCTCTGTGGTTTAACCCACAGCGCCACCCGCGCCCCTTTTATTCTACTGTACAGTAGTTAATTTCTAACCATGTACACCCGACTGCTACTGGGGTAGAGAACACTGAAGCTCACATTCCCAATCAGTCTGTTTCCCTGGTGCTGTTTTATCATCCATCTTTACTTGGGAACTATATCTTGCAGTCTTCTGAATGTCTGGGATGGGGGCGGAATATTTTGGACTGGGTGAGAGACAGGGCGTGATAAAGAGATGTAGACGTGAGAAATCTGGAGAATAAGAATCCAGGATTCTCTGCAATGGAAAGGAGTACCCAGCAAATCAATAAGGCTGTCAAACCAGGTACAAGATGACCCCAATATTAATAGTCTCTGCCAGCCAAAATTAGTATTTATAGGAGGCCAAAAACAGCAAAGCAAAGAAAAACACACCTGGGCGCTGTTTTGATAAGTTACACTGTATTTTGGTGCTTGAATCTTGCACATGTGTAATTCAAATGAAAAACTAGGTTGGCTAAACTCAGCATTTGTCTGACATTGTATATACAGCATACCTTTAAATCATATACAAAACTCATTCCCACCCTCACAAAAGAACCCTAGGAACTGTAGTTTGCAGTGGGTGCTGGGAATTGTAGTTCTGTAGTAGGATAACGAAATAACATATCCTAAAGACACTGCAGTCTCTGCTGTCCCTCACTCCGAGAAGTTTGAACCCTGGGTAAGCACTTGGAACCCCTGGAATCTCACACTGCTCAGAGATACGGATGGTGTGCAAATATAATTTTTTTTTTAAAACCCCATGTTTTTAGCTGCTTTTATTTTATCTCTAAGCCACCTTGAGGGGGAAAGTTGGGGTATAAATAAATATATAACAATACTGATAAGGTATGATGTGTACACATCCTGGGGGGGGGGGGGAAGGCTCTCTCTTCACTTTTCTGTCTCCCATTAAAATATACACAAGGCCAGGGCTTTTTTTCCTAAAAAAATATATATTTAGGTGTCTTCTCATTTTCCTACTCATATTGAAATACTGCCCCTCAATGAGGCCAAACTTAGATTCACAAAATGTTTAGGGGTATGCATATCCCTGCGTACTCACCCCCCTGGAAAAATAGCACTGCTCAAGGCATTTCAGATTTAAATGTGTTCCCATTGCTACTTGTGAAATTTTGATGGGTCTGGGCAAAACTCCACAGTGGTTGGCAAGGCTGGAGATCTGGGCTTGTCCGAGGAAGAACCCAAAGTAAGAACTGCAAGGTATACAATGGTGGAATATATTGCTTTCCCCTTTTCTGTTTGGTTGGCAACGTTACTAAATCTGTGCAAAAGCTAAAACAAGATGCCTCATATTCTATGCTTGGGATGACTCTTCTCTTTTGGTAAATTCTGAATTCCATAAAGTTAAAGCACATGCTTCCCCCCCAAAAAAAAATAATTCTGGGAACCTCACAGAGCTACAATCCCTAGCACCCTTAGCAAATTATAGTTCCCAGGATTCTTTGTAGGAGAAGAATATGCCTAAGGTGTGTAGCCTTAGGCCACTTCTGTACAGTTGGCTTGCAAGACCTTAGATCTCATCTGTTTAGTACTTCAGCTTCATAAATGTGTGGCCTATTTGCAAATTTGCCGATACCTTCTGTATCATTACAGGTGGAGCCAAATGATCACTTACCACCAAGTGCCCAAGTTCTTGCCAATAACTGCTTTTTAGTCATCCCCTTAAACTTGGTTAACTGGGCCTTCCAGGATACTGAGGGTGTGGAGGCGGGTGTGGGAATAAACTGAAGAAAGAAGGAAAGATGAAAGAGAAAGTCTGGGTGCTCTGCTGTAAAGGAATTAAGAAAATAAGCCAAGTTTTGTTTAAAACCTGCACGGTGTATCCTCACACAATAGTCGCTTCTAGACAATCTATTTATTGAGCACACACCTTGATCTATTTGCACAAAGTTGATGGGGACGTCAGATGACATTTGCTATTTATTGAGCATTCATTCTGGTTTGTCTGCATAGAGGTTAGATGTCATTGCATCAAGCAAATGTTATCCCACACTTTCCAGTGCAGACATTTTCTTTATTGCAAAAGAAAGTGGTTTTGGGGGAAGCAGGTTTGTTTCACAGGAGCACCAAGTCATCTTTCATGCTGCAACCTGAATTGGTCAGTATGTTGACTGAATCCCTCTCGAAAACAGCAATAGTCTCGAAGGGTGCAATGTGTTGATGAGGCACAGTGGAACAGCAATCTTCACACAAAACTAACAAGGATATGGGTCCACTTCAAATTTATATTAGCTCTATACCTGCTTAACATTCATGGCTTCCCCCAAAGGATCCTGGGAATTTTAGTTTGGCGACCTGGCAGAGTATTCTGTTTGAGATCTCACAGACTCCTAAGATCCAGGCTTGCAGAAAGGGAATGACTGTGAAACCAGTTCACACCTGTGGTGTAGACATGTACTAAGTACTTAAAGTTAAAATAAGCTTAAATTTCTGCAGAAGCCACAGACCTCTTCTCTGAAATCCAATCCCTGCCCCTTCTGATTCATAGGGGCTTGCTATGACAATTCAATGGTTGCGAATTCGGCACATGATCAGAGGCAGTCTCTTGTGTCTGGTCACCCAGCAAGTGAAGAAATAAATGGTCCCACCTGATGTGTTATATATTTTTTCGTTTTATTCCATTGACAAATAGTGGCTTGGGTATAGCTGGAAAAATATAATTATGTTCCCTTGCAATTGGCCAACCTGCAATTGATAGAAAGGACTCTAATTGGTAGTCCTGCATATTCAGTGGTGAAGGATATTCATTATGCACATGCTAGACAGAGAAGCACCCTTTTAGTGTTGCTTTATGTTTCTTGGCTTAAAGCCTGAAAAGGAGTTTGCATGTTTAAACCATCTCTCAAACGAATCTGCATATATCCCCATAAAAATCAGTGTGGCTGTGGGCATGTTTCCCACAAACAGATGTATATGCAGTATGAGGGAAGCAGTTATTCATGTGACACACACACACGCCAATTTGCAATTAGAAATCCTGTGGCGGAGTTTGGGCTTTCAAATTTCAGCAACGTCTTGTGCAACGCCAAAATTCAGTGCCTCCCCAGCCTCTTGCCTTCTGTTGTAAGTTACTGTCGCGGGGGACCCTGCGGCCACCTCTTGGCCTGGCACCAAGCGCAGGCGAACTGATCACGCTCCCCTAAATCCACCTCTGAGATATGGAACCACCCAGAAGGAAGTTTGCCTCTACACCTGCTCTCTGTGGGCCAAATTAGATATGGGCTGCGAATATACCACACAGTTAAAGCACATGCCCCCATCTGCATACAATCCTAGGAACTGTACTTTCTTGAGGGTGCTGGGAATTATAGCTCTGTGAGGGGTAACTTGCAGTTCACACTATTCTTGGTGTGTGTGTGCTTTACATGCATGTGTCTACGCAGCCAGGGTGATAGGGACTGTAAGTCCATCTTCCTTTCACAGAAGATTCTATACGAGGCACAGAAAAATCCTGATTATGGGGATGACTGCAGCGGTGGAGCAAGCCGATTGGGCACCTGGGGCAGCGCGCATGCCCTGCACACCCAGGGGTGGGGCCAGCCGCACATGAGGTAGGGTGAGCTTGGGTAGGACGCTCCGCGAGGCCTCCAAGGAGTCTGCCTGCCTCCTCCCACTCAGCCACCCTACAGCTGAGGGGGAGGCAGCGGGAGGACCGTGTGGGGCAGTATGGAGCCTGCGGGCACTGAAGTCACTGCGTCACTCCCAGGAGAGACGGGTGGCTCAGGCACACTGCAGGCCCCGCGGTGAGTGCCGCCCAGCATTTTGTCACCCCCCTCAGTGGTGACACCCAGGGCGGACCGCCCCCAACGCCCCCCTTCCTCCACCCCTGGATGACCGCAAAGCTATTTTAATCTTGAAAGAAAGTAAAATACAAGTCTGAGAAGAACCCTTCAGAGGGCAACTAGCCTATGGTGCTGAGGGAAAGTACATGTTTGTGAAAGAAGGACACAAAGCTGGGAAATTCGGTTTTGAATCATTTTAAGCACCACCTCATCAAACTACTGTATATACTTTTAAACTGTGTTGTTTAAATTAACAATGTCTTGTTATCAAATGCCTTTAATAGCTTTGACTAATGGCTGAGGCCCTTTTCATTGCCTTTTACTGTTTACAGGTGCCTACATTATTTTTACACTCAATTTCTCCTGCTTCTGCAGTTGTTGCTGGTTTTGTTATTGTAAACCACCAAGTCCACTAGCGATAAGGATAGGAGTGCAGATCACTAGATGAACTATTGATTTATTTAATGAATAATAATTTATAAAATAAATAAATAAATAGTTTATCTGAGGACCAGAATACCTGCAATGAACATCAAGATATCAGGGATTGGGCTAAAAACGTTCCCCCTCTGCATGTCTTTACTCAATTCCTTCTCTCTCTCTCTCTCTCTCTCTCTCTCTCCATTTCCTCCCCTTTGCCCAGAAATCATTTAGTCACACAGCTAGTTGGCTCCATGTCAAGTTGAGTCAGAGAGATCAAGCGATCCACATAAACCGACGTGTGCCTCAAACTGAAGAGCAGAAGCTGAAACTCAAAGTCTCCCAAACTCAGAGAAACCCGAAAGGAAGAAACAGAGGACAAGCACATTTAAAAAAAGGAAGTCAAGTAAACTTGGCATAAAGAAACAGGAAACATTTATAGGCTTCCCTGAAACTTGCTGAAGCTGCATATTAAGAAGAAACAGAATTTTACCACAAAATATATTTGAAAGTCCAAGAAGAAGAAGAAGAAGAAGAAGAAGAAGAAGAAGAAGAAGAAGAAGAAGAAGAAGAAGAAGCAGCAGCAGCAGCTGCTAGAGGCAATCCAGATTTCCCCCCAGAAATCTCTAGTAGCTCTCCAGTTGTAATTTATTACACCTCCAGAAAGGCTCTTGCAAGCTTGCAGAAAATCTCCAGTAGGTACCTAGATATTCCATAGTAGCCTTCCAGTACTCCACCAATAGGCATCTAGATACAATCCAGATGAAGCCTCCCAGAGGTTTTTCTACTTGCTCTTCAGGATTTGCACAACAGTGACCCAGAAACTCTTCAGTTATCCTCCCCTGGCTATTTCCAACTGCTACCCAAGCCTTCATCTTCTGACTGTGGCCTCCAGAGGGAACTTGTCTGACAGATCTCCAGAATTTCCTCAGAAACCACCCATAAAATTCCCAGCTATTCTCCAAAAATTATCGCACCTTCTCTGGAAACTTATATTGAAGTCCAACTAGATATTCTACAGAATATCTGAAGAGAGCACTTCCAAGAGAATCTAATAGTCAGAAGCAATTCAGAAGGAGCTCTGATTGTGTTCTTCACAGGGTTCCCTAGGGTTTTGCAACAGTTGTAGGACAACCTTCCCAGCCCATATTATATCCCGGTTTCTTCTACACACTGAACTTGGTGAAAGACAATATTCCCCTGGTGCCATTTTCCAAAAGCTCTTGTGCTTTTAGATTCTGCCCACTGGAAGAGGAAGGCGACCACAATAGACAAGGCACTCATCACCTGCTTCCTTGAAAGCATCACCGCCACTATTTTTCTTCACCACTCCCAGTTTTCTTTCTTGCCGCCAAGCTGGAGTCACTTAAACGCTGGAATGAGGAGAGGATGGTCTGGTGTGAGAAAGGTGTCCAGATTCTGCTCACCACTGTGGGGGCCTTTGCAGCCTTTGGCCTCATGATCATCGCCATTGGCACAGATTACTGGCTGTATGCCCGTGCCTTCATCTGCAATACCACCAACATATCTACTGAGGAAACCCCCCAGAAGGACAAGAAAGATCCTGGAGGGCTTACCCATTCAGGCCTCTGGAGGATATGCTGCTTAGAAGGTGAGGGGCGCAGTCCAAACGTTGTTAATCCATTCAATGAAGTTCTGGGATAGGTTTCAGGGGTGGCCACTGGCCAGGAACCTTAACACCCTCTCTGCAAAGCAAGTTTAGGGGGGAAACACTGGAAAATAAGGAGAGGGAGACAGGAGAATTGTAGGACAGTCCACCAAGCTGGAGCAAATAATAACAAAGATGCGACAAGGGAGAAGCCCTTAGTGTACGATTCATCTAGCCTGAGAAAAGGCTGGAAGAAGAGGAAATGAAACTAGTGGAAAGAACTCGGGAGAAAAGTATTGTGCCTAGATCCTAAGGCATAAATCTTTGTAGTTCAGTAATGATTAAAAATGAAGGGCATCTACACACAAGAGCGGTTTAGTACTGCTGAGACACTGCTTTCCCCCCACTTAGCATGAAAGAAAATTCAGGTGGTGGTTCTGCTCATGGCTAAGATTGTTGCAAAATGTTATGTAAGCTTGATTCAGCAGACACCCCCTGCAACTTTACTTGGAAGCTTCCTGCATCGCAGGGGGTTGGACTAGATAACCCTAAGGGTACCTTCCAACTCTTCTACGATTCTATAATTCTCCTTGCAGCTTCTACCTCTAATTGCTTCCTATGTAATGTGTCAGCAGTATTAACTATGAATCCTCTTAATTGCTCTTAATTAGTGAGTTCCTACCCTGTGGGGTGGGAGGGTTTGATTACTAATTTCCCTCATTATTTTGTCTTCCGTATTGTAAAATAAAGTTATTTCACAATAAGAAAAGAGGAAGAAAATATGAGAGGATACCAGTAATCAACCCCCCCTCCCCCGGCATTTACAGGGAATAGAATCTGGCTAATTACAGGGCAATTCACCAGCCATGCTGAATGGGAAGCAATTAAGAGGCAGAAGCCACAAGACAGAGGCTTCTAACTAAAGGCACAGTAGCTCAGAAAAGTTTAATGGTTTCCTGCTCCACACCAGACAGGCTGACGCAGCAGTTTTATTGCATAAATGAAGAAAACACCGGAATGCAACAAGCTGGCAATAATATCTGGATTCTCTGTAAAACACAATTGAGACAAAGGATGACAATTCCAAACTTAAGCTGCAAGCTTGGCAGCAACCCAATATCCGATAGTATGGCCTAGCAGCTGTTGACTGAGAGATTCAGTTGATGAGACAGGATGAGAGGAAGGCAGCTGGAACAGCAATGAAAGAATCTGTCTATATAGATATATTCTAAAAGCCAGTCGCCAACATTGCATCCCATTGTCCCACCATTCAGCCACACTTGTGCCCAAGGAACAGAATACACAATGGAGCAATGGAGCAATGGAGCGAGGAGTAGGCTTGATTCTTAATGGGTGGGGTCACCAGGGACAGGGAGCAGGGTTAGTCCCTAATCCGGAGTGTGCCCCTTTGCTTTCTCCGATGTAACTGGGAAAACATGCAATCTTACAAAAGAAAACCTAAACACTGTCCTTGGAGATACAGCTGCAGTGAGGGCAAAACACTGCCCCATTTCTCCTCCCCCATGTGGCCCTTGCAGTCTATAAACCCACCACAATCCTGCCTGTCACAATGGGCATAACACCAACAGCAATCAAGTACATATTGTTGCTGTTATGAAGCTCTCTCCTTGCTCTAGAATTCCTCACTCTACCCACATAACAGTAAACAGGCTGCCATGTTGCCCACACAAAGATCCCAGGTTCTCGCCAAGAAAAAGAAAGCCTTTAAACGCTCAGAGGTCTGCAGGTGCTTGCGCCCCTTGCGCTCTTCCTCCTGCTCATGCTGCTACACCCCACGGAGCAAAATTAGGGTCCTTCCACACTAGCTGTTTCCCTCTCCTGCTGTGGCCCTAAATAAGCCTCTGAAGCCCTGTTCGTACTGAGAGGAAATCCCTTGTTGGTGCTCTGGTTTTATAGAGTCACGGCTTGTGGTGATATCTCTGACCCTAAACAGAATCACTGATAGCTCAGTGGATTAGAGCATGGTGTTGATATACTGAGGTTGCAGGTTCAATATGGGATAACTGCATATTCCTGCATGGAATATGCAGGCATAGATCAGGCATAGTCAAACTCAGCCCTCCAGATGTTTTGGGACTACAGCTCCCATCATCCCTACCTAACAGGACCAGTGGTCAAGGATGATGGGAGTTGTAGTCCTAAAATATCTGGAGGGCCGAGTTTGCCTATGCCTGGACTAGATTATCCTCAGGGTCCCTTCCAGCTCACCAGATCCACTTGGGACCCACCTGGCATGGCCTACAATCTGTGATGCACATGATGACAGAGTTGGTGAAGCCCCTCAGCTCTGCATGACTTGCCTCTGCATTCCTTCATTACACTGTCACTACCTACCACTCGTACCTGAATTCCAGAGACTTTTCAGAAAGGTTGGAATGATGCAGATTATCAGCTCCAGAGAGGGAGACTAATTTCAGCCCCCGTCCTTTTCCTCATCAAGCTGCTCATTAGCAAGATTTTTGCCTGCATTGGCTTCCTACGCTTCCATCATTACATGGCCAGCAGCTAAGGATGGATGAAACTGTCCAATTTGGGTTCTCCGTGTTTCTCATTTTTACAGTCTTAAATTCAGTTTCTGCATCAACCTGAATATATTTTTAGTCCTCAGGGGAAAAAATTGTCAGCTTCATTTTGCACATTTCTCCTAAAATACTTATTTTTTATGCATTTTTGTCTAATACACATATTTGTACAAGCTATTTCCCCTTAATATAATGATTTTTTTGTTTGCTATATATGCTTTTTGTGCATATTATGTGGAACAGCATTCCAAAATTCAGAGAAATGTACATTTCAAAGAGTAATTGTCTTTTGGTTCACTGGGTAGTTTCTCGGCAAAACAGAAACAAAATTGATTTTTTTATTTTATCCCGACTTGCAATGCAGTGCCTTTCTTCCCTCATTACTTTTTAAACAGGCTGTCATTCACCTTTTTCTGGGTTGTTTTTTTTTAATGTTCGTTCCTTTTTTGCTTTTCTTTTTTTGCACTAAAGCACAAGAATTTTAAAAATTAAATTAAAAAGAGACAAATATCCAAACTCCTGCTGGTGCAACCATGCTGCCTGCCTTTGCCTTTTCCATGGGGAATGGGCACTGTGAGATTGTTAAGAGAAACATAGCACTAAATTCAGGGCCATTTAAATGTGATATCATAGTGATAGGCCTGCTTCTATTTGACTGACTGCCTCAGCAGCACAGGACAACAAGGCCTGGTGTAGAAAGGAGAACAGGCAGGGACAATGGCCCAAAACATATGGAGACCACCAGGTCTGGTGAAGGCTGACACCAGAAGGGTCCTGATGGACCACAGAACCATTTAATCCAGCATCCTGCTTCCCATAGCAACCAAGCAGACAGCTCAGAAAAGCCCAAAAGCAAAGATAATAACCCTCCCTACCTTTAGTGAATGGCACACATAAATATGACTATTTTATTTAGTCATTGTGGCTGGATAGCCATTGATAGAACTGTCACCTGTGAAAGTATGCATCCCTTCTTAAATCCACCCAAGACACTGACCATCACCACATCTCGAGAATGAAGTGGAGACTCGCACTGTGCCTTAAAGTTTAGACACCTTTCCCGAATGAGCTGGCAACCACCATATAGGTCAGGCTTCCTCAACCTCGGCCCTCCAGATGTTTTGAGACCACGATTCCCATGATCCCTGACCACTGCTAGCTAGGGATCATGGGAGTTGTAGGCCAAAACATCTGGACGGCCGAGGTTGAGGAAGCCTGGTATAGGTCTTACAACTAGCCAGTCGTAACTCAGCTTATTGGGGGACTACCAGAGCAATGTTGGTGACTATGGTAACCTACCACTCTAGACCTGAAAAAGGTCCCCAGTGCTCCTAGGTGCTCTAGGTGGCTTCTTGGGAAGGGCAATATCTCAGTGGTGCATCGGCCTTACACTCAGAAAGTCCTGGGTTCAATTCCTGGCATCTCCAAATAGGACTAAGAAAAACTTTGGTCTGAAACCCTGACCAACATATACAATACCGAGCTAGATGGATTTGTTGCCTGACTCAGTAGAAGGCAGTTTCTTATGTTCCTATGAGGTAGCGCTTTATAGTGGCCGGGCCTGCCTTGAGAAATGGGGCTTGGCAGACTGCGCTGAGATTTTGTAAGAGCTTGGGATTTGGTAGGGAACATTGTGTGTCACGGAAAATCCAACAAGGTTGGAGCCAATGACCAGGAGATGCATCAAAAAACGCTGCTCTGAGCTCAAGCCACGTTCACAGAACTGCTTTGAATGCTGGTCATCTCTGTCTCCCTCGGCTCTAGGGCTAAAGCGAGGGGTGTGCGTGAAAATCAACCATTTTCCAGAGGACACAGACTACGATCACGACAGCGCGGAATACCTCCTACGTACGTATAAATAGGGGGCTTATTCATTCCCCTGCCTTGGCCTCGGCAGTAATGTGTCTCTACTGTTCTCCGTTACCAGGGGAAACAGAGTTTGAATACCACTGAATCTCAGTGTCAGAGGTTGCTGGGGCTGAGATCCAGAAGCCGCCCTCAAGATTTAGCTGAAGATGGACAGCAACTCCTACGTATCAAAAGGGGGGTGGTGCATCAAATATTGTGGTTTCTGGGAGGGGGGGTTACTGCACTGCAAAAGGGAGTTGCTTCTCAGTGCTATGGATTCCTTTGAGTCTGCCATGTTGCAGAGAAGGAGTTTGCTCATCGTTTCTTCATGCTAGGGATTACTGACAAGTTATAAAGAGGCAGTGGCAGGGTAGATGCAGCTGTGTCAGAAATGCCAAGGATTCCCCATCAGTTCTTCTGAGCGGCTTCTTGCATCCCCCACCCCACCCCTGCCAGGTAAATACCAAATGCAGGGCTGGAATCATCACTACGCTGACTACTCTCTGGGGTAGAGGCTCCAGCCAAATTAGGGCTCTGCAGTGATTTAATTGCCTGGAATTTGCAAAAGCAACTGCAAAAAAGAAAGTATTCCTCCCTGCCCTGAATATCATTTACATTTTTTCATGAGACTTTCTAAAGGAAAGGGCGGGGTGCTGCCTTGATTCACATATGTAGGTAAATTTAAATGCAAACTGCCTGGTCAGAAGGAGATGAGAGAGAGAGAGAGAGAGAGAGAGAGAGAGAGAGAGAGAGAGAGAGAGAGAGAAATGCCTGTGTGCTTGCATATAAGTAACATTAGCCCTCAGGAGGTCATTCATGTAAAAGGATTGGACATTCATGGAGGAATGGTATCAACCATGACAGCTAACTGCATCCTCCATATTCAGAAGCAATACAGCTCGGATTACCAGGCACTTGGAGCCTGTGGCCATAGATAGTTATCTCCTTGTTTCTGTTTATTTATCTGTCTATTTATTTTTATTTAATTAATTTATACCCCTTTTGCCAAACCAACTTTCCAAAGTGACTTATATCCAAAGAAAAATAATTATAACAACAATACCATACAATATTAGAAATCAAGTAGAGCACAAAAATAGAAAAACATGGGCGCATTCAAAACCAGCAAAACGCAGTGCTGTCAATCATATTCAAGCACTGTCTAAAAGTGGGAAGGGAAGGAGCTTGTTAGAGAGAATGCCACAACAGTGGTGCTGCTGCTGAGAAGGCTTTGTCCGTGGTGCCCACCAATCAAATCTTTGCTAATGGTGTGCCAGCGAGCAAAGTCTCCCTGGCTGATCTAAGCCTAGACAGGTTCATATGGGCAAATATAAAGATAATCTTTAAGGCCCTAAATGTTCTGAGACCAAGCTATTAATCAGGACTTTAAACTGACCCTTGAACACTGATTGGAAACTACTGCGTTTCAGGTCGTATAAGTTGCATATGGTTCAGCTGCATTGCTCCTACCAAGCATCCTGGCAACTAGGTTTTATACCAATTCCAAGCTGCATTGTTCTCCTGTAGAGAACAATGGAACAGGCCAGTCTGTATGTAACTAGTGCATGGGAAACTGAGGCCAGATCCACCTCCTCTCAGTAGGGACACAGCTTGCAAACCAGCCAAACAGGTGAAAAGAGTTTCTGGTGACAGACGTCCAACTGGATCTAGGAGTACTCTCAGGCTGTGAATTTTATTTTTCAGGCAGGGGCAGTGTCATCAGCGAGGGGGCGGGGGATAGTTCCATCCCAAAGCAGGTTACAGCTTCCATCCAGATGAGATTTCCAGGGGCATCTCATTGGCCACTGCCGGAGACACAAAACTGACCTCAGGTCCTTATCCAAATTGTGTCTTTGACACCAAATAGTGCCTTTGATACCTGAGGTGTATGTTTTCAAGGCCCATCCTATTCTTGTATTCTGTTTTACCTGTTTTTAATTCTGAATTCTATATTGTTGTAACCCACCATGGGACTTGCTGATGAAGGGCAGGTAATAAATTTAATAACTACCACCACCACAACAATAATAATAACAACAACAAGAAAACACATATGGAAGATCTTATTCAGAGACCTCCTGTATCTCACCTCCTCTGACCAAAAGCCAGCTAGCAAGGCTAGTTCAGTTCATGAAAGCTTTGATTCAAACAGCACACTTATGGTACACTTTTGGGGATGACAAAAATTGGTGCAGATATTTGTCCAGAATAATGTCGCCCCTAAACACTAACCTGGACAGCAAGTCTCTTGCAGTGGTGAGAGGGAGGTGGGGGAGAAGGAGCCTTCAGGCCAGTGATGGGTACAAATATCCCATGTACATTTCTAGGATTGGGTGCTCAAAGGCAAATCCTTGTTGCCCAACATGGGTGTTCTTCATGACCAAAGCAATTTCAGAGGCGCTTCTCTATCTGCAAGCCAATGTCATCTTAATAGTTTTACTACTTTTTACTCTCATCTTTTCAATTAAAGATTAGCCAAGAATTTATGAATGACAATCTTTTCTGGCAGGTGCTCTTAAACAGTTCCTTCTTCTCAGAAGTCCTCACCTTTCGCTTAAACAGCTCCATCAGGCCTGTGCCTACAGATGATTTAAAATAAATAAATAATACATATTTTAAAATAATACCCTGATATTTTTCAAAAGGAAAGAGGAGCAGCCATTTCACATTCCCCTTTAAACCAAAAACAATGCAAGACAGATTAGCCTTCCTCCTTTCCAATGCCTGTAACAGCTGAGACACAGAAGTTCACATTTTGGAACTGACATTAGCCCTGGCGGCAAGAGAGTTCTCTTGGTTGTCCCTCTGAAAATCCATTCTGATTTGACATGAGTTAGGATAGAGTCACTTGCGCATAAGTAAATCTACTCTTCTACTCTGAAAAAAATTATCATATGCTGCTCCCTGTCTCTCTTAATCAGAGGCAGTACCTTCTTTTTTCTGGACCTTATCGCTGTTAAACTGCTGCCCCTATTCCAGTGGCGCGGTTAGGTAATTTTAGATTTTGGACTTATGCCCTCCCTCTCTCTGTAGGTGTATTACTTCACAGTGACCTGGTTCACATAAGACTAAGCTGTGGCTCGTTTAACAAACCATGAGTTATCCACAATTTGTCCCAAAGATGGTCATACAAACCATGGCTTGTTCCCCCCAAATTTGGTTTGTTTTCCAATTACCCTGGCCTGGTAGTTTGGTGAGCATCTGGAGTGCAGCGGCCAAACAAACCATGGAAAAGTGTCACAGTAAAAACAAAGAAGGGTTTGTATACCAGCCACAAACCATGGCTACAAACTGTGCAGGGGCAAAGCTAGCTGCCCCGGCACCCAGAGCAGCACAGGGGCAGGGCTAGCCGTCCGCCCGGCGAGCATGGGGGGGGGCGCTAGCCGCCTGCGCGGTGAGCGTCCAGGGGCACCGCCCACACAGCGAGCGTGGGGTGGGGTTGGCGCGGCGGTCAACCGCCCTCACGGCTGACATCCGGTGCGCACCGCACCTCCCGCACCCGCCTTCCTCCACCAGTGAAACCATGGCCCAAAACCCCCCACATTGTTCAGTCACTGTGACACAGTTTAAACCTAATGCTAAGCCATGGTTTAATAGAACAGTTAAATAGACTGCAGCTTAGCATTATGTGTGAACCAGGCCAATGTGGTAAGCCAAACCCTTCTGTGTTTGGGATTCCCCACTAATTCTGCTGAGTGGGGCCCTAAATGACTGATCTAGCTTTTGAGGATGCCTAAAGTATGTGTGAAATATACTAATATTGTTGTCCATCAAGGTTCGTCTCCCTCCTGAGGCCCCCATGACATTTAAATATCTGAGTGAGGGGTAAGATACATTTTGTCTCTAGCACGCAAGCACATACTCTCCCAACAATTTTCGCAGACAAAAATAGGGACATGCTTATTCCACCCCAGCTCTCATACCAAGGATAGCTGTCTGAGCCACCCTCCCTCCCATTACAACATCGCTGAAAGCCCTGGTCATTGACTTGCTTACTTTAATCATTTACTTGCCTGCCCCTTAACACAGATTTAATAGCTGGGAGACTGCTTGCTCACTTGGTTAAAGCTAGGGATTTTTTTAAAAAGTATGTGATGTACAAACAATTGAAACGGAATTGAATGAAAAATAATAATAATTGTCATAACAATAAGTTACCAACATTTCAAAATATACCTCAGCAGCTGCAGTGTGTGGAACAGCTGGCTGTACATTGCATCATACCCTTGCATGCATGCACATGCATTGAAAAGCAACAAGATGTATTCACTGTTCACTCTGACATGAAACCTCTAGAGATTCCAGGAAGAGAGCCGAATTTCAAAGGCTGACAGTTCTCACACTCTCAGAAACCAACAAGACATCCCCAAGAGGCCAAAAAGGAAAATAAAGAAAAAGGACGGAAGGAAAGAAAAGATTGTGATTTATGAGGGAAGAGTACAAAAATAAAAAAATCAGGGATGACCTATGGCAAATAAGAACAACTAGAGTATCTGCAAACATATGTCTGTGCATGACCACTAAGGCACCATGTAGTGCACAGCCTGCCCCTTCTCCTGCTGCAGTTTAAGAGCTCTGACTTTAAAATAAATGCAGAACACAGGAGGTAGAGTAGAGCCTTCATCAACATATAATAAAGGGGCTCAGAGTTGTGAGGCGGTAAATCTTTCTATGAGAATCAGAGTGTTACAAGCATGCCCTTTATATTTTCACTTGTGAAATGTTGGCAGGTATGCAAGGTCTGGTTCCAGTGGGGTTTGATTGTTGCTTTTCTTTGTGGGACAGGATGATTTATTAAAAATGGCCACATGCTAAGGGAACGCCAGGAGGGAAGAAGTGTGGGGAATGGATTCAGGGAATGTGATTGGACAGTCAAGTGTTCTATGTGCACCTCTAAGAGGTGGCTCAAGCCTAATTATTTATATTCAAGTTATATACCACCCTTTATCCAAAGATCCCAGGGCGCTGTACAACATTAAGAACATAATTTATGCAGCATAATAATAACAACAACATAATACATAGCGTAATAATAAAACAATCATAATAACACACACACCCCACTTAACAGGAAATAGATTTTTAATGGCCAGATGCCTGGTTAAAAATAAATGTTTTTGCCTGATGCCTAAAGACATGTAATGGTGGTGCCAGGCGAGCCTCTCTGGGGAGAGCATTCCACAGATGGAGAGCCACCACAGAAAAGGCCCTTTCTCATGTTGCCACCCTCCAAACATTTTGGGGAGGGAGGACATAGAGGAGGGCCTTGGATGACAGGTGCAGAGTCCGGGTCAATGTTGGTATGAGGAGAGGTGGTCCTTCAGGTATTGAGGTCCTGAAGAATGGACCCAAAAACTGTCGGCAAGTGCAGCCGATCCAAGATCAGCGTTATATGTTCAAATTGTCTTGTTCTGGTGAGCAACCTGGTTGTTGAATTTTGCACTAGCTGAAGCTTCCAAACCACCTTCAGAGGCAGCCCTTTGTATAACACTGCAGTAATCCAACCTAGAGGTTACCAGAGCGTAGGCCACAGAAGTCAGTCTACCACTGTCCAGACAGGGGCGTAATCGGGTCACCAGACAAAGGCACTCCACACCACCGATGCCACCTGGCAATGACAGTAATGGATCCAGGAGCACCCCAAAGCTACATACTTGCTCCTTAAAAGGGAATGTAACCCCCTCAAGGTCAGGCGGTCTCCCATCCATCCAGTCTAGGAAGCCACCCACTAACAGTGCCTTTGTCTTTTCCGGATTGAGCTTCAGTTTACTGGCTCTCATCCAGTCCATTACTGTGGCAAGGCACTGGTCCAAGGTGAATTACAAAAATTTCAACCTCTCCTTCCAAAGTGTTGTGGGGGAGATAATTAATATGAACAACATCTTTAACCTTTCGACAGGAAACATTTCCCACATCAGTTTCCAACAGCTTCTCCAGCCCACACACAGGCACACAGGGTGTGTCATAGCTCAGTAGCCACAAGTCATCAATGCTGTGTTACAACCAATAAAACCAGACAGGTAAATGAAGTTGGCTCTAGAGAGGCTGTGGGTTGATTTAGGCATTACTTATGTAAAACAAACTACCGGCAGAATCTTGTAGCGTTGACCTTGCTGGATTCCACCATTTCAGAGTGAAGGTACAGACTGCACCATCAAATACTTCTTTCCCTCTAGATTTTTTCTGAAGAAATCCTGTCTGCATAGAAAACCAGCATGTCAGGATGAGGAAAGCTGGTTCAGAACACGCCCTGAGAGACTAGTTCTCTCTGTGGAGAGAGCTCTGCTCTCAGACATATATTATTTCCTGCATTGTAATCTCCTCCAACCTACCTTCCCCTTCCCACAGGTGTGGTACGAGCCTCAAGCATCTTCCCCATTCTAAGTGCAATCTTGCTATTGCTGGGAGGGTTCTGCGTGGCTGCCAGCCGTGTCTACAAGTCCAAGCGCAACATCATCCTAGGTGCCGGCATCCTATTTGTTGCTGCAGGTGAGTGGGGGTAAAGAATCCCTCTCTGGTTCTCTAGTGTAGTTCCATGTGTGTGTCTATTCAGTCAGTTCACACACACAACACACACACAAAGAGAGAGAGGGGGAGAGAGAGAGAGAGAGAGAGAGAGAGAGAGAGAGAGAGAGAGACAGACAGAGATCCACCAAAAACTTTATCCCCCAGTCTATGGCTGTGTATACACTCCCATTTGCTTTGCATCCAGGTATTCCCAACACTGCTTTGGGAAGAGGTATACACATGATGTAAGCCACAATCAGTATCAATTCTTCCATTTCTTATGAAATGCTGCATTTCAGTGCATTCCCCCCCTCAAACCAGTTTCAATTTGAATTGGCGAAAAGAACAACCTACCTGTGTTTTAAGCTGGATATGTGTACACAGCTTATTTCTCTGCCAATCTATCACCCTTCCTTTATCACTTCATGCATGCATCTACAACTTCACAACTATTTACCTCAACCTTCTTACCCATTCCCTCATCTTTCCTTTCTCTTCCTGCTTATCTTACCAGAGGCAGATTTAGGGCAGTGCAGCTACAGTGTCTCAGCGTCTCAACATATAGGGCAGCTGTGTACGGAGCCAGGAGCTCCCAGTTCGAGCCTTGACAACTCCTGACGTATCCATTCACTGCCACCATTTTCCCTCCCGCTTTCATCTTTCTCTAACCCATATCCATATGCAGTGAGTCATCTGCCTTCTCTACCTGCCCACCCCACAGCCTCCCTCATTTCACTGTTCTTTATTTCCACAACTCCTCAGGCCTCAGTAACATCATTGGTGTCATCGTCTACATCTCAGCCAATGCCGGAGACCCTGGCACAAAACGCGACGACGAGAAGAAGAGCTACTACTCCTACGGCTGGTCCTTTTATTTTGGTGGCCTTTCCTTCATCCTGGCCGAGATGATTGGAGTCCTGGCCGTCAACATATACATTGAGAAGAACCGGGAAGCCCATTGCAAGAGCCGCACGGAGCTACTGAAAAACCCATCTTCCTCGTCGTCGGCCATCTTGCGCCTGCCCAGCTACCGTTTCCGATACCGCCGCCGGTCACGCTCCAGCTCCCGCTCCACCGAGCCATCGCAGTCTCGAGAAACCTCGCCAGTGGGCCTCAAAGGCTTCCCTTCCACTGACATCTCCATGTACACACTATCAAGGGACCCTTCCAAAGCCAACGTCAGCTCGCTCTACGGCGGCGCCAGCGAAACGGCATCGACGGGCGCGGCTGCGTCGGGCGCAACTGGCAGTGGCGGTGGGTTCTTGCAGCTGCACAACACCTTCCCCAAGGACCCTGGTGTCACCGTCACAGTGACTGGGCCTGGTGTAGCAGGGGCGACTGGCACCCTGGGCAAAGACACCTCCTCCAACACCAACACACTCAACAGGAAGACAACGCCAGTGTAGGGATGGAGTTAAGGGAGGAGGGGGCATAGGGAGGAGGAAAGATGAAGAGAAGACACAGCTCAGAGAGTAGGTTGGGAGAGTCAGAAAGTTGCAAAGCGAGAAAACAATCCATCCATGCATTTCCTCCCCTCCCTCCCTTCCCTCATCCATCCATGAACTCGCATTGCTTTCCTTTTTTCTAACCCGCCAATAGAACCCAAATTCACACCTCACACCTTGGGGGAGGGCAAAGAGTTGAGGAGTATGTTCACCAGGGGGCTTTCATGAATGAAGTGACAGGGATCAGCCATTCCTACAGCTTAAGAGACACTTAAACCAAACACCATTGTCCTTTCAAAACAGGCACCTCAAGGATAACCTAGATGGACTACTTTTCCCCACCCCACATTGGGATGGAGAAGAGGGGATGCTGTTGTGTCTCAGAGGTGCTTGAGGAAGGAGGATAGTTTTCCTTGCCTACTTGTTAAGATCTCTAATGGGCAGCCAGATTCAGAATCTGAAAGGGACGTCCGTGTGCGTGTATATGTTTTGAAGACCCTGGCTCCTCCACTCGTAAGCCTCTTACAAGATGGCTTCCACAGCGTACTGTGCCAAATTTGGGGCTGCAGTGTGGATCAAGAGGGTGTTTTGTTCCTCAGCGGGTATAAGGGAACCCTCTCTTCTCCTTCACTGCAGCTTAATTAAGGGCTGACAAAAAAGTTTGTGCCAAAACACAGTGCCAGAATATTTTTTTTTAAGGGCGGGGAAGGTGTTTTAAAATCCAAAAGGACCGACTGCCCCCTGGTGGCTTTTAGAAGTATTTCTAATCCACTAGGCTTTGCTTCAATCTCCTTCTAGTACATGTATGGCTGAAGTCTTTTTTCAGTTTCCAGCCCATCTCTAACACTGAGCCATAGCTCTTCCTGAGATGAAGAGGTCTCTGGGTGGGAGAGGGTCCCTGCTATTTACACAGGCACCCCTTGCCCATTGAAATGATAACTAACCAGTCATTACTGGCTTTATTTGTTTGTCTCGTCCATTTAATAGATAGATAGATAATCTTCTTTTCGATATTGGGAAGAAGAACTTTTAAAATGAAACAAGAAGTAAAAATAGAAATGGATTACACTTCTGCTCATCCCTACCTACCCCCCACCCCCAATTCAGCATCCTAGGGAGAATTTTTACATGTATTATAAATATATATATAGATAGATATAGATAGATAGATATAAACAACAACAAAAAACCACACATATATATGAGAAGACGAACAAAATGATTGTGAAGTTTCTTAGGACTTGGTTGATTTACGTTGGTTGGTTTTGTTTTTTTAAACAACAGTGGGATTACTATTTCCCCAGCGGAACTTGTGCCAACTGGCAAGCAATCGGTTTTACAATCCTGGTATCCTGATCCTGAACCATGCTCAACTTTGCTCCCCTTCTGCATGCAGAAACGGGTCTGCAGATCCTCACTGCCGATCCAGATGGATTTCCTTTTTTGACCGGGTGCCGCAAGATCCCAAGTGGCCCAATGTATAATGTATACCCCTTTCCATCTCCTTAGAAAACATAATCTCCCAGAAACTAGTTTTACTGACTGCTTTTCTCGGGGGTTGGACTCACATATCCTGCATCTGCAGCAAGAGCCGAAGGGGAGACTGTAACTACAGTGCCAGGTTAATTAAGGCCTACCCTGGCAGCACTGGCGGCAGGGGTGTCAGATCAGAACCACACTATTTATTTTTATAGCGACCCTAAAACATGGACTCAGGGAAGAGTTACAATAAATAGATGTTAACAAAATGGATATATTTCACCATTAATGGGGAAGGAGGAGGGGAAGGGGAAGAGAAGGCAGAAATCAAAAACTAAACGTAAAAAATGACAAGACAGCCACCCGATTTCCACTTCTCTTTCTCCATGAATGAGAATAAAACTGGAACAGAATGTCTCACATTCGGCAAATATATAAAAAATATATATGTTAAAATAAAACTCTAACCAAATTGTATAACCAAACCAAAATGACTTTGGAAAGGGTGGCGCAGACTATTGCCACCTTAAACACACTTAGTAGGAAGGTAAGCACAATGAGAAGCGGTAGGACTTCGTTCTGATTAAGCATGCTTACTGTCTGGCTAATAAACCAGCTGACATCAAATTCAGGTCAAGAATTTTGGTTTGAAATTCTCCGACTGAAGAATTAAGGGTCAACCTATGAAGAATTCAAGGATCCCTGAATACAGCATAGTTTGATTTAGCCTTATTCTCAAAGACAATATGTTAAAACTTCAAAACAATTAAGTGCTTGGGTAATAGAAATATTGCTTGGTAAGAGGGTTGTCAGAGACTACTACACTCTCGTCTTTCAGTAGCTAATCTTATGGGAAAGCCATGTCTGAAAAACAGTTAGAAACTGTGATTGTCTCTTTACTGTTTCTTCCTGCCTTTTAAGAAGTAGTATTTTCCCCCCTCATTTGTTTAAATGAAAGTGTATAGTTTTTTTGGAGGGGGGGCTGCTTAGAATTGTGTAAGGAGGTGGGCTTTTTTTCCTTTTTTGTGGTAATGTGAGAGGATGAACAATTTAAAACTTGAGAGGAAAAGTGTACGTTTTAAAATGTGCAATGAGAAAGAAAACCTTTCAGTGGAAAAGCCTCACCTGTTCTAATTTTTTTCTGTATAAAAGTGGGTTTCATATTAAAAAAAGACAAAAATACAAGAACATTTTTTTTTCCAGAGGGGCAAAGTCCACTTGATTGTGCTACTTACTGGTGAATAAAGCAAGAGGAAGGGGGGGGGGGGAAACAATTCAAATAAAAACAACAGTCTGTCTGTCATAACAACAACAAAATGCATGGATTTTTACTGGAATCTACCTTTCAAATAAAGTCCTATGAAAATATGTCCAGGGGAGGTTGTTACTGAGGGGAAGGGACACAGCCAAAATGACTTATGTCACAAAAGGAGGCAATTGCTACCTTATTATTAACTACAGAGCTGCTTTCTAGAGGAGATCACAGACACACGGGCTGCATATGCCCCATGCATTTAAAGTACATGGCTTCCCCAAAAGATCACTGGGAACTATGGTTTATCCACCACAGAGCTATAATTCCCAACACCCTTAACAGTTCCTGGGGTTCTTTGGTGGGGGAATCATGTGCGTTAAATATATTAGCCCCACTGTTCATCAAGTCTGCATTCTGGGGATTTTGAAAAGGTTGACCCCCCTTCTTTGCACTAGAGTAGGGACGGGGAACCTGTGGCCCTCTAGATACTCTTGGGCTCAGCCAGCATGTCCAATGGTGACTGCAGTCCAGCAACATCTGGAAGTTCTAGCTCATAGGCAGCTCTCGGTCTCTCCCACTCTGTAGTCTGTATTTCCTTTGCATGCCATCTCTTCCTTATGTTTGGCAACAAGCTTGCTGTCAGGACATGTTTGAACTGTGGGAGAAAAGGAAAGAGGTGCACTAATCCAAGGTTTCAGGCAGGAATCTTTCCCCATTTCTATCTGGAGACACCAGGGATTGAACCTGCAACCTCCTGCACACAAAGCAATGTTCTACCGCTGAGCTTCGGCCTTCCCCTTGACACTCTGACTGGCAGTGGCTCTCCAGTGGAGACAGTTCACACCACTTGCTGCTGCAGGCAGTCATAGGGATGGGGCCTGATGTCTTCTGCAGTCAAAGAATGTGTTCCCTGCTCCTGAGCTAGAACTCGCTAAAGGTAAGGTAAAGGTACCCCTGCCCGTACGGGCCAGTCTTGCCAGACTCTGGGGTTGTGCGCCCATCTCACTCAAGAGGCCAGGGGCCAGCGCTGTCCGAAGACACTTCCGGGTCACGTGGCCAGCGTGACATCGCTGCTCTGGCGAGCCAGAGCTGCACACGGAAACACCGTTTACCTTCCCGCTAGAAAGCGGTCCCTATTTATCTACTTGCACCCGAGGATGCTTTCAAACTGCTAGGTTGGCAGGCGCTGGGACCGAGCAACGGGAGCGCACCCCGCCGCGGAGATTTGATCCGCCGACCTTTCGATCGGCAAGCCCTAGGTGCTGAGGCTTTTACCCACAGCGCCACCCGCGTCCCGGGAGAACTCGCTAGCAGCCTCATAATCGGCACTGTTTGGGAATTTGAAGAAACGAAATAATAATAATCCAATTTTGAAAATGATGGTTGACATTGGGGCAGTTTCCTGAAAGATTCAAAATGGCACCCAGTTGTATCCAAACATAGACGATAACCAGCTCCGTGATCTCTGGAACCATGATGCAAAATTGGTTAGTATCAGTGCAGTTCTCAAAGGTTTCATCCGCCTGGAATCCAGTTGTATTCAAACATAAGCAAAAACCTGTCCAGCTATCTCAGAAACCATTATGCAAAGATGTGGTTATGATATTTGGTTTGGAAAGGTTCAGGTAAGTCCATTTGTCTTTCTAGCCACATTGGCAAGTGGCTTCCCAGGGGCTCAGGCAGGTGGAGGGTCTTCCTCACCATTTGCTATCTGATCCTTTCAGCTGGAGATGTCAGAGATAAAGCCTGGATGTTTCTGCATGCAAAGCACATGAGTGCATGTTGTCTGACTAAGAACTAGTGGAGGCTGGTCCATTAGGGTGAATGGGGCACTGCCCCATCAACCTCAGACGTTGTATGGGGTAAAAGTGCCATAGGATAAATAAATACTTCTTTATTTCCCAAAACGTCAACTCTTGTCACCTCTGCCCTTAGACGCTGACAGCTGTCACAGAGCAGTTTTGAGATGCAAATAATGTGCTAGCCTAGCTTGTTGCTGACAAACCTGACTTAATTTTCAGCAAAGCCCCATGGTATAACCACACATTCCAGGTGTTAATAAAGCAAGACACACATAACAAAAAATTAATAAACAAAGCAGTACTCAATTCATCCTTCTTCCTGACAGCACAGCATGTCTTCTTGGCTTGCATTTCACTCCCTGCAGCACAGCACCCCCTACAGATCTCCTACTGCCATTTCCTGCCAGCCTTGAAACAGCTGTCATTTCATGCTAACTCAGTGTTTTTCCTCAATCAGCTTGTGCTGAGAACACACAGCATCCTGCTCCCCCAGGGCAGCAGGGCGGGGGGACTGTGGCACCAGATGCTCCAGCCTGCTCCTAATTGCATGGATGAACACTCTAAAATCGCCACTTGGCCCTCTGTGGATTTTACTTAACACCTTCAGGCCTGGACCCTCCTGTCCTAGTCTCTTCCTTTAAAGGTAAAGGGACCCCTGACCATTAGGTCCAGTCGTGACCGACTCTGGGGTTGTGGCGCTCATCTCACTTTATTGGCCGAGGGAGCCGGCGTACAGCTTCCGGGTCATGTGGCCAGCATGACTAAGCCGCTTCTGGTGAACCAGAGCAACACATGGAAACACTGTTTACCTTCCCGCCAGGTACCTCCTGATGGGCACAGAGGGAACGCTGGACAGTCGAAAGAGAGGTGCCCCAGGATTGCTACAAAGCAACCGTGAGCCATTGTGCTGGTCCCGGGGGGAAGGTTACCGTTGGCGTAGTCAAAGTCCGGTCCTGGGTCACTAGCCTGGAAACAGTTCACAAGGAGCGGGGCGAGGTCCGAAGCAGGAAGCCGGGCGGGGACAGGAACACTGGAGGGTCAGGTCTGGGTCCGGGCAGGAACAGGTACTCAACAACGACGTTGCTCGCAACCTGGGACCGGGCTGACTGGCCATTATCTTCTCTGAGGCCAGGGGCGGTCCCGGCCCCCAGGAGACCCGCCTCTCCTGGCCTTAAGGCGAGCACTCCTCCTGGGAGCAACCAGTTCCCTTCGCCTCTCTGCCCTGAGCCTCTGCAGTTCAGGAGAGGCCGAAGGGTTACTGGGCCCAGGGGGAGACTCACCTATAGGCACTGAGTCCTCAACCACCTCTGGAGCCAGAGTGGATTCACCTGGTGCCTGCTCCTGAGGATCCGGCACAGGTGCAGGCGTTTCAGAATCAAGGCCCTGCCCCAGTTCAGCCGGCCCTGGAGGCGGGGACTCCTGTGCAGGCTGGGATTCCTCCGGTTCAGCCTCTGAATCAGATTCCCAGGCCATAACAGCCATTCAGAAAAACAGGAACATTGCTACTACTCCCACTAATGCTGAACTCGGTCTGTGCCAATCCAAATGTGGCCAAAAAGAGACAAAAACAGCCATTCCAGCACACCCAGCTAATGTATGCAGAGTTTCAAAAGAAATTAAAGCCAGACCCCCTAGAAGGGGCAAATTCCTCCAAATGATACATGTCTGCTGAGCATGCATGCTCCGCAAGAGTGACTCACCCTGCTTAGTTACTCTTATCTCCTGTTCTAAGCAAGGCTTGTGCAACAGGCATTTGAAAGCCATTTCAATGGCTTTCCGCTGTGTATGAAGGCAGGAGGAAGAACCAGGAGAAAGGAATTGGTGGTGGAGGGAAGACAGGAGCAGCCGTAAGAGCGAGAGACAGAAGGGAAAGGGGGACAACAGATGAGATGGGGGGGGAGATAGGAGCAACAAAGAAGGGGGTGAAGAATCAGGAGCCAGAAACAGCAGGAACAACAGGTGGAACAAGGGAAGAAAGAAACAGACTATATGGAGCTCACCAAGGAGAGAGCACATCATTTTGCAGCAGGTCCCATTTCCATTCTTAGGTTCTGAACAGGTGTCACTGTGATGGAACACATGTTGACAACCTGCTGGGCCTCATTCCCCTTCCAGAAATCCAGGAATCTACGCAAGGTTGCAGGTGGTGATGCCTTGCAACACAAACTGCAGCTTATTTCTGCACCCCCACCCCAAGAGGAATGTTGCTTTTCAGGGACATACGTAGCCAGCATGGAACAGGAGCCTTGTTCAGGCCTCTCAGGAGAGTGTGATGGCAGGAAGGTGGGGAAAGATTTCTTCTGAAGGAGGGAAAGGAAGAAGTCTCCTCTCACCTCTCTGGAAGACTTCCCCTGCTCTGCCCTACAGCGCTAGAGTTTTCAAACCCTGGGGGGCTGCCAACCCCCTGAATCTAATCACTTTGTAGCTAAATGGGGAGGGGAGTGTTGTGGTGAGAGGGAAAGAAAAAATGTACAGTGGTACCTCAGGTTACATACGCTTCAGGTTACATACGCTTCAGGTTACAGACTCCGCTAACCCAGAAATAGTGCTTCAGGTTAAGAACTTTGCTTCAGGATGAGAACAGAAATTGTGCTCTGGCAGTGCGGTGGCAGCAGGAGGCCCCATTAGCTAAAGTGGTGCTTCAGGTTAAGAACAGTTTCAGGTTAAGAACGGACCTCTGGAACGAATTAAGTACTTAACCTGAGGTACCACTGTATTCTTTTTCCTTTTGTTTCTCCTGAAACATCCATGGTTTTTTTTTTAATCTCATAGCATGCATTCCACAACCCTAATCCTGTCCCCCTCTAAGGCATTATTATTAACCCCCCCCCTATTTTCCAGCTTCTTCTTCTCTCTCTCTTGCCACCACAGCATTCCATACATTCTGGAAGCTCACAGGTCCTTCCAGCCAACTTTGGCAAGATTAACTTTTCTTTTCCTTTTAAGTTGCAAATTTATAAACTTGGAAATACCCAGAGTATATAAAAAGCGCCGTCCTATATTTGGGTGGCGCCATTTTGTTTCCAAACCGATAGACTTTCAACCGCCTGAGCCACATTTGAGGGATAACAATAACAACAATAGCAACAAGAACAACAATATGCAAGTAAGTTTAAAAATTATATCCAAGTCACCAAGCAAAAGGAAATATGAGGAGTGAAGAACTGGAAAACCAGCCATCGGCCATTGGGAACCACAATCCTCTCTCCCTAGCCTCATAGTCTACTTTCTTAATTAAGGATGAGATGATTGGACAGTGTTCTCGAAGCTACTAACATGAGTTTGACCAAACTGCAGGAGGCAGTGGAAGACAGGAGTGCCTGGCATGCTCTGGTCCATGGGGCGACAAAGAGTCGGACACAACTAAACAACAACAACATCATTCTTTTAATCCTCTATGTTCACACAGAGGATTAGATATTTAGATTTAGATGCCGCTAAAAGGGTAGAGTGTCAACCCCCCCCCCCCAAGTGTTTATACTTCTTCTTTCTTTCTTATTTTCTTTATTTTTGTCATCCTTCATTCCTTCTTCAATGTGTATTGCACTTGACACCAATGCATGGCACCAGCCATACACACGACATTTTACGAAATACAAAAAGACAGGTCACTGCCCTGAGGAACCTACAGTTTGAAATTCTTCACAAGAGAGGCTTCTCTTATTTGGTAATATAAAATGCTCAGCTATGCTCGTGTAAGGAGATTAAGTTGGGATGGGGGAGAGAAATGATTCAGTTTGCATTTTAAAAGAAATTTTCTCTCTAATTCTCACTTTCTGAAACAATAAGTGAACCAAAATGCAGCTGTGCATCAAAATACAAACATTTTCTAATTCTGCAATGCAGTTTTCCCTGCCAAGTTATGTGTTGTTGTTGTTTAGTCGTTTAGCCGTGTCCAACTCTTCGTGACCCCATGGACCGGAGCACGCCAGGCACTTCTGTCCTCCACTGCCTCCTATACATGCATATTTTCTATTTGAAAAATGTATTGTATTAGGGAAAGCTGCTTTGCAAAAATGTGTATATTAGGCAAAATTGCATACAAAAATTTACAGAATAAATCTGTTAGTTTCACATTTTCCCTGTCAGTTTCTGTTAATTTCCTGTCTAGTTCTCATTTTTTTTTCACACTTAAATTCTATTCTGCACATTCCCACAGTGTGTGATTTTTTTTAAGTCCTCAGAAAAAAACACCAGCATTTTCATGCGAATTTGCCCTATTTTTGCAAATATTTTTTCCCTCTTACAATGCATTTTTGTACACACCCACACCCCAATATGTGCATTTTTAACCCTAATATGTGCATTTCCGTAGCCATTACTTGGCTGGAGCCCTGCAAAATTGCAAAAGTCAAAAAAGGCGAAGTTCTAAGGTTGGTTGGGTTCAGGAATTGTTTCAGAAATCACAAGTTTGGTGGGCTTTCCTTTAAGTGCAAATGGAATTTGATTTCTCCCCCAGGAATAGTCCTTATTGAGTATTCGTTCAGATCTGTTTATGGGGCGGTTATAAGGCAAGGAGCAGTCTGCCTGAATTCATCCAGATTTACTTTTTCGGTAGTTATTCATCTTCCTGTTAATTGTTTGCCCATCCCACACTCTCCAGTCCACTCCCCCACCACTTTCCTAACCGCAAAAAGATCAAGTATTTTTTGTAAGAGGATTTATTGCATCAGGTCAACAGAGAACATTAATTCCCTTTAATTGCTCAAATGTCTGGTATGCACTTGAATCCCTCCCACAAAACACTGATGGTTTGGGGATGACCACTTGCTAATCCTGACAACAAGCCGGAAAGGTCAGTCAGCATTGCTATTGTCTGTACTGTGTATTGGGGCGGGAGAGAGAAGGGAGGGCTGAGAGACAGCAGTTTGCCTAATGGGAAACTCACAGCCCCCCAGATGTTGTTGAACTCAAATGCCCACGGCCAGCCTGGCTCAAAGAAAGGAGCTGTAGTCCAACAATGTCTGCAGGGCTACGGCTTCCCTACCTGGCCTAAGGAAATGTCATAGCAGAGGAAAGATTTACAACTGCAAATGCAGAAGGAGGAAGCGCTGGCATACTTGCTGGGAAAGCACTTGTTGGAAACAACGCTTGCTTCCCGTGGGACTTCTAAAGAAGTGTGCCTAGCAGTAGACCGACCTGTACATGATTTTAGTGCTGTGCATACTTGCTGTTAATCAGGGTGAATCCAAAAGAGGTATTGCAGCCAGTGCAAGTTCCAGAGACTTGTGAAAATGCCTCGAGGGATTCCGGTCCCAGCAGGGGGTGCTGTCGTAAGGTGGGGCAAGGGGGTCCCCCCCCCCCGTGCTGCTGAAGGAGCTTTCCATTTTGGCCTCTGCATCGTCAAAACCTTCAGAGGCGCACAGGCACACACACACCCAGACTGTCTATGCGCCCTGGAGCCTTAAAATAACCCTGATTGCCTAGGCGATGAAGAGCAGGAACAGGTGCTCCGCACATTTGCCAAGGCGGCCGGGGGGGGGGGTGAGGTAGCTGCTGTTCCAACCCTGGCCTCACCCTGGGAAGCCAGGGCATTGGGTAGAGAAGGCAGGGGTGGGGTGAGGGTGGCCAAGCAACTTTTCAGCACTGCATGCAACGTGTTGACCTAGATAGGAGCCAAGAGAAGCTGCGAGGAGCCCTCACGGAAGACCCAGCTTAAAGCCTGGGGGGTTTGCAAACCGGGTTCCGGGTAGCTATTCTAGAGCCAAAATAGATCCCTTCAAAAGACAAGGGGGAGCAGGGCAAGGGGCTATGATGTGGCCAAATTTTTTCCTCCAGGACGAGGAGCAGCGCATGGGGGGGCGCACACGGGCAGGGGTCAAGCGGCGCAAGGTCCTGACGGATGAGCAAGAGGGCAAGATCAAGCTGGCCTTCTTCGTGGCCATCGTGGGGATGACCCTGACAGTGCTGGCCGTGGGCACAGAATTCTGGGTGGAGCTCAACACCTACAAGCAGAACCAATCCCTCGTCTGCGAGGCGGCCCACTATGGCTTGTGGAAGTTTTGCCACAAGAAACTCTGGATGGACGTTGTGGAAGAGGAGAGGGCTACCTGTGGACCCGCAGAGCTGCCTGGAGGTAATGGTTTACCTGAGCATGTTCCCGTTTTCTTTTCCCTTACTCCCCACCCGACCCCACCCACACTTTCACAAACACAGACACACACCCTGTTCCTGAAGTTGCCCCCTCCCTTTGATCAGCTCCCTCCACTTCCCAACATTGTTGTGTCCAACCCTCACCCCCACCATCTTCTCTGCTATGCATCCGGGGAATGTGGGCTGGTGTTTCCATGTGATACAGCACGTTCAATGCATTACATGCAGGATCATAAGGGATGGGATGTGTGGACTAACAAGGGAAGATGGTGGCTAGATCTGGACTGCTGGCAGCCCCTGGTTAAGTGTCAGGCCCTCCTCCCCAGTTTAGTAAAGCCCTCCATTATCCATTCATCAATTAATTATCTCTTTGCATATGCCGCCCCTACCCAACACATTGTTCTCATCTATTTACCAAAAAGCAGTCCAATGTGTTTGTCTTTCTCCCTTTCCTTTTTTGCTCCACCCCAGCCACATCCATCAGGCCTTCATGTGACCCGCGGCTCACAACCTCAGCCTTGGCATCTGTTTGCAATTTCAGGCTTAGCCCAAGGACTTGCAATGCAGAATGCTGATGCGTTGATTATCTCCTGCTAATGAAGGATAATCTCCTTGCCTCTGCTAGCATCTTTCTTCCATCTCCCATTCTACAGGGAGAGGCTCTACCTGAATACAGTATAGCTTGAAACGGGGGAGTTATGGTTGAAAGTATCATCTTCTGTTTGACGTAAGGATGACAGTTCACAGAATCAGGAGCCTCCATAGAGACCCCAAAGCCAAGTTTTCCATATTAACTGTAACTATTTTTTCACTGCATGCGTAAACTGGAAAGGAAAAAAAGAGTGCCTCTGAGACTATGCAGAGAGTCTGCCAGCTAACACTTAATCAAGACAACCAACACCCATGTATTTGATGTTAGATTAGCAGAGCCTCTAGGGAAAGATATGGCCAGGAGACTGGGGTGGGTAAGGGGGATTGCCCCTTTCAGAGATATTTTAGGCCTCCTTTCTGAATATTAATGCACTTTTGAAAAATGGAACAGCCAAAGCAAACATGATGTTATTCACACAATTAGTAATTGAGCAAATGCTGTCTGCAATTAGACATAGCAAACCACTGATATAATAATAATAATAATAATAATAATAATAATAATAATAATAATAATAATTTATTATTTATACCCCTCCCATCTGGCTGGGTTTCCCCAGCCACTCTAGGCGGCTTCCAACAGAATATTAAAATACAATAGTGTGTCTATTTGCCCCCATCACGGTCCCAAACCAGACTGGGGGGCCCCACACAGCTATTGACTAATTAAAAAGGTTGGCTAATAGCATCGGGTCTGCTGCTGCCTTAAGACTTTCATTATTTTACTTATCAAGATATAAGCATAAGCAAAAGCAATGTAAGTAGTTTTCTACTCAATCATTCATTACAAAATCATGCAATTAAGTAACTGCAATATTGAACCCCCTGTATTTATCTTCTGCAATGATACTGCTCCTGCCCAGGCCCCATCGTCACAAAATCTCTGCCTCCAAGTCTGTGTGGCTTTCAGGAAGGCTCAAAATGTGGCATTTCCCATTATAGGCATTGAGAAATGCATTAACCCAGCCATCTATTTGTGGGCCAATTTGCACGATGGTTTTCACCTCACGGCAGCAGGGCGTGGGTTCCATGTGCGCCACATGATGCACTGACTAGCTAATCTGTCCATCCGTCTCCCCTCTGTGATTTTTGTCTGTTTATTCTTTGTGTGTTTTCAGAATTGTTTTATTAGCAGCTTTGTGTGTGTGAAGTGGCGTTTTGGGTTTTGTTATTATTCTGCTGTTGGTAGGTCAGATTGCGGCATGGCACAGTTCTCACTGAAATCACTGGGAGTGCCTTAAACTTGAAAAACTTTTTTTTCAACACTCCCCCCCCCCCACTTGTATCTTAACTTATGGATAGAAGGAGTGGCTTCTTGGGCCATAAAGTGTTGTCAGCTGTTTTCATCCCTGAACCTCCATTTTGCAACAATAGGAAGAAGAAGGGCTTTGTTTCAGAGAAGCAGCGAGGAACTGCTTTTTAAATCTTTTAATCTCCCTCCTTTGGGAGGAAGGGTAGGATATAAATTGAAATAATAGTGAATGAATAAACAACAACTTCATTTGTATTGCCACATCCCGTGAAGCGCTGCAGAGTACTTTTAGCATTAGGTTTTGTCCAACGTGTCTGCCTGCCCACACACCAACTGACTCTTGCCAGCGGCAGAGGAAGCCGCTCGGGTGCCTGGACCCTGCGGCGGCGCGCCCAGGGACAGTGTGTGCCACCCATAGGGGCGGGGCGAGGGCGGAGCGCACTGCAGGGCCTCCAGAGTCTGCCTGCCTCTTCCCACTCAACTGCCCTACAGCTGGGGGGGAGGCAGCAGGCAAACCATTTGGGCTGCGCGCAGTGGCGTAGCGTGGGTTGTCAGCACCCGGGGCAAGGCAAGTAATTTCCGCCCCCTAACCCGTGGATTTGCGCCCCCTAACCCTAACCCCCAGATGTTACGCCTGGTGCGGCCGCCCCCCCCCCTGCACCCGCCCACGCTACGCCACTGGCTGCACGGAACCTGCGCGCACCCAAGCCACCGCGTCTCTCCCAAGAGACCGCCTGGCATTTTGTGAGTGCTGCCTGGCATTTTGTCCCCCCTCCTCAAGTGGTGACACCCGGGGCAGCCAGCACCCACCGCATCCTCCTTCCTCCACCCCTGACTCTTGCACAGGCATTTGCCTGACTCCTCTCTCCATGAGAGAGAGAAAATGCTGTCTACTAATCAGCAACTTCCCACTGTAATCACTGGGCTGTGGCAAGGAATTCGATATTAATTTTATTAATATAGCACACTCTGCCCACCAAATGGCAATTCCATTTGTAAGATAAAGCGACACAGCAATGTCTCAGCTGGGAAGAGCCACCCAGTACAGATTGCCCCTTAGTCTTCTCCTACAACAACCTCTGGTTAACAAACATTTTCTTATTATTGTTAACTCTGAATTGGGCCTCTGCCTCATGCCTTCCTAGACTATGCATTGGATGATAAGGTCTAATTTGGATGGGAAATCAGTATGCAGAATTATAATCTGCGCAGGTCTATTTTCTGATTCTATTTTTTGTTTCCCCTGGCTTATGGTTTGGAAGCAGAGATCTTTCAAATAGTTCTTTTTCTCACTTGGCTGCTTTTAGACAGCTACGATGGGTCATTTGCAGAACTTATAAATGTGGCTTTGCACTGGAACCTGTGATCTCAACCTGGAGTTTAGAGACTTTGCATACACAGCAATACACATACAGGATTCCTCACTCACAGGAAAAACCCATACAGCTGATCTCCCCTGCCCCAAATAGGCTACATATATCATTCTAAGTTGCGTTTCACTCCTGAACCTGTTTGCTCATTGCTATTGTTCATTCGCACATCTTTCAATGTAAATCCATTGCTTGGCTTTGAGTAAAATAAGGGACAGATGACAGAAGACTGGTTGGGATAGAGGAAGAGAAGACTGTGCGCTCAGAAAACTCATAAGTTGAAGAAAAGTTATTTGGGGGTTTCAGAGAGTCAGATTACATATTACAGTGGTACCTCAGGTTACATACGCTTCAGGTTACAGACTCCGCTAACCCAGAAATAGTGCTTCAGGTTAAGAACTTTGCTTCAGGATGAGAACAGAAATCGTGCTCCGGCGGCGCGGCGACAGCAGGAGGCCCCATTAGCTAAAGTGGTGCTTCAGGTTAAGAACAGTTTCAGGTTAAGTACGGACCTCCGGAACGAATTAAGTACTTAACCTAAAGTACCACTGTACACCCAAAGATCCCTGGATGATCTCCCATTGCTGATGTTAAACGAAATACACCTGTAAGGAAGGAACACAGGAAGCTGCTTTATACCAAGTCAGAGCATTGATCTATCTTGCTCAGCATTGTCCACACTGACAGGGAAGTGGCTCTCCAGAGTTTCAGGCAGGGGTCTTCCCCAGCTCCACATGGGGATGCCAGGGAATGAGATTGGGACCTTCTACATACAAAGGAGAGGCTCCACCACCAATATGATTGAGGAAGAAACGCAGAGGCTGAGGTTACTTAACCCTTTGCCCACACCCCTAGCCCATAGCTGTCAACTTTTCCCTTTTCTTGCGAGGAATCCTATTCGGAATAAGGAAATTTCCCTTAAAAAAAGGGAAACGTTGACAGCTATGCCCTAGCCCATGCTACTTTTCTGAGCTAAACTGCTATACCACACAAACTTTTGGCTGTGCTGTAACCCCTCTGGACAGCAGTAATGTGGTAGTATTGGAGAAGCATTGCAGAACAACTAACGAAGCAGAATCAATTCACAACTGATGCACTGTTGTGTCAAGAGTATGCTGCAGAACACATCAGCAATAAGACACCAGTGGGGGGGGGGCTTCGTTCATTCTGTCTGTGTCACACTGAAAGTGTAATATATATTTATACAGGTCAAGTACAAAAGAACTAATAAATGTGAGGGGTTTAGGAATTAAGCCAGCAGGCACAATGCTAACCTGCTGTTTGAAAACGATAGCGCGAGTATTCCTACATTTGCTCAGCTGAAAACGGCCCTCATGAGAGATTTCACAGCAATGTGAAACAGCTAAACTAGGTTTCAACCCGAGAACAAGGCAATGGCGGGCTTGGGGCTTTAAATTTCAGCAGCACCCTGTTACAGCCTGAAGAGGAATGGGTGTGAAACCACAGTCAGCCTAAGGGAGAACCACTGTGGGAACTCCTTTCTTCTTAGTCCTCAAAGGGAGGGGGACACTTTCCCCTAATATAATTGATTTTTGTAGCTATTTTTTGTGAATCAGTGCACTTTCCCCTAATGTGTGCATTTTTGTACACATTTGTGTGTGTGTGTGCAAAATTCAGAGAAGTGCAAATTTCAAAGAATCCCTGTGTTACAGTTTGTGTGTTCTCCAAATTATGTAGTTTCTCATTAAACTGCAAAACAAAATCAAGTTTCTCTCCCATTCCTAATGTTCGCATATATGCACTTGTGCACAGTGCTGGTACAGGACACTTTGATGCCTGAAGCAGGGCCCAAATAACGGGTCCCCATTTCCTAGTAGGGTCAATACTTTGAAAGGTTTTGTTTGCTTCACTCTCCTTCATGACAGAGCCGACCCTATGTCCACACACTGGGGACAGAAAGAGTGGCAGAGAGATTTCACCTTATTTGGCCTTCACTCCTGTCATCCAAGGCAGTCATTTTTAAGAGATTCAGATCCACACTGAAGGATGGAGGATGAATTTGGTTCATTTCACATTTAAAGGCAGATACACCTAATTTGCACTTGCCAAAACAATACGTGAACACAATCATCCCCTTCAGAAGTCTCATTAATCCAAATTGCAAATGGCACTCGAGCAAAATAATGTGTTCAAGGAGCATAGATAAGTGTGTATAAATGTGCGTATTAGTGAGAATAACATTAAAAAGTGCATTGTATTTGCAAAATATGCAAATTAGGAAAAAATGCATATACAAATGTGTGTATTAGGAGTAATGCACACTGAAAAAGCTGACATATTTTCATGAGGACTTTTAAAAAATTGCAAACTGGCACAGTAATGTGAACTGAACTTCAGATATGAACAATGAGAAAATGAGCAAAACTGAAATTGACAGATTTGCTCATCATATCCCATATCTAACCCCCATTTCTTAGATTTCCAGGAAACTGTTGTGATCATTAAACACAAAGGGAGAATTCCTGCCCCTTCAATTAGAGAGAATTTCAAATGATCCAGGTTGTCATGCAGGGATGCAAAATTCTGTTCCTCCTGAAATTTCCTGTCCTACACAACTTTAAAAGGTTTTAAGAGTATTATAATCCTTTGCTTCTGCACTGACACATCAGATGGGTTTTCTGAAACACCTTGCCACTAGTCACTATCTGGAGTTCTTTCTGAATTTCACCTAAATCCAAATCTCAGGAAATTTGGAGTAGCCTATTCAGGGGAAACATCTACAGAGATTTCTTGGGATACACACACACACACACACACAAAATTTTCTGGGAATGATTCATGTATCTCTTCTCAGTGTTGAAGACAAGGTGTTAGTCTGTAGTCCCGGAAAGCAGTGGTACCTCTGGTTACGTACTTAATTCATTCCAGAGGTGCGTTCTTAAACTGAAACTGTTCTTAACCTGAAGACCACTTTAGCTAATGGGGCCTCCCGCTGCTGCCACGCAGCTGCCGTGCGATTTCTGTTCTCATCCTGAAGCAAAGTTCTTAACCCGAGGTACTATTTCTGGGTTAGCAGAGTCTGTAACCTGAAGCCTATGTAACCCGAGGTACCACTGTACTCTTTGCACTTGAGATATGCTAATATCAGCTATTGATTACATTTACATCCCACTCTTCCTCCGAGGAGTTTGGGAGTAACACACATGGTGCCCCCTTTTACCCCCACCACACCCCTGGCAAGCATATTGGGCCAAGAGATGGTGACTCTCCTAAGGTCATCCAGTGACTATCATGATGGAGTACAGATTTGTATCTGCGTCTACCCTAGTCCTTGTTTGCATTTCCTTGCCAGGTTTTTAACAGTGCTGAAAGACTCCTTGTTCAAGTGTGGATTATTTGATGGTGTTTTAATCAGTCTCTTTCTTTCTTTCTTTCTTTCTTTCTTTCTTTCTTTCTTTCTTTCTTTCTTTCTATTTTATTCATCAGTTTCTTTCTTTATTATTTTGTTTAGACCATTTCTATACTGCTTAATATGTATAAGAACCAGTGGCGTAGCGTGGGTTATCAGCACCCGGGGCAAGGCAAGTAATTTGCGCCCCCTAACCCACGGATTTGCGCCCCCTAACCCGTGGATTTCCCTAACCCCCAGATGTTGCGCCCGGTGCGGCCGGCCCCCCCCTGCACCCCCCACGCTACGCCACTGATAAGAACTATCCAAAGGCAGTGTACAGAAAAGAAAAACAACAGCTATGCAACTCTGCTCTTTATAGCATTTGCTCTCTAATGCAGAGGTGGGCAGCTGAGGTCCTGGGGAGCAGATACAGGCCGTAAGAACATTTTATTTGGCCCTTGGCAGTCCTAACCAGTTTTCATCAGGATGTAGTAAAAAGTTTGTTCCCCATCTTTTTGCTCATAAGGGAAAAGCAAGAAAAATGTTACAAAGCTATACACAAAGGAGATACTCCTCGCTTTAATTATCCTCTCTTGGATTTTTTATGTCATATTTATGAAATTTGAGCTGTGCCTGAGTCCACGTGCTCTGTAACTTATGAAACCTTTACTGCTAGATAGTCCCAACTTTACTATGGGTGAGGTGTCAGCTCATATACAGAAAATATAGTTCTGGTCTCCAGACTTCCTACTAGAGAACATATTTGCCCCTGAGAAAAAGGCAAGGTGCCTGTTCATGGTTTAATCCCCCTTTCCCCCTGAGAACTTAAACTTTCAGTTTTTTATATATTAAATTTTATATATTAAATTTAGAAGCTGTAAAACAAGCAGGTTCACTTTTTTAAAAAAATGCCCCTCCGTCCCTTCTATATTAGTTAATTCCTGCTACCAACTACATGTTCTGGGGGGAAGGGGAGGGAGGTGAGGAATCCATTAAGGGCTGCACATCAATCATGATTATGCATATCATTCCACAGTGAGAGCCACTGAATAGCTAAAGCCAAAAAGAGATTTTAGACTTTTAGACTTCCTTATATGTGATGTGTGCTATTGAATTTGCATAATGTATTCCTTTTCTAGCATTTGGGGTGTGTCTCACCGAGTGAGTTGGGAGGAGAAGATAAAGCACAGTATTTCTCTACAAATGTCTGAATTTTCTATTGCACAGTGTCTGCTTCTTTAAATGCAAAGATCCTCTGGTGCATGGAATCTTGTTTATAGAGTATCAGGTGTTTTGATGTAGGCAGAGATTTGGTGGCGATGAAGGCGCCTCTGGCAGTAATCGACTAGAGCTGCGCTAGCACCGCAGAAGGACAAAGCATGTCTCTGAATGTCATTGGCTAACACAGTCTGGGCCTAGAGCGGGGAACGGCAGGAAGCAATATGTAAGGAAGAAAGGACGGAAGTTGCAGAGGGCTTAGGGAAGAATGAGGCAGGGGCCGGACAATACAGCAACCTAGGTAAGCTGGGGCAGAGGTATGGTATGGTCCAGAAGGAAGGAGGAGACAGAAAGCGTGGAAAGCGAATGGGCAGAGGAGTGAAATGCGTATGTCATGGTGAGGAGGTAGAGGTGAAGAAGGCTGAAGTTTGCCTATTAGTGTCTTAAAACGATGGATCAAACTAATGTTTATTTATACTATTACTAGGGGCAGCAAACCCCTGCTCACTCTACTCCCCAACCCCACCTACTTGCCAACCCCTTCCTACTCCCCAACCCCTTCCCCTGCTTCCTTCACAGCTGGCAATCCATCCTCCCTTTAACCCTCATCCCCCCACACACTTATCCCCCCCCCCCGCTTGCCACAAGCCCCTCCCTTCAGCCTCAGAGCTCATCCGCAGCCCTTCCCCTCACAGCTCACTACTACTCGTACCCCTTTTAAAGGAGAGGGAAAGCACTTCAGAGCAGTTTCCTGAAGTGCCTCTCCCCACTCTGTTACAGCCCCACTGCGGCTGCATTTAAAAGAGGGGGAAAGAAGAACATCACAGAATGATTTGTGAAGCAGCCCTCACTCCCTCACTCCCGTTGTTAAGCACAGCTGCAGTGGCATTGAATGCATTGAATGAACGGAGGAACTTCACAGAGCAGTTTGCAAGCACATTAAACTGCTCATCTAGGTCATTTACCACCCTGTCGTCATGCTGGGGTTGGCATGTCCACCTTGGCACCCATGGAATCTGCAGCAAGATGACAGCCTCACATTTTTATGTATACAGTGGTACCTCGGGTTACATATGCTTCAGGTTACAGACTCCACTAACCCAGAAATATTACCTCGGGTTAAGAACTTTGCTTTAGGATGAGAACAGAAATTGTGCTCCGGCGGCGCGGCGGCAGCAGGAGGCCCCATTGGCTAAAGTGGTGCTTCAGGTTAAGAAGAGTTTCAGGTTAAGAACAGACCTCCAGAACGAATTAAGTACTTAACCCGAGGTACCACTGTACAGCAAGATATTTATATCCTACCTTTTCCTTCTAGGAGCTCAAGGTGGCATGCATGCTTTTTTTCTCTCCCATATTATTCTTACAGTAACCCTGAAAGTTAGGTTAGGCTGAGAGACAGTGACTGGCCTAAAGACACCCACCCAGGGAGCTTTCTGGCCAAGTGGGGACTTGAACCCTCTCCCAGGTCCTAAGTTCAACGCTTTAACCACTACACCGCTCTGGCAGGCCTCCAGCCAGCTTCTAATGCAGACACTGTGAAGTGATTTATGGCTACCTTTTGCCTAGGAGCAAGGGGCCATTTTGGCTGAGCAAGTACAGTCAAACCTTGGTTATTGAACGTAATCCATTCTGGAAGCCCGTTCAGCTTCTGAAATGTTCAACAACTGAGGCACGGCTTCTAATTGGCTGCAGGAGCTTCTTGCACTCAAGTGGAAGCCGTGTCAGATGTTCATCTTCTGGAAAATGTTCGAAAACCAGAACACTTACTTCTGGGATTTTGGTGTTTGGGAGTTGAAACGTTCCAAAACAGAAGCGTTTGGGAACCAAGGTTTGACTGGAATTCGGCTCAAGCATGTGTCCTGTTTTGTTATTGTCAGTCGGCTATGTTGGGATGAGGCCCGAAGCTGGAATAGCAACAATCCAACTTGCAACATGCCCTGTTGTTTCAGAAAAGTGGGTAGGGGACATGCCAGAAGGCAGGACAAGCCAGAGTGTGATATAAAAACAACTGGCAAGCGAGACCATCAGAAACAACAGGCACCCAAGCATGGTGAGGCCAAAAGCCAAGTTAATGCAGGCCCTGCTGTATGGAATCAAGAGGGGAAGGAATCGGAAAGCACCAGGCTGGAGCCAAGTACGAGTAGAGAAAGGCCAGACAAATTGTGATTTCATCCAAGGGTGGGTAAAGGGCAGGTCTGGATCAACTTGTAGATAAAAATGTGCATATTAGTGAAAGTAAGCTACAGAGATGCAAAAAAATATATACACTAGTCAAAACTGCTTATTAAATGTATTCACTGGGAGATATTTGCCCTAAAGTGCTGATGAATTTTTATGAGGATTCTTTTTATAAAATGGCAAATTGCAGAAATGTGGAGAACTGAATTTAAGGTTAGGAAAACGAGAAACAGAGAACTGAAATAGACACCTTGGTCCATCTCTACTCCCTGCTCTAGATTATACAGTGGTACCTCAGGTTAAGTGCTTAATTTGTTCCGGAGGTCCAAACTTAACCTGAAAGTGTTCTTAACCTGAAGCGCCACTTTAGATAATGGGGCCTCCAGCTGCTGCTGCGCTGCCGGAGCACGATTTCTGTTCTCATCCTGAAGCAAAGTTCTTAACCTGAAGCACTATTTCTGGGTTAGCGGAGTCTGTAACCTGAAGCCTATGTAACCTGAAGCCTATGTAACCCGAGGTACCACTGTACTGTAGAAATGAAGCAAGCGAGGGGGGGGGTGTCTCTGAGCCCCTTTCAGTTCTGGTACTCAAGAAACAATATTGGGCTCAGAATAATTTAATTCTAATTGTATGTCTTTTGCACTGGGGTGCAGCTGATGGATATGGGGGTTCTAGTAAAAAAGCAAAGTAGATCCCAAAAGCCTAAAGCTGGTTCGGTGTTAGGATACAGGGTTAGCAAAAACTAGTTAATAACTAGTCATTCTGAGGTCCAGGACAGCATCTCAGTTCTGCACCTAACCCTGCCATTTCCTGGGAACTGATACTAGAGGAAAATAAAACCATTTGTGGATCTTTAACAGTGCTGCTGCTAAAAGTTCCTCGCAGCTGAGGTGAACTGGTTCTCCTTGAAATAAATGGGGAGGTAGGGAAACTCACATCTTGATGAAAGTGCTGAAATGGCTACCACGGGCATAAAAACATGACGGTACTCCATTCTGATGTGTGCCGTGACAAAAAAAAAACCCAAGCCCTATATAAGTTTTAAATCCTCACCCATCAGAAGCATTCTGTTGATGAATGAGCTTCCTTGCATGATGCCGCAGGCAAAATATCACTGAAAAGTTCCTCTCTCTCAAGCCCCAAGCAAGCCAATATATAACTATTCATCTCCAATCTTGAGCACGTGCCAAAAATTAAGATTGTTTGAGAACCAAACTGCACATCACCTTTGCTGGTTCTTTATGAATGAAAGACAGCTGTGAGAGCTCGTCAGCTTGAGCGGAGCAGCTGCATGCACCACTTTCCAAATCCAAGTCAACCTCTCAAGCCTTGTGTGTGTCTTACAATGTGCATGTGTGAATGAACCTCCAACACCGCTGGCTGAAATTTCATACCTCCTCATGTTTCTGAGGTTGCCAACTTTTTACAGCAGCTATGCCTTTGTGGTTCAGGAGTTGTTGTGAGGTGACGACGTTTATCCCTGTGCTGTGCAATGTTTCACCTGATGGTTTTTGTATATGAAACTGTTTGTTATTAGAGGCACATGAGCCAACCAGGTTGGCTGCTGAAGTGTGTTACCGGTAAGTGCCGTATTTTTCACTCTAGACGCACTGGACCATAGGAGGGGGAGAACGGGGGGGGGATTCTCCCCCTCTCTGCTCAGCGCCCCTTCAGCGAAGCGGCAGGAGAAACAGAGCCCCTTCCATTTCTCCTCCCGCTTCGCTGAAGGGGCGCTGCGCAGAGAGGGAAAACTGTGCAGTGCCTCTCCAGCGAAGCGAAGCCTGGAGAGCAAGAGGGATCGGTGTGCACCAACCCCTCTTGCTCTTCAGGTGGCTATCTGCAAGCCTTCAGAGCGCAGCGGGAACTCCTGCTGCGCTCCGAAGGCTTGCGGATAGCTCCCTGAAGCCCCCGGAGGGCAGCGGGAGTTCCCTGCGCTCCGGGGGCTTCAGGCGGCTTCAGCGAAAGCAACGCAAAGCCTCCAGAGCGCGGGGGGAGCTCTCCCTCTGCGCTTCGGAGGCTTCGTGTTGCTATTGCTGAAGCCAAGGAGCCTGCATTCGCTCCATAGGACGCACACACATTTCCCCTATAGAGCAAAAAACATGGTAATTACCTGATGAAAAATTAAGACACATGTGTGAACTGGCAGACAATGGCTCAGTAGAGAAGCAATCTTGGCAAAAGACCCATTGCCCTGGGCTACAGTTTGCCTGCTATCAATAGTTATGTCCTCTCAAAACTCATGTCAGCAGACTTACCAAGGCCAAAGTTAGAAGCAATGTATTTGCCAGGACCAAATACTTTCTTGGTGTGCTGCTTTGACAGGGCTTTCCTAGCCAACCTACATTTTCCTGAAGGCTTGCCCTTTTCACTCACACCCAAAAACCTTTCTGCTTCATTTCATCATAGCAGAGCTGCTCTTAAATCGCTTCCTGGCTAAATGATTGTGAGCTCCAGGTGCAAACCGATCGCAAAAACGGGCTAAAAGAATCCTTTGATGGATTAATCCTTATCATTATGGTCCTCTTCCCCCAAGAGCAACTACTCCATCCACAATCATTTTGCAGACAAATTGGAGAGCTTAGAATGCCAGACAAATGGGAGGCAGAGAGAGAGACGGAAGGAGCAGGATAGTTAGCTTGGAGAAAAGAAGATTAAACGAAGGCATGATAACTGGTTTCAGATGCTTAAGAGGCAGATGGAACGCATGAAGGAAAACAGAGGGAATGAACACCCCTTCACTTCTGAACTGTGAAAAAAAGTATTGTGCTTTTGAATTAGGTGGGCTGGGTCAGTTTGGCTTTACATATCACAAGAAAAATGCCTAAAACAAGCCAGGTTGTGGCAACTACTTTAAAAAACAGGTTCAGAACATAATTAAAGGTCATTGATTTCTTTCATTTATTAGATTTTAAAAGGTGGTGTTATTAGTATCATCATCAACATACTCATTGTTCATGATGTTTTGCATCGTGTAAGAGATCAAGTTTCTGCCCCAAGGAATTTACAATCTGCCTATCACACTTTGTTTCATGATATGTAATGATTTGGAGGGAAAGGGTTTAAAACACTGGGCTGTTGTTTAATAAAAAGGCAACTTGATGAAGAGGGGATAGGATTCTTGGTCATGGCAACAGCAACGCATAGATTTATCTGCACCACTAATTTATTTTAAATAACATTTACTTACCTTATGCTTACACATTCCATTAAAAACAGTGTTATGGAACAGTAAAGAAGACAGGTAAAGGTAAAGGTAAAGGTACCCCTGCCCGTACGTACGGACCAGTCGTGTCCGACTCTAGGGTTGTGCGCCCATCTCACTTAAGAGGCCGGGAGCCAGCGCTGTCCGGAGACACTTCCAGGTCACGTGGCCAGCGTGACGAAGCTGCTCTGGCGAGCCGGCACCAGCGCAGCACACGGAAACGCTGTTTACCTTCCCGCCATAAAGCGGTACCTATTTATCTACTTGCACTTAGGGGTGCTTTCAAACTGCTAGGTGGGCAGGAGCTGGGACCGAAAGATGGGAGCTCACCCTGCCGCGGGGATTCAAACCGCCGATCATACAATCGGCAAGCCCTAGGCACTGTGGTTTTACCCACAGCGCCACCCGCGTCCCAGAGCAGTTATTAAAAACAGTAAAATAGCAGAAAATGACAAATACTAAGCAGCAATAAAATGGCAAAAAAATGTTCAAATCAATACGCAGCATTAAGCAACTAATACAAGCTGTGCAACCACTTCAGATGAATCTCAAACCAAAGCAAGCCTTGTCTGAAGTGAGTTAAGACAGCTCCAGATTGGTCAGAAGTGAGTTTGATTGATATAAAGTGCTTTGGACCAATCCAGAGCATAAAACACTCTCTAAGAAAGCCAGACAGCCTGTCTCCAAAGTGTTTCAAAACAACACCAAATAAGAAGAATGCAAGGGTGGGGAAAGGGGAAGCAGGAGAGCCAACACTTTTCTCATCAGTGTTTATGGGGAGGGGTAGAGAAGTGTTAACAATTGCTCTCACTGCCTTTCACTCATTGGTAAGTTCTCTGAACACTAGAAAGTATTTGATAGCATTTGCTGCACTTGTATTTTGCTTATTCTTCAGTTTCCTACTCAGTCTTTCTTTCGTGTGTGTATATATACCTGTTTGTTTTCCAACCTTTCCTAATCAATCCCTGCCCCATCCTCTCGTTCAGTTTATATTATGTTAATCCTTCAGTTCATACCAGTACCCAAACTTTCTTATTTAACTGTTGGTTGCGAGTCCTTTCCCAATCATTCCCAGTTCCATCCTTACTCTTAAAAATAAAAACAGTTTGTTGTCTTAGTCTTAACTATTGACTCAGGCTGTGTCACTTCCCATATCCCTATCGCCCACAATTTTGGTACAAGTTTTTTTTTTAGCTTAGGTATTCGTTTTATTTGCAGCCATGTTCTGTTTTCTGTGCCTGCCTTTGTTAGTACTTTGGCTTGAGTGTGTGTGCCAGAAAGTCTTATATGTACATTGTACACAGTCAGTGCACAAGCACACAGTGAGTGTATAAATATTGAAGTTTTAGCACTAGCATGAGACATCTACAAAGCAACACCACGGTGCCACCGCCAGAGGCAGAGATGGCAGAGCTGCCAGCCAGTACGAGAGGCAGAGATGACAAGCAGTGCTGGCAGTAGCAGCAACAGCACTGGCCAAATTGGTCCTTTTCCCAGTTAAGCTAGTCTATCCTAGTGGAGTCTGCGGTGGTGGGCAGCAGCAGCCCATGCAGATTCTTCCTTGTCCTGAGTCTACTGGTAGTGGGAACAAGTCTACTCCAATTGCCAAGAGATTATTTGAGGAGGAAGTAGGCACTGCCAGCAGCAGCATTGTAGGGGCATCAACTGTGGTTGATCCAGTCCACTGTTGGACATCAAGATCTCTGAGGAGATGTGTCTGCTGTCCTTAGCTGCCTGAACATAGGAGCTTGAGAAGTGGCAGGACTGAGCGCTATGCTGACTGTATAGTCCTTAAAAATACTGTATATGTTATTTTTTGAAAAAGACATAATTTAAAGGTGGCTAGCACACACACAAAAAAAACCCCCTGGATCCAGGACCTGCTATTTGGTTCAGCTAATCACCCCTGGAAGGCCTACCATGTCTCCAAGTTGCATGCACTTACATGAAACAACAAGAAGGTTATGGCCATTTTACCTTTAAAGTACTTACAGTATTTTAATTTGGCAGGGGGAATCATCTTTAACATGGCTAGCACAAAAAACCTGGATTTACCTGTCTGAAATTTGGTATGGTTAATCCCCTCTGTGGAACACCCTCCCACCAGATGCCAAGGAAATAAACAACTATCTGACTTTTAGAAGACATCTGAAGGCAGCCCTGTTCAGGGAAATTTTTAATGTTTGATTGTGTTTTTAATATTCTGTTGGAAGCCACTGGGGAGGCCCAGCCAGATGGGTGGGGTATAAGTAATAAATTATTATTATTATTATTATTATTATTATTATTATTATTATTATTATTCTACCATGTCACCAACTTTCATGCAAACAAACACAAAAATATGGCTGTGTTTGTTTCCCAATACAAGTTAATGGGAGATCTGAAGGGTCATATTTCTGAATTCAGATTTGGGGTTCGAATCACATCAGATATGCATTGATCTGAACTGAATTGGGCCCAAACCAAAGGGTGGGGATGCTTGCACATCCAACCACCAACCATTTATTTATAAATCAAGTTTCCTAATTTGGCAGAGACTTCTAAACTCTTTCAACTGAACAGACATATACCTGCTGAAAGGAGCACATGCACACAGGGTTATTGGCCGTAAGGCTTGCATGCCCCTCTGCACAGTTTTGACCCTTGCCTGTTTAGGCAAATGTCTGAAGACGACTACAGTGTATGAATGCAAAGATGCCCAATGTTGGGGCTTTCCCTGAAAATGACACACAGATTATAATCCTGTCTTTCCGATATGAAAATGAGCCATCAACCTGCAGCTCAAAAACTAGTCCAGTGATACAGTCTCAATACAGAGCTCCAGAGACTGATCAGATTGTACCAACTCCGGTTCAAAAAAAAAAAAGGCTGGCGGGGGGCGGGGAAGGTTTAAAGCAGGCATGTCCAAAGCCCATTTCGGGGGCCTTATCCGGCCCACCGGTCGATCTAATCCAGTCCCTGTGGCAGTATATGTCCTGGGGTAAAATTGTAAAGGGGAAAAAAAGCTCAGCAGCGTTGGTCAGCCCTTGCGCATGTTCACTTCAAATCTGGCCCTCTTTGAAAAAAGTTTGGGCACTCCTGGTTTAAAGAAAACCTTGGAAATGAAAGAGTGCCAGTTAATCCGGACACATTCCCAGTTTAGAAACGAGGCACCAGTTTTTCACAGCAGGAGGGTAATGACTTAGCCAAGCGGCCATGGCAGGGAAACAGACTCTCTCCATCAAACGGAAACTAGACGCCTGTCTAAAAGAGACAGAAGATGGAAGGGCTTGATTTGGATGTCCCTCTTGGCTTTAATCACAGCTTTTCTCATACACTTTGGTTCTGCATCCAGTTGTCTGCACAAGCTTAGCACAATGATATAGACAGGCTAGACAACTGCCTAGGAAGACATAAATCAAAGGCACCACCTGGTGCAGACTGTACTCTGTTCCCAGTTTGTGGGAGAAAACTCCTGCCCACCCCCCACCCCAGAAACAAAAATTCTTGAGCCCTTATTATGCTCAGGAGAGAGAGAGAAAGGACAGATAGTTAATTAGACAGATAGAAAGACTTCAACACTGTGATATCTCTTTTTCTAGAAATTAAACTTAGGAGAGATACATTTCTACATGCTGGGACTCAAGACTATCTAAAAAGAAACACCATATTACTGTATATGGATTCGTGGTGAGAGAAATGCACACTGTGCCTCCTCAGGGGAAACCTTAACCATTTCTTACTTCAAATGTTCTGGAGCTCAAAAAACTGCACTAAAAACCAATGCAGCTCGAGTGAATAGCTGTCTGAATAGCACATTTATATTTCTGTCTGCTCTGTTTTTATTTTGCTGATTTTTTTCCTAATGATTTTTGAGCCATCTGTTTTCTTTCCATTAACCTTTTCTTTGTTTCTGTTTGAATATTTATGGGTACTTCCAAATGCGTGTTTGCTGTGGGATCAGTGCTCCTCATGAATGTATTTTATTTATTATTATTATTATTATTATTATTATTATTATTGCAGAATCCACACTATGTCATGTGCACCAAAATGCCAGCCTATATTCCCCACCCCACCAAACTTCAATTTAATCTGGATCTTCCCTTTCTGGGGAAAATCTGATAAATTACACACACTTGATCTTAGCCAAAAGGCCGAGAAGCAAATGTGTTGAGCAATAGATTTTCCAACGGTAAAACCTCTGTTTTATGCGCATGTGACAACAAATCAATAGAATCCCTTTATCATATCTTGTTTAATTGTCCTTTACATATTGTTCCCCGATGAAGGATTATGAGTTCAATCGTTTTGGAAACTGTTGCTAAACCACCTGAATTACATCTAGCCTATCTACTCCAGGACATTGACTCTTATAGAACATTAAGGTTGCCAGATTCCTGATTTCAGTTCTTTCATATAAAAGACTTCATGGAATGCTGCATGACTATGAAAAATCCAGTAAACTCTATGCATGGAAATTTGTGCACGGTATCGTGTATATTTATCATGCTAGCATTCTTGTATGTTTTTTGCCTAATATACACATTTTAAAGAAACCTTTCCTGATATAATTATTTTTTGTGTACACTTTCCTTTACATTTTTTTTTTTTTTGCATTTTGCAAATTTCAAAGGATAGCTGTGTTTCGGTTTTCCTATGAATGCAGAAAGTGTGAATTAGAGAGATTCAAAGGGAAAATGTGAGCGAGATGAATTTCTCCACCATCCCTAAACATGAGGACTGCTTCCAGGCTGAATGAGTTAGCTATTGGCCTCCTCCTGTGACTTGACCCAGTTGCTTGAGTAATCTAACACCATTTGGTTTGCCAGCCTCTTTCTACATCAGCTTTCTCTCTTTGGCACACTGGAATCACCAGGGCTGCACTGGTTAATCTGTAGGGACCAGCAGGCAGGCAATTCTTTGCTATGGAAGAGGGCAATAAGGATGATTGTTGTTGGTGCCGTGACTTCGTCTTTCCTTCGAGCGGCAAGTCTCTTCATGCGTGGCGTGAAAGCACGAAGGAAAATGTGTGAGTGATGTGTATCCCCAGTGCCTCATGCCAGGAGGAGCTTGAACGAACTCCCCATAGATTCACAAGCTGTTCCTGTAGTACAGGGATGGGTAACTTTTCCAGCTGTTGCTGCACTACAACTCTCATCATCTCTGACCACTGGCTATGCTGGCCGGGGCTGATGGGAGGGGATCCAACAGCATCTGGAGGACCACAGGTTCCTATAGTCCAAGAATATGCTTCTCAGCATAGGGAATGTATGAACATCCTCCCATATAAACCAGTAATGCTACTAGATTAACCAATGGTCCATCTAACTGAGCAGCAGCACTAGGGTCTAGTCTGACTGGCAGTAGCTCTTTGGGGTCTGAAGCAAGAGATTTTTCCTCATCTGCTTCCCAATATCCTTTCTCACCCAGCACTGCCAGGGATAAAATGTGGGATGCTCTGTCACTGATCTATAGTCACTTCTCATATGAGAAACCCAAAGCATGTTAGGAAGACATACGACTGAAGCACACGCCTCATACTCTGCTTTCATGTTATGTATTTTCTTATCCTAAGGTGTAATGCCAGCAGCAAAATACAAAATGAGCTAAAGAACCGACTCCTTTCCCCATTGTGTAGGTTCTAATGAAGACCATGGTTATGGCCTACAGCAGCCATTGAAAACAGAGCTTGCTAAAGATGAAGGGCGAGGTGGTAGAGTTGAAAGGATATAGGAAGAGGAGAAACTCTACAAAATTTGAAATGTTTTTTTGAAGTCTGGAGAAAGTTCAGATAGGAAACCTGTAAGGAAGCCTACTGTCAAAGCGGAGAGAGAGCAGAAGAGGCAAAAAGTTATTATTTCCAAAGAGAAGAATTTATTGCAGAATCACTGGGGCTCCTTGTCATTGATAGAAGTTTCTGAGAGATGATTTAAACAAAGGTGAGATGACCTAGGTTCTGTCACTCCATAAATGAAATTCACATTTGGTGTCTGTGAACTCCAGTCCTAGAGCTGCAACGCTTTACTGGATTTCTGAAGCATTAGATTTGTCTGATATCCAGCTATATGAATGACCTTTGACAGCTGTGACCCTCCCATTCTCTTTTTCAAGTTGAGCGATATCTGAAGAAGAATGAGGCTTAGAATAACAAAAACCTCTCAAAAGTCTGAGGATTTTTAAAGCATGCTTCAGCATTAATTATCTAACAAGTACTTATTTGGGAAGCAGCTGGTGGCAAAGCTAATCAACATAAGGTGAGTAAATTAGCGGCAAGGGCCAAAATCGGATATATAATAAACATAGCAGCCGCAGGGCATCAATTAAAAGCAGCAATACAAACATAAAAGGTTATTTTAAAAACTCAGGGAAATAGAACTTCATTTATTTATTATTTTCATATTCTGCCTTTATTCCAATAAGCTCAAGGCAGCATACACAGTTGTCTTTCACATATAAATTTTATCATCACAATATTGTTAGGTAGGTTAGGCTAAGACAACTACTGGCCCAAGGTCACTAGTGAGGTTATAGCGGGTGAGGTTCGGGGTGAGCCTCAGTTTCCCCCATTCTAGTCTGACACTCTTAACTACAACATCACGAATCTTTGTTTTGTTTTTTGTTTTGTTTTTAATTGGGCTAACAGCAGCAGCAAAAATACACATCAGGCTGGCACAATAAAAATAAAGGGCTGAGCACATGTAGAATAAAACAAAACCCATTACTGTCATAGGCAGGATCATAGCTGTCAACTTTTCCCTTTTCTTGCAATGAATCCCATTTGGAATAAGGGAATTTCCCTTTTAAAAAGGGAAAAGTTGACAGCTACGGGCAGGATTAATCTTAAAGACATAATATCACGTATTTTTGAATCAACCCTAATCTACTGACAAGCGGAGAGAGGTGACTCCAGCTTTTATTTTTACTTCTGCCTATTCGAAACTGCATTCCAGGACCAATTCACACATGCATAGCTATCACTTGTTTGCTGCACACTTAATGTGTAAAAGTCTTTCTAGAATGGTATGGTCTGGAGGCACATGATGCTGTCACCTTGCTGAAGCTAAGCAGGTCTGGGTCTAGTCTGTGCTTGGATGAGAGACTGCCTGGGAACCACATGTATGCTGTACTGTGTTGTGTTCGGTGAAAGTGGAATAGAAATGTAACAAAAAACATTGATCATAGAATAACTGAGAGCTGAGAAATTCAGCAACGTCTATTTATATGTGACCCAACAAAGTCCCCACAAGAATAGGCGATGCAACCCCAAACCTGAGTATTGTACTCAAAGTAGGGTCACTAAACACACATTTAATATGCTATTAAAGATCCATAAGAAAACATGCACTTGAAGCAAAATTAAACTTACCAAGTCAGTGGAAAAACTGAAGTATTCAAAGCAATAATGTCCAAGCGAAGCAGGTTCAAATTCCAGTTAGAAGTCAAATCTCTCCAGTAAAAACTGCTCCACATTATTTTGACTCTGGCCTTCACCATCACCTGTATGAGATTTCACTTCATTGTGTTTGAGATGTAATCGTGAAGGATCATTCATGTCTTCTTCAGCTGCAGACAAAAAGGTACAGTTCACATGTTTTGAATACTGGAACTTAGCATCTAAAGCAGTGTTTCCCAACCTTTGGTCTCCAGCTGTTTTTGGACTACAATTCCCATCATCCCTGACCACTGGTCTTGCTAGCTAGGGATGATGGGAGTTGTAGTCCAAAAACAGCTGGAGACCAAAGGTTGGGAAACACTGATCGAAAGCACATGAACAAATAATACGGGGCACAAACAAAAACCTTCAAAGTCCTAAGGGCAGGCTGTCAATAAGACTTCCAAATAAAGAGAGTTGTTCATTTGCATAGAATAAATACCCATGGGGGGGTGGCAGGCTCTTACGCTGACCAAAACATAATCATTAAAATATCTGTACATTCTTACAAATATGCATAGGTTGGGAGCCTGTGGCCACATGCCTGCTATCCATGTGCATTTATCCTAAACAAATGAATGCCTGAAAAGGGCTGAATAAGATAGGCTAAAACATTCAGCGAGGGTGCAAAGCCGTGCCTAGGGGTGTGGTGGAGTGTGAGGAGACTCCCAAGGACCAGACAGAGAAGCTGGGGGGGGGGCTGCATTTGTCCCCACCAGGCTCCAGGTTCCTGAAGCAGCACGAGGTGACAGGCAGCAACAGGTTTGCAGCTGCTATTTTAATTCCTCACAATCCCACTACCACCAAGCACCACTCTGGGGCATTGTGGGAAATTTAAATGGTGGGTACCCAGACTAACCACCTGCCAAGCCTGTTTTACTCCACAGTCCCCCTTAGACCACGAATAGGCACAGGAAGCTGCCTTAGGTTGTATTGATTGGGCAAGGTGATGCGCGACCTGCCTCAGGTGGAAGAATCTGAGGCATCTTTAAAGATATCTTTTTTTCTGTTCAGTAGTATATGCATGCTATTAACAAAACCAAAGTCCAACATATTTTTAACGAGAGTGTTTATTAATTATAATTATTACCATAATGGGGATGGGTGACTGAGGGTAAGAAATCAGCATGAGGCTTCTGTGGCAACTCCAGACGATTGATTCTGACCTCAGAAAAATGCCCTGCACTAAGGCTGCTTTCTTGTTTCCTTTTTAATTTTCAAAATTGGTAAAACTCTTCTGTCCCCATAAAGCAAACAGGAGGAGTTACAAGGTTAAAAAAGGATCATAAGGAGTATATGAACAAGGAGTCAGCTAGTAAGAAGGCACCATTGTGTGTCGCAACTGCTACACCTGTGAGGTGTAATGATTTTGAGTGTTAGATTTACCGTACATTCAAAGCAGTGGTTCCCAAACTGTAGTCATGAACCACCAGTGTTCCAAGAGGCTCATTCAGGTGGTCTGTGGTGTGTCTGTGGGTTTGTGGCTGGATATGGGAGACGGCACATCCATCACATTAAATATTCATATTGATTTTCAGTTGTATATTTATTGCTTCTTTCATTTCTTATATTGTATTACAATTTGAATTATATGGAACTGCAATTGGCAGAAAAAATAATAATTAAGTGGTTCTCCCCACCCCGGGCCCTCAGCAATTTTCAAGTGGCTCATGGGAGGAGGTTAAATTTGGCAACCACGGATCTAGAGAGACCTGGGTTCAAGCCCAGTCCTTAGCCACAAAGCTTATTCAGTGACGCTGAAAACAGTCTCTTTAAAGCAAATTTGCGTTTTCTGCGGATTGCCATTTTTCAGTAAATAGGAGGTTTTCGCAGGGAAAACACTGGAGCGAAACAAAGCGTGGTTGCTCACCGAGCTTTAAAGTGTGGGCCATGGTGTAAAAAAACGTGGAGGAAATTTAAGTGCAGATGGACCCTGAGCCCCAACCTGCTTCCTGGGTTTGTTGTGAGGATGAAAGGGACACACAGACACATTTGCACACCTGGCTCTTGGCCCTGAGTTTATTCAAGGAAGGATGGGATTAAAAATACATCAAGCAAATCAATCATGGATTAGCAAATTGGACACCAGGCCTCACTGGAATAGGGTGTAGCTTGAAAGTGAAATCAAGGGAGTTGCAGCAACCGTTTTTGGTTGCTGTGGGAAGGAACTGGGGATTGGTGTGACATAATGGGAAGGCTGAGAGCCAGGGCCCCTATATTCAGCTGTCTCCCACGGTTGGGTCCAGGAGCGATTGGTTTCTTTCTTAGCCTGACAGGGTTGAGTGACTGTGCTGTAACTCAATCATCGGCTTGGGCTGGTGGGCCACAGCTTGGAGCGCAGCCCGGAAAACAGGGATTGGAGCCAATTACTTGGCTAATACTCCTGGCTTATCTCCCTGTAACCAGAGCCATCCCTGCGTTTTGCTGAGCTAGGCCCGACTCTGAGTAACTAACCACTAGAAGACATGTCTGGAAAGTGTACACATGGCAATCATATGCAAGTTTGCTGGTGTGTAATAGGTTTTGTTTTTTAAAGTCATCGATGGAGTTGTCTTGGGCAAAGCACTATATTTCAGCAGTCTACCTCAGCATTGCTCTCGGCTCACTGACAAAGCTTTACAAACAAAATTGGTATCTGAGGAAAGGAAGTGGGGCTAATATCCCCCCCCCTTTCGCACCGCCATCCGTATGCTCAAACTGTGTGAGCCAGTTTATATAATCTGTTATGTACTGAAGTTCTCACCCTGGGCCAGCAGGGGGATACTGTAGATAGTTTTCACTCAGGTCCGCATATGCAAATAAAGGATTGAAAGTGACGTTCAGTGATTGAATAGTTACAGAAAGTGGTTACTGTTGCATTGTAGTGGAGCTCTATATAAGCAGACTGGCTGAACCCTTCAGTTCAGTTCTGTTCTGGCCTGCGAATAAACAAGAGCTGTTTGAAGAATCGCTGTATCGTCTGTTATGTTCACCCACAACTTAACATAATCAACAAATCAAATTGTAAACTCTTTCCAGGGCTGTTCGATGTCAGGGTGCAAATTTCTGTTGGGAGAGAGACGGGGAAATGCGTCCCTGTTAATTCTCCTCTGCCTTTCAGCAGCTTTTGATATCATCAACCATGGTATCCTTCTGGAGCAGCTGTCTGAGTTATGAGTGTGTGGCGCTGCTTTGCAGTGGATTCGATCCTACTTTGATGGTCATTTCCAGAGGGTGGTATACAAATGTACCCTTTTCTCCAATCTATTTATTTGGTGGTAATGGTGGCTCCAGCGGAGGCAGAAAGCGAAGGAAGATGGGTTTCCCCTTCTTCCTCTGCTGCCTGGTGTTCTGCTATGCAAATAGCTGCTGGGAAATTTATTTTCCCAAGGACAACTCTAGTGCTTGAAACTCAGCAACCAATTCAGATTGATTGCCATCACTAATCTCCATTCTTCCTTTGCCCTTATATAATTTTAATATAATACGGTGTGTGCCTTGAACTCTCCCCAGTTCTAGAGGACAGTTAGATAAGACATCACTGCTTTTCAGGGTGAGATAACTCACCATTTAATAATTAGAACTGACATCAGAAAATGAATTTTGGGCCAGAGTGCAATTCTGAACCAAATTCAATTTAGTCTAGTTAGCCTGGGAGCGGAGGTGAGGAGAGATCTGAGAGTATGCTGTATTCTCTAATTCAGCATTGTTTTTGTACATTCCAAATAATTTTTCCTGGACCAAGCATATGCTCAGAGATGCCGTTCTTTCATTTTTTCATAGTCTATGTTGTCCAGGACCAGCACCACATTTGAGGGAGCCCTTGGCAAATTGCCCTCTTTTGGGGCTCCTTCTACATTGATAGAACCCCAGTGGTGTGCTTAGCTGGTGGTGACAGTGGCAGGCAGTCATTTTAATTTCTCAGAGTGCCCCAAAGCAACACTGCATTGAGATTGCTCTGAGAATATAAAATGGCCGCCTGCCACTGCCAGGCGCAAGGCAACTAGGGGAGGCACTTGTACCAGTAGTGGGCCTTGTCAGAACACTATGGGCCACATCCTCCTCTACACACTTGTTAAACATATCAGGGCCCTGTCACACTATTAATGTATTGCGTATACATCTCGCAATTACATGTGATGTTGTGCTGGACCATAACCTTCCTCTCTCTCCCTGCCTTCCTTTGAATATAACCCTACTGGTCAAAAACCTAGAGGCAGCTGTTATTGGGGAGAACCAGGGAGCCAGTAGACTTAACATTGAGCATTTTTGTGAGCACAATTATAATTCCTGTAAATGTCTCACACATGCATGCATGCACATTCTCTCTCACTCAACCACATGGTGCACTTGTTCCCCATACCCTGGGGCTACCTGGAATTTGTCCAGCTGCAAAGGCTGCAGTAATTGCTAGCTCTTCTCTCTCTGGGGACACAATTAAATCCACTCCACCAGGCAATGTAAAATCTTGGAAAGGACAATCCCTGAGGCCTGAGAGGCAAGGAATCTTTCTTTGCCCCCAAAACCTCTGCTCCGGTTGCCATGTTCTAGAAATTGTCTCCTTCCTGAGCAAAGTGTGTGTACATAACGTTGGCTAATTACCATAACTCCCGAGTTTCTCAACAATATCCCTATATGACGCTTAAAATCTATATCCACCAGCAAATATGGTGGGAATTTGGAAAATCTAGGCATCTATCCGTTTCTAAGTTATCACAGAACTGTGCAGCATTTTAAGAAATCATGATGTGCTCTCTGCTTTTTGCTTTGAAAGGCTTCTCCAGATGACCTGTTCATCCTGTTTTTCTTGCACAAATCTTATTATGCCTGTTCTATCTTGAGCATTCATTCTGACTTGTTTGCAGCAAGGTTATAGAATCACAGAACTGTAGAGTTGGAAGGGACCATGAGGCACATCTAGTCCAACCCCCTGCAATGCAGGAATTTTCTGCCTAACGTGGGGCTCGAAATCACAAGCCTGAAATCAAGATGCTCATCATGCTCTACCAATGGAGCTATCCCAGAGCCAATGTTGTATGTTGCAAAATTAGCAGATGCACTGCATATATTAGCCTGTATAGTCTATAATAACCTCCCAACAGTTCGACTCCACCCCCAAAGGCACACTCTTCCACTGTCTCCCCACACAGGCAGATGCCAACTAGTCTATAATGTATACAACTGTAGGAAAAAGGGACTGTCGCAACATTTGTGGTTAAACAAACTGAGCTATTTTCCGCTCACATATTATATTTTAGTGATGAGCTCCACATGTATGTATATAATAATAATAATTTACGTGGTATGCTGGCCTATCAATTTATTGTCACATGGATTTTACTCCTTACGTCTTCAGCAGCCCCTAGTTTCGAGCAGGTTTCACTGCAAGTTTGCCTATTTTATAACAATTCCTTGAGGCATCCAAGCAAAAAATTTATGTAACTCCCCTGTCAATGCAGAATTTGTTGACAGGGGCCGAAGAGCCTGCGCAGCCGAGGTGAGCTGTAATAGTCACTCAAAACAACTCCCTCTACGAGCATCTTATGGTGAACTGTCACCGGATCTGCCACCAGCCGGCAGAGAGCAGCTCCCAGGTGTCAAGATATAAGACTCGAGCCTTTCTGATGCTCGGTTACAAGTGTCAACACAGTGTTATAATATGCCAACGAAACAAAAAGTTGAAAGAGGTACTCATCGTACCAGTTAAGGATTAGAAGCAGTAATTATTTGGGGTTTACTTATAAAGCCTGTGACCCACTTGCAAAGGCTGGGGAACTCTGCTCTAGGAGAACGGACCCACAGTGCATTTTGCTCTTGTGTTAAGCAGGATAGAGAGAAAGCAGGCATATATATTTGCATTTTAACTGAAGCATCCTAGCTAGCGGCATCTTAGAGCAGTGAATTTGCATTCTTGTGTTCTCCACTACCTATGTCGCTCCAGACTGGACCACACCAGATTTTACTATGCGCTTGCAGCTTTTTGCAATTCCATTTACTGTAATTTATGTAACATCAGTTTTTATGCTTCCCCCTTGTAAATTAGGGTGTATCTGATACAGGGATAATTGACAAATTGGGTAAAACTGGGCTCCAAAGTGCTCCACTCAGGGTCACATACTATTTGTTTCTGTGTTTTGGGGTGGGTGGATCAATTGACACTTTCTGCTACTCCCCTTCCCATAACCACTGCTTTCTTGGTGCATTCACTTCTTTTCTATTTCTTTCGATCCATCAGATTTGCACAAAACCAGAAAACTATATCACCAGCAAAGCACATTTAAAAAAAATTCTACACCATATATATCTGGCACAAAGTGTGTGATGAGAATTTACAATAGCTTCCACTTTTTTTTCCCTCCTTCGCCTTCTGCTCTTATTTTTTCAATGTCCTTTTCCTGCCTTCCTTTCAGAAGCCAACTGTTCCTATTTCAAATTCTTCACTACCGGGGAGAATGCTCACATCTTCCAGAGGACTACTAAAAAAGGTGAGTCCATCAGCCCATCGAAAACAGGGAGCCTTGTTGGCCCGTTGTGCAAAATCCCAGCAGGAACAAATTAAAAACGCCCGTGTTTATTACGTTATTATCCCACCATTCTGCCCAAGAGCTCAGAGTGGTTTACAAACTTAAATAAACTATCAATAAAACACAATTAAAACGATATATGACATGACCCTTTCTGTCACTTCTAAACAGGATTCTTCAATGCTGGGGCAGCCAGTACTCTTAAAGGAATCCTAGATGAGATAACAACAACAACAACAACAGCTTTATTTGAGCAGTTAACAAACAATATTTAAAGAGGCAAAGGGTCGGGGGGGGGGGGGCTCTGCTACACATAGGCATTTGTATCGCCTCACCATCCAGGGTACTTTCCTCCAAGCAGGTGCCACCTGGCTGGGGGAAAAGCAACATGAGAGACGGATTTGGAATTACCGTATTTTTCCGTGTATAAGACCAGGTTTCTCCACCTAAAAAATAATCTCAAAAATTAGCGGGTGTCTTATATTCTGGGCCATCTCCCCCCATTTTCTTAAATCTGAGTCCCCCAAAATAGGGGGTGTCTTATACATGGGGGCGTCTTATAGACGGAAAAATATGGTAACTGAATTGCCCGCCATTTTATGCTCATCTGTTTTACAGACTTTGGGTGTGAGGGGTAGGATAAGTAAATAATAAAAGGGACAGGGCAAAGGAACGCTTCGGCTCACACAAAGACATGACCCTCCGCACCTCTTTAGTCTTTTCTACCACACACAAACCCTACACAACACATGTACAGGGAAGGCCCACTCTTGAAGAGCAAGAGTCTCTGCCATCACACACAGTGCATTGTGCAGGCTTTTGAGTTTCACAGAGCTCCTCCCTCAGGCAGGCCGTTCTACAGACTGAAACTTGAGGAGAAAACGGGGGTTAGTGCTGGGACTGCCACCTGATTAAGGAAATTGCGGTCAGTGACCCACGTGTTTTCGTGAATGAATCCACCATTTGGAAACGCATACATTTTTGTTTTTATTAAAAGCAAGAGCTCTGAAGCAACAGGCGCCCTTCCTTTTATTTTTGCACCACAGTTAGAAGAGTGGGAGGAAACCAGGAGGGATTTTGTCCAGCACCTGCAGTTTTATACAAGTCCTTGAAGGCAAAATAACTTTTAGAAAATTAAAAAGATCTGCCCATGTTTTTGGTTGATTAGTCAATCCATCACTCCTGCCCTAGTTTAGCAGGCATGGAGTGGCGTGCTGCTGTCTAAAGCTTTTAAAAACTGTTAAGAATCTTAACCTTAAGCAGGCTATTTAGGTTAAGGCCCGTGCCTTTTTCAGAGGATCTCAGATTACACAGGCATGCTGGGACAGACAAGCTGTGGCGGGCGGCTCTCCCTTCGAAAACATAAAATAACCTGCAGTTAGCTGAATCTCTCTCTGGCATTCCTCTCTGTCTGCAGCCCCAGGTCCCTTCAGGCTGGTTTACCAAGCCGCTCTCCAGCTGCCCTGTCCCATCTCCTACAATTCCATTCTTATCGGGCCTCACTCAACACCACACCTCAGCCATGGCAGTTTATCACATAGCACATGATTGTGTGGCTGTGTGTCCCTGTAATGCCACAGAGGCTGAGCATTCCCTTCTGTGCCACACACACACACACACACACACACAGGAAGCAGGTCAAGTGGGTAATTGTGAATCCATCACACTCTGCGTCTACAAATGTCTGCTTTATCTCCCTCCTGCTGGCTTGGTTGGCATCGCTGTGTAGAACTGAACATCACGGCGGCCATTGTGTCCCTCGTCAGCATCACCCTAATGGCCATGGGGTCCCTCTGCATCACGGTGGCTCTGAGCAAAGGGGTTGAATTTCTCCTGAAACCAGCATCTTGCTTCTTTATCATATCAGGTAAGGCAGCCCACCCTGCAAAACCTCCTTCCCTTGTTCAGGCCTGCTGCCCCAGCCACTGCGTTCCTGAAAAACAAATGTCATTTCCAGGCAACCTCTTTATTGGGCATTTGTCCTAGTTTGCTTAGGGGACGCGGGTGGCGCTGTGGGTTAAACCACAGAGCCTAGGACTTGCTGATCAGAAGGTCGGCTGTTCAAATCCCCGCGACGGGGTGAGCTCCCATTGTTCAGTCCCTGCTCCTGCCAACCTAGCAGTTCGAAAGCACGTCAAAGTGCAAGTAGATAAATAGGTACAGCTCTGGCGGGAAGGTAAACGGCATTTCCGTGCGCTGCTCTGGTTCGCCAGAAGTGGCTTAGTCATGCTGGCCACATGACCCGGAAGCTGTCTGGGGACAAACGCCGGCTCCCTCAGCCTATAGAGTGAGATGAGCGCGCAACCCCAGAGTCGGTCACGACTAGACCTAATGGTCAGGTGTCCCTTTACCCTTTATCTAGTTTGCTTGCACAAAATTAGCAGAGAGGTTACACAACCTTTTTTAAGTTGTTGATGCCCATCTCATTTTACTCTGTGACATTTTTTAATCTATTTTATTCTCTTTCACTCTGTTGCATTTTTTATGTGCTTCCTATTTTGTTTGCTGGGCACTGGGCATCGGACGCAACAATAAAGATAGGGTATTTTTTCAGCAGGGAGGTTGCACAATGCTGTCTGGTTTGGATCGTTCTTTTTTGTTCGTGCAGAGGTCTGCATTGAGCAATGGTTACCCCACACTTTACTTTACCGTCGCTTTCCTTACCACCAAAAGTAAAGGGGGAGAAGACAGAAGCAGGTTTGTTGCAAAAGAACTTCAAGACTACTTTAATTGTGAAAACCTAAGCTTACTAAGCAGGATGGCTATGCTCTCCCACAATGGTTGAAGGCAGTGATGCATCAGAATACTAGTTGCTAGAAGCCATGGCAGGTTGCAAGGAAAATGCTCCTGTACTCAGGCCTGCTTGTGGGTTTCCTCCAGGCACTTGCTTGGCCACTGTGAAAACAGGATGCTGGATTAGATGGGCCAAGCACCCAGAGCATAGCTGTCAACTTTTCCCTTTTCTTGCAAGGAATCCTATTCGGAGTAAGGGAATTTCCCTTTAAAAAAGGGAAACATTGACAGCTATGACCCAGAGTTAAGTGAGCCACTGGTGACAGTTAAAAGAAAACACAACACAATGTACCAGGGGCGCCGACTTATAAAAAATATTGGGGGGGCCCATACCGGGGTCCTGCCCCGGGAAGTTTTCTAAATTTTAGATGAAAATTAGTGAGTTTTAAAGTTTTTTTAAAAGTATTTTAGAGTCATATGATCAACATTAGAACCCCGAAAACTCGACTCTCTATAACTCCACACTCCGGGAAACTCGACAAGCCTGAAACACTTTTTGGCTTTGAAAAAAGAAACAAAACATAAACACGCACGGTATTTTCGTAAAAAGCTAATTTAATTTACAGTAACAATTATGCTTATAGACTATTACAGAGCAGTGAATATATAGCTCTGAAAAGACTGAAATGATATTTAAATAAATCCTAAACTATCATTAAAAGAATAAAACATAAAATATTGCTGTCGCACAGTAATAGCACTTTGATTAATAAGTGAAATAGCTAATTTAAGCTTACTTTGAATAAGTCTGAGGGTTCATTAAATAAAAATAATATCTCAAAGTTAATGCTTTAATACAGTTAATAAAGTTAATACAGTATACCTAATACTGTATGTAAATACTGTAATACTGTATGTAAATAACGAGCTTTAATTGGGTCTTACACCCTAAAAATATTTAAGTATTTGAAAATAACTAATACAGTACTATAGTAATATAGAAATACAGTACTAAACTAGTACTAATATTTCGAAACTGAAAATTTAACATTCTGTATGTATTTAATTCTCTATTTTATAAAGATTTTTAATATCTGACAGTGAGTTTGGAATAGCCCAATGCAAAAATCCTGAGGATCCATGTGGATCCGTGCTTTGTAACCACGTTTTTGCACCACTGTGACCCTAGGCAACAGTGGGTGCGTGATTTTTTTGGTGCAAGATGTAGCCATGGACATGCTATGTGATCTGATGGTGAATTTGGGGTGACCCAGTGCAAAGATCCTGTGGATCCATGCTTTGTAACCACGTTTTTGCACCATTGCAGCCCCAGGCAACAGTGGGTGCGTGATTTTTTTGGTACAGACTGTAGCCATGGACATGTAATGTGATCTGATGGTGAATTTGGAGTGACCCAATGCAAAAATCCTGAGGATCCATGTGGATCCGTGCTTTGTCACCACGTTTTAAATGGGGAGGGAAGGAAAAACACAGAAGGGACAAGAAGCACAAGAGGGGTGTGCGGAGAAGCAGCTGGCTAAGAATGCAGGGGAGGAGTTTAACGGGGTGGGGGGGAGGAAAGGAAGGCAAAAGTCCCCCCCCCCCAAGCCAGCCCTCTCTCTCTCTCTCCCACCTGCGAGTCCCTAGAGCACGGAGAGGAGGAGGTGGTGGGCTGGAGCCTGCACGCAGTGTGACTAGGAAAGAATTAGAAGGAAGGACTCGATCCCTTCCTTAACCCTCTGCTTGCCAGGAGGGCAGGGCATTTCCTGCTCTTGGTTGAGTTTGAGCAAATGCAGCAACAGAAGCGGGTGGGCAGTAAGACCCAGAGGCAGAATGCAGGAAAGCAGCAGCTTCCGCCTTCCCTCCGCCCGACCGCCAGATCTTATTTTTGCCTGATTTTTGCCTATTTTTGCTCCGGCGAGTCAGCTCCAGGGACCACACATTCGCTCAATAACATGCACAGACATTTCCCCTTACTTTTTAGGAGAAAAAATCTGCATGTTATAGAGCGAAATTTACGGTAATAATTTTCTTAAATTATTGGGGGGGCAGAGCCCCCCCAAACGAATTTTTGAGGGGGCTCGGGCCCCCTCAGGCCCCATGGAGTCGGCGCCTATGCAATGTACCTTCATGTGGTCCAGTTAACTCTAAGCCAAATGTCTATCCAGGAACCTTCCCATAGTCCTTTGTTTGCGGTCTTCGTTCACAACTAGAATTTGGGGAGGACGCCAGGGATGGGGCAGGGAGGTTGAAACTCCCAGGACTGCCTTCTCACTTATTTTCTCTCCCTCTCTAGGCATTATGGTGCTCGTATGTCTGGAGGTTTTCCGGCACTCGGTTCGGTGGCTTATCACCTCTGATGAGACCATCCCACTGGAGTACGAGTATTCCTGGTCCGTGGCTTGTGCAGTGGCGGCTGGGGCTATCCTGATCTTTGGCGGAGGCTGTTTTATCCTTTTGTCCATCCCTGGCTTGCCCAAAAAGCCCTGGGAATACTGCATGAAAAGCCGCAGCAGCAGCAGCAACGCTTCCTAAAAACCGTACGGGAGAGAATCCCAAAGTCTCTCTTTCTCTTATTCTGCCAACAAACACAATCACACACACACACACACAATATCTCTCTCACACACGAACAAACATACATATACCTCCACCCACCCCTAGGGGGCAGAAAGAACCGACATTCTCCCTCCTACATGCCTGCCCTCTTTCTCCATCCTCTGGACTCTGTTTTCTCCCTTCCCTGTTTTGTGACTTGTAAATAGAACCTCTAGTGCTTGTTTTGTTTTAGATTGGCGGGGGGGGGGGTATGAGGAAAGGGCTCTGCTTGTGAATGAGGGGACAGCTGTGCTAATGAACTGAGAAATTACGAGGGGAGGGAGGATAAAGGGCTGTATTTTAAACCCGGTTTTTATAAATGGCTATTTATAGCTCAATGGAGGGGCCGTGTCTTGGACTCCTTTAAATCTACGCCATGCGGTCAAGCGTTAGATTCTCGTCTCAGTTCCCCCCTTGAGTGATGTGCCACGCTGAGCAAAAATCCCAATCCTTCCCCTGTAAAACTGAGTTTCTTCCTTTTTCTTCTTCGTACAACCTCCAAGTACAAAAATTAAAAGCACCCTGTCCCCAACTGGCCCTGTGACTCTTACATGGTGGCAAAAAACCACACACAGGATCAGCCTAGAAATCCCAAGGAATTTATGGAAAGGTACCCTGAAATACAGGGCAATTTTTAACCAGTCATTCTGGGTTAAAAATTCTGGGTCCATAATTAATTTCTGCCAGCAGCCACGAAGCTCAGTGCTTTCAAAAGTGAGGGGACTTCCAGACAAACTGCTTATTGGGCACCCATCCCTATTTGTTTGCAAGGAGATGAGGCAGTATTGGCTATTTAATGAGTATTAATTCTGATTTGTCTGTGGGAAGTTTAGGCAAAGTGGCATCAAAGCAAGTGCCATGCCGCACTTTCCTGTGCATTTCCCTGTCACTTTCCTTACTGCAAAAAAAAAAGCAGATCCTTTGGGAAAGCGGGTTTGTTGCACAAGCTCTCCCAATCAACTATAATTGTGCACCCTGAATTTGCCGGTACGCAATTAAATCCCACCAGAATATAGTGACAATCTGGAAGCCCCCCAAATGAATTTAGAGGCAACCTTCTCAAAACATGATTTTTTCCTGCCAAAAAAGTAAAATTATCCTACTCTCACCTTTTAAAAAATAGTTAACGTTTCCCAGTTCTTCCTGTTGTTAGAGGTGACGTATTAAAGAATGCATGGAAAATATTAAATGCCAAGGACTCAGTCCAGCTGGCAGCTCTTCCTCAGGTGCAGTTCTCTGCTTGTGGAGAAAAGGTGGGAGTAGAAAATGCCCACCTTAAGAGCACTGTGTGGAGAAGAGGTACTAGGGGAACACAAAGAGCAACTGGATCATATCCTGAATTCAGGGCATTTGTGCTCAACAAGACTCCCTTAAATCTTAGGTCGTTGATATAAATGTTATGGAGAATTTGGCAAACCCTATAAATAAGGGGAGTGGCATTAATATAGAAAGTAATAATAATAATTAGTAATACATACTTCTCGCAACTTGAAATTCCAGATTTGACTTTGTAAATGCACCACTTTTTGAATCTGGGCAGTTTTCTTTCAGCCCTGGCAAAGACCATGCAGAGAGCTGTTGGCAGTCTCCCTTGAAGCTGAGAGTTCAGGAAGTTCTGTACCACAATCTTATTATGGCAATACACCAGAAGCAAGTGCCTTAAACAACAACAGCTGTGCAACGGAGGCTGGCCCATCAGAGAGGGTGGGGCACTGCCTCACCTGCCTCCGTATACCCTCCGCAAACACCTGCCTGCCTTCTGCCTTACAACCGGGAGGGGCGTGGGGTGGGGGGCTCGGCCTGGCTTGGCTCTGGCTCCACCTGCTGTTGGTCTCCCTGCCTCATACCCAAGCACTCCCAGTGAACACCAGTCACCATTACAACTGTCTGCTTCCAGCTCTCAGGCACAGCTGTTAAAAACCGTCCTGCCTGGTTATAACTGGCTGTTAAAATTTTCAGCCGATTGACCTGTTGATTAAAGTTTGCAGACCTTCTTGTCTTGGGAGGCTCAGCTTTCCATACAGCTGGGGGTACACTCATGAGCCGATTTTAAAAAAAAATAAAAGGAGGAAGGGTACACCTATCAAAATATTCTTACCAAAGCAACTGCCTTTTACAAATTCTTTTAAAAGTTTAGCTCTAGTCTAGGGATGTGACCTTCCAGAAATTGATGGACTCCCATTGGAGATAGTGGGACTTCAACAGAATCTGAAGCGCCACAGGTTCTCTAGATAGGATGGGTATTACATATTGTGCGAGATGCTCTCAGTTGGACTCCTTCCACCTGGCTGACATCACTCATTCAGTCTCCCTTTACCTCTGGCCCCAATCCCCACCACCGCCCAGAAGGAAAGGGCAGATGAGTGAACAGGCAATGGCAGTGACTGCCCCTTCTCATATTTATTGCTCGGTTGCATGATCCCACTAGGCCACAGGGATAGTGTGGGTAAATGGGTGGCCAGGGAAAGGGAGAACAGCTGCACTGCAGGGCATTCTGTGGAGGAATGGGCCTTGGTAGCTGCCAGATGATGCCAAGCCTTGATGGCAGCCCTGGCTCTAGGCTGTATGCTTCCACTCTCCAGCATAAGTGTTTACTTCCTGTGTTTAAAATCAACACTGACCGATGAACAGATTGCAGTTACCTTGCAGCATAACCGACCCACCCTGAGCAAGGCTATCGATTCCCCACACAGGCACACTGTTTGCGAACTGGATATTGTGCTAATAATGCTCAGCTGGGGCAAATGTGCTTTAAAAAAGAAAGAAAAAGAACTTTCCCTCTCCTGTGATCTGAAAAGGCTCTCCATGTTCTTATAATTTCAGGATACACTGTCCAAGCCTTACCACGAACAAGCCACTGAGGCATCGTTGCCAGGCTGTCCATTCGGCTTTGCATCTAAGTGAATTTCTCCAAGAAAGATTGGGGTGGGAGTTGGAGAGAGAACTCGTTTTCCTTGGTGTACTCTGTGTGCTGAAAATTCATGTGTTGGCTTGGGTTGATGGGAAGAGACGACTGTCAAGTTGTAGCATCAGCGAGCAAGGTGACAAGCGGAACGCAGATCTAAGGGCAAAAAAGCAAGCTTTGAGAGAAGATGGGAGTGTTACACTGTCTAAAGTGGAAAGAGGTTAAGGAATAAAGGAGAGAGAGAGCGACAGGGACTGGGTCCCATGGCAGGTGGTAAAAATCCAGTATCACCTGAATCTACATCGTGGAGAATTTGTAGCTGTTAAGACTCTTGGGTTCCTTTTCAAACAAACAAACAAACAAACAAACAAACAAACAAACAAACAAACATGGTTTCTAGCCCTCAAATATACTGTATTTTAAAGGATAGATAGCATGAAAGGAAACCATCTTATCCATGGTGTTCAGGCATCCACAAACTTATGGAAGATTACTGAGATTATGGTTGAGGTGCAAACACACAGACTGCTAGGGTGTAGTGGTTAGAGCATTGGGCTGGGCTCAGGAAAACCCAGGTTCAAAGCCATGAAACTCACTTAGTAAACTTGGGACCGGTCACTATCTCTCAGTCTAACCTCCCTCATGGGGTTGCTGTAAGGATAAAATGAGGGTGAACCATGTACACTGCCTTGAACTTGGAGGAAAGGTAGAATACAAATAAATGTAGTAGATAAAATATAAAGGAATCCTCACAACTCCAACTTCCCTGAGACCTCTAAGTCTCCCCTCACTACTTATCAGTTTCTCCCCTTATTTTTGCCTTCTGCCTGAGACTTTCTTCCATCCTTATTTTCTTAGCAGGCTAAAGATACAAGACTGAGCTACATCACTCACCCAGTCAATTTATACCTAGGGCCCATTAAAGGTAATTGCTCTTTAAAGCTTTAACACAAAAAGGCAAACCATAATCATGGTTGCCCTGCTGATGAGAGACATCGCTAAGTTTGGCCTCATCCATACTTGTCCCATGCCTAGAAAGCATAGGTGTGAGCAGTTTCCTGCTTGTGCCGTGTTTTCTAGGCATGGATCCGAGCCACTTCCTCCCAAAAAACCCACTCTTTAGTGCTAAATTGGAACAAACAGCTATCCACAGAAAACCCGATTGCCGTTTGTTCCAATTCAGCGCTAAAGGGTTCAAAGGGCACTCGGGTGCAATGACGAAGGTTTGGGTGCTAGGTATGTGGAGATCTTGAGAGTTTTGGTGTTCCGAAGATGTCTGTGTCTCAGATCCTCCCCCACCCTGATTAATTACGAACAAGCAGTAATGGAGATTATGCCAATCTCACAACTGTATTGAATTTAGGATGCTCTAGCCGCTAATTCCTGATCAGAATTAACTGTACTTACGCATGGGGGGGGGGGCAAGAGGCACACTCAGATATATATCCAACATTATTACTTGCTGATCTGTGCGCACATGTGAACCAGCCCTGCTGGGTAGACCAGTTTGTATTGCCCAGAACCACTTCGGGGAGGGTGTAAAGAGTAACTTGTGGCATCCACAGAGGATCATTTCCAGTTGGCTTTGAGGGGCTTGGCCTATTTCCAGGCACACACCGTATTAAAACAGGTGGCTCTATTCAACCCGTAATCCACTTCTAACACCACGTAGCATCCTGTGGGTTTGGTAAGGGTACTCACTGGGGAACCATGCCACAAGTCAGCCTTAATACCAGGCAAACAGCAGGAGATCTCCATTTCATTACTTGCATTTATTCATGAGCAGCAGAACAGCAACTCAACCGCTCCACAGACAAGGTTAAGGTTACATTGGGTTCCTAATAAGCTATGGAGGTAACCAAACCCAAAAAGGGTGAGAAGAGTTTCTCTTAAAGAGACAGGCTGCACTGACGACCCTGCACAAACTTTTTTTTTTAAAAAAAAGCAGGCCCTTTTAAGAGTGTGCACCCTATAAAAAGTTTCCCTAGAATTATTATGCCACACACACAGGTTCCTTGAAGGGCCAACATGACCCAGGAGCAAATAAATTAATGTCAAAGTGTTCCCGTTGGTTAAAATGAGTTTCCAATGTGCTTTTGGACCTTTTGGTAATGCCTTTTGAACAGCACAGATGTGAAAGCAGAAGAAACAGCCGTTTAAAAAAAAAATCAAATTCTTAAGAATCAGAGCAAACGTATCTTCTGGTCACCACAGCATGATGTTTACATTACACAGAATTATTATTATTTCAGTTTATTATCCACCTTTCACAATAATCTTCCAGGGCAGGTCACAGCAATTAAAAAAAATACAATATTAAAATCAGTTTGGAACATGAGAAATGCCAAAAAGCAATTTAAGACAGAGATACTCCCCTGCCCTAGCTCCCCAATACAAAGAGCCATCTTCATTTTTCGCCCAGGCCTGAGGCCTGGCATCCGCTGTGGCAAGGCCAGGAGGGCTCTTTTGGGGCATTGTGAGGGAAGGTGAGGCGGCGGGGGTGGTGGCAGCAATTGCTTGCAAATGTGCCTGGCTTCTTCTGCCCAGCCGTTTCTACGCAGGGAGCCAGCGGCCCATCTTCCATTCCTCCTTGTCAGCATCTCAGCCTGGGGACAGGGCGTCCCCACTGGGGGTGGGGGCAGAGAGAGAGAGGGAGAAGGGGATGCTCTCCAGCAAGGAACACGTCTCTCCCCTCGGTTATTCTGGTCCTTCTGCCCTCAGGCTCTCCAGTTACACCCTGAGATGTAAACAGGGCGAGGGAGCTTTTTTTGGTTCTCGGCAGTGTTTTGCGCAGCAAGGGAGAGGCAGGTCAGGAAAATTCAGCCCTGCTTCCTAGCAACCTCCAGGAGCACGCCCTTTTTGTTAACCTCCAGTCCCTCTTGAGGAAAACTCTGGTGGGGCATCCATTCCGGAGGAGCAGCTTTCTTCCAGCCCTGCCCCGGGCTGCACCTGTTGAATTTCTTTATCGATCAACGTCTACGGAAGCCCCGCCAGGGTTTTGTTTGTTTTTAAGCTGCAGCTCTACCTTATGTACGTTCCTCTCATCAAACCCAGGAGTCCTGGCTCCAACCATAATCTGTTGTATGTGCACTTAAGGAATAAAATTGCCAACTCAATTGGGGGGGGGGTCCTTGAGCCCTTTTTTTTTTTTTTTTTACTTCAAGAGGAACTTGATCTGATTAAATCAGCAAGTGAAGCCTGTTTGGGGATGAGAACAAGCATTGTCATCTGCTAATATTCTGCCATCCAATCAGTTAAAGGCGCAGGAGGAAATGCTAGCTAAGAAGTTGGCAACCCTTCTAAAGAACTCAGAAGTCCTTCATTTCAGCTGCATCCATAATCTGTTATATTCCCCAACCATCTTTCACATTCATCCCCAGAGAAACCGAGGAGTTTTCCTAACTGCTGCCCTCCTCTATGGCTGGTAGCCATATTTTAGATTCAGGTAGGTAGCCGTGTTGGTCTGATGCAGTCGAAAGAAATTAAAAAATTGTCCAGTAGCACCTTAGAGACCAACTAAGTTTGTTCTGGGTATAAGATTTCGTGTGCGTGCATGCACACAAAAGCTTATACAGTGGTACCTCAGGTTAAGTACTTAATTCGTTCTGGAGGTCTGTTCTTAACCTGAAACTGTTCTTAATCTGAAGCACCACTTTAGCTAATGGGGCTTCCCGCTGCCGCTGCGTTGCTGGAGCACGATTTCTGTTCTTATCCTGAAGCGAAGTTCTTAACCTGAAGCACTAGTTCTGGGTTAGCAGAGTCTGTAACCTGAAGCGTATGTAACCTGAAGCGTATGTAACCCGAGGTACCACTGTACACCTAACAAACTTAGTTGGTCTCTAAGGTGCTACTGGACAATTTTTTAATTTATTTCAGCCAGATTTTAGACATCAGTGTAAATCCTTCCCAGGCACCCAGCTCTCTTTAGCCAGCTCACATTCTTCTGTTGATGATATTGCTATATTGTGACATGCAGGGGGGAAGGAAAGAAATGTCATTAAAATACACCCCTTTTTCAATTAGAATGCATCCAAGAGCAGGTCTCATTAATATTCCCACCACCCCACCCGGCCTCCAATTAAAATGTGAAATGGCTCCTCTCTAGTCCTCTCCAATGCAGCCTGCTACCCTCTCGCATCTTCATTTCATTTGCAGAGAAAAAGAAAGAGGGCAGAGGGATGCCCAGCTGTCTCTGTGTCGATCTCAGACTTGGTGACTGGAATGTGAATGCACAACCACTGCAGATAGTGACGTCACACACACATAAGCACCTCTCTCACACACACCCACAACACCTGGAGATACAGAGCACACAAACACAGCCACCAGCCAGATGATAGAGAAACATGAAGCGGGAGGCGGGGAGGGAAACCCACATATACATCAGAGATGTATCAGCCTGACTGGAGAGAGACCATGCTGTTTATATGAAGCAGACAGACAAAGCACACACACACAATGACGTATGAATTAACTTTAAACCTCAGGCCATTGCTCACACCATTGAAGCACCCCACTAATGTCGCCCATATTTACATAATGAGAATGGCACCTACTGTAATCAGGATCTACTCCAAGTAATACTGTAGGCTTAATAAAACTGCTTTGCAATTTCATTAGGCTTCCCAAGCTGGAATATAAATTGGGAGGCAACCATCAAACACCCAGACCATGCCAGACAACCGTGCAAGCAACAGCTGTATGCAAAGGGCACACACAGAAAAACTGCTAAAACCAATGCTTTTGGAAATAAGACCCAGCGTCCAAGAGGGTACGTGACTTCATGGGATTAAAGCTGCAGCCACTCAATGGACAGTGTATTAGCTGGTTTAAATACAGACCATCATGTCCCCATTCACAGCCATGCACCACACATATCCACTAATACATCTCCAGCTCTCTGAATCTGTAAAAATCTGGATGGTGTCCATATTAAGGTTACCAGATTTTTTTCAATGAGTCCGGGGACACTTTTCAACTTCCTATTAAATAGATGGTTTTTGTCAGGGGACTGATTTGTAAATCCAGGGACTGTCCCCAGGAAACGGGGACATCTGGTAGCCTTAGTCCATATAGAATCTGGAAGTTCAGCGGGGAAGAGTTCGGGCAAAATCTTGCGCAGGAGTAAGCCAATGTGGTGCCCCCACCCATGTTTTTGGACCACAACTCCCATAATTCCAGAATGCCAGCCATGCTGGCTAGTGCTGGTGGAAGTTGTAGTCTCTACAACATTTGGGTGGAAACATGGGTTATGGCTAGAACCTGGCTGAATCTGAAGTTTAATGATTTTTCATGGTTACTTGGAAAGAACACACTGATTAGTTGAGAGAACATCTTTTACTGGTTGGCACAGTGAATAAATGCTGGTTGAAAACATGGTGCCAGCTCTTTCGTCCCTCAGATCTCTCCTCAAAACACATTTTCCACAAAGCCTTAAAAGAAAGGCCCTGCCATCAGGTTAAAAGAAGTCTAAGTATCTATCATGGCATTTGGTCCATGTACAGACCACAGTCATCATCATAGCTGTCAAGCGTCCCTTATTTGGAGGGACAGTCCCTTATCCCAGTGCCATGTCCCGTTGCTGTCCCTTATTGATGGATGTCCCTTAAATTTCCCGGGTTTCAAAGGAAACAGCTCCTCTCCCTCCCTCCCTGCCAGCCAGGGAGGAGGTAGGCTCTGTGTTGCTTGGCTGCCCGGCCCACCCCCCTCCGGCCTCCACTCACCAGCCTCGGCCCCCGGGAACCCCTCCCCACCAGGACTGGTGGGAGCCTCGGGCCCTTCCGCCACCATCCTCCTCACGGCCGCCAAACTGGGCGTCTCTGTCTGGGGCCTCCCCTCTGCCCGTCACTGCTGCTTCCGCTCTCGCTAGGCCGTACTGCGGCTGTGCCGCCGAAGGACCCAAATGAGATGGGCAGCCTGGCATGGTCTATGAATCGATGAGGAGCCTTGAGAGGAGAGTGAGGGCAACAACAGAGAAAGCAGTTCAGAGAGAGGAGGAAGAGGAGGAGGGGTGGGCAGGTGTTCCAAGGGCTAACCATAGAGGGGGAAAGCGGAGAAAGGACCGCAAGCGCTTCTCCCATTGATTTGTAGTGGTAGACTAGCATAGATGGTCTGATCTGCAGGTTTACTTCGGGTGCTATTTCCCCCCCCTCCTCCCGCCCCACCTGATGGAATTGAGAGCTGCAGATGGAGCACGAGAGAAAAGATACAGAACTGCAGCAGCATCTTCGTAGCTTGGACTTCGTTTTGCGCGAAAAGTGGTTGCTGCTTGTAGTTATTTAATTGCAGTATTTCATCAGCTGGTGTCTTGAGCAGCAACGTCTGGAAACGAAGGGCTAAAAACCGGTGCTGCTCTCCAAAATTATCTGGTCCCTTTTAATTGGTTGACTAAAATCCCTTATTTTGGTTGCTGGTCCCCTATCTTCAAGGCTACTGGGCCCTTATTTTCAAATCTGTAAGTTGACAGCTATGGTCATCATTTAGCTTGTAACAAGTTTGTTTTCTCCTGCTCTGGAGGGTAGGACTCGAACCAATGGCTTCTAGTTACAAGAAAGGAGATTCCGCCTAAACATCAAGAAGAACTTTCTGACAGTAAGAGCTGTTTGACAGTGGAACAGTCTCCCTCGAGAGGTTGCGGACTCTCCTTCCTTGGAGATTTTTATGCAGAGGTTGGATGGCCATCTGTCATGGATGCTTTAGGTGAGAAAATTCTGCATTGCAGGGGGTTGGACTAGATGACCCTTGTGGTCCCTTCCAGTTCTACAGTTCTATGATTCTATGAACCTCCCAGAGGCAGGGACCCTTCCTGCCACTTGGGGTTAATATATATATCAATATATAAAATTAAACATAAACACATGGGTAGACAGAACATACAGAACTCACATCACCTGGAACACATTTATTTGTAATATTTTATGATACTTGCAAACCATTTAGAAATGTTAAGTGGTCTATATATTGTCTAAACACCATGCACTGAGGACTGCCACATAAAAACACGCACAGGTGGCATCTATCAACCTGATCATCTGGGAAGGCAGTATGACACACAAATAAACACCCACACCTCTGCAAGATGCTTCAAACAAACTATATTTTGCTGAGGGATGCTAAGGCAGGAATGTTAGGCATCAGCAGTTAAATACAGTACCTTGGCTGCTTCCAGACAACCTGCTTCTTGAGCATTCGTTCTCATTTCTTTGCAGGGAAGTTAGATAACATCGGCTATTTAATGAGCATTCGTCCCGATTTGTTTGTGTGGAGGTTAGACGACATTATGTCTAATCCAATGTCATCCCACATTTTCCAGTGCATTTTCCTGTCACTTTCCTTATTGGGGGGGGAGTCTGCTCTTTGGGGGGGGAAGCAGGTTTGCCATACAAGATGCCCCAATCAAGTATAATTGCACAGCCTGAATTTGCCAGTAGTATCTGATTGAATCTCACCTGGAGATAGTGAGCGCCTGGGAGTGCCCCTTGTTATTTTTGCTGAAGTGTTTAAAAATGTTACAGAACTGGGGGGAAATAATTCAAATGAGAATGTGGTCAAATTACAGTACTCATTTTAGAACATTGCATTGTAAAAGGGAAATGGAATAGTGCTCTTTAAGATAAGGGCAAAAACTCGGCATTGCCCTAGACATTCCCAGTTGAAGCATCTGGGCCAGCCCTACCATTAGGCAGAGTGAAGCAGCCACCTCAGATTTTGGATGCTGGGAGGGTGGTGCAACAGCAGGCTCACTCCCCAGCCCAGCAATGCTCATCCACCTTAAGCCATCCTTTCCAGGAACCAGAGCATAGGAAAACCTGAAGCAGCTGAATTTCTTCCAGGCACAAAGCTGTTGTTAAAAGTGCAGGAGCTTTGCTAGATTGAGGCTGGGGTGCAGGGAAGGTTACAAGCAGTAGTTTTCATTAGTTGAGCATTGCTCTGTCCTGCAGCTCCCTCTAGTGACCATTGTCTTTAGCTACATTTGGGGGGAAATGAATTGTCCACTGAAAATGTCAAAGAGCACACTGTTCTTCAGAGTCCTCGGGGAATGAGGTGCAGAGTGCCTAGAAACTGACTTTCCTGCAAGAAAGGGAAGGCCAAATGCCTAGTGTCACTAGAAACATCAGAAACAAAAGATCTACCTGGATCTAACCTTTTGGGCTTCCCCCAGTCCTGGGATGTGCCCACACTAGGGTGTTCATGCGTATGTGTTTCACAGTTTCCATCTGAACAATTAAGCAATTCAGCCTTCCTTTCTCTCTCCCAACTTATTATTATTATTTCCCACCCCCAAAAAAATTATTTGTTGCAAGCAAGACTGGTATTTGGCTAACAGCCAATAAATGGTAGCTACCCTTACTCTTTTTGGAGTAAATATACAAGGGAAGAATTTATGCTTTTGAATTATGGTGTTGGAGGAGACTCTTGAGAGTCCCATGGGCTGCAAGAAGATCAAACGTATCCATTCTTAAGGAAATCAGCCCTGAGTGCTCACTGGAAGGATAGATCCTGAAGCTGAGGCTCCAATACTTTGGCCACCTCATGAGAAGAGAAGACTCCCTGGAAAAGACCCTGGTGTTGGGAAAGATGGAGGGCACAAGGAGAAGGGGACGACAGAGCCCATAGGACTCTCAAGAGTCTCCTCCAACACCATAATTCAAAAGTTGGACAGTGTTCTCGAAGCTACTAACATGAGTTTGACCAAACTGCAGGAGGCAGTGGAAGACAGGAGTGCCTGGCGTGCTCTGGTCCATGGGGTCACGAAGAGTCGGACACGACTAAACGACTAAACAACAACATACAAGGGGGACTGTTCCAATCAAGGTGATTTGGGAGACAGGTTTGTGGCAGGGGAGGGGGATGGAGGCATAAGACAGAAAAGTGAGCCTCTGATTATTCCCTTAAACAGCTCAAACTTTAAATAGGAGCCTCCTACACCAACTCCCATCAGTGGAAACCATATTGCAAAAGAATCCCAGATTTGTAGATCTGTGAGTGCACGTGATTAATGTTTACAAGGGCATGCATAAACCAGGTTCCCTAACAATGCAATCCGAACCCAATATCCAACAGCATGAGATTTGGCAGGTGTTGGTCTTTCCTCGCTGAGACTAAGCACAGCTGGGGCTATGCTGGCATAAGTCCCTAAGCTTAGCTCAGCTGGAGATATACCAGCTTAACTCCCTAAACTGGGGCACAGCTGGCAGAACTTAAAACTGGTGTAACTTACATCAGCATGTCCCCAAAAAGGAGTGTTCCAGGGGCGGGGCAAGGATTTGCACCTATTCCAAACACCTTTCAACTCTGGGACAACTTAGCAACCCAGCAAAACATAGCCAGAGAAAGGATGGTGTAAGAAAAAATCATCCTGAATGGAGTTTGGAATAGGGGTAATTCAGGTGCATAATTTATAGTTTTCTTTATTTAGGATTGCTCTGTTAAGCCGGAACAAAGCTGTGATCCTCCCCGTGTTCACTGGGGATGGGACCAAGTCCCTCTAAGCTTATGAGGTTTTACTACCCAGAGTGTGATGCTGTGTACCCCTGGGTAGTCTGCACCCAACTCCACTTTAACTGTGGTGTGAATCATAGCCTGATCTTTTCTCCCAAATGTGGCAGGGATGATCCCAATTCTCTCTGCTTGACCAACACCTGAAGTTCTGTTCAGGTGGAGATCAGCTAAACCACATGGGGTTGCATCAATTTAGACAACATTCCTGGACAAGATCCAGACATGGAAACTTTGTAGGAATTCTGTAGAAATGTCTGGAGGATTCATCTGGGCAAAAGTGGCTAAAACCCAGGCTGATGCTGGACTGTCACTATTTTGGGTTGAGAGTCAATCACATTCCAGTAACTTCAGGCTGTGTTTCTAAAGATTTGGCACTCTGATGCAACAAATGTGCTTCTCACCGGCACCAGCAAATTGGACCTTTTGTTGCTTCCTGATGACCTGTTCACTGAATATTTGCCCTGATTTATTTGCACAGAGTTTGCATGGTGTTAGATGCCATTTGCTATTTATAATGTGAAGAGGTCCTGCTGCTCACCTGGCCTCAGATTGGCTGAGTTCCTGCTGCTTGCCAGGAGGTAGAAGGGGAGGAGCGAAGCAGCAGCAAAGTAGGCTCGGTGCAAATGCATCAGCAGAACCAATCTCATGCTCCTGCTGCCGCGTTTGCACCAGACGATGCTCCCCGCTGCGTCTCCCTTGCACCTTCCAGCAAACATGGGTCAGGTGAAGGGGGCCACCCCACCGTCCGCTTCCCTTCTTACTCCCTGGTCATGATGCTTAGGGAATGCAGCCCAAGTCCCTTTCATCCAGTATGACAACGCAACGTCTCGCCAACCAACACAGAGACAGAAAGGCAAGGCACACTGCGGGTTGGATAAATATCTTTTATATTGAAATGCATAGGTGAGTCCATTAATCTATGGTACTGGCTACAGGGAACCACAAGCCGAAGGGAAGGAGGTGTGAGTGGATTATTCCCAAGCTGCAGGGGTGGGAGGGATGTCAGCAAAGAGAAAAAAGACCGAGGCTGGAAACTGGCGGAAGACTGATGTGCTGGAAGGATCAGGCAAACCAAAGGGGAAAGAGCTCTGGAAATGACTCAGGAGAACAATTCCGGTCCTCTTAGCAATCTTACTCATCTTTCATGAGCGCAGCAGTTCTGGATCCCAACATCTTCTGGTCTAACGACAGGCTATCTCTTCCTTAGGTAGGTACAAGGTACTTGTGGTCTAGCTCCCATGCTCGCTCTTAACCCCATGCCCTTGCTGAGTTAGGGAGGGGCTGAAGAGGACTACCCACTTGGCGCCCATTTGCCCAAGCCTATAGCCTGCTGGGTGCTTGATAAAAACCCTCTGCCAGAGAAGGAGGAATGAGGTCGGCATAGAATGGGCAGGCATGAGGTGACAGGCTGAATCTAGCTTCCACCAATTTCAAAGTGAGAGGAGAAAGGTAAAGAGGGACTGTTGGCCCAGATGCACCAGAATCTGCAGCCTGATCCATGAAGGGAAGAGAATGGCTTTGAAATTTTTCGCTTGGCTCATCTACATGACCTGCCAGCAGAATATAATTATTTCTCCGCCGATCAATCAGTCACCGACTAAGACCAGTTTTTGTAACTTTTGGCACAGCAGAGACACCCCAGGATCATCTTACACGCACCCATTCAACATGGCAAGCATTCGCTCTTACGGAAATCGCCAGCATTGGGCAAATCGGGACAAAGACCAGTTCTCGATGGGCTTCCCTCATGAGGTAAAAACAAATACCTGTCTTTTGCCACATAATGAAAAATATTCACAACACAAGCTTGACAGGGTGTCTTTCCCACATCAAAAAACAACAGGGTATTCATGATAAATGAAATGATCTGTGAAGAGGAGTCCCAGAGAATTGGGGGGGTGCGGGGGGGGGAGAGAAGGTGCCATCTTCAGTTTACCACACACCTCGAGTTTTAAAGCTGGAAAGAGGCTGCCAGGTGTTAACTTGGGAGAGCAGATGTAGAGGGTTGGCAGTGTCCACTGAGCAGGATGGAAACGTGGAAGATAGGTATCAATAAATAAATATACTATAATGTTCATGTAATATAGTCCATGCACCAGAGAAAGAGAGAGAGAGAAAAGAACAAAAGAAAAGTCGCATTTGGACATGCTGTGTGTTACTATAAAGGAGGGCGATATTTTCTCCTCGGAGTCTAGCGTGCCACCTCTGTTGCTGTCATCGCTTCCTTTCCAAAGTCTGGTTTTCAACAGCTGAGTGGGTGATGCAAGCAGCCATGTTGAAGGAAGCAAGGCAAAGGTGTCAGTGCTGGGGGCCGGGGGCAATGGGGGACGGAGCCATCGGGGCTCAACAAGGGCAGGGCTGTGTCACAAAGAGTGAGGTGGGTGGGTGGGTAGGGGTGTAGAGGAAGGACCAGTTTGGGGTTCTACACTCTTTTTGTGCAGGCAGGCATCCTAGCTATGCGTGAAATCAAAGGGCTCCAACTAAGTTGGGTAAGATCTATCGAGTTCAAGGTTACATCGTCACACTGTAGCAGGTAAGGAAAGCACCACGGAGACGAAATTTAGGACTAGGATCTGGGAACAGGGCAAGGGATGAAGACCAGAAGGGTGTTCGGAAATTATCTGAGCAGTTAATCAGCAGGGGAGGCAGGGAGAGAGAGGGAAGGAAGGTGTTGCTTCCCAAATTTAAAAATTACTTCCAAGGCAAACAGATACTCAGGATCATTTAAACGTAGATTAGGCCTCCCTTCATATTTTAAGCCTGTACGAAGGGACTGAGGAAGCTGCCATATACTGAGTCAGACCACTGGGCCAATCTAGTTTTGTCCTGTCTGCACTGATTGGTGGTGGCTTTCCTTAGGGGTTTCCCAGCCCTAGAGAAGCTAGAAAATGAACCCATGGCCTTCGCTCTACCACTCAGCCATGGCCCTGGGAAGGAAAGGCTCATGATCAGGACAGACAGCAATGTAAGGGTGGGCTCTCCTCCCCCAGCCCCCACCTTAGTGCAGAGCAACACATGGAATAATAATTCACAGGCTGCTATTTTGGTCAGTGATCACATGCTCACCTTATGGTTGCTTCTTCGATTCCAGAGTATAATTATGCCCACTGCATTCCCCTTATCCATTAGAGAAACCAAACTCATCAAAGAAAAATTTGCAAGGGCCAAATAAATAAACAATCACATGGCCTTTTGTAAGGGATGGAAAAATACACGTTGAGCTAAGGAGTTCCACGACTGCTTCCTGTTTGGACCTCTGTTTTTGCAACACACCTTCATTTCACTGCCTACTCAACCCATTTGCCAGAACTTTGCAGTCATGTGGCCAACCTGGATTTAGGGCAGAGGGCATGTCTTCTGGGCAGATTTCAGCCACAATTTCCATCGTTTTGTCACAAAGTGTGTGCAGTCCTGTCTCTTGCCCTCTTGCCTGCTTAGGCCATCCCATGTTTTGGCCAATTTGGAGGAATTTCTGATGGTATGAAAGCTATCCACTGCTCTGATTATAGGGGGGAAACCTTGCAAACACAGTACTGAAAGGGCCATTTTTACAGAAACGCCTGGCACAGTTTTCTCTCTTTGTGCCAACGCAAACTCCGTTTAATTGGGGGATGCTCAAAAAAGATTAGCCTTGACCTAGGGAATATTCCTATTTTATTGGGGCGGTGGAGTTTTAAAATCCCTCTATAGATATATGTCTGCTTTCTTAACCTCACTGATCTGGGTTTCACCTAGTGGAGGTAAGGAAGGAGGGAAGCAACTCACTGGAGACAATTAACAACAAAAAAGTGTTTTCTAGGGGAGGCAGGGGTGATAAGGTCAAGCATAGGGTTTATAGGGCTGAGCTCTGGGCAGGAGTCATGCTCCCGGGAGCAGAATTCTAAGGGCTTGAATTGGGGTTCTTAGGGTCAAGGGTCATCCAGGAGACACTCTCACACCAGGGAGGTTGGGGAAGGGATCATCCCGGTCGGAGAGAGGGGCATGCTGGTCGGAGAGAGGGGCAGGGCTGTTGGGGAGAGGCTCCCCTGCCGCAACGTGGACGGGTGCACAAACTCAGGGTTGATGTAGGTGAACCCCTGGAACTCGCTCTGATCAATGCTTGCGAGGACCAGCTGGTCTGGGGGTGTCAGCGCTGGAGGTGCCCGTGTGAAAAACTTGTCAAAGTTTTCGCCGCTTCGGCCGCACTGGATGGAGGGACGGGGGAAGAGAGAAAGAAAAGGGGAATAGGAGGGATGAGGGGAACAAGGAAAATGGAAAGAGAAAGGGAACAAGAATTATCTCTGTTGGTTTCTTTAACACAACCCCTCCCTCTCCATATTTTAATCTTTCTTGAACTTGCTACGTCTTCAAAGGCGTTCCTTCATAATGTTTCCAGAATTAAAAACCAAACACAACCTCTGAATTTTTAACCTTAAAAAACCCCACCCCTCTGTTAGCCTTCTGAGTTTTGTTTGACATTTCTTTCCATCTCAGGGAGACGGAGGAATGGAAAGGAGTTTGAAATGGATCTACGGGTATGACTAACATTGAATACAGCCCTGAATCTTGATCACCGTTTTATTTCTTCCTGGTGCATGTCATTATATTGTGTTGTGTGAAGGTCTCTGCATGCTGCAGCTCATATATCTAGAGCTGGTGTCTGTGGGTGTTTACAGATATTAATAGATATGAAACACAGTATTGTGTAGTAGTTTAAGCGTGTTGGAATAAGTCTGGGAAAACCCAGGTTTGAATCCTCATTTTGCCATGAAGGTGACCTCGGCCAGTCACACACTCTCAGGCTGACCTACCTCACAAGGTTGCTGTGAGGATAAAATGGGAGGGGGCACAATGTACACTGCCTTGACTCCTTGGAAGAAGGCATACAGAAAGTAAATATACTAATAAAGTGATCTATGCACGTTGCAATGAATGTGTGAAGAGGTTCTGATTTGTAGATATGCAAAGTTCTGCCTGAGTAATGTTCAGCAATGCATGTATTCCTAATGGAGGTATGTGACACTGTGCTTGAGCCACAGGTCCATAGGACAACCTGAGTGTGCCCATCCACATGCACAAATACAGGTGTGTGCCTATTCACACCTGGTGGAAGGAGTCTGCACAGCTGGTTGTGGCTGAGCTCCTTTGGGGACCCAAAGCTACTCACTGGGCGGGGGATGAATGGCGGGGGGATTTCCAGCTGCTCTAGCCTCTCCCAGTCCATCCAGCGGAAAAAGCCGTGCTCCCGGATATCCCGTTCCCCTTCTGGTCCTGAGCCCAGGCGCTTCAGTGGATGCTTGGTCAAGAACTGGAGAAAGAGAAAGAGATTTGCTAGGAACACCCTCCTCTTCTAAGGGGTGCGGACCACAGTCCGAAATTGCCTATTACAGGATGGAAATTGGACATTCTATCAAGAATGGCATGTCTCCCAATCTGCATGTACCAAGACAGGGAAGCGAGGTGAGAGCAGTGCCGGATTTACGTTCAGTGGTACCTCTGGTTGCGAACGGGATCCGTTCCGGAGGTCCAGCCGCATCCCGAGGAATTCGCAAGCGGATTAGCACTTATGCACATGCGCACGCGGCGAAACCCCAAAAAAATACTTCTGGGTTTGCCATGTTCGCATCCTGAAGTTTACGTATCCAGAGGGATATACTAATAAACTGATCTATGTATGTATCCAGAGGGATACATAAGCGGAGGTACAACTGTATAAGCTAAACAAGCTATAGCTTAGGGCCCCACTCTCTTGGGGGCCCCCCCAAAAAAATAAAGGGGGAAAAACTGGATGCACATTTCCAAAATATAAGACTACTTTGATATCAATTCTCTTTGATATATAACAATTACTTTGATAAAATACATATTTTGCTATGTGCAAATGGCTTTAGATACCTATTAGGTCCATAAATTACCATATAGCATATATTCAACACAAAAAATAACGGCAATTCGTTGTTGACAAAGGACAGCTGGACATATAAAGGGCCCCATTACCTTCAATAGCTTAGGGCATCATCAAACCTAAATTCAGCCAAGGGTGAGAGGGAGAAGCGTTTAACCCTTTACAACCCTGCTGATTCTCCCCTTTGGATCCCTGCTCCTCCATTATTGCTGTCCATTAAAAATGTCCAGGGGCAAAAAAATCAGCTTGTGAATTCAGAGTTAAGCACCTCCCACCTTTCAGCCAATTGTTCCCTGAAAGTCCTTCTATTCTCAAGGAGAGTCACCCATTGTTTCCCTCACAACCACCTGGTTTCAACCTTCAGGGCAGCCAAAAGGAAATGTGGCATGAAGCCTTTCTCCTCTTTGATGTGCCAGGACTCACCCCTTTGCAGATGGAGACAGCCTCACGTGAAAGAGATTTGGGATAGGACACCGTGTGCTCCATGATCGACTGGAAGAGTTCATCCTCGTCCTCTCCATCAAATGGTGGCTGTGGACCAGAAGCTAGTGTGAGAACTATGGCAGGTGGAATATTTAGACTAAGGAATTAATGCCTTGAGGTCTCTTGGCAACAGCCACAAACCATCCCATGATACCACAAATGTATCCCTTGACCTGGACTGGATCATGAAAAAAACCCACCTCAACATACTTACCTGCCCAGCTAACATTTCATACAGAAGGACACCAAATGACCACCAGTCCACTGACTTCCCGTATGGCTGATAGGCAATAATCTAAGATGGGTAGAAATGGGAGGTTAGGTCCTTTAAATCTACAGACCTTTTTCATTCCACTTTTTTTACCCAAACAGGTCCAACAAAGCAGCTTACAAAAATAAACTCTAAAACCATAAGCAACATAGTAAATAACAACCAATAACAGAAATCCAAACCATATAAACCAAGAAGTTCCAATAGAAGCAACAAACACGATTCAATTGGTCCCAAATGTCCTTAGAAATTAAGTTCCCTTTGCCCAATATCTGAAAAACTATATAAGTCACCAAGGCATGCATTGGAGAGCTAAGAGCCAAGATTCCTGGCAACAGGGTGAATTGGGATAGCAGATTCATTCATTCAACAACCTGCTTCGTCCCGAATGCTCTGAGGGTCAAACGGATTATGAAAAGGACACAACGAATAAAGGCAGGGGAGGAGGTCAACTATTCCACTCACAACCCCACACATTTAACTGTAAAATTAGACCCCAGGCACAGGAATATACAATAATGGGTGTGCCTGTCACATACAGTTGTTTTGGATCCGAGCATGAGAGGTAGGAATTTGAAACCAGGGCTCTGGAGTTTTTAGAAGGCAACAAGTCTAACCTATAAGGTTAAATTCCTGGGGAGAATTTAGATTAGAGCAGAAGGAACCTGATGTTTCTTTGGAAGGGTGGTGAGTTGTGTGATTGGGGATGGGAGACTTAGGAGCATTCTGTACCTCTGGAGCGATGTAGTCCGGTGTTCCACAAAAGGTCCGTGTGGTGATGCCAGGAAAAATGTTTTCTTTACACATCCCAAAATCAGTAATCTTAATGTGACCATCAGCATCCAACATTACATTGTCCAGTTTCAGATCCCTGGGCAGGAGAGACAAAGCAAGCAACAGGAGTGCCCAGCAGAGGGCGCCAAATTACAGCTGGGAATTACATCCTCCAAGTAAGGAAGGGATGGGCAGATTCATCAATTTCAGCTTCTCCAAGTTTCTCACTTTTCCAGTTTGAAATTCAGTCTTCCACATCAATTTGTGATTTTTTGTCTTGTGAAAATTCAGCAGTCTAGTATGATTTTTTTTTCTTGATGTGCACATTTCTGCAAAGCAATTTCCCCTAACAGATAGGTAGCCGTGTTGGTCTGCCATAGTCAAAACAAAATAAAAAAATTCCTTCCAGTAGCACCTTAAAGACCAACTAAGTTGTTCTAGGTATGAGCTTTCGTGTGCATGCACACTTCTTCAGATACCAAGATATCTTCAGATATCTGAAGAAGTGTGCATGCACACGAAAGCTCATACCTAGAACAACTTAGTTGGTCTTTAAGGTGCTACTGGAAGGAATTTTTTTATTTTGTTTTGTCAATTTCCCCTAATATAATGCATTTTTGTAAGTTATTTTCATGTGTACATCTGCATCTTTGTGCATACTTTATCTTAGGATATGCATCTTTGTGCACATTACTTGGCTGGAGAACATTAAGAGAAGCCTGCATTTCAACCACTGGCTATGTTTCAGTTCGTGCAATGTTATGGAAAGTGCAAATAAGGCATGTTCACCTTTAAATGCAAACTGAATTCCTCCCCCATTCCTAGTTCCAAGAGGACAACCCAGAATGAAAGATGATTTGCCTATTAGAATATCTCTTTTTTAAAAATAATATTTTTTTCTGTTTTACGATTTCAAATAAACATTTTACATACTTTAGAATATCCAATGGCTTCCCTTCTTCCCCTTCCATTGTTCATTTTGCATATGTTACATCCCCACATTTTTTACAATAACTATTCAAATTGGTTTTCCACTGTTACATCCATCAAAACTTATTTACTCTGTTGAATTTATCATAATGTTGCCAGCATTTTTTGCCTTTTAGAATCTTGATAGTGGAAGGAAGGAAGGAAGGAAGGAAGGAAGGAGGCAGTCCTGTAGAGATTTGGAGAGGGGGCAGGGTGGGGGAGAAGAGATGGAGCCAGAACCCCTGGATTCTCGGGGGGGGGGGAGAGTGGGGTTTTGCAGTCAAGTCTGGGACCTCTATAGAGAACAGAATAGACTCACCTGTAAATAATTCCTTTGTTATGCAAAAAGAACAGGCCAATTGCAATTTCTGCAGCATAAAACCTGTAACAGAGAAGAGGAAAAGGGTGAGGAGGGTTAAGGGGGGGAGAGGGGGGGAGAGAGATAACACGGCAAGGATTTCATTAGCAGCAGCACTGAAGTCATCATGATGGCTCTGACGGCCACTTTTCACATGACGTTTGAAAAATACAAGCAGGCACACTCACTAGCCATGCCATTCCAGTACCATACAGCTCCTCCACACAGTACTTACCACCTCCCCAACTCTCCACCTTTGTAATAATACTCATATCAGAAAGGTAATGTGTTAATTTATGCATGATCACAAGAGAGCTTTTTATTCTGTGTACAAGTGGCTGGAAGTTACTGTGTGCAGACCTGCTTCCCGCTGCATCAAGTTAGGATTAAAGCATATTCCACGCACAGGTACCAACCTTTACATGTTACCAGGGACATGGGTTGGCAGGCACACAGGTTAGTTTTCATTCTTGTGAATTTAAAGGTTTTCTGCTATCTATATGGCACCAGCAACATGCACGGCGCTGTGCAGAGCAGTAAGAAGGCAGGTCCCCGTGCCAAGGAGCTTACAATCTGAAATCAGACCCAGTGGAGGCAATAGCGGAGCAATGCAGGCAAGGATAAATAGGAAGAACAATGCATGTATGTATGTATGTGGGGAGTGTGCAGAGTGTGGTGGTTGGAGCAAATATGGGAAACCTCCAGCCCACAAGCCTAATTAGGTCCAGCAGTGATCCTAATTTTACCAGAGAGGCCATTTTCTCCAGCTGCAAACACCAGCCCTACACCTATGTTGGCTTCATTTTAGAAGGAGATAGGAACACAAGAAGCTGCCTTCTATCATCTCAAATCAATGGTTCGCCTAGCGCGGTGTTGTCCACCTAGCAGTGGCTCTCCATCGTTTAAGGCAGGAGTCCTTTAACATGAGACCTTCTGCATGCAAGGCAGAGCTAAGATAAGGTTAGAGGTATGAAGTGGTCCCAGAAATGCATACAGGAAAATGGCCGCTCCACACCCCAACACGGCGCGCCAGGAACAGGAGGGCTGCCACACTCATCGCACATCTAAAGCACATGACTTCCCTCAAAGGATCATGGGAACTATCGTTTGTTAAGGGTGCTGGCAATTGTAACTCTCTAAGGGGGTAAACTACAACGTGCTTTAAATGGTGTGCAGGCAGCCTAAGACTCTGGCTTTTCAGGCAAAAGGGATCCTATCTCCAACATAGCTGCCTGCCTTGTCATTCTCACATTCCGTCTGAATGTCAGTTTAAAACAGGGGAGTCTCTTGCAAAAATTGGTAGCCCAAGCTTACTTCCCATGGTTCTTCTCAGCGGCTTGGACAGAGGGTGAGTGAGTGGGTGTTTTAAACTCCTTGTCAATTATGTTTCTTTTTAAAGCAAGTGGACGCTTGTTGATTTCACATTCAGGTCACTCAATTACACAACTTCACTGGAGTGTAATAATTTCCCATGAAACTGAGCTCTGGCATACGTAAGCATGCAGAATGAAGCGGTAGAATCCCGAGGCCATAGAGCAGACTGTACCACTTCAGACCGCTGTGAGAGGGTGGTGTGTGTGGGCCACATTTTTGAACACTCATCCAGGTAAAAACTCTCCACAAGAAGAAATCTAGTACGTAAGGGAGAATAAGTCTTGCCAAGCTAACTCCCTGCCATGCTCATTTGCAAGTGCAGGAAGTGGGTCTCCTTGCTTTCCTTACATAGAAAGGTATTTAAATGTGAGGTCTCACCTGCAGTCTGAAGTGGTACAGACCACTCTACAACCTCAGAACTCTATTAATTACTTCACTCCCACTTCATTCTGCTACGTATGTGCAGCACTCCTGATTCACCTGACACGGAGGTGGATCTTCAAACACATGGCTCTTAGGACCAAAGTACACATTTCACCAGGAATCCTCCATTGAACTCTAGACATTTTATTTTATGCTCTTACTAAGTGGATTCGCAGGGGGACTGCATGCACCATGCTGGAATGTTTTCAGCCACAGAGCAAACAGCAAGTGTGCATGTGTTCGGGCAACAGGGGATTTAGGAAAACAGCACAGTTAAAGGTAAAGGGACCCCTGACAATTAGGTCCAGTCACAGACGACTCTGCGGTTGCAGCGCTCATCTTGCTTTACTGGCCGAGGAAGCCGACATACAGCTTCTGGGTCATGTGGCCAGCATGACAAAGCTGCTTCTGGCGAACCAGAGCAGCACACAAAAACGCTGTTAACCTTCCCGCTGGAGTAGTAACTATTAATCTACTTGCACTTTGACGTGCTTTCAGACTGCTAGGTTGGCAGGAGCAGGGACTGAGCAACGGGAGCTCACCCTGTCGCAGGGATTCGAACCACCAACCTTCCAATCGGCAAGCTCAGTGGTTTAGAGTACAGGAGGTGTAAGCATTAAACACCTACACCCCAAGCTATTTCCCTGATCCAGCTAGCACCCCATAACAGCCTTTAGTTACGCAAAGGATTTAGACACCGGTCATATGTAGTTTGCCTCTTAAACAGTGTTAAAACTATGTTCAAGAGATTTTGATGATATGACATATAAGATCCCTGTTGAGAGAATGCCAAAGGTAGGTAGTAAACATGGGTGAAGGGCGTACAATAGAATATTCATAAGAATACTTACTAGGCTTCTGGCAAGAGGAGGAGAAGCGGAGACAATGACATGATTTTTCTTTGTATGAAAGTCATTGTGTTCATTTAATGAATATTATTGCAAAACCAATAAAAATATTGGGGAGGGGGGCAGTGCAGGTTCCAGGATTTGGGGAACCCCTAAATTAAGCATCTTCAGTGGGTCCCCTTGAACTGAAAGAGGGTGACACTTGGGACTGTGGACCCATCTGCCAAACACGAGGCCTTTACAAATGCCCAACCTGACCACCCTTTGAAGCCAACCCTGGTCTTAAGATATGTAAGAAAAGCTGTTCTCAGGTGTCATCATGTTTTGGACTGGAGTGACTATGCAAGTAAAGACAGGCAGGCAGAGGGTACCTCTGGACAAGGACAATTTAGCAACACACACTCATCGCTGTCCTGCTTGAAGCCGGAAGTGGAATAGCAGCTCTCCTTACAAACCTCTGGCATTCTGTAGCCAACTGGGCAGTCCCTCGTCCGCCCGTTCCAAATGTTGGAAGGCAATTGTCATTGGGATCATTATGTGAGAAGAAAAAGTTAAAGACTCCACCACTCCCCTCCCAGTAATGGTAGTGCCCCCCCCCCCTTCTGCAATTTAGGGAAGAGAAAAAAAGATACAGAAAGCCAAAGTTATTTGGAAATGCAAGGAATGGAGTGGCAGAGCTGATTCTTAGAGAGGGAAGACAAATGATTGAGAAGGAAATGGCTGGAGGACACCCCAGGAAACAGCTAGAGCAACCCAGTAGGATGGAATAGCAGCACATAGGCTGTCTACAGCAGGGGAAATTGTGCACTGAGTTGTCTACAAAAAAGGGTTGGGTTTTATAAGCCCCTAGGAGGAAAAATGTGGGGAAACTTGAAAGGGGGAGTGTTTAGCTAATGATACTGTACAAATGCCCTGTAAGAACTGAGTGAAGAAGCAGAGCTGTTCCAGTGTGAGAGCAGCTAGAGAGAGAGAGAGAGAGAGAGACCCATTCTCAATTGAGTTCCCCAAGAGACTCACGTACATAGCATGAGGTTCCTTGAATTTCCCAACCTGCTGGATATGATACATCAGGTCTCCTCCATTGACATACTCCATGACAAAATAGAGCCGGTCCTTGAAGGAAAAAAAATAGGATGTGTGTCCATTATTGCCACAGGCAGATAAAGTGAAAGATCCAGATACCACAGCATGCCCCCCTTCCCTCTCTGCAATGCTTAGTCGGTTAAACCAATTAAGACAGGGATTCCCAAACTTTCCCCCTCATGGGCCACTTGAAAATTGCTAAGGGTCTTGATGGACCTCTTAATTATTTTTCTTGCCTCTAGTAGCAATTGCAATGCACTGTGCCAGATGCTATATAATTCTAAATTGTATTTTTTATTGCTTCTTCCCACCCCACCCCCTTTATTGTATTACTGTTTGGGAATTCCACAGAATTCATATTGTGTGTGTTCCTCACGGACATGCTGCAGACGCCTGAATGAAGCACAGTGACCCATTTGGGAACCCCTAAATTAAGATACATTTTGATTGAATGTGACTCAATTAATTGGACAGCAACCTTTAGAAACTTATTTTAAACACTAGTTCTAAAAAGATGGCTGCCATCTTATAAGAAGACATCCCCTCCTGCGCAAGAGAGATGAGGGGAAATGCCTCTTCCGAGATGTTGCTGTGTCGTATGCATTCATCCATTTTCCCCTCCATGCAAATTTAAGTGGAGGCAATGAATTACTTAATCAACAAAACAGCATACAGTTAAATAGCTACGGTTTCTTTAACCAAGTAAATAACCACACGCAATTACTGCGGTTTGGAAGGTAGAGTGCAGCTGGGTTAGGAAATGTGGACGCTCCCCCATGGCCAAAACTCTCTTTTCCACCATAGTACATTCAACGTCGTCATCTTGGATGATCACGTCTTTCTTGAGGATCTTGATGGCAAACAGCTCGTCCGTTCCACGGCGCTCCGCCAGCATCACCTGTGGGGAGAGAACCCCAAAAGTTTGGGTCTTGCCCACACCTACCCAAAGGAAACTCATAACCACCTGGGCTCCTCTAACCCTTCAGGGAACACACACACTCCAACTCTTACACATAACTTACTTCCCACGTAGGGACAGCAGTGTTTGGTTTTTTTTACTGAATTCAAGGTGGTATGATAAAAACATTGTTTTCCTATGAACAGAGACAGTAAAGGTAAAGGTAAAGGTAAAGGTACCCCTGCCCGTACGGGCCAGTCTTGACAGACTCTGGGGTTGTGCGCCCATCTCACTCAAGAGGCCAGGGGCCAGCGCTGTCCGGAGACACTTCCGGGTCACGTGGCCAGCGTGACAAAGCTGCATCTGGCGAGCCAGAGCCGCACACGGAAACGCTGTTTACCTTCCCGCTGGTAAGCGGTCCCTATTTATCTACTTGCACCCGGAGGTGCTTTCGAACTGCTAGGTTGGCAGGCGCTGGGACCGAGCAGCGGGAGCGCACCCCGCCGCAGGGATTCGAACCGCTGACCTTTCGATCGGCAAGTCCTAGGCGCTGAGGCTTTAACCCACAGCGCCACCTGCGTCCCAACAGAGACAGTAGGTGGTGCTAAATGAAAACAGCACACAAACACCCCTAACACAAATTGAAAGCCCCATTGGCAGGTGTTGAATTTTTGTAGGGAACATTCTAGGATGTTTCATAGGGCAAAAATTGCCAAATGATTTATGGAAGGGACGTTTTCCATGGGAAGTGGGATGCAATTTAGTTATTCCCTCCCCACCCCCCTTAAACTTCTTTCAACATTTTTGCAAAGTGCTCTTTTGCACCTGGAAGCTTCCATTTACTTATTTGTCCTTTTCCTGAAATACATTACATTTTGCCTTTCCACTTTTCAAAAAACAACAACAACCAACCAATATAACCAACAACAACCAACCAATATAACCAACCAATACAACACCGGCACATGTCACAATTAAAAACTAAACAGTTTAAAGGCAGAGAAAAGAAGGAAGATTAAAATTTCACAAAAATTCCTGGGAGCAAAAGCACCATCAGCTTAACGACAGGCCCAAAGCCTGTTAAAATGAAGCAGTTTTCCTGAGGTGGTGAAAGACCATCAGAGAAAGACAGAAAAAGGCAGGCTTCCCTCCCTGGGCTGTGAGTTTCACAATGTAGGTGTGGCCACAAAGGAAGCCCTCCCATGCTCCCCAATCAATTGCATGTCTGATGCTGGGACACAGAGCAGGTCCATATGTCCTGCTTGTTGAGCCTTCCTTCTGATTGTTATACAAGTGGTGTCTCTTAAAAGCTTCAAAGTAGCCAAGCTTCAATATGAATAGGAAGGAAGGAAGGAAGGAAGGAAGGAAGGAAGGAAGGAAGGAAGGAAGGAAGGAAGATGATAGATAGATGATAGAGAGACAGATGATAGATAGATAGATAGATAGATAGATAGATAGATAGATAGATAGAGATAGAGATAGAGATAGAGATAGATATAGATATAGATATAGATATAGATATAGATATAGATATAGATATAGATATAGATATAGATATAGATATAGATATAGATATAGATATAGATATAGATCCTCTGGGTGGATGAGAGTTCCAGCACTGCAGAAGGGTGTGCTCAGCCTCCAAAGAACCAGAGGAGCAGGCGGCAAAAAGAAAACAAAGAAAGGTTCTCCAAATCCCGTGACAGTTCTGCAGGGGAAGCAGGTGACTTTACACACTTTCTTGGAGGTGAAGTATTTCGTGCACGTACATCTTTTTCTCGCCATCGCACTTTCTCAAACGGGAATGCGTTCAGTGTGTTGCTGTGCCTGCAGTTGCAATACTGCTCCTCTGTGCACATCCCTTAAAAAAAGGCAGGCCTACCTTGCCGAAACTGCCCTTGCCCAGCACCATCAGGAAGTTGAAGTCGGAGATGTGGAAGCGGTTGATGCCAAAGAACCCGCCACGCTTGGTGTCAGTGGGGCTGGGGGATGGCGATGGGATGGGGCCATGGCGAACCTTCTGCAGGGCACACCGTGGTTCGAGGCAGGGAGGAAAGGAAAACACAGACATGGATATGCATGAGTACCACCTCCTCCTTAAGCTCAGAACAAGGGGCAGGAGAGCCGGCAATACAACTAATGCAGTATCTATGCCAATAGTGGCACACCGGTTTATTTTAGTCAATATGTCCCCTGCCCCATGTTTACTCACTTTAATAATAGTAGTAGTAGTAGTAGTAATAATTATTTATTTATTTATTCCCCGCCCATCTGGCTGGGTTTCCCCAGCCACTCTGGGCGGCTTCCAACAAAACACTAAAATACAATAACCTATTAAACACTAAAAGCTTCCTTCAACTGGGCTGCCTTCAGATGTCTTCTAAAAGTTTGGTAGTTACTTTTCTCTTTGACATCTGGTGGGAGGGCGTTCCACAGGGCGGGTGCCACTACCGAGAAGGCCCTCTGCCTGGTTCCCTGTAACTTGGCTTCTCACAGCGAGGGAACCGCCAGAAGGCCCTCGGCACTGGACCTCAGTGTCCAGGCGGAATGATGGGGGTGGAGATGCTCCTTCAGGTATACTGGACTGAGGCTGTTTAGGGCTTTAAAGGTCAGCACCAACACTTTGAATTGTGCTCAGAAACGTACTGGGAGCCAGTGTAGGTCTTTCAAGACCGGTGTTGTATGATCTTGGCGGCCGCTCCCAGTCACCAGTCTATTACCTTATTACACACTCTGTATGTTAGGAAGAGTTTGTGAAACTTGTGCAAAAGCTGTAAAGTAGCTTGGTTGTATGTGTAGTTCCTTATAAACATTTATAAAGCAGGGGTTGTGTGCAGTTTGTGGAGTGGCAGATGCATGCAACAAAAAGGGGATGTTCAATGGCTCAGAGCTTTGCATGCAGAAGGTCTCAGGTTCAACCCCAAGCATCTCTGGTTAGTGGGATCTCAGGACTGGGAAAGCACCTCTGAAACCTTGCAGAGCCACTGCCAGATAGAATGACCCTCACTGGACCAACGGCACCTGGCACAGTGCAAGGCAGCATGCTATGTTCAAGGGCTTATCCTATACGGGAGGCCCAGGAATACCTAGTTCTGTCTCAGAGCTTTCTGCCTTTCTTTCTTTAATCCATTTGCCCCTCAAGTACTTTCTACCTTCTGATCACCTCCTTTAGGAGGTTCGGGGCAGTCAAAAGGAAATATTTCCTCTCTGTGCAAGTGTGAATTCAAACAGCAGCTCAGAGTGGCCACTCATAATAGAGGGTTTGTATTGACATCTGTGGCTATGAGCCATGATACAGAATGCAATGTTTGTGTTCAGAGGTATTACGTATATATATATATATATATATATATATATATATATATATATATACAGTGGTGCCTCGCAAGACGAAATTAATTCGTTCCGCGAGTTGCTTCGTCTTGCGGTTTTTTCGTCTTGCGAAGCACAGCTATTAGCGGCTTAGCGGCTATTAGCAGTTTCGTCTTGCGAAGCAAGCCCATAGGGAAATTCGTCTTGTGAAGCACCTCGAAAAACGGAAAACCCTTTCGTCTAGCGAGTTTTTCGTCTTGCGAGGCATTCGTCTTGCGGGGCACCACTCTGTATATATATATATATATATATGCTGAGAAAAACAACAAGGGGGTGGCTTTCTCCACAAGGCACCTGCTTCTATGGCTCAACTGCTTTAACATTTCTGCTATGTTACGGGGAAAGGGGGGGGGGGCACAGAAATAAAACAGAATTTGCATCTGCTGCCCTGACACTAAATACACTGATTTAGGAATAAGCACCACTTTGTTGCAGAAAAGGATAATTGATTGATTGATTGATTGATTGATTGATTGATTGATTGATGTCTGTAACCATGTGCATTTATAGCCAGCTGCCCCCTATAAAGAGTGCTATTAGGTTTTTTTAAAAATAATAATAGTAATAAAAGGAAAGTATGCCCATGCCAGCCCAAGTGCAGATGCAGGGTCTGTTTGCTGCTGCCTCAACATCAGTACCCGAAGATCCAAATCTGTGTCACTGCTTGGAGCTGCCCAGGAACGGCTTGCGCTGGGCTCTGCTGGTCTTGATGGACTTTCCCCCCATCCAAGCATAGCTGTTCCTCTTATGTTGCTTCCCTCCAACTCTATAAAGCCCTTGAAATCAGCTCCAAGACTGGCTGATGTCCTTACGGGCAGCAAATGGGAAACCAACTTCACCCCCTCCCCATCTCATTGCACCAGGAAAAAGGCAGAAGAAACTAAGAGAATCGCAGGTACCTCATAGAGTTCCAGTGGGAAGTTGCAAGCCTGGAAGACCAAAAATAGAAATAAATCAGGGTTTAAGACAGATGCACAAGTAACCTCTGCCCTATTCCTCTCTCCTGGCTAGGAGTACCATTTCAGGTCGATTGCCAGTTACCCAGTCCGACCACCCTCTCTCCCTCCCTTGGAGTCCTAAGAGAAGAAGTGATTCAGAGGTATTCCCTCCAACCTGGCTCCTTTCATCACAGCAGTGGCCCTGCCACACCACCCCCAGCTAGGGGTGTGGTTTCTGTTTGGGCTGGATATGGCACATAGTTGGCGGGGGCAGACCAGGGGGGGTGCCAGTCCAAGCGGGGCCGGAGAGCCACAAGGTTACCTCAAATTTCTGCAGCAGCCCACAGTTTTCTGCATCGGCCACAGGGACACTATAATATTCGCCCTCCTCCTGATTGAGCAATTTGTACCTGGGACAGCAACGCAGACAGGGACACCAGGCAGGGAGGAGGAGGAAGAGGATGAACAAGAGGAGGGAGTGATTAGGGAGAGAGATGGATGGGGAGGAATGCAGAAGGAAATGGAAACAGAAGAGTGGGGTGAGGGGTGGGAGGAGAAATGAGGGGTATTTGATGGATTAGATAAGATAGATGAGTAGTTAAGGTAGATTAAAATAGATAAGGTAGATAGATAAGGCAGAGAAGACAGGTAGATAGATAGACAGATTGGATTAGATAATGGAGCCATCCAGGCAAACAGATAAAAACCCAAAGAGACGCCAAGACGGACGGGGAAAGAGAAAGAAAATGAGCCAGTGGTGGTCCCCCGAGTTGCCCCATCATTCTCTTCCATCTTTGCTTCTCTCCACCACCCCCCCTCCGGCCCTGCTTCCCCACAGATTTCCCCTTACCAGCCTTCCACAGGACCCTTGAAGAGCTCAGACACCCCAAAGGACATGGCTCCCATGAAATCATTGCGGGTTGTCCGGTCCCAGTCCCACACCTCGATGGAGAGGCGCCGCTCCATGTCCCCCGGCTGCAGGGTGCTGGGGAGGTATAAAGAAGGTCAGAGTCTCTCTCTCTTTCACACACACACACACACACACACACACACACACAACCCAACCAGGACTCTGGCTTCTAGGTCCTCCATCACATCCGCAGGACTTACAAAGTGAAGGTTTCATTCCACACTGGGTTGAGGGTGGATCTAACGGTCCGAGTCTTTTGCTTTGTTAGGTTCTTAGGGTCCGGGATCAGCTTGAGTTTCACATAGGGGTCCGAGAGGCCATTGGGATCCATCGGGATCAGGTTAAGGGCTTCACCAACTAACAAAGAGAAGGAGGGAGGGAGGGGGGAAGGGGAGACACACATATTAGCTTCCAACAGAGGATTAGCTTCCAGCAGAGTAAGTACTGGAGGAGAGGGCGAGTGGGCGGGAAGACAGACCTCCTGCGTTCCCTAGTGGGCGGAGGAAGGAGGATCCACTGGCTCCCATCCCAGGCCACCTGCTGCGGGCCAAGGAAGTTGCTGTGGCAGCAATTGCTCCCACCCCCATATGTGGCTTGTGTGCGCGTTGGGGGTGGAGAACGTGAAGGAGATAGTAGAGGGGTGGGTGAGGAAATCCCTTTCTGTCAAGAAGACTGCAGCGATGGCTTTCTCCTCACCACCTACATGCAGGGTTCCAGGAGGGGGGGAGGGAAACGAGAGCGGGGAAGAAAGTGTGCAGAGAAAGAAGGTGTGAAAAGCAGAGGCGGGGGATGTCAAGTTCTGCAGCTAGGAATAGAACCCAGGCGTCCTGGCTCTCAGCCTCCACCAGCTCAATCAATCCCACTCGCCGCCCCAGCCAGAGCCACAGCCAGGCCTCCTGCTCCCATGCTGTTCACCACCCGCCTCAACCCCAAAAGGTTTTCTTCTCTGCTGCAGGGCCCAGGGCATTTTCTTGATGTTCCAGCAGCCCCTGGAACATCTGGCCTGGCTGTCCTTAATAGCAATGGCATCCCTTATTGTCACTATTATCAGAGAGCCAGTGAAGCAGGTAAAAGTGTTGAACTAGGACCTGGGAGTCTGGGGTTCAAATCCCCCGCAATGAACCTCACTGGGTGACCTTGAGCCAGTCACCATCTCTCAGCCTAACCTACCTCACAGGGTTGTTTTGTGAATACAATAAAGAAAAGGAGGACTATGTGCACTGCCTTGAGCTCCTTGGAGGCTACATGGGATATAGATGCAATCGATCAATCAGTATATTGTATTACGGTGGTACCTCGGGTTAAGTATTTAATTCATTCCAGAGGTCTGTTCTTAACCTGAAACTGTTCTTAACCTGAAGCACCACTTTAGCTAATGGGGCCTCCTGCTGCCACCGCACCACCAGAGCACGATTTCTGTTCTCATCCTGAAGCAAAGTTCTTAACCTGAGGTACTATTTCTGGGTTAGCGGAGTCTGTAACCTGAAGCATATGTAACCCGAGGTACCACTGTATAACAATAGCCATTACAGTCATACCTCGGGTTGAATATGTTTCATGTTAAGCACGTTTGAGTTGCGCTCCGCGGCAACCCGGAAGTAACGGAGCGCGTTACTTCCGGGTTTCGCCGCTCGCACATGCACAGACGCTCAAAATGATGTCATGCGCATGTGCAGAAGCGGCGGAAAGCCACGTGCGCAGATGTGCTGTCGCTAGTTACGTTTGCTTCTGGATGCGAATAGGGTTCCAGAACTGATTCTGTTCGCATCCCAAGGTACTACTGTATTGTTATTTTGAGGTAGATATAAAGAAAGGAAGAGAAATAAATAAATACTGTAGTTACATACTCGTGTTGAGCTGTGCATACTGAGGGACACAGGGAGCTGCCTTTGACTGAGTCAGACCATTGGTCCATGTGGTTCAGTATTTCCTACACTGACTGGCAGCAGCTCCCCAGGGGACAGAGGGTGTTTCCCCCCAACCCTAACTGGCTGTGCCAGGGGACTGATCCTGATAACTTCTCCAGGCAGAGCCCTTCCCTGTGCACAAGAACACACATTCAAAGATTTGGCACCAAGGCAGTTTTCAGTCCAGGAAGCAAACTAAGCTGAATCCTGTGATCTGTATGAATCAAGCAAACGTTGCATGAATTATGCAAATCAAGCCAGTGTGCATGCATTTGCATAATTTATTCCATCCCCGCCTGCGACGGGGAGCCAGAAAAGGCTACATGGAACTCTGAATCATGGCTCCAGACCCCTGGAAGTCTACGACAGCCCACTTTCCTGTCTATCATTCTCAATTCACCTGACACCATTTCAGATGTATGCAGAGCAGAATGCCTGGAGTTTGCGTCTGCATCTGCTAAGATTAAAAAAAAATTAAAAAGAAGCTTTTTAATTTGTGGCATGACAGTTTCTGTTTAAAAACTGAGGGCTCACTTTTAGAATATGAAGATTCCCAGTTAAAAGATATCCCTGATGGCTGGTACCTGCCAAAAAACAAGTAGTACTGGTGGCCCAAACTGCATCCCTCTGCAAGAGATGCAGAGAGATGAGGCTGGCTTGCCTCTCCATCAAGTTCTGCTGAAAGACCAGGAAACTTCTGGCTCCCATCCAATTTTTTCCATTCCTGCTGTTCACTACAAGATCCCTGTAACTAAGAATTAGTGCCTGGGCTTGCTTTTTCCCTACTCCCTTTTCCTTTTGTGTTGTGTCTCTTAGAAGGCAAGTGCAAAGGGTGGGATTTGTCAGCCACTGTGGGAGACTTTTTCAGCTGAAGAAATGACGTTGTTATGCAGTTGTACCTCCTCCCCAACCTCTCAAAATCACTTGGGCAATGGGGCTGCCTTACATGTGTCGTTGGTCCCTTAAAGGCAGAATCAAACATCCTGAACACCTCAGCTTTTATTTCAGTTTTATTTAATAACAACAGTTCTAGTCCTCGTCTGCTATAGCAATAAGCTTTGCACAACGGCTGTTGAAATCTCAGTCGCTATAGAAGGGCTGAGCAGGATTTTCCCTGGCCAAAGAGCAGAGGCTCTGATCTAGCTACCCCATCACATCTTCTTTGCTCCCTTAAATATGAGACAACTGAGAGAACTGAGAGCAGCATAAGAGGAAAGGAAGGGTTCTCATCCTAGTTCATCACAGGACTGGGCAAAAAGAGCTACTGCAGTTTGCCATTGAGAAGAGAGAAGAGATGGAGCCAAACATTGGTTTCCTCTTGAGAAGGCAATCCACAACTGGAGCATTCTGTATTGTTGTCTCCCACCTAAGTTCCAATGAAGATGTCAACAAAGAGTCAGCTTCAGGTGAGAGCAGGCCAACCTATTCCTATTCTTCCCCACTTCCCCCAGTCACCACCCTTCTCTTCTTACCAGTCACATGGATCTCGTCACTCCCAAATGTCTCAATGTGGAGCTGCAGGCGTCCCCTGCGTTCTGTGTGGTCCACACCACACAAGCTGGGCACACAGTGGACGCAGCGCTTGTGCACATTCATCTCACAGCCTGCAGGGGGCAACAGAGGTGGGCGAGTTAAGCTAGGACCAGATAACCAGAGACAGCAAGGCTACCGTTCCCTCTGCAGCATTTAGGCTGCCATCCTAACCCCGCTTACCCGGGAGTAAGCTCCATTTAATTCAATAGGACTTCTGAGCAGACATAGGAGGGTCCAGGCAACTAACTGGTTAGTTGTTTTTTTAAAAACAAACAACAGAAAAACCAATGACTTCCAATTCACTACAATTGTGTTTTAATTAATTCAACAGATTTTAAAGAAATGTTTTGATATAGGATACACAATATGCTTGGCTTACATAAAACTGGGCAATTTCAATGTATAGATGATGATGATGATGATGAAAATTTCATCCATTTGGCAGTTTCACGTGCATGAATTCGCAAACGTCACAGAGCCTGTCCATGTCTGCTCAGGACAATCTGTAGGTCCTTCCTTGCGATAGTGATGTGTGCAAAACTCCATCAGATTCCTCTTACTCCAAATACAAATGTGGGTATCAATCCAGCTGTTGTTAATAATGACTAGCTCCCACTGAAATCCATGAAGCTTAATTTAGTGGTTAAGCTAGACCTAAGAGGGACGCGGGTGGCGCTGTGGTCCAAACCACTGAGCCTAGGGCTTGCCGATCAGAAGGTCGCCAGAAGCGGCTTAGTCATGCTGGCCACATGACCCGGAGGTTGTCTGCGGACAAACGCCGGCTCCCTCGGCCTATAGAGCGAGATGAGAACCGCAACCCCAGAGTCATCTGCGACTGGACCTAACGGTCAGGGGTACCTTTACCTTTAAGCTAGACCTACACATGCAGAAGACGAAGATGTGACAAGAGGAAGCTAGTCCATATGGATGCATGGGACACTTCCCTCCACCTGCCTGCCTGCCTGCCTGCCTTCTTTCTTATAACTGGTTTAAGAGGTGGCACTGCTGGCCAGCTTCCTCCTCCTGATTTCAGTACAGTGGTACCTCAGGTTAAGTACTTAATTCATTCTGGAGGTCCATTCTTAACCTGAAACTGTTCTTAACCTGAAACACCACTTTAGCTAATGGGGCCTCCTGCTGCTGCCGCGCTGCCGGAGCACAATTTATGTTCTCAACCTGAAGCAAAGTTCTTCACCCGAGGTACTATTTCTGGGTTAGCGGAGTCTGTAACCTGAAGCGTATGTAACCCGAGGTACCACTGTACTGCCCTTGTAGAGCAGAGAGGAGGAGAACAACACTGCCTGTCATTGCCTCTAGCTCCACCTGCTGGTGGTCTCTTTGCCTTCCAACCTACCAATCCCAATGGGGATCAGTCCATACTGGGTGGGAATGATGTGATATAACAGCCTATAATACCAATTCAGACTGCAGACGGGTGAATCTCTCCTAGGTTTTCTGACTGGGTATTGTTTACTTGAGGAAATCTCCCCCCTGCTGTCTTCCTAAGAGGTGCAGTCTATTTTCTTTCATCTCAGGGCACCATCGTCTTGTCCTGCTGCATATGTAGATCCAGCCTCAATCACAGCTAATTTCCACTACACTGAGGGCATGGATAATACACCCTCTGCCTTATCGGTCCACTTTCTAGACTAGTTGATGTGTATGCATGGGTGTAGCCAAGGAGAGGCAGAGAGGGGCAACGGCCCTCCAATCAATAAAAATCAATAAAAATACATAGCTAACCGAGGTTCTTCTACCCCCCACCAAAAGGTCTGCCCCCCAACAAAAATCCTGCCTACGCCCATGCATGTATGGACCACTTCTCCTAAGTCATTGAAAAGATGGACATCTGCAACCTCAGCCACTGTTGAGGCAGCCCTGGAACATAGTCTTAATAGTAGTGGCACGACAACTACCTCCACATTGCAGATGTAGAGCGGAGGTTGAAGAATACCACCTTACCTACCCAGTGCACTCATGATGGAGCCAGTTCTGAACTGAGGATTTCCTGTTCATAGCACACAGACGTAACCCCCACGCCACAACAGCCCTCTGACAAAAGAGGCTTTTGCTCTGGAGAGCCCATGACACGGTTAGCCTTTACAGCACCACAGGATTGAGTTATTTCTTTTTTGCAGAAGGCAAATGGTTACTCACAGGTGCATTTCATCCCCTGGTGCACCAGCCCATAGAGGAGTGAGCCGCAGTGATCACAGAAGGTTGGGCTGCTGTAGCTGTGAATTTTGAACTTGTGCTTGTTCCGAGGATCCTGTCAAAGGGGAAAGGCACAGAAGCACAGCATCTATGACGAAGGGAACCTACACACGATTCTCTAAAACACTTTCGTCTTTTGTCCTAGTTCCATCCCTACCAACACCACCCGTAAAAACCTCTGGCATGCAGGTTGTTAGGGGAGACTCAGTCCCCCCCCCCCGCCCCCTCTTAGAGGTTGGAAGTGAGAATGCACAATTGTTAAGAAGCACGTGGAAGGCAAAAGCTATGGCTTGGAATGTGAATGTGCAGTTTGTGTGCAAGTGAAAAGGACGTTTTATGAGAGTGCTCATGGAGTGGAAACAAGTACATGAGAAAAAGGGGGTGCACAATGTACATTGTGACACCCAGGGGAGCACTAGAAGCTGCAAGCATTACCGTATTTTTCGCTCTATAAGATGCACTTTTCCCCTCCTAAAAAGTGAGGGGAAATGTGTGTGCGTCTTATGGAGCGAATGCAGGCTGCACAGCTATCCCAGAAGCCAGAACAGCAAGAGGGATCGCTGCGCAGCAATGCCTCTTGCTGTTCTGACATCTGGGATTCAGAATATTTTTTTTCTTGTTTTCCTCCTCCAAAAACTAGGTGCGCCTTATGGTCTGGTGAGTCTTGGAGAGTGAAAAATGTGGTATTTTTCTTTTACTCCAATATCAGCACAGTGGCTGGAGCAACCTAGCCACATGGACAGAGTATAAATAACAATATTATTATTATTATTATTATTATTATTATTATTATTATTATTCGCCATGTTGGAAGGGCAATCAAGACCAGAGTCACGGTGTATGGAGGACTTAACCTCATCTTTCCTCTCCCTACAAAGGTACAATTCATCCCAGGAGGGAAGCTCACCTTGAAGCTCCCCCCCAGATGTAATAGCAATTCGGGAGGTTTTTAATTGGGAACACATCACAAAAGGTACAGGTTAACCTCATGAACAGCGGCTATTTAAATGGTGGGAGGTGAACATGTTGGGAATACATGTTGCTTCCAGTGACACATTTAGCACCATGTGTAGTTTGGCCCTAAGAGCCTTTGAAAATGAATGCTAGGGATTGATTCTGGGACCTCAAATATAGATGCTATGTGTCCTCCTACCACACAATTGTGGATTATGAACATGAATTGGGGGGGGGTCTATGGGTGTGGATTTCCATGACTATTCTATGAATATGTACACAATACATTCCACAAGCATGTAGCACTGCTTAGATATTTCAGGAAATAAGCGGTATAGAAATAGTTGCAATAAATAAACAAATAGGTGTGCATGCTAGCACAAAAACATACTCAACATTCAGAGCACAATTGGGGTGGCAGAAACACATAATTTCAAACAAAACCACATAGTACAGTGGTGCCCCGCAAGACGAATGCCTCGCAAGACGAAAAACTCGCTAGACGAAAGAGTTTTCCGTTTTTGAGGCGCTTCGCAAGACGAATTTCCCTATGGGCTTGCTTCGCAAGACGAAAACGTCTTGCGAGTTCTTGCGAGTTTTCCCCCTTTCCCCCCCTTTTTCTAAGCTGCTAAGCCGCTAATAGAGCTAATCCGCTAATGGCTGTGCTTCGCAAGACGAAAAAACCGCTAGACGAAGAGACTCGCAGAACGAATTATTTTTGTCTTGCGAGGCATCACTGTACTAAATGCTAGATTTTTAAACACGTGTGCTTCACAACTCTGCCTTTAGGGCCTGGGTGCCATCAATGCATCTTCTTCTCATGTAAGAACATGCAGGTCTGGGCATGCATGTTACAAGCTTGGATGCAAGTGAAGCTGCATGACACATGCCTCAGTGCATGCAACTGAGAAGGCACTCGGGGGACAGGTAATTCTGTGCGAAGCAGTTCTGCAAGGCAATTTGTTTGCAACGGAAGGAGGGAGTCAGGCAAGCCCTCCCATCCTTCCTTATTCCTTCCCTGGGATTTCCAGGCCAAGGACAACAGAAATGGGACAGTGTCAGCCTCATGAAGACATCCACTCCCCACTCCCCCTCTCTGCAATATAAATAGCAAGGAAACCGGGACACTCACCTGGAGTGGAGGAGTGAGGCCTGAAGTCCTGGCTGCCAAGCCCTCCCCACAGTACTCTGCCCACCAAAGTCACGGAAACAGAAGTGGTTAACTTATCTATTTCCCCCACCCCCACCAACCCATAATTTATTTTCCTCCCACCCCGACAAATCCCCATCAATTTTGGAGGCAGCAGCAAAAAGAGTTATAAGTAGCCACTTATAATTTGACAATGTGAAGGGGTTCACTTACATCTGTCTGGGGTCCTTTCCCAGCTCCTGGGCACTCAAAAGTGACAAATTCATGACATCTCTTGTGTAAGACAAAGCTGCACACTAAGAAAGGGGACGGAGAAAGAGAGAAAAGTTTACTGGGGAAAGGGTGGGGGGATTAAGTGCTGAGTAGAAAACTAAACATGGCAGAAAAGGGGGGGGAATACCGTATTTTTCGCTCTATAAGACGCATCAGAACACAAGACGCACCTAGTTTTTGGAGGTGTAAAACAAGAAAAAAATATTCTGAATCTCTGCGCAGTGAAAGCAGCAATCCCTCTTGCTGTTCTGGCTTCTGGGATAGCTGCGCATTCGCTCCATAAGACGCACAGATATTTCCCCATACTTTTTAGGAGGGAAAAAGTGAGCCTTATAGAGCAAAAATACGGTAAATGTTTGTTGTTCTTTATTGGAGGAAACTGCGTCACGAAACCATACATGTCCCAGGTGTCTAGCAGCAAAAAAACATGACCATGTGACATTACCGTATGCTGAGGCAGACCATTGGTCCTTCATTCCAGGTTGCATACAAACCACAATTAAAGCACATGACCATAGCTGTCAATGTTTCCCTTATTTTAAGGGAAATTCCCTTATTCCGAATAGGATTCCTCGCAAGAAAAGGGAAAAGTTGACAGCTATGCACATGAATCCAGGGATTCCCCAAAGAATCCTGGGAGCCGTAGTTTTGCTTTGCTTTTTGAAATGTGATGGGTAAGCTACCGTTCCCATGGTTCTTTGGGGGAAGTCATGGGCTTTAAGTGAATGGTGTGTACACAGCCCCCGTGTTATCTATTCTGGCCGGCAGCGGCCGGCTAGAGTCCCTTTCCTATCCCTGCTACTTGATCATTAAAGACAAAACAAAACCTGGACTGAACGCGAGACATTTTGCTCGCAAAACATGAGGCCCACCACTGAGCTATGGGATCTTGTCCCGGCGCTGGAACTTAGTACTCTGTGTTTAATGCTGTGGAGAAAACTATCACCTCACTGGCTTCTGGCACTGGCTGTGGCAGATTAGAATCTTTTCTTCCCCTATCCGCTTTCACTGAAATGGTGAAGGCAGGGAAGGCGGACCCTAACCTTTTACCACCTCTGTGTTAGTATGCCAGGCTGTCTAAATGGGCCAATATTCATATGTGCTAATTGATCTTGACTTTGTACTCATGGGCTTTTCCATTAAAGCCAAGCAGCAAAAGTGCAAGGAGTGAGTGGGCTTTCTGGGGGGAGAGGAGAGACTGGATATTTATTAGTCTGCAAATGCAGGTGCAGGGTGAGGGGGTGACTTTTCTCTCCTTTCCTCCCCCCCCCCCCCACGCCTTCAGCATCTTCAGGCCTGAGATTTGGAAGATGGGTCTCCATGGCAACAGGCGGGGGACGAATCCACAAGTACCCGCACACAGCGGGGGAGGGGGATCGGACGAAGTCAGAGGAAGGGGGCAGGGAAGACTTTTGCTCAGGCACACACACACACACACACACACACACACACACACACTGACATCCTCCGAGACAATTAGGATACAGCCCTCTCCCAGAGAACCTAGCCCTGCTTTTCACTTATCCATTCAGCGCCCCCTCCCCACAATACAGTTGCCCACGTTTCATTTGCAGCTGGGCCGAGATAACAGGCATTTGACCTGCAGCAAACAGAAGGGGATCATGTGCAGTCCAGACGCTGAAACCTTTGCCTGCTATTTCCTGTTCATCTTTAAGATGCCATTGTTGTTTTGCTGCTATTTCCTGCGTATCCAGCCGCTGTAAAATACACAAGGGCAGCCCAAGCCCATGAATTTCTAGCCAGCTGGCAACCCCTATCCCTGATCCATATCTCTTGCTTGCTCACTTTTGTCAATGCCTTGGGTTCCCATGGCAACGGATTTACCAACTGAGCCATTGCCCTGTGTGTGTGTGTGTGTGTGTGTGTGTGTGTGTGTGTGTGTGTGTGTGATGTCCAGCGTACATAAGGGGAATTACAACACGAAGTGGAGGTGGTGGGAGCTGAGACCTAGAATACCTAAGGGTGGGGTGGGAAGGGGCAGCAATGTTACCCAGAGGGCTATGATGGAGCATGCCTGGATCCAGAATTCCTAAATTCTCCAGGAAAGGAATGGCGGCTGATGAGTTAAGAGAGCAAACTGGGTGCGGGAATGAGCATGTTTGGGTCCTCTCAGCTGGGTAAAGGGATGCATAGTTGGAAAAGCAGGATATGATATGGGACATCAGTTGATTGGCAGGTGTTGACAGAGCTGGCAAGTGAGGAGTGGGGTTGCTTAGCAGCCGTAGTGTGGTTTCTTAGCAACCGGCAGGTCTGGACACAGAGAGCTGAAGATGTGTTTTGCAGAATGTAATAAAGTTGCGGGGGGGGGCGGTTAGGGGGGAGGCAGGCAGGCAGGGGGAGATCCTTAGGCCTCCATGGGGAAGGGAAACCTGAACCTAGAACATGCACTGTGGAAAGAAACAGCACGGGGAAGCCATAAATATTAAACTGGACGGGAGCTGACATGAATGTTTGTGAAAGGCAGGGTAGGGGCATCTCCAGGTGTTAAGTGCTGGCTTGCCAGCATGACTCTTCTTCACAAGTGCAACTGGTAGAGGAGGGAATTCCACACAAGCATAGGGGCCTGTGAAAATGTGCAGGGATGGGAGGCCCGAAATGTATGTTCATGGGAGAATTTCTGCACGTGCTCACATGCATGAGGGTGAACGTCAGAGAGGGGGGCTGGATACCTGTCGGAGAAAGGTGTCTGTGGGGGGCCACGCATCTCATGGCAAGCGAAAGGGCATGAGCACATGGCAGGGCATGTGCTTTTACATTTTCATTGGGTGTGCAGTAGAGCACATCCATGCTGTCTAATTAAGCACAATTGTGTCTACGGCCCAGTTCACATGTCATGAAGGGGCCTAGAAGGGCTCTTTCCCCTGCTGACACTTTTGTCTGAACCAGGAATCGTCTGTTTTGCTCCAACGAACCACAGTCAGTATGCCAAGAACAAATCTCGTTGATAGGTTGTGGTTTGTTGGCAGTGAAACAAGACGCAGTCCCTGGTTAAGACATAACGCTACGCCAGGGCTCATGAATTTCTTTCTTCCGTATGCTTGCAGAGAGGAGCAAAACAGACCAGAAAGGCACAACCCAGTAAGCAATTAACTTATGTTTTTCTGTGACATGTGAGAAAGGCCTATGGATAAATGAGGGCCTAACCGCGCATGGCACATGTTGTTTATCATTTTGGCTTTTTACTTATTTTGCAAAAAAACCCTCGCAGGATGTGGTTTTTCATAGAGGCCTGAAGGATATGGGTTACCAACCGCTTACCCTCCAGTTTGTTTGCTGAAGGGGGGGGGAACATACCACAAGCTGCTTCCCCTACTCCCAGCAGAGGAAAATATATAGGTGACTTTATCTTTTCCCCTGTGGGATGAAAACCAAATTGTGTGTGATTTTCCACAGGAAGATACTGGAGGATAAAGGGATAAGGAGCCACTGTCCTCTTCTGGTCTTTAGTGGAAGGCTGCATACTTCACAGTGCTGGAGAGCTGGTGTGATCAAATACAGTGGTACTTTGGGTTACAGACACTTCAGGTTACATATGCTTCAGGTTACAGATTCCGCTAACCCAGAAATAGTACCTCGGGTTAAGAACTTTGCTTCAGGATGAGAACAGAAATCGTACTCCGGCGGCGCAGCAGCAGCAGGAGGCCCCATTAGCTAAAGTGGTGCTTCAGGTTGAGAACAGTTTCAGGTTAAGAATGGACCTCCGGAACGAATTAAGTACTTAACCCGAGGTACCACTGTAGTGGCTAGAGTGCCAGATTAGAACCTGCGTGATCCCACTCAGCTATGAAGCCCACTGGGTGACCATAAACCAGTAACTCTGTATTCGATTGTGTTTACATTATCATTTACTCTTCCTCCAGTGCAGTCTCACCACAGGCTTTTGAATCTGTGTACGCACAATGTTACCCACAATGCAGAGCTATTCTGTACTTCCTTGAGAAATACTGCTGCTTTGAAGCCACATTCACTTCACGGTGAAACTGAGGTGTGTACACTTGAGGGAGCCATTGCACATGGGCAGATGGCAGCTTCATGAATATGAGTCAGAGGGGTTGCAGGGCCTTGCAGGGGCAGGGAAAGCAAATAGGTCATCGGGTGCAGTCATCTGGTGTGTACAACAGCATACAAATGCAACTCTTGAAGCAAAGGGTTGGGGGTGGAGACAGATGATCTTGCTGCATTGTCAGCCATTAACATGTACATGGCCTGAGTCTAGCCTGTGTTGTGAGATTGTCGTCAGAATAAAGCGGAGAGGGAACCATGTATGCAGTCCTAAGCTTTTTGGAGAAGGAGAAATAGATAAAAATGTAGTCAATAAATGTATATATGTATTTAAAATCAGGGGAGTAGGGAGTTGCAAGGTAACCACATATGACAGCTTCATGCGGAGGTTGATCCGAAGAATTAGTGCATCTTCATAGATTATAATTTCCTATGCAAAAAACAGTCCCATGGACCACAGGATGATCCAACCTCTCCATTCTTAAGGAAATCAGCCCTGAGTGCTCACTGGAAGGACAGATCGTGAAGCTGAGGCTCCAATACTTTGGCCACCTCATGAGAAGAGAAGACTCTCTGGAAAAGATCCTGATGTTGGGAAAGATTGAGGGCACAAGGAGAAGGGGACGACAGAGGATGAGATGGTTGGACAATGTTCTCGAAGCCACTATCATGAATTTGACCAAACTGCAGGAGGCAGTGGATGACAGGAGTGCCTGGCGTGCTCTGGTCCATGGGGTCACAAAGAGTCAGACATGACTAAACGACTAAACAACAACAAAAAACAAAAAGCAACAACACACCACCATTTCTATACAGGGGGGAAATGTGTATACAGTAATGGCATAAAGTGCAGGGTTTGTTTCTGGGAGGGTGTGCAGGGGGCTTCTGAGATGAACATACACGGTGGAAGAAAACACTCCTGATAAATGCACAAAATGTGAAGTGGATACAAACAACTCCAAACATACTTTGAACATGTTTTGAGTTGTGGTGGATTTTGTTGGCCCTCCAAACATATTGAAACCAATGGAGGTAGGATCTTCTAAGTATGAGGTGAAGGTTTATGGCTAACTTTACAAGTATCTTGGTGGACGGTATAATTGCCATCTTCGACACTACTGTGCATATGTATACTGGCATACACATACACACACACACACACCCCTGACCGGGGTGGGGGAAGAGCACAAGGAAGCTGGAGGCAGGTGCAAATGTGAAGGTAAATTTGGACTGAAGTGTCAGGTACAAGGGGAGCGGAAGAGACAGAAGTGTATATAAAATACAAGAAGAATGAGAGAGATTTCACAGCCCTAAAATAGACGAAGAAATCTAGTTCAGCGAAACAATAAAACCTGGCTCAGGGGCCATGTGTGTGTGAACTGCCTGATTAAAAAGGGAATTAGGGAAATTAGAAGCAACCCAGCCCAGCACCCACACAAATCCAGCTCTCCCTTCCTACTAAGAGCCTGTGAGTCCTGAATCCCAGCTCTTCTGTCCCCTACATGCCAGCCTGTACGCCACAGGAAGTTACTCTTCTCCCAAAGAACCCAGGTGCCCTGGCTCTTATTTAAAAACTTCCCTAAACAGGGTGCTTTCAGATGTCTTCTAAATGTCATATAGTTTATTTCTTTGACAGCTGATGGGAGGGCGTTCCACAGGGCGGGTGCCACTACCAAGAAGGCCCTCTGCCTGGTTCCCTGTAACTTCGCTTCTCGCAGTGAGGGAACCGCCAGAAGGCCCTCGGTGCTGGACCTCAGTGAACAATGGGGGTGGAGACGCTCCTTCAGGTATACTGGGTGAATCCTGCCCTTTGTTCCCAGCTTTTCTGTTCCAACTAGATCTGCTGCTTTGTCTTCCCACAGAGGTTCTGTAAATTGAAAAGCTACCCAACAGAAACAAATTCAACTAGTGTATCTTCTCCCTAACTCCAAGTCACAAGAACACTGTTCTTGTTATGATCTGTTGTAAAAGTCATGGAACCACCATCAAAAAGAAATATTTCAAGTTACAGCAGCCCTTTTCCCCCAAGAGCAAACTCCTGGCCCAGAATTTGTCTTTATGCACATACAAACTGAGTGGAGAGAGTGCCTCTGAGGTACATGCAGAGTGCACTTCTTCCCTGAGCACTGACGTGCTACAAGCAATCCACCACATTATCTGGGCTGAGGGATGCATGTGGCTTCCGCTCCTGCAACCTCTCTTTTATAAAATTGCAATTCCTTCCCCGCTGTGACCCTGCTGGGGTGCTTCATATGCCTGATTGTGCTTTCACAACATGTGGTGCTCTCCTCATGAAAGGAGGACCAACCCAGAGAGGAAAGCCAAAAAAAAAGTTCTTACCTAAGCACTGGAGCCCCTGCTTTCCAATCCCCCTGCATAGAAAGTTAAAATAAAAAGAAGGAAGAAAAGAAACAGGTTGTTAGCTCACACAAAGCGTAGGATGCCAGCTTTAAGGAGCACTCAGCTAGCAAATCCCTTAGATGTGACTTTAGCAGCACATTCATGTGCCAGGGAGAGGTGGGGGATAAGACAGACTTATAGGAAGGGAGTCATGCTGAGTGGTTAGAATGCCAGGAAACTGTGAATTTCAAAAATGCAAAGTCTCTTTTACCATGCCCATACAAGTTAGGGTTGCCATACGTCTTAGACAAGTCACTCGGGGGCAGGGGCTCAACATTTTTGGGGTCTTCCTAAAAAAAGGGTTGTCCTGGTTTATACTTTTTGAAATATGGCAACCCTAATACAAATTTATGTTCATTAACTGGATAATTTAACTTACAATAACAATAATCCTCCTGGTTACATACTCATAATCCCTAATATGGGTTACAATCTCCATAAGCAGAGGGTGGAGACAGAATCCTCCATTCTATTACACTGACGATAATTATCACTGGGTGACTGAAAGCACAATCCGATGGATTTTATTTACCAGTAGTCCCACTGTGTTTGGGCGGGGGGCATACTCCCAGGTAAGTGTGTGCAGGATTGCAGCCTCCATGCATTATTATTTATTAAATTTATCAATCACTTCACTCTCTCACTCTCTCTAATCAAAAAGTAACTCAAAGCTACACACAACAGAAAAGTAACACATACATTAAAACCAGCATAAAACGAAAACAAAATGAAATCTAAAACTCATTTGTATTTTTAAAATACACTAATTCCAGCCACTGAAGGAGGCCGCAGATGATTAAAAGCAAACAGCCTGGAGAAAGTTAAAACTCCCCCCCCCCCTCGTGCCTAAAGATAAGTAGCTATGGCACCAGGCATGCCTCCCTGGGAAAGTGTTCTGTAAGTGGGGTGGGGAACCACCACTGAGAAGGCCTGCTCTTGTGTTGATGTTCTCCACACCTCCCTCAGAGGGGGAACACGGAGAAGGGTCTTAGATGATGAGCACAGGGTTCAGGTTGGTTCATGTGGGGAGAAACGGTCTTTAAATTAGTATCAGATACAGTCTTAGCATCTTTTACTGCCTGAGGCAAAGGACAAGATGACACCCTCTCTCCCCACATTTCCATGTGCAGAAGCCAACACTAGACTAACAGGTAAATCTTATTTCAACACTGACAATGGGCAATTCTGTTCTCCTGTGGGCAGAATGCTACTTTAGGGGGCACAGGGCCCTGAACATCTCTTGTCCAACAATTTGCTGCTGCTCCTTATCCTCCTCACCGGCACAGGTTGACCACAGTCAGAGCCACGCTACACATTTAAGGCAAATAAAGGTAAAGGCAAAGGGACCCCTGACCATTAGGTCCAGTCGTGACCGACTCCGGGATTGCGGCGCTCATCTCGCTTTATTGGCCGAGGGAGCCGGCGTACAGCTACCTGGTCATGACTAAGCCGCTTCTGGAGAACCAGAGCAGCGCATGGAAACGCCGTTAACCTTCCCACCGGAGCGGTACCTATTTATCTACTTGTACTTTGAGGTGCTTTCGAACTGCTAGGTTGGCAGGAGCAGGGACTGAGCAACGGGAGCTCACTCCGTCGCGGGGATTCAAACCACCGACCTTCTGATTGGCAAGTCCTAGGCTCTGTGGTTTAACCCACAGCGCCACCGCGTCCCATGGCTTCCCCCAAAGAATCCTGGGCACTGTAGCTTACACATTCACACAGTGACAATTCCCAGCACTCTTAACCAACTACAGTACCCAGGATTCTCCTGTAGTATGAGCCTTTAGACTGAAGCAAGGGGGGGGGGTGGAACAGCCAGGATTCTTAGTTAAATATGTCAGCTAGTTAAATCCACACATACGCACATGCCATGGTAATAGTCTCCAAGAATTGACAGCCAGTATCTCAATGTTCCACCAGCTCTAACAGACACTGGAGATGGCAAAGCCTCTTTCAGCATGTAGGGAACGACAGTGTGTGTGTGTGTGTGTGTGTGTGTGTGTGTGTGTGTGTGTGTATCTGTACTTCTCTTTGTAGTCATTAGAATACTGATGATGTCGCTTTTTTATTTTAAGGTTCAGCATTTGGCTTTAATTAAAAATGCACAAAAGGAATAAACTAGCCAAGCAGGAGGTTATGATGACAAGAGCAACTGGGAACATGAGGAGGGGGCGGGAAACATCTCCTCTCTGCCACATGAGGAGGGGAGCTGCAAACATCTCCTCTCTGCCACATACACAAATGCACACATATTTTAACTCATGGTAAGTTTTTAATTGGGCACTAGAAAGCTGCCTTGTACTGAGTAAGGTCATTGGTCCATCTAGCTCAGTATTGTCCACACTGACTGGCAGCAGCTGACCAGGGTTTCAGGCAGGTGTCTCTCCTCACCCTCCCCAGAGATGCCAAGGATTGAAAGTGGGGTGCTAATCAGGATAGCCAGAAGCATAAGAGGGCAGGGCTCCCCGACCTTTTAAAAGAGGGGATTTCGGCAGGTGTGGAGTCTGCTTACTCCGGGTCTAAATATAGATGAGAAATACAGTGGTACCTCGGGTTACATACGCTTCAGGTTACATACGCTTCAGGTTACAGACTCCGCTAACCCAGAAATAGTGCTTCAGGTTAAGAACTTTGCTTCAGGATAAGAACAGAAATCGAGCTCCGGCGGCGCGGCGGCAGCAGGAGGCCCCATTAGCTAAAGTGGTGCTTCAGGTTAAGGACAGTTTCAGGTTAATAACGGATCTCCGGAACGAATTAAGTACTTAACCCGAGGTACCACTGTAATAGGAAATGGGGGGGGCATGGGGGAGGAGCCTGAGAAATGTAGCACACTTTGGCTGTTTGTGAAGGAAAGGGGTTAAGGAGCAAGAATTAGGATTCAGCAGTCCTGAGTTCTGAGCAATCAGAAAGAAAGGAATTCTGGGCCAGGAATGGTGGTCATAAATTTTGTTCCTCCTGCCCACCCATCCGCACAAAAACAAAAAAGGGGCATGTCTAGTTCCACACAGTAGTTTTTGTAAGCCCTGCTCATGCATGCAGGGTTTTTCCCAGCATCCACACGACACTGTCCTCACCAAACTGCTATTCTGCATTATTTTCTCATTGCATCCAGTTTTACTGTATCGGCAGAAATTCTGATACGCAAACAAAAAAAGGTAGGAATGGTAAATCCAGAGTAATGGAGGGGGGAATATGGGATGGGATTTGGAGGAAGAAGGTGTTGTGTGGAAGATGTAGAAGATTTTGTGCCATTAAAAACAAATAAGACATGCTGTGTACGCATTACTGGCTTAAAGCACAGCAAGGCTGTTCTTTTTCTCAGTTTGAACCAAAGCTGGTTTGTGGGGAAGATGCGTCAAAACCCGAAATGCCGTATTTCACAAGAAAGAACTGTATGGATACAGGATATGGATTGTGGCTGGAGTCATGTGTATACCATTTCTCAAACCAGCAGTGGGAGCTCACTGGATGCAGAGCAAACAGGAGTGTGTGCGTATCGTGTGCAACATTCCCCATCCCTGCATATCCTTGTGGGGGAATGCTCTACCTGTTGAATTTCTGCAGGGCAGGAAAGTGTGTGTTAAAAGCAGAGAGTTTCTGCCATGAAGGGAAGGCAGCAATCTTACAAGAGGAGTGTGGGTTTGGAGGGGGAGGGTATAAAGGTGGCTGGCATTGAGGAAACCACCCTTTTATTCCAGATTAAGGAGGCAGTCCTATTTGCATTTCACCTGGGAGTAAGTGCCACTGAACTCAATAGGACTTACTTCTGAATAGGAACAGGTAGGACTGCACTGTAATCCAAGGTAATTACCACTGCCTGCCAATTCATGATCGCTAGCAAGGATAGTAATTCCTAAGATGTGTGACAGGGCACCTTCATACAAGATAGATAGACAGACAGATGATAGATAGATAGATAGATAGATAGATAGATAGATAGATAGATAGATGATAGATAGATGATAGATAGATGATAGATAGATAGATAGATAGATAGATAGATAGATAGATAGATAGATGATAGATAGATAGATAGATAGATAGATAGATAGATGATAGATAGATAGATAGATGCACCTTGTGAATCTACTGCAAAAGGAGGCTGCCCACCGCATCTCTGAATGAGTCCCTGTTCTTGCCTCACCTCTTCCAATCACCTTCTACGGGTGGCAAGCCATTCTGCTGCATGTATTCTCAGGGAGTTGGACTAGATTACCCTTGGGATCACTTCCAACTCTACAATTCTATGGTCATTGCTGCAGGAAGGATGAATTCATACAGCAAGAGATGCAGCAGGGTTACATGCCCACAATTGGGTTGAATGGTACTCTTATTCAGCAAAACAGTTACTGGATTATACTGCTGTTTTTAGTGATGAATTTATTTATTTATTTGTTTATATGAAATTTTATTATGTATATTATGCTCTTACAAGTTGGAAGCTTGTGAGGGCTTGGCCCTGAAAGGCAACCTAAAAATATCTTAAATAAATAATAGAACAGTGACTCATGCGGAGGCCCAAAAGGTGGGCTCTTCCTTCTAAGGTAGATCTTCCTCTTGGGGTAAATGATACATAATCACAGCGGACATGTGTTTTAAAACTGGATTCTTATAGGGAGGGGTAGAGATGTAGGACCAACATAAAGCATAGTATGCGAGGGGGGGGCTGAATCCTCCTCACACCCATGCCTCCCCCAGGCACAAAAACAGCACTATTTCCCAAGCAACTTTTTCTTTACTGGCGCTCTAAGAAATGTAAATAGATGGAAAAGTTTGGTGGAGGAGACTTGGGAAGATTCATGCCCCTTTCCCTCTCTCCAGTATTGTGTTTTCTATCTCCACCCCACTTTATAGGAATTCACCCCTCCCACATTCTAACATGTGAGTACAACAGGGGAGTGTGTCTCCCATTTATCACCAAAAAACTGTGAAGAGGAAAAACAAACTTATTTTTAAAGACACACACACAGAGACCCCCCTCCCAAACTATGGATAAGAAATGTGAGCTGAAGTATGTTTCGTAGCAATTACTCCACAAGGAGAGATCCTGAAGATATATATGCCTGAGGGGCGTTCCCTTCCCAGGCCTGAGTGGGTGAATACAACCAGAGAAATTGACCCAGAGATTCTGTGGAGATATTTTAAGAAAAAAGGGGGTGTATTTTAAGAAAAACAGCTCATATCTCTGGGCCTGACAAATGTTTGGAAAAGGAAAGCTGGCGGGGTGGGGCGGTGGTGGTGAAGACCCTGAAACATTTGATCCGACCTCTTTTGGGGGGGGGGGAGGGAGGAAAGACTAATGGGTGCAGTGAAAGGGTTTGATTTCTCTGTTTCTGACTGGTGTTTTTCTTTATTTCCCCCCACTACAGGTCTATGTCTTTGAGTTTCCAGATCCCTTGGTGTTCCAGGGATGGATCAAAGCCACGCTACATCTTTACAGCTTTTAAAATGTGAGGACAAAGACGGAGCAGGAGGTGGCCAGAAAGGATGCTGAGATATAACCCAGAATTGTAGGCTTTGAATTTTTGGGCAAAGAATAGATTCTGCCCCACAGTTCGGGTTGCCAGCCTTTTCCCCGGTCCCTGTCAGAGCCTCTCTGCCTTTCACAGCTGCCTCATGGCAAGTGGACATTTGACAGGTGATGCTTTTCTCTCAGTGGAGGAGCAGCGAGGGGGAAGCCTAGAGATCCCTTAATGGGGATCAAAACAAACAAGGCTGACAAGCTGAAGATGGCTCCTGTCCTAGTTCCTTATCTGCAGTTCCTAATTCCCTATTTTTTTAGCTGTTTTTTTTTTTAAAAAAAAAAACAGGTTCAGAACAGTACGGGAAAGTGGGAAGGGGGTTAAACACAGTTGTACACCAAAATAGGATTTGAACCACCCCAAACCATATATTCCTATAATGGGGACATTGTTGTGTGTGTGTGTGTGTGTGTGTGAGTGATCTACTGACTGGTGCAAGAGTCGACACCCTTTCAAATAGGGTGTATGTATCATCCCTCATGTTAAAATCACAACTATAAAGGACTCCGGGATCAGAAAGTACCTCATGAAGACTTACCAAGGACTATTTGGGAGCGCAGTGCCCCAACCCTTTATTATAATTGTTATGTTAATGTGAGGGTTGAAGAAAACCCACTTGCAAAATTGGACAGCTCCTTACAGCAGCACATAGGAGGCAGTTTCTCTGTTGTATGGAAATATGATCTAAGGTCGTTCGTTGATTATCTGAAGGGGCAGACATATTTGAAACTTCATCCAAGATTCACCCTTGCTCCTTTAAGTCAAGTAGGGAGCCCGGGCCTGCAAGTAAACAATCAGGAACGACCCTGGGGGCTCATCCATACTTCCGCTTGTCCTGTGCCTAGAAAGCACGGGTCCAAGTAGTTTCCCCTTTGCCTCGCTCCTTTCCGAGGGAAAACCCACTCTTTAGTGATAGATCAGAAGAAATGGCGACCTGAGGAAAACTTGAATTGCTGTTTGTTCTGATTGAGCGCCAAAGAGCAGCTTTTCCTGAGGGAAACCAATGGGACATGAGGAAGTATGGATAAGCCTTTAGTCTCGTGCCTGTTATGCCCTATAACCAGCTCAATAACCCCACCTGTTAAGGGGTGCTGAGCAAAAGAACAAAATAAAAGCTTCAGATTAAGCCACCAGACGCCTCAGAGAAGCCCACAAGCAGCATTTCTTCCCATCTTCCTCCTCGCTGAGTTCTATAAGGGTTAACACTGAGACTAAGGGCATAAGAAGTCCTCGCTGGATCAAGCCAATGGCCCATCTAACCCATCATCCTGTTCTCACAGTGGCTAACCATATGTCTATGGGAAGCCTGCAAGCAGGACCTAAGCACTAGAGCACTCTTCCCTCCTGAAGTTTCCAACAGCTGGAGTTCAGAAGCATACTACCTCTGACAGAGGAGCTAGAAAAGAGACATTAGAATTAGTAGCCAATGATGAACAGGGAAAGACTGGGTTTATATAAATATTTTTCTGTGTGTCCATGAGAACACGTGTTTTAATCATTCCAAAACTGCACACAGTTCAATGCTTGCTCTACATAGACACTTCTGATTTTGCTGGGGCGTGCATAATCTTGGAAAGTGATGCCAAAATAAACAGGCACTGTGTGGTGTGTGGTTCACACCGGCCCCCTGCTCCTCTGCTCTGCATTTAACAGTAGCTTGCTCTGAAGACATTAGCAGGTGATAATGTTTGCCACCAGGCCTTGAAACGTTTTTTTACTGTATTTGCTGATGTTTGCACATCAAAGTGTTGTGAACGGTACAGGAGGAGGTCAGGGGGTTTTCCACTGATAAATCTGGAAACTGAAGGGGGTTTGGGAATAAAGTTCAAGAGAGAGTTCTGTCTGCATAGAACGGAGAACAGGCAAACATCTGCAGATGCCCACCATAGTAGGTGAATGTCAGCAGAATCTGTAACCATAAACTGTAAGCCTTGATGATTTAAAAGGAACTTGCTGCCACATAAATGCATGCAGACCTAAGAAGAAACAGTTTAATTGTCAACCTCTTTAATTGTCAACCTCTTTAATTTAAGTTTAATTGTCAACCTCTTTGAAGGTAAGCAAGGAGGGGCAAGGTGGCAGGTGGGTAGAAAGAATGACCACATGGTTTGTCCAACCCATGGCCAGGGTAAAGGGGCTTCACTGTACAATTTGTGGATGGGTGTGGGTGGATGTACACACACACACACACAAACACATTTAGTACTTAAAATCCAACAAAGCACGAACTGTTAAACGGATATGTCAGCAATTCTTATTCTAATATTACAAACCAACCAGTAGGCTGGCTGACTTTGCTTCCTCGCTGCACACCACTTATTTTATTACGTTGTGGCAATTAACACTCATGTTTTTCAACACTTGGGTGCAGCTGTACTAAACAGACAGGGTGGAAGGAAAAGGCATCTAGGTAGCAAAGGGCATGGACTGGAAGTGGCACAAAGCATTCACAGCTCTAGCAACATCTAGCAATACTCCCCTACCCCACCCTTTGCTCTGCATGCTGCAGTTCAGTAGCACCAGAATCTAGAAGGAGTTGCATTGTGATGCAGGACTCAATCCCTCCTGGCTCTGGAAAAGGGCCTTCTGTTTTTGCCATTGTGCTCTCAGTGGTAACCGGAAATTGAACTGCAGACCTTGTTTTAAGGACCAAACCATAGGCTATACAGGAAAGCAGTGATGTTTCCCCCAATTTAAATTCCTAGAATTTCATTTAGAAATCTTCCCCAGCCCTCCATGGAGATGATAGGGACTGCACTTGGGGCCTTCTGCTTGCAAAGCATTAACATTAACACTCTTTCAAGGCCTATCTTTACAGCCTTAAGGACTAGAAACTTGGTTCATTTTACTTGAAAGCTAAGATTCGCAGGATGCTAACTTCTGCACACCATGTCAAAATGCACACGTGGCCCCATGCTTTAGCAGAATCTCAGAACTCACATGGTTTGTTCATGGCTGTGTTTTTTCTTATGGACCACGCAAGCATGCTTATTAGAGAAATGACCGGTGTGGAGAACATATCATTTGCAATTGTGCTTATGGAACCAGGAGATGGTAGTTATTCCCACTTCACTGTTAGTTGTTCTTGGGGAGCTACTTAACCAAGGTGGGGGGATCTGTCTTGTGTCTCTGTCTCTGAGGTTTAGGACACTTCCAGACTGTTGATGTTTTCATGTGGGATTCAATCACATACTGGCAAATTAAAGTAGCATAATCAAAGTTGACTTGGTACTCTTGCAACAAATCCACTTCCTCAAAAACCCAGACTTTTTGTGGGTAGCAATTGCATTGTGAAGCCTCCCCATATATAAGATCAGAATGAATTTGTGTTGTCTAACCTCCTTGCAAACAGTGTACAAAAAAATCAGGATGAATGTTCAATAAACAGGCTGTCCGGAAGTGAGACCTTGTTCTACGGAAATCAGCAAGCAAAGCTTTTCATGACACAGAGCTAAACACCTAGTATCAATTGCCTGGTAACATCTGCAGACCAAACTGCACTTTAAAGCAGGGGAGTAAGCGTTGGTTCAAAAAGGGGCTACCCCACTCTTCACTCCTGTTTTGCTGGTAGTTATCCAGGTGAAGATCACAGTCAAGAGCACCTTGCACGAGCTTTGGCCAACAAACCAGCTGAAATCCCTCCTTTCTGACTAGGAGATGCAGCACGCTCTCATGCATGCAACAGTAACCTCTCATTTTAACTGCTATGGGAATGCATTGGCACTGGGCTGCCCTTGAAAATGACTCAGGAGCTTCAGGTTCTGCAGAATGCAGCAAGCCTGCTCATTGGCTAGCTTGAGTAGGAAAGAGTGTTTTTACTCTGGTGCATGACCCATCTGCACTGGCTTCTGGTTTGTTTGCTTCCTTGCCCAGTTCAAGGCAGTGGTCCTAGGTCCTGTGGCATCATGGAATTGTACAGTTGGAAGGGACCACAAGGACCATCATGTCCAACCCCCTGCAATGCAGGAATCTTTTGTCTAATGTGGAGCTCAAACCCACAACCCTCTACCAACTGAGCTATCCCAGCATCTTCTCCCTTATATGCCACTGCACCTGCTCTGTAAGATCAACAGGTGAAATGTTTTAGTTTCAGAAGGACCATATTTATGGTGGTAACTTCCATTTAAGACCTTCTTCCCAAGAGAGACTGGGCTGGTTGGCCCCTTTCCCGAATGAGCATTTGACACACTAGTGGGAACTGTTTGGTTTCTTCAGCCTTTGCCAGCATTCTGTTCCACAGCCCAAGCAAATGCACATTTACTCAAAGTAAGTCTCACTGAATACAGCGGAGTCTTACTTTCATCAGACTGCAACTTTGCTTCTTGCCTTATGAGCTGGGAACTGGATTTGTCCCTCTATTGTTTCTTCTCTGCCTTAAATTCTAGCAGAGTTTAGGGTTGACGGTCTTCATTATTTTTACTTTTCTGCTTTTGCTGTGTTTAATGTGTTTTAAATAGATGCTCTGTATGTTTGTGTTATGTCACTTTGAGCACCCAATCTGGGCTACAAATGTTGACTCACGAGATTTTATAAATAAATAAAGAATAAAATAAATACGAGGGTAAGATCTGGGTGTCTATGTGGCAGGTCCCCAGCTGTCACATCCCCCAAATGGGGATGGAAATGTTTGTATGTCTTTGGAGTTAGTAGTTATTATAAAGATTTCTGTGCCCTCTGCTATGTGAGTCATTAACAGAGATGAGGGGTTTAGCATATTTTGTCTCTGCCTGACACTAACTCCTGAGGCTGCGGGGGTGCTGGTGTCGAAGCTCCAGGTTTTTCCACAAGCTGACACACAGCTGCCTTTTCGGCTAACTTCAAACAGAATTTCATACCTCTTCCAACAGCCTTTTCTCCTCATCACATCCTTATCAGTCTTTCGGAAGGATCCTCTTATCCATACAGTGCCATTACTGTATGTGGCACTTTATAGAGTCACACAATCGTAGCAGAACTCCCTGCCCTGTGGAGCTTACAAATCTAGATAGTATGGAGGATAACAGAACAAAGGCAATGGTTAACAAGGGAGAAATATTGTGCAGAATCAGGGCCATGTCTGGCATGGCATGACAGGAGATTCAAGAGCAGGGATTATTATCAGGGGTTTTTCCCAAGTCCTAATATTTTTTTGGCCTGCTGGGCAAAACATATAGGTACCTGCAAGTTTTCCTCCACGGGACAAACTGCCACTTGGGAAGAGATTGTTTTAATTGAGCAAAACAGCACTGAAAGAAAGTGTTACACTCCACAGCCTCTCTGACCTGTTCCGAACTGAAGCTCCTTCCCACCCCAGTATGGTGGGGGGATTTTTGCCCCGTGGAGGGGACATGCAGGAACCTGTATCCTTTCCTGGAGGGGCAGGGAAGCAGCCCAGGGGGTTGAATGGGAAAGCAGCTGGAAAGGAAAGGGGTAAGAGGCCCTTCTCTCCCTTTACTACTTTCTCATATCCATGCAGAAAACAGCTTCAGAGGCAGCCTTTGGTTTAAAGGAGAAAATCTGATAAAAGTTCCTCATAGCCGAGTGTAACATGTAGTTCACCCCTTTGAAGAATAAGGTGGATTCAACAGGGCTCACAGCCCTATAAAAACACCTAAGATCAGGCTGCAAGTACTTCAGCAGTCGAGCTGATCAAGGGCTTATCCACACTTCCTCTTGTCCTGCTGCTACTTCCTGGGGGAAACCGCTCTTTAACACTCAGTCAGAGCAAAAGGCAATTGGGTTTTTCCGAGAATTGGCATTTGTTCCAATTCAGATCAGGTCTTCCTTGGGAAGGGAGTGGGGCAAGGGGGAAACCCACTCAGACTCGTGCTTCCTAGCCGTGGGACTAGCGGGAGTATAGACCAGCCCTCAGTGAGATCAGAGTCCAGTGCCAGCACAGTCACTTCTGGCCATTTGGCCATGATGCAGCCATGTTGACCCAGATGCCTCCCATCTCTTCCACCCACCAGTGAGAGCTCAGGACCACCACCACCACCACCACCACCCACCCACCAAGTCAACACTCCACATCCCGTTACAAGCAGAAGCTGCTGTGTTATCTAAAGAGTAGCCAGCATGGGCCAGTGTAGTGTCGGGCAGTGGTGAAAGTGTTGTCAGGGCTTAGGAGGGAAAAGCAAGGGTGCCCTTAATGAAATCCACAAGCTCCACCCCTTGGCTCCCCTCAGGTTTAGCTACATGATGGACTCCGACCCCCTGCGATGCAAGTACTGAGTACTAGGAATAGAGAGACATAGGTTCAGATCCTTGCTCAGCTGTAAAACTTACTGAGTGAGCTTGAGCCAGTCATTGGCAATCTGCCTAACCTGCTTCACACAGAATTGTTGAGTGGGACAAAAGGGGGAGCCATGTTTACGCCCTTGAGCTGCCTGAAGGAAGAGGTAGCTGCATAAAACGCACACATAACCAGATGGTGTGGCCAATACCGTAACTTCATGAACTTTCTGCTGTCATTTGTACAAGTTCTCCTTGAATGTGACAGACCCTGTCATCGTTCCCTCTAATAATGAACTCAGCTGCTGAGTGCCAACAGGACGCTACCTAAAACGGTACCAGTAAGAAATAGCAAGGTAGCATCAGAACCTTTGGGTGAACGCTAACCTGCAAAAAGTACAAAGAATATATGGGGGGGGGCTAAAAAAGAGCAGCCCAAAGCAGGATTTAGCATGCTCAGTGGCCACAGACTGCCTCTTGGGGATGGAGAGCATGAAATAGGAATCTTAGAGGAGATCATGGCTGACTGACAGACCCAGTGAACCAGAGCACTTCAACATTTTGTTGCGGGTTCCCATTTGGGATCTGTGACATCATTCTGCTTTCCCCCTACCCATGATGTCTTTTTCGAAAGCAGGGGAGGAGTTTGCTGCTACGCCACAATGAGCTAAAACAAGTACAAACCTTGGTTAGCCTAGAGAGAGCTAAATTGCAAGCACCCAGGTTCGGGGAACACACTAAGCCAAGCCATAGATTTTCTCAGCATGGCACAGCAGCAAAATCAGGAGTAGGCAACCTAAGGCCCGTGGGCCGGATGCGACCCAATTGCCTTCTCAATCCGGCCCGCAGACAGTCCGGGAATCAGCATGTTTTTACATGAGTAGAATGTGTCCTTTTATTTAAAATGCATCTCTAGGTTATTTGTGGGACATAGGAATTCGTTCATCCCCCCCCCCAAAAAAAAGAAATATAGTCTGGCCCACTATTCCACCCCATTTCATCTTCCTATCACTTTCCTTCCTACAAAAAGTCTTAATTGTTTTGAAGTGGGTTTGTTACAGAAGAGCTCTTTGATCCACTTCTAGTTGTGCAATCCTAATTTTGCCAGTATGCTGCTTAATCACTCCTGCAAAATAGTGACAGTCTGGTGGGGACCCTGATTTCTTCTTTTGTCCTTCTCCCTGTTCCCTCCACGCCCATTGATTTCCTGCAACATCTTGCCCAATAAACAGTTCTAGAGAACTCAAAAGCTTGCAACAACTCTGTGACAGTTTGGTTAGGCCTAACAAAGTTAATACCCTATGGTGGATATCAGAGGGGGGTTTTTTGTCTTTCTTACGGACCTTTGCTCTTTTATCTGAATTTGTTTGTTTCTGTTCATATAGAGCTATCAAAGTTTTGTAGCAGCCTACAAATAACAAGAGGGACGCGGGTAGCACTGTGGGTTAAACCACAGAGCCTAGGACTTGCCGCTCAGAAGGTTGGCGGTTCGAATCCCCGCCACGGGGTGAACTCCCATGGCTCGGTACCTGCTACTGCCAACCTAGCAGTTCGAAAGCACGTCAAAGTGCAAGTAGATAAATAGGTACCACTTTGGCGGGAAGGTAAACGGCGTTTCCGTGCGCTGCTCTGGTTCGCCAGAAGCGGCTTAGTCATGCCCGCTCCCTCGGCCAATAAAGCGAGATGAGCGCCGCAACCCCAGAGTCGGTCACGACTGGACCTAATGGTCAGGGGTCCCTTTACCTTTACAAAGAACAAGAAGACAGGTTCCTACTGCAAGGAGCTTACCATCTAAAATTTGACATGAGGCACCTGTTATGCTTCTTCTTTCGCTTGTTGTTTTTAAAAATCAATAAAATCCACGGCTCTTAACCAATGACCTCGGGGAGGCAAAAGAGCGGGGGAGAGATGGAGGCTAAGAATTTCATGTGCTTGTACTAAGGCTTCAGTTTCAGTAGGGGTCAGGGACTAAGGCAGGGGTGTGGAAGCTGTTGTCCTCCTGATGTCGCTGGACTCCAGCTCCCATTAGCCCTGGCCAGCAAGGACAATGACTAGGGCTGATGGGAGTTGTAGTTCAACATCACATACAAGGACACAGTCCTAGATGAAACCACCACAGAGAAGTGTGGAAAGGCATACAACTGTAACTGCAATAAGAAGCTTACAATGAGGTGGGCAAAATATTGTTGCAATATGTACATTTCAGCAAGGCTTGCAAAGAAACATATGGCGCAACGATAATTATTATTGCATCGAAGAATGCTCTAAGCAGTTAACAACAGACAGGCTTCTGGATAAGGTCCTGCTTCGAAGGCCTTCCTCAGATGACAAACCCACAAAAAGCATTTCAAGGCCCCAGCCGCAGTTTTCACAACCAGAATGTTTATATCTCCAAAGAAGTTGCTTGATTCCAAGAGGATAACACCATTGCTAGGGTGCAAAGTTACAGGCAGCTGCACTACAGAGCCTTCTTCAACACAATAATAATTGTTGTTGAGCCATATGGTTCTTTGTAAGCTGTGCTGAAATGTATATGCTGCAATTGTGTTGGTATTTTGTCTACCTCAATATAAACTTCTTATTACCAATATATCGTTGCTATAGCTGTGTGCCTTTTGGTACTATTCTGTGGTAGTTGTAGTTCAACAACATCTGGAGGGCCACAGCTTCTGCATCCCTGGACTAAGGGGTTACAGAAAAGGTCGAGGAGAAGGGTTGAGATGGAATTTGAAGGAAGTGAGAGAAGCAGCAGCAGACAGGGATTCTGCAAGGCCTAAATACAGCACTGCCTATAGCAGAGTTTCCCAAACTTGGGTTTGCAGCTGTTTTTTGGACTACAACTCCCATCATCCCTAGCTAACAAGAGCAGTGATCAGGGATGATGGGAACTGTAGTTCAAAAACAGCTGCAGACCCAAGTTTGGGAAACTGGTCTATTGTCTGACTGGCAGGGTTTCAGGTGGTCTTTGCCAGGCCTACCTGGGGATGCCAGGGACTGAGCCTGAGATCCATTCCTTGCAGAGCATGTCCTCTGCCATCGAGGCATGTCCCCTACTGACTGCAGCGTGGGAGAAAGGCTGGAGTCATTTGTGGGAACAGGAGACATTTAGATGGCTGAGGTCACATCCACAGCATCCATTTAAAGCACTCATATAGCTTTAACAGTCCCAGAGAAGCCTAGAAGCTGTAGGTTTTTTAAGGATGCAGGATGCAGTTCCCAGCACCCTCTCTCTTTTGGGTGGGGCGGGAAGCCATAACTGTTAAAAGCGCTATAAAAGTCCTTTAAATGGATGGTGTGGCTTCAGCTTGAGGGTGGCGAAGCTGCTGAAGGAGCAATAGTCTTGGAGAGAGGATCTGTATTGGGATCTGAGCGCAGAGTGATAAAGGGGGGCAGCTTAACCATGAGAAAGATCTCATCAGCATGATATATTTAACACAAAACACTTTCTTTCCATCCCCCTGTTTTTCTCCATTCAGCTGCAGAGGAATATGGCTTGCTCTCCTTGTCTATTCATAGCAATCCAACCTTTCTGCGTACTTGAAAAACAGTTGTTACCTGAGCCTTACAACCGTTGCTTTGCCTCCCACCTGTTGGTTATATTTTTACGGATCCTTCATGTTCTCTGCCCATAATAAGCAGAAAATGTATTATGTGCTGTTTGGTGTGTGCGCGCGTTGTGTGTGTGTGACCACAGAACCATGTGTCAGAACAAATTTCCATCACTTCTGCAGCCTTCAGGAATATGTCTGAGAGAAATGTGTGTGTGTGTGTGTGTGTGTGTGTGTGTGTGTGTTTGTTTGTTTGAGAAAAGGCGCTTCTGGAGGCAGCAAAGAGGAACCCCAAATAAGAAAGGCTACAGAGAGGGAATCATACATAATTGTGGCCCATTGATATTTAGAAATATAGGGCATCACATTGTAGTTTTTTCTTGCTACACCCACTCTGAAAGCTGAAATTGCCATTTGGTATATAAAGGACTGTATTAGGCAGCAGGGACCTATATCCCATACTTAATAACATATGTATCTCTTCAAGATGACAAGAAGCCCATGAGAGTACTGTGATTTTAGCAAGTCCCCTGATATCCTACTATATAAAACCTAAATGCTCTTCCTCACTAAATGGGTTTAATGGAGAGATAGTCCACGATGAGAGAATTTACAAACACAGCAACTCTACCACAATTGTGCACCTGTCAGAACTACAGGCTGTAGGAAAACAATCCCAAAATGAGGACAACTAGTAACAAAACACATTGAAACCAAAGGCCAGGGATATCTCTGACCAGCAATATCTCTTCGGAATACCTGAGTGTTCCTAGGCAATGCATGGGCCATGCATTGTTGTTTAAACTCAGAACCTATTTCCAAACTTCCAAAATATGGGTCAGGATTATGGATCCTGGAGATGATGACTATTTAAACAGTTATTTCTAGTGTGGGTTTTGACATCCTAAGGATCACATCCTTTAAAAATATATATCCAAGTTTCTAGTCCTGGTTATTATGTGTTGAAACATCTCCTTGCCCTTCCCTCACTTCTATTCACCTCCATCAACATCATCTTTGCCACAAATAAATCCTACTTATTTCCACAGCTGAATCACAGAAAGTAAGATGAATTATGCAAAACTAGACACATTACGCAAATACACTTAATTTGCATAATACATTTTGATACACTCAATTCGCCCAACACATTCTGATTGCAGAATTAGATTTCCCAGAAGCAGAAATGTGGGCAAAAGAGAGAAGCACAGAATACACACAGGTAGTCATGGGGGCTCTTGGCTGAAACTAAAGGCTCTGCAGGGTCAAACTGAATTATATAGGGCCATGGGTTATGGGGGAGATGGAGGGACAGAGGATATGGCAAGATGTAGAGATATATTGGAAAGAACTAACTAGATCAATTGTGCCAAAGGCTTGGTATTACATGCAAATACAATAAATATAAATAAGAGGCTGAATGGATGGAAGTATGGATTTATAGATTGAGGAAAATCTACAGAAACAAAACTAGGGTGGTAAAAGGTGATCAGACCATGTAGATCTATGGGGCTTCAGAGACATATAGAGGAGTAATGGGATTATAGGACAAGGAACATCTGCAAGAAGGAAGACGAGAGAGAGAGAGAGAGAGAGAGAGAGAGAGAGAATCACTTTGCTTGTATAAATTCCTCCGTTTGAACCTTGGCATCATCTTGGGAGGCAGAGTAAAAGTAGATACCTTAGTTAAAAAAAAACTTGAAATAAAAGCCAGTAATGGTAGGGGAGGACAGGACCATTGGTCAGCTCAACTTCAGGACCAAGACTGCCCAAATTCTCCAGCAAGAAATTATATGACCTATCCAAATTTTACATAAATTAGCATCACTTTTTTGTTACAGAGACGAACAAGGACTTACACAGGACACTGCAGCCTTACCCCCTAACCACTAGAATTCCTACTTAGTAACCTCTGAGTTTTAGAGATTTCACCAAGCATGGCCCAAGACTAATCTGCACAACCACAATGAGGACTAGAAAGGTACCTAAAAAAATAAAAACAGAACAATCAGGTTATCAGGGTGCTGAATTCTGTGCTTGCTACTGTTTCTGCATCTAGACAGAACTACAGAACACAGGAAGCCCTGAATAAGGTAGCCCTTTATGGAGAAGAGTGATAGGACCACAGGGTTATGGAATGTGGGGCGCAGGATTGCACAAGCAGCAGTAAAAGGGGTGGCAAGATCAAAGGCAAAGGGTTACAGGGGGTCAGTGCAAATAGGGTCACATCACAGGGTCAGGTTCTCTCACCAGATAAAGTCTGTGCAATGGCTGCAGAAGGTGGGTTGCTTGAAGAAGCGAGCGGTGAACTTGTGGCTCTTCACCTCGTGGATGACCTTCTGGCGTAGCGCCCCCTTGCGGCAGAAAAGCGGCTTAGTCAAGCATTCAGTCTCTGTTGGGGAGCTCAGCAGCGCCATGGTGCCACCTGGGGGAAGCCCCAGCACCTTAACTGCTAGGGTCTTCAAGAGGGAGGGGCGGAGGGGTAGGAAAGAACCAGAGGGAAGAGGCGATTAAAAGCAGGCAAGAAAGATATGGGAGCTGGAGGGAGCAGATGGGTGGATGAGGAAGAGGGACCGGTGGATCGTGGATCGTGCAATGAATGAGAGAAGAGGTGGAAAGTGGAGAACTGATGGAGGACGGAAAAGGACTGGAGGGATGTAGAAGGATGGATGGGGAGAAAAAGGAATGGGGAGGGATGGGAGATGAAGGAGGGATGGGCAACGAAGAGGTGAATGGAGTAAAAAAGAGAAAGAGAGAACAGAAAGAGAAGAAGATAGTGATAGGGAGAATGCCAAAACTGCTGATGGAAAAAAAAGAGAAGAGGCAGAGGTGAAAGCTCCCAGCAACAGCTCCACAGAACGAGAGACAGAGAGAGATGGAGAGAGAGAGAAACAAACAGGTTGTGGATTTGGGCTGTGTCTGTTTCTCGCCCAGGAATGGGAGATTTGGACGGGGGAGGCTGAGGCTGAGCAAGGGGGGAGGAGGGGGAGGAGTCAGAGTTTAAAGAGGAATCGCTGGGAAGGCTTTTCTCTCCCCCCACAGAAGCAGCCAGGGATCTCTCCCCTCTAACTCTTTTTCTACATTGTGCTGCCCACTAAGAAAACCCACCAGGTGCCTTGGTATCCACCCCTCTCTCGCCCACACACCAGGCACACGCACACACCCATGGGATTTCTTTCTCACTCCCTGAAGAAACCAGAATTTCTGAGCAAGAGTAAGGAAAATCTAAAGAGATTGGTGAAAGCAGCTGAGGGGAGAAGCTGAGATACTAAAAGGATCGCCTCCTGAATGCAATTGTGGAAGAATAAAGTGGTGCTATTAAAGAAGACTCACAACAGGGAGCCAGCTTTTCTGGATTCTCTGGGGGAGCAGAGAAATCCAGAGTGGAGAGAGTTAGGGTGATCCTTTTTGGAGAAGAGTAGGGCTTAGGCAGGTGTGGGATTTGTGGAGGTTTAGGACTCCTGGGTTCCTCTCTGTATGCTGACCCCCCCCCCAGCTGTCTGTTGTCTTGCTTTGGAGTTCAGAGTTCCCTGTGACAAATGTGGAAGGCAGGTTGCCCTTTGGCAAGGTCCCATCCAGGCCTTGTTAATGAATAACTTTGGACACACAGTGGGAGAAATGGACATATATTTCAGAGGGGTGCTCAAACCCCAGTTACTTATAAGGCCGTCCCGTCAGCCTGCAAGACAAAATCCAGGAGCTTCGGCTGCCACCCTGGCACCCATTAATTTTGGTTCCTTTCTCAGAGCACCCAGGAATCTTGTGTCTCTGCCCCCTTGTCTCAAACTGCATTATCTAGGAGGCGCTAATACCCACTCCCAAAAACTTTCCTTGGACCAGCTAACCGTTGCCTCTCTCCCAGAGAACGCAGGAAAGAACCTGTCTCCCCAAAACTTAGGTGTAATCAAGAGACGCGGGTTGCATCCTCCTCGCATCATGTCCTCGCTCCTTTTCCTGGCACTGCTGGCGGTTCTCTGGTTCTCACAAGGCTCTGGACAAGTGGGAGGTGAGTCCCCACAGTCGCTTCACCCCTTTTCTGCTTTCAGTCCCTCTACCTGACTTTTCACCTCCCCTTCCTCATATTCCTTACAAGCTGCTATATTAGGAACGTCGGTAGGTGCCATATACTAGGTCAGGCTATTTATCCATCTAGTCCTCTGTTGTCTGACAGGCAGGAGCTCTGCAGAAAGAGGTCTTTCCCATCAGCTCCTTGCTGATCCTTTTAACTGGAGATGACAGGGGTTTAACCTGGGACGTCCAGCACGTTAAGCAGTGAGCAATGCTGGGCCGGCTCTACCATTAGGAAGTGTGAGGCAGTCATGATTTGGGGTATCATGAAAGGGCAACAGAATTGTGTGATTAGTTTTTATATTTGGCAAGCTGCTTGGGAGACTTTTATCTTTCATTAAGGATTGTATAAATTAATAAATAATGGTGATTTAAAATAACAACAGCGATTTAGATTATTGTGATTTCTTTTTTATTTCCTGGGAGAGGCGTGTGTGAGAGATTTTCTGTCTCATGTGCCAAAGCAAGCCTTAGGTACTACTATGTGCCTTCACTTTGGCAGGACAGGTGTGTTATGTGCCATCTGCCGCTCCTTCTCAGGCAGCAATATGTCTTGGGCCAGTTCCGCTCCACCTTCCAGCCACTGACAAAACTCAAAGCTCTTGACTTGCTGAGGGAGGGACAAGGGAAGGCAGCATTTGCTATTCTACCTCAGGGAGAAAAATGTCTTGGACCGGCCCTAGAGCTGTGCTCCATCTCTACACACTGTGGAAAGATTGTACAGTGGTATCTCAGGTTAAGAACTTAATTTGTTCTGGAGATCCGTTCTTAAGCTGAAACTGTTCTTAACCTGAGGTACCACTTTAGCTAATGGGGCCTTCCGCTGCTGCCGCGTCGCCGGAGCACAATTTCTGTTCTCATCCTGAAGCAAAGTTCTTAACCTGAGGTACTATTTCTGGGTTAGCAGAGTCTGTAACCTAAAGTTTCTGTAACCGGGAGCATATGTAACCCGAGGTACCACTGTATTTGCGTTCGGCCCATTTTCAAATTTAAGCTACCATCTTATATAAATCCAGGCTGCTGGGCACAAGCAAGCCAAACATAGTTAGAGCAACAATTTTTGTGAAAATTGTTATATCAGTGATATATCAGTGAAATGATATATCCTGGCATCAGCTGCGATGTTGCAGGGGGTCCTGGAGTGTTCTGGGGACCCGACTGTAGTGCTCAGCCACTTGGAGCAGAAAACCCCCAGCTGTACCAGCTGTGTGCCTCAAACAGGACACAGGAGAAAATAATATACTCTCCCCTGCCCCCAAAGACGAGTAGGTTGGAAGGGCCATAAGCTCAGTGTTAGAGCAGCTGCTTTGCAGGAAGACAGTCCCAGGTTCAATCTATGCTAGGAGAGAAAGCAGTCTGAAATCCTGGAGACTTGCTAGCTACCAGTTAGTGCAGACAGTGTTGAACTAGATGAACCATGGTCTGACTTGGTATAGGACAGCTTCCCATGAACACTTTATTATCTGTTCATTTTCTCTCACCCCTTTGTACTTTTCCCTAAAGCGTTTTTCACTAAAGGTTCAGGGTGCCAGATTTTTCTGTTTTCATTCTGTGTTTGGAGAGGATCACAGAATACAAGCAGCCCAAAGTATAAAGCACCACTTTGTGAGAAGGAACTGTAGAGCCACAGAGTTGTGGAATTTATATATCCTGAACTATCTGTTGGCTTTTGACACATACTTTAAGATGCCAGGACTCTTAACCTTCTCGGACCTGTCCCGTGTCCAAATAGTTTCCCATTTTCCTAACACGCTCTACCCTCATAAAGACACTTGCATATATTTAGATTTCTAGGCTCTGCAGTCTTAAAACTGAGGGTGTATAACCAGAATCCCTTCCCTCGCAGTCACTTTCAACACTTTTTATAGAAAGAAAACTGAAGCAAAAGCCAAGCATACAAAGAGAGAGACTGGAATTGGGCTGAGCTACAATAGGAATCTAGTTAGCTCACTGAAGTCTGAGCCCCTTACTCATAAGAACTTAAAAAGAGCTTGCTGGATCAGGCCAGTGGCCCATTTAGTCCAGCATCCTGTCCTCACAGTGGCCAACCAGATACCTTATTCTCTGCCTACTGTGTAAGATTGCCAGGTAAGGCTTCTTTCTTTCTGCTGTTTTCCTAACTTCCATTCACTTTTCTTCTCCCTATTCCCACACATATTCTCTCTCTCTCTCTCTCTCTCTCTCTCCATCCAGTGTACAATTTCTAAAATGGGAAGTATCAAGCTTTTATGCCTAATTTTATCTCTGTCTATTATTAAATCAATGTATCTATCCATCTACTCATGGTGCAAATTGTCAAAAAAAATTTTTTTAATGCACACAGTTGTTACTAATGTGTTGTCGAGGATTAATGGGTTTGAGAAAGATCCAGACATCTTTCTTTAAGCTCACGCTTCTATTTCAAGGATATCACATTTCCCCTGCAATTAAAAGCATATATATATATATATATATATATATATATATATCTCCTACCAATCCCAGAAAATAGGTTTCCTGTCCCTCCCCCACGTTAGTTCTTGAATTTAGAGGGCTATGTGAAGTAACGTGACTGCAGAATGGATGTAGCACTATTGCAATTTAGCTTATACAAAGCAAACAAGGCAACTGAGGCTCACTTTGCAGATCATCAGGGTAAGCACACTGACTGCTACATAGCTAGGTTCTTACCTGCAGAAATAAAGCATCCTCATGACGGACTGCATAAGTCATGTTATTAAATGTAAGCTGTTTAATAATAGTATTTTTTATATATTTATTATTCAATATTCTGAGCATTTTATTTTAATTTTGTTAGCTTACAGGACCATTAAAATTTGTACCTCGGTGCAATATAATTTGGGAACTGAGTTTACAAGCTGATGTTAGAGCTACAACATCCAATCTAATTCTTGTACTTTTCCTTGTACTTTCCCATTGTCCCTTTCTTCCTGTTTTCTGAAACACTTTGCCTGTTGCAGAGCTCTGGAGAATGTAAAAGCTTGCCATTATTTTTTAATTTGGTTGGTCCTTATAAAAGTGGATCTTTGGGGGGGGTGTTTTTTCCCAAAATCCAGCTATGGATTTTGGAGGTTTTTTCCTTTCTGGGTCAGCTATAATTAGGCGTGTTACCTTTGGATGTATTGCTACTCACATGGCACCTTCGAGTGTTGCAGTCTAAATATTAAAATAAATATTTTTTTTAAAAAAGCAACAACATGTATGGACATAAACAGGTAGACAGCATTTCTTGTAAAAGGCAGCTTTTCAAGCCAAGTACCGGTATATATTTCTCCACCTGGTGGCCATTGCCAGCATCACAACTTTTCTCATTCAAGTTTGGAAAGGAAGGAAATGTTCATTTTGCTTAAGATACAAAGCTCTAAATATCCCTCTTTTTAACCCTCATGCCCTTCCATACAGAATATATTTAAGCCAAAGTCTCAAGATCTCTTCAAATGAGTGTTACTTCCCATTAACACCCTAGCAACTGCTGTCATGCTCACAATTACTTTTGCAGGAATTAGCAGGTGATAATGTTTATTATCTCCATATTGTGGAAAGTTCCACTGGCTGATTTCACTGGCACTTGCAAAAAGGCTCTTAAAACTATGGGAACAGCATGCCAAAGAAGTTTCTTTCTGGTCCATTTGTAACCCTTCCAGTAATCAGGACCAGTGACAAAGTAGCCTTTCGACATTCGCATATGTGGAATTTCAGCCCCACATTTGAGACTGCAAGTACACAGTCAAGACTCATGGTTATTTGTAAAAAAATACGGTAGCCTAGCAGACAGGGAACACAACTCTGGGACTTTTGCTCAGGCCACCATTGATTCTGTCATCTGTAAGAGAACCAGGGTAACTGATGGACCCAACTTGCTTCGGAAAGTGAATGACGTGATAATAAGAGTTTTGGAGGGAGTACAACCCTGACCGGAACATGTCGTCTACCTTGGACTGGGAAACTACAGCCGGTGGAACTACAGCCCATTAGTGTGAATGGGGCAGTGCCCCACCAACCTCAAGTTGCCTTCGGCCAGCCCCCATGTGTCTGCCTTCCAAGGGGTGGCACCGGCTACCGCTGCTAAGAATCATTAGGAAAGGAACTGAAAGTGCCAATATTATAAAGTGGTTACACAAATCCATGGGTAAATCCTATTTGGAATGCTGTGTACAGTTCTGGTTGCCTTACCTCAAAAAGGATATTGTTGAGTTGGAAGAGGTTAAGGAAAGCGCAACCAAAATAAACAAGGGATGGAACAACTACAGTGGTACCTCGGGTTAAGTACTTAATTCGTTTCGGAGGTCCGTTCTTAACCTGAAACTGTTCTTAACCTGAAGCACCACTTTAGCTAATGGGGCCTCCTGCTGCCGCTGCGCCACTGGAGCACGATTTCTGTTCTCATCCTGAAGCAAAGTTCTTAACCCGAGGTAATATTTCTGGGTTAGCGGAGTCTGTAACATGAAGCATATGTAACCTGAAGAGTATGTAACCCGAGGTACCACTGTACTCCCCAATGCGGGAAGGTTGCAGCATTTGGGGCTTTTCGGTTTAGAGAAGAGGCAAGTAAAAGGCTAGAAGTTTATGAAATTACACATGGCATGGAGAACATGGATAGAGAAGGGGGGGGGGAATCCTTCTGCCATATCATTAGAGCTCATGGACATCCAATGAAACTGAATTTTGGAGGATTCAGGACAGACAAAAGAACGTACTTCCTCACACAGTACATAAACAGTAAAACTACAGAATTTGCCGCCACACCAGGCAGTGATAGCCGCCATCTTGGATGGCTTTAAAAGAGGATTAGACAAGTCCGCTGAGGTAGAGGCTTTCAATGGCTACAAGCCACAAAGTCCACAATCTGCCTCCCCAGTCAGAGGCGATAGGCTTCTGAATACCAGTTGGTGACAACCACAGGAGGGAGAGGGCCCTTGCTCTCAGGCTTCCTAAAGGCATCTGGGAGCCTGTGTCTCTCACTTCTCTGCCACCTCAGTGGATATTCCCTGCTGTCAGCCTTTCTCTTAACTGAGCAGCCCCCAAATATCTTTCCCAAAATCTCCAGATATTATTTTGTTTTTATATGCTCATCATGATTCATTCTGGTTGGAGCCGGTGGGGTTAGCACAACATGCTGTTTTTAGGGTGGGGGGGATTGGTTTTTATGTTCTAGTGTACATCACTTAAATATTGTTTTAATAATAAGCAGTTTACAAACGGTTTTGAATTTTTAAAAATAATAAAAACAAAAGATTTGGCTTTTTTTTAAAAAAAAAAAGCTAGGTTCATATTCTAACAGGTAACCCAATTGTTGTTGATTGCTGTCAACAGATTCAACGGATAATAATTCTTATTCTGTTACAATTCGGTTGGGGGGGTGAAGGTTCTGCCTGGTTTTTTGAGTTCAGATTTAGGTTCAGTCTGACATCCTGCTTGTACACAAACCTAAACAAACAAGCACACGGCAGGAGTCGGAGACATTGCAAGAGTAATGAGGCACAGCTTAAAAATTAGGTTCAGCTGAGGCACATTTGAGAAGCTCGCTAGGAGGAAATGAGCCACAATGCCGAAATTATCTCATTCACCACAGGGAAAAGCAGGACCAGGACTACCATGAGATGGGAGATTTCAAAACAACGTTAAAGGATGGCCAACTGCCAATTATTTAGTTTACTGTGATATTTTGTATCGCCTTGAGGAGGAGACACTATTTGAATTTTTTGTTTGAGGCAACAAAGCATCTTGGAGCTTCTTCTTAGGGCATAGCTGTCAACTTTCCCCTTTTCTTGTGAGGAATCCTATTCGGAATAAGGGAATTTCCCCTAAAAAAAAGGGAAACGTTGACAGCTATGTGTTAGGGAAGGGAAGGAAGGTATTTTCACCTTCGACTCCCCCATTATAGACACACAGACATAGCTCTTAAATACGATTGTATATCACTCGCCTCTTTCCCCAGTCTCATTCCCTCGTATCTGTGTAACCACTTATCTTTTCTTCTATTTGCAGTCAGGAATCTGACTGACCCCAAATGTCCACTGCGGAAGAAGAATTTTACAATGCTGACAGGGCAGACGTGCCAGAAGAACTGTGAGCGCCGCAGATGCTCTAAAAGCAGGAAGTGTGAATGTGACGGGGAATGTGGAATGAGCTGCATTTCTACAGGTAGAAACTTGACTACCTAGTCCACACAAAGGAATATTCACAGAAAATCCAGGCATTTACATGCTTCCCAGTCCTTCCTACCTAACTCTGCCCTAGCCACTTTATAGAGATTTCAGAAGTGCTCTGTTACCAGAAAAAAAATCCTTTAAACCAGGTTAGAGAACTTGATACTTCTGATTCCCAAACTCCAAACTTCAGCCAGTCTTGATCCCCTATTCCAGAAGAACCTAAGATTTGTAGTTTTATGTCAGTTTCAAGATATGTATGTGTTTGTTTATATATTGAAAGTTGCTTTGAGTTACTTTGGTTGTTTTTTTTTAAATCAATAAATAATCAATAATCGTTCCCAGATCCTTTTCTCCTCCCTGCACATCTCCAATCACATTCCACTTGCAATGATCCCAACATGCTAGGTCATAGCCTCTCATTTTTCCTTATGAAACAGGTTTCATTTCTCTTCTGGCTCCCATAACTCCAAAACACCACCTAGCCCACATTCACCATCCCATTAGGTGCAAAGAACTGTTTTCTAGTATTCCCAGCCCTGCTCTCGCATCTAGCCTTCCATTTATTCCTTTTCCAGAGGAGTCCTGGTCTCCAGATTCCTTAACCCCTCCTTTGCCCCATTTAAGAAAATTCAATATTCCTGATTGCCAGTTCCCTGTTGCTTCAACCTACTACACCCCAAAAGATCAGTGCTCCTGGTTTTCATCTCTTTCTGTCCATTAGACCTTCTATTTCCTCACAAGAACCCAGGAGTTCTTCTTCCAACATGGATCACTAGACCCTGAGAATCCAGGCTCAACTCTTTCCCACAAAATTCCGGGTTCTCATCAGCCACCATCTTTCTTTCCGTATTCTTCCAAGGCTTGAGGTGTGCATGGCCGGTGACAATTGACAATGCAGAGACACAACTGGTCCAGGAATCCACTATGTTTGGGGACTTAATGGAGGTGACATGCAAGCCTGGATTTATAATGGCTGATGGGCAGGAAGTGGCAGTAAGTCGCTGCCAAGGAGACGCGAAGTGGAGCTTCACTTTACCCTGTGAAGGTAATCAACCATTTCCTACCATTGTCATCAATAATTACCAGGAGGGACCAAGCTCGCAAGCACCTCTTATTCAATCTAGAACAGCCACTGATAACCCTCCACCACTACAGTGCCTCCACCAGATGACAAACAAAATCCAACAATTGGTCTAATGCACCAAGGATACAGACTTATCAAGCATTTTTTTTCCTCCCCCTTCCTCTTCTTTATCAGATGCTCTTAACCCACCATCCCACTGCAAATCTCCACCAGAGATCGAAAATGGATCCCATGAAGGGGGCCCTTACAACACAGGAAAGGAAGTGCACTACTGGTGTGACTATGGGTAAGTCAGTTGTTCAGGTTGTGAGCCTGAGGGCAGGGACTGTCTTAGAACTGATTTGTGTCTTTCTGGGCTAAAGAGCGTGTTAGAAATGATGTAAATAAAACTATCCTCAACTCCATCACTTACTCCAACACGCTGATCAGCATACACATCCCATTTTCTTTTATTTTATTTGTGGCGCTGTGGTCTAAACCACTGAGCCTAGGGCTTGCCGATTGGAAGTTTGGCGGTTTGAATCCCTGCAACGGAGTGAGCTCCCATTGCTCGGTCCCAGCTCCTGCCAACCTAGCAGTTTGAAAGCACGTCTAAGTGCAAGTAGATAAATAGGCACTGCTCCAGGGGGAAGGTAAACAGCATTTTCGTGCGCTGCTTTGGTTTCGCCAGAAGCAGCTTAGTCATGCTGGCCACATGACCCAGAAAAACTGTCTGTGGACAAATGTTGGCTCCCTCGGCCAGTAAAGCGAGATGAGCACGCAACCCCAGGGTCATTCGCGACTGGACTTAACTGTCAGGGGTCCTTTACCTTTACCTTTATCATACCATTCTCATGCAAAAACACCACTGAGAGTGTCTGAACATATATATAATGTTACAATTTCATAAAACGAGGTAGAACAATAAAAAAGTCAGTCAGCTGTTTTTAAAAAGCATAAAAACATTGTCTGCCTCAAAATATAAATCTAATAAATACTATCTTATATCTGGACTCAAGCGGAAAGCTACTGAATACTTCCTTCTGATTTCTTCTTCTTCTTCTTCCTACCTCACAGATATCGCCTAGAGGGACCCAGCTCTCTTTTATGCCAAGAGAATGAGGAATGGTCACATGCAGCCCCAACCTGCCACCGTAAGTAGTTAAGATTATTGGGGTGGTGGGGACCAAGCTTCTTTCTGGCTGCTTGATTAGTAGAAATGTTCTATTCCTTAGTAACACAGATCCACACATTTCACCACATATACCTCAAATAAACCAGAGGAAACTCCACCTGGAAGTACATTATAAGTTCTGAGTCAAAGGCGAAGGAACTTCTGCCTTTACCAACCAATAGGCTGATATATCCATCCATTCACACATACACATGCTGACCTACCCAATAAAGCATCCATCATCCTTCTATACATCACTCCATATTTATTTCTCTGTTCATAAATCCAAATAAACACCCATCCATGAGTTCTCTATCTGTACATCCTTTCCATCCATTTACACACACACACACACACACACACACACACACACACACACATACTTAGAATACTTTTCTTTTTCTCTCCCTAGCTGTGACCTGTTCCCGACCCCCCAATATTGCTGAAGCAACCCTGGTTGCTGTGCACCAGTCTGAATACCCTGTGGGAACTGTCATCTATTACTTGTGTAACAAGGACTTCCTCTTAGATGGCTCTAACAGAGTGGTTTGCCTGGAGAATGGAAACTGGTCCCAACTACCCTACTGCAGAGGTACTTTCCTCCTAATCCCCACTGCTTTTTACATACTGACAATTACTTTACCAACCCATCCATTAGATTCCATACCAGCACCCCCATTGTCTTTGCTGTTCCAGATGGTGAAAAGCCAATGGGTCTGTCAACTGTACTTAACAGGCTTTGTTTCTTACCCTTACCAGCCCGCTGTCCCATCACTGCCAAGAGGAGCCGGATGATCTACCAAGGGCGTAAGCTCTGGGTCTATGAGATCCCTGATGGTCTGGTTCATCATGGAGAAATTGTCACATTTTTCTGCCGTAGTGAGAACAAGACCTGCAGTTTTACGGCCGACAGCCAGTGTTTCGATGGTGTGTTGAAGATGCCCGACTGCTACGATGGTGAGACAGAAAACAACCCTGCACAAAACAACATTGGGTGTTAAGTTTTGGTAGACTGGGGGCAGGAGGCTGGAACTGTTACAAATATTATTGCTTTATGCTCGTGGGAGGCAGGTCTCCACAAGCTAGTCTCTCTTGCAATATATCTCAGAACATTGAGCTCATGACTGGTGCGGTATGCGCCATATTCCAGGCACTGTCCTCGATTTGGGGCTCCACTTCCAGATTTCATTGTGGAGAAGTTCAGTTCCTCATTAAAACAAACTTGAAGTCTGTACAAGTATATAAAAATAATCATCCCTCTAACACCAAAATTGTGCAATCAGCACGCAAAGGAACCGAAGTACACTTGAGTAATTAACCACAATTATAGAACCGTTCATTTCTGATCAAAGAGCTTGAGATGGGATTGGGAAATGCATAGCCTAAAATCTTAGTATTCCTAATTTAGATATTCTGCTAGCTTCACAGAGGATTTGCACCATCCCCTGTTTGAGGGATGGGGGACACCATACATAGTCAAGAGGGTCCATTTTTATTATATTCCAACCCTCATTGCAAACAGCCTTGTTGATTCCCTTCTCTTTCTTCTTACAGAGCCTACCTATCTGCAATACCACCTGTTCCCCAAAAGAGTTGTATCTGAAATACCTGCTTGTTAAATACCATACATTCCCCAATGAGATGCTTCCTTCTCTTCTTGTTCTGGCTCAGCAGGCCTCTTGGAAGTGCGGAAAAGACAGATGGAAAAGAGGCAATCAACACAAGCAAATAGGAAACCAGCCACATTTGAAACAGAGATCAGGCCTGGGAATTTAAGTATACTGATGGCCAACAGCTAGCTATTTTATTGTACTCTATTTATTTTCTATCTTTGTTGCTCCCCAGATGAGCAAGAGATCCCTTTCAGGTCATAAAAACATGCAAGTCAATTTCCTATGTACCCCTTGTTTTTCTCCATTCATCAAGCTGTATGGCTGGATTGACAAATCAGTGCCAACATGATACCACTGGAGGGCTTTTTAAACATGAAGGCAGTTTCATGCAGTAGTTTTTATATAGTGTGTCAAGCATTCAGTACACTTCACATAAATTAATTGCAGTGATCCTACCAATAGCCCTGGAAGGTGAGATTTGAATTATCCATTATATACGAGGGAAGGGCTGAGTCTGAGTAAACAGTGAATGGCTAAGGTTACCCAGAGAGTATATGTGGCTCAAGGAAGTTAATCTGTACCAAGGACTTCTGATCTTATACAGTGGTACCTCGAGTTACATACGCTTCAGGTTACATACGCTTCAAGTTACAGACTCCACTAATCCAGAAATAGTACCTCGGGTTAAGAACTTTGCTTCAGGATGAGAACAGAAATCGTGCTCTGGCAGCACGGCAGCAGCAGGAGGCCCCATTAGCTAAAGTGGTGCTTCAGGTTAAGAACACTTTCAGGTTAAGAACAGACCTCCAGAACGAATTAAGTACTTAACCCGAGGTACCACTGTATTGCAGTTCATATCTTACGAATTATGCTACACCAGCTTTCTGTATGCTTAGAAAATATTCCTCCACCACAAAAGGGATTGTATTCAAGTAAATTAAAAAGAGGGAAGGCAAACAGTTTAAAGTTGCAATCTTATGTATTCTTACTTGGAGTAAACATAAATTAACTTGATGAGGGAGGCTTACAATGCAGTCCTACACGTCTCATCAGAAGTATGTCCCATTGAGCTGAACGGAGCTTACTCCCAGGGAAGCTGATGTAGAACTGCAGCCTTCTTTCTTACAACTCATCCACAGAACTGAGCTGTGCAACAGGCAAAAAAACTGAACATAGCCTCAGATTGGTGGTGCTACAGGAAGCAAGCTGGAGCCAATCGTAACAATGGGAAGGTGCAACATTCGTCCCAGGCTCCGAGGCCTTGTGCCATGGGGCTGTGTATGAAGAGAATGGAAACATAAGGCAACTGAAAAACAAGCCTGGAATGAGGTTTACAGCTGATGCTACTGGATACTCGTGTAAATTGATTTGTACATAATAAACTGCACTTGTTATACAACAGTGTGAACTTGTGCTCACCATGCAACATGGGAGAAACAAAACAGACCTTTGAGGTGCGCTGGTCGTGCTGCTGCAGATGGTTTTAGAGTTGTCACTCTTTTGAGCAGGGCTTTTCCACAGATGAAATTAGGAACATCCCCATCACTTGGGTGGGTGGCACTGAAACTCCTTAATGTAAGCAAACCTTGGCTCTCATCCAAAGTGGCTGCCTGCCATGTTTTGATAACCTGGGGTGTCATTAAATGGCACCCAGGTGAATGTCATGACCTGAGACCCACTGCGATCAACACAGCAAGTAGGAATTTCTGATCATACCTTGCTTCCCCAGCACTGATATGTCGGCTCTAAGTCAGTTTCTAATTACAATAGCTTACAGTCCGCTATCAGCAGGTAGAAGGACACCAAGAAGAGCTTGTGCCAATTCGGAATGCAGGGAATCCACAACAAATTCAGATTTTACCATTCTACCTGGACTACAAATGTAGCCCATACCACTCTAACTAGGGCAAGGCCTACAAGTAGCACTGTCTTGAGGGCCCCCTGAACTGAGGGCTCTGGCTGCATATGCATACCCTCCAACATTTCTCCAATGAAAACAGGGATGTCCCGTTCCATAATGGTAATTTTACTATTTATACCCCCCCACATCTTCCTGCATTGCCCCAGCCACTCTGGGCAGCTTCCAACATATATAAAAAGATAATTAAACATTAAACATTTTTTAAAAAAACTTTGCTATACAGGATTGTCTTCAGATGGCTTGGGGGCCGGATAACTCCCTACCTTCCAACATTTCTCCAATGAAAATAGGGACACCCTAAGGAAAAGTTGGACATTCTGGGATCAAGTCAGAAACTGGGATGTCTTATCTAAATGAGGGATGTCCCTGGAAAATAGGGACACTTGGAAGGTCTACATCTGTTGAATTTCTGCATTTCTTGTAGCTCTTAAAAGACAAAGGAGCACTACTTGACAGGGACGCAGCAATTTGAGGTTACTGGCTGGAATTCACATGTACCTTCTTCTCTCCACTCCATCCTTTTTGGCCAACCATTTTGCCAGTTCAAGGGGAGAGAGCCTAGGCCGAGGTTTAGACTGACTGGGGCCAAGCATATTTCAGCCTGATGAAAATGTGGAAGAGAAAACCATATGTCTTATGCCTCCATTTTTAAGCTCCTCTACAAACAGAGATGGGAAACATTTAGCAGTCCCCTTTCTGTCACAAAGTGCTCCCCAACCCCTTCCCGGCTTGTTGCTAGGCAACAGGCCTATTTCCCCCTGGAGCCTTAGCAATGGTGACAGGGGTTGGGGTACGACACCAGCGCCTAAACTGAGAGAAATAAAAGGAACATGGGGCCTGGGATGGGGCGTGGGGGGAGGTGTGAGTCTCTGAGGAGGGCCTTAAAGTTCCCACAAAGATCTGCAAGTGAGGTGATCTCAACCCCTTAGATTAACAAAGAGGTGACAAGATGTTGGGTGGGAACTGGATTTCACCTCACTACCTAACGTGTAGAAAAGGGAGGCAGCAAATCTAAAGGCTACACAAATCCAAAAGCAACACAAAACCAGAAAATTTAGTATTGAATATGATGCCCTTCAGTGAGTCCTACCCAGTGCACTTTGAGCTAGAGTGACTCTAGTTTCAAGCCCATGTCACTGGTTATCAAAGTTACTATTACAGACTTGAAAAGACATCAGAACTGTTTAACTGAGAAAATCATGCACAACCACAGAATAAAGCCACTGGGACTAAATATGAAGAAACATTTCAATAATCACCATCTTCAAATATGTTCATTATTGCTCACAAACCAGACAAAGAAAACTTAGGGCTCATCCAGTCAACCTATTTGTTGAGCATTCATCCTGATTTGCTTGAGTGAATTGGTGCATCCAGACTCTCATCATTTTTGGGAAGGATGCAATCACATCCCTGCAATTGCAGGTTGCACAATTATAATTGATTAGGAGGTCTTGCAGAGCAAACCTTCTTCCCCCAAAGGTCAGACTTCTTTGCAATGAGGAAAGCAATGGGAAAATGCACCAGAAAGTGAGGAATAACACTTGCTTTGATGCAGTATCATCTAACCTCACTTGCAAACAATTCAGAATGAATGCTGATTAAATAGCCACTGTCTACTAATCCTCCCTGTCCCTGCAAACAAATCAAAATGAATGCTCAATCAACAGGCTGCCCAAAGCTTATGGGGCGCTTAGATTATATCCAGTCTTTATGGAGCATTTGTTCTGATTTGGTTGTGGGGAGGTTATATGACACTGAGCAGTCATTCCAATTTAATTATGGGGTTTGCATTTGTCTTCCCATTAATTCCCATCTCACATTTTTCAAGACATTTCCCTGTCACTTTCCTAGCTGCAAAAAGTTGGTTTCTTTTTAAAAAGTGCATTTGATATGCTAGAATGACTTTGATCCACTTGAGCAAACCAAACTTCCCTGGTATGCACATGAATTGCTCTCTCAAAATACTGACAGTCTGGACTTGGATTAAAACAAAAACAAAACAGAGGAGAGAAGCATGTAAACGGAAGATTTACAAACTGCATGCAAGCTAAAGATAACAAAAGATAAAACGAGGCAAAAGGTGAACAAAATGGCTGGGCCCAGGATTGCCCTTTGTGTTAATCATCGCTTTTCTAAAATACAGTAAAATAAAAACCTTCAGTTTTTGGATATGCAAAGTATAGCTGCCAGCTGCTAGCAAAGGTCATGTACACAAGCATTTATTCCAGAAAAAAAATAATCCGACAGTTTTTGTATGCAATGTGTGACCATGTGTGTAGGAAAAAGAGGTGAAGGTCACTATTGACGACAAAATGATCTCTCTCTCTCTCTTGCCTGCCAAACCACCAGGCCAAGTATAAGTAATGGTTGCCACTGGGATAAAAGCAAAAACACAGCCTCCACATCCCTCCAAGTTCCTGGAAGCCACCTGAAAAGGGTGAGTGACCTAGTGAGTAACTAGGATGCTATATGCTCCAACTGCCAGGGACAGCCCCTATTATCCAGACTCTGGTAAATATAGCCAAGCCTCTTTTCTTGTCCCTAATTTTTGCTTTTAAATGAGATGCCTTGTTAAAATGTTAATGGAGTGTGAGCTGTGCGGTATTCATGGCAGGACTTGGGGGAGGGGGGGCGGAATCCAGGAACCCAACAATCAGAATAAACAGACTCCTTCAAAAAAATGCAACGTTGCTACCTTACATTATTAAGCAAACCAAGTAATACCCATTGACATCTAAAGATGAGCACCCCCATAAAAGTCCAGAGTCTAAAAATTACCTAAGTGCATCACTGTGTGAGTTGAGTTGCTGGCATTGCAAATATTCAGTGTTTCAGGGTCAATCCAGAAATGTGTGAAATGTGTGTTTGCTTTTCATGTACCTGTTGGAAGGAACGAAGGAAGCCAAGGTGTAGAAGAAACAACCAGAGTTAGGACCACAGCCGATGAGGACAGAGAGGTACCTCTTTCTCCTGTACTATCAACAAAAAAACCCACCCTCCAGATCTTATTCCTCCAGAATGAAAGCTGCCAGGGCAGCCATCATCTCTAAGTGGGGAATGGGTGCACATTGTCCTGCCAGATGCTCTGGCCCATCATCCCTGATCATTGATCTTCAGCTGGGACTGATAGGGGTTTTAGTGCAAAACTTGGTGGCAGAGCACCACGTTGGCAACCGCTGCTGCACAGCACATGCACAAAAACTATGGCATCAAGCCTTAGGCATGATCACAAAGCATGAGCATAGGCCGCTGCTTCCACTGCTGAGTTGACAAGATATTCTAGGACAATTATGTTTTCTGTAAAGCGCCATCAGTTACTCTTATGGTTTCTAGGAGCACCCACTGGGCAATTTCAGAATAAATGAATGCAGCATACTGCAGGCAAAGAGCCTGTAAGCATGTGAAATAATGGAGGGGCTGGGACTGGACAAGCAATAACCGGGGGGGGGGGGGCACAAGCATGGCCTTAATTTCAGCTACGAAATGTTGGAGGGTGTGGGATGGGGAATTGAAGCTCTTCTCCAGGGGACGGCCATTTTCAGCAATGTCCCTTTCATTTCTGGACCTACTCCTGCTGCAACTGTCTAGGCTTAAGGAAGAAGGAACTGCGCCATTTATTTTTCCAGATAATGCTGTCATACATCTCTTGAACTCCCTGCAGAATGTTTGCATGAACTACATTCCTGGATGACATGTTAGCAGAAGCAGAACAGAAGGATGCTACGAAGATCTGGTTGCAAAGCAGAACCCACCTTCTCTTTGCTCCTCTTGCCAACGGCAGTCAATGGAAGTACATTCCAGACAAGAGAAGGAACAGGAAAATTGCAGATGCAGGTGGCGCTGTGGGCTAAACCACAGAGCCTAGGACTTGCCAATCAGAAGGTTGGTGGTTCGAATCCCCGCGACAGGGTGAGCTTCCGTTGCTCGGACCCTGCTCCTGCCAACCTAGCAGTTCGAAAGCACATCAAAGTGCAAGTAGATAAATAGGTACCGCTCCGGCAGGAAGGCAAACAGCGTTTCCATGTGCTGCTCTGGTTTGCCAGAAGTGGCTTAGTCATGCTGGCCACATGACCTGGAAGCTGTACGCCGTCTCCCTCGGTCAATAAAGCAAGATGAGCGCTGCAACCCCAGAGTCAGTCACGAATGGACCTAATGGTCAGGGGTCCCTTTACCTTTACCTGCAGAGCAGAGATGGTTTAAGCCAATAAGTGGAGCCACACAACGCAGGGGGAGAGAAATGCCCAAAAAAAACCTAGGTCACTTGCTAGCTAAGCTGACCTAGAGAAACATGTTATCCCAGCCCAAAATCTGAAATAAATCAGACTCTGAATTTCAGAAGGGTTGAATCTGTCAGTTTCTATTCCTCTTAGTTTCTCATTTTTCTAGCCTTAAATTTAGTCCTCCACATGTCAGAATGAGATTTATTTTTAAAGTCCTTTTGAAAAATCATCTACATTTTAGTGTGAAATTACCCTAATATATACATTTTTCTATGGAATTTTGCCAAATATACCTCTTTCAGAAAGCAATTTTCCCAGACGGAAAGCATTTCTGTATAGTATTCTTTCACTAACATATGAGTTTCTACGCATACTTTACCCTAGTAGATGCATTTTTGTAACAATTACTCGGTTTACTTGGCTGGAGAATTGCACCGTAAAATCTGCAGGAGTGCAGAGTATTGTTTTTGGAAACTGCAAATTAGGTAGTTCTACCTTTAAATGCAAACTTAAACAAACCTCTCCCCCATCCCTACTTGGGATATAGCTTGACAAAAATGAAGTTTTAATGGAGGACAATTCCCTGTCGCTTAACATCCTAAGAATTCCTATCACCAGGCAGGTTATTTGCATTGTTAGGTCACTTCCTGTCTCATTTAGCAACAATATTTTCAGCTGAGGCTTCTTTCACTTCAGCCTTCCTAGAGTCCAATTAGCTACCCTTTCCACCCTGACTCTTTTCCCCCACAGCATTTGGAACATTTAGGATGTAGCTTGTGAGCATTCCATTGTTGACACTTTCCCCATCGACAGAATACAGTGGTACCTCGGGTTACATACACTTCAGGTTACATACACTTCAGGTTACAGATTCCGCTAACCCAGAAATAGTACCTCAGGTTAAGAACTTTGCTTCAGGATGAGAACAGAAATCGTGCTCCGGCGGCACAGCGGCAGCGGGAGGCCCCATTAGCTAAAGTGGTGCTTCAGATTAAGAACACTTTCAGGTTAAGAACGGACCTCCGGAACAAATTAAATACTTAACCCGAGGTACCACTGTACTAAGTAAAGTATTTGGGGCAGTGAGTGAGGCCCATTGTTTAATGGCAGGGCCTTCTAAGCTCAGTAGCACCGATGAGTGTTGACAGCAGGCAGAAGCTTCTACATGGTGAAGAAGAGTCTGCTCCTAGCTAAAGGATGGAAAGTTCTGTCGGTTTTGGTCCTCTCCTTTTTCTCATCTGGAATTCAGTTCTCCCTGTTTCTGCAATTTCTTTGAAAACCCACATGAATTTTTTCTAGTATTATAGCACATATTTATCCTACTAAACACAGTTTTGTATGTAATTTTGACTAGCATACATATCGTTGTCTCCTGACATAAGGCATTTTTAATACTATTTTCTTTTTAATGCACACTTTCGCCTTCCATATGCATTGTTGTAAACACTGGTTGGTTAGAGAACTGCATCACAAAATACAGATAAGCCAAAAATTTCAAAGGACGGCTGAGATTCAGTTCTCATATTGCTTCAGAAAGTGCAAAAGTGATAGTTTAGGCTTTAAATTCAAACCAAGTCGGGGTTTTCCTCCATTGCTGCTCCCGGCTCTTGCTGAATTGTCGTATGATGGCTGATTCTGAACCTTCCGACAGTTGTCCTCTCTGTCCCGTCCTTGGACCTATTAATGATTTGCAAGCCATGAGCAAAGGAACAGAGTGTGAAGTCAATGGCAGGGAGGAGTGGGTAGGAAAGAGGTAGGGTCTTGCCCAAGAGCAGAGGACACAGTTCCCTGTCCATGGTTTTCCTAAAAGGTACAGGCTGGCCTCTAGTGAGGGATTCCTGGAAAAACTGCTATCCTCCAGTTTGGCAGCAGGTATGTTCCTAGGTTGTCTGATCAGAAGAGCCCACAGCACTCAGTGGTGAGAGAGCGTCCTTGCAGAGTCAGTAAGAAAAACTAATTCCAGTTACACATAAACACAGAGGAAACACATCTTAGCCTGGAAGCAGATTCAGTCAATTATGGAGATGATTTTCACGCATAGCATTAAAAGTGCTCTTTGCCTTTCCCTGTGTTTGGAATACAAATGGGAAATTGCATTTGTAAGTAGCACTTGCTTGGTCACCACAGGCAAATACACCAAGCGGCTAGATAAGGAAGCGTTGCTTGTACTGGGTTTCCCCCACAAAAACCCTGGGAACTAGTTTGTGAGTGCTGAGAAGTCTTTGTTTTAAGATCCCTTATAGCCTCTGTGTACATCTTTGTACATTGGATTGAGTTCAGGAGCCTGAAACTGGTTTAAATGTGCAGTGGAATTTTAAGTTGCAGTGATTTAAGTTGCAGATTCAGGGCAGGAAAGGTGGTGGGAAACTGCAACAAAATGTTGCACTATGGAGTGCACCTGTTTGGTGTTCCAGGCATGCCTTCTTCCATGATCTGCCACTCCATTCCTCTCCACTTCTTAATTTTTTTCCTCTCAACAGCCACCCAGCATTCCACAGTTACTGAGCATATGCAATTCCCTCCAGGCTGTTTTGAGGGTTTCCTCTGCTTAGGGATTTTTAAAACTAAAAATCTTCAGCAAACCTTGCAGTTTCCTCAAGCCTACCAATGCTTCTCTCTTGTGCATGGGTGGTGCTGTTTTGGCTGTATAAGGAAAAGGAGTTTGCTATTAGTATACAGGACAAGTAGGCCAAAATTGGAATATATTCTCACTTTTGAATAGGAGGGCTCTTATTTCAGGTTCCCACTAGCAATGCTGTCTTCCGGCAGGCAATGCCATTCCATTTGCCCTCGCTAAATACAGTGGTACCTAAGGTTACATACGCTTCAGGTTACATACGCTTCAGGTTACAGACTCCACTAATCTGGAAATAGTGCTTCAGGTTAAGAACTTTGCTTCAGGATAAGAACAGAAATCGTGCTCCGGCAGTGCGGCAGCAGCAGGAGGCCCCATTAGCTAAAGTGGTGCTTCAGGTTAAGAACAGTTTCAGGTTAAGTACAGACCTCCGGAACGAATTAAGTACTTAACCCGAGGTACCACTGTACTTGGATTTGGCATCCAGGGAATTATCCTTTCTATACACCTACTTTTCGCCCTTGCACCAACACAATCCTCATGATTCCATTTAATGTGCTGATACCTACCTAACTTATTTCTCAGCAGCCCCATTTTAAAGCTTCATTTCTATCGATAGCACTTACCAGTTGTGTTTGCTATTAAAGGGAGTGATGAGAGAGTGGAATTCTGACATTGTAGGTGACCTGCTGAGTTAAATTGACTCCTCTCCTTAATGGGATTGTGCAATAAACTAAGGTACTAGCTGTCCCGAGACTGCAGAGCTGAAGGGAACAGACTCTGCCCTTGGCCACTGACCAGTGGACTAAGGGCTGCTAGGTTGTATGCATGTTTCATCCTTTGTCAACCTGGTGCCAACAGCTTTGCCAATCATCCGGAGGGCATCAGGTCAGTGAGGACTGGTGCACTTAAACGCAGGGAGGCCCACCTGTCTAGGTCAGATAATAATGCTGATCAGTTACGCAACTTCAAGAATTGGGCTTGAATTTGTTTATCATAATTGTTCCCTGCCTTCCTCTTGTAAAAAAGGTAAAGGGACCCCTGACCATTAGGTCCAGTCGTGGCCGACTCTGGGGTTGCGGCGCTCATCTCACTTTATTGGCCAAGGGAGCCAAAGAACAGCTTCCGGGTCATGTGGCCAGCATGGCTAAGCCACTTCTGGCGAACCAGAGCGGCGCATGGAAACGCTGTTTACCTTCCCACCGGAGTGGTACCTATTTATTTACTTGCACTTTGACGTGCTTTGGCAGGAGCAGGGACCGAGCAGCGGGGCTTACCCCGTCTCAGGGATTCGAACCACCAACCTGCTGATCAGCAAATCCTAGGCTCTGTGGCCACAACGCCACCCACGTCCCCCTCTTGTAATCCAGCCTTTTAGTTACTGAGCCTGTGGGCAAGGACTGTCTTTTATTCTCTATACGGTGGTTAGAAAAGATCATAAGTTATAGATAAATAAATAATAGTAATAATAGTTCATAAATGGGTCTCTCTGAAGTAATATAGTCCAATAAGTCTAACAGCCTTCTTCCATCTCATTCTGCTGCATCGATAAACTAGGCCTAAGAATGTGGCATAGGAGAGATTTCTCTTGCCAAACGCAAGGCACATGCAAATGGCTTCCACATCCACACATACAGTGGTGCCTTGGTTCTCAAACTTTAATCCATTCCGGAAGTCCGTTCCAAAACCGAAGCGTTCCAAAACCAAGGCGCGCTTTCCCCTAGAAAGTAATGCAAAATGGATTGATCCATTCCAGACTTTTAAAAACAACCCCTAAAACAGCAATTTAACATGAATTTTACTCTCTAACGAGACCACTGATCCATAAAATTAAAGCAATAAACAATGTACTACAGTCACACAATTAATGAGTCAGTAGCTGAACTGGGTTCCACACAGTCACAAAAACAAAACAAAAAAGAGCCGCAAAATAAATAGCAAAAACAGACAGACCTCAGTGTAACACTCAAAACAGAAGCGTAACACTCAAAACGGAGCATGCCCAGCTTCCGAAAAAAGTTCGCAAACCAGAACACTTATTACCGGGTTTGCAGTGTTTGGGTTCCAAGTTGTTTGAGCACCAAGGTTTTGAGAAACAAGGTATACACAAACACACCACCATTCAGTGAATGCCTGCCTGGAATTACAGCTATCCCACTACCCCCACCTGATGCACCCACTAGCCACACTTCTAGCAGCAGAGTAAAATGAGTTTACATGTAGGTATGCAGATGTCTGCATACAGGGCTCATATATACCCTGGAAACCCAAATCTGAATTTGCAGAGATCTTGTTTCAAGCCACCAGCAAATGAACGTCCACTCAGCTTGGCTTGCAAACATACTGAATATGTAGTTAGGAGGCACAATCCCATTCCCCACCCCCCAAAAAAAAATTACAGCAGGCTCCTCCAAACAAACTGTTCTTTTAGCATTCATACCGATTTGCTTGCCAGAACTTACACAAAGCTTAGACTGTACCCAGCCTTCATTGAGTATTGAACATCTGATTTGTTTGTGGGGAGTTTGGACGACAATGAGGGAGAACTAACTTTGCCTTCTGACTTGTTGGCAAAAATTCAAAGTTGCAGTTTACAAGATACTACAGTATCCACCAGATGGTGCTACTGCCACAAGTTTCAAGATGTTGGCTGGCTAGTAAGTATGTACTGTACTGGGTACGGTTGCCATATGTCCGGATTTCCGCTTTGTGAAATATTGGCAACCCAATACTGGGGGAGTATTCTTTTTAATATATATTGTAGCGATGTCATATTATTTCAGCTGGATAACAGATTTTGGGGGGCAAGGACCTCAATATATCAATGAGGAAGTTCCATCCTTTTGCAGAACAGAAGCAAGGGTTTGATATAACAAGTTGCAATGTAATATATAAGAACATATGAGAAATAATAGCAGGGCGTTTAAGAGTGCTGTGATGTATTGAAGCCAAGATTGTGTACAACGTATTGTTTATTTGATGCAATTCTCCTAAACTTTTATTTCTATAAAAAAAACCAAACAAACAATTGTATTAAAAAGTAGGCATCATCCATCATGTTCTGGAACAGCAACTTTGAAGATTATGCTTACCCATCAATATTTTTCTCTAGGTCTTAAGGTGTGGGTTTTTTTCATAGAACACCTTTCCTTTTCTCTTGTTGATCTAGCCAAATCCCAGTCATTGATGGGAATGGGAAATTTTGTTCCAAAGGCAAATTGCAGACACCAGGGCCCAATCTGGATCAGGAACACAGCAAGGGTAAAGGGTTTAAATCCCCTATTTCCATACTTAGGTTCCCAATCCTGATCAGAGCCCCTCCTCTGGCCAAGTGTGAAGGATTAAATCCAGAATCTTATAACCTAGGGCAGGGACTTGGTCCAGTGATTGCAAGTTCAGGCCACAATTCCCTTGAGGTACTGAAGGAAACAGTGTCTAATTAGCGGTATGAAGCCCTTGGATTGACTAGGTAAAGGTAAAGGGACCCCTGACCATTAGGTTCAGTCGCGGACGACTCAGTAAAGCGGTGCTCATCTCGCTTTACTGGCCGAGGGAGCCGACGTACAGCTTCTGGGTCATGTGGCCAGCATGACTAAGCCGCTTCTGGCAAACCAGAGCAGCGCACGGAAATGCCGTTTACCTTCCCGCCGGAGCAGTACCTATTTATCTACTTGCACTTTGACGTGCTTTCAAACTGCTAGGTTGGCAGGAGCAGGGACCGAGCAACGGGAGCTCACCCCGTTGCGGGGTTTCGAACCGCCGTCCTTCTGATCAGCAAGTCCTAGGCTCTGTGGTTTAACCCACAGCACCACCTGCGTCCCTTGGATTGACTAGGCTTCAAATAAATACTAAAACGGAGGCCCAGGAGCTGCAGTGACCCCAAAACTCAAGCAGGGGCCACCAGTATCAACGCCTCTCCCAGCCCCACCATACTGGATGGTTGAGAACATGCCCTTCAGAGACATTCCCAGAATTACAGAAGCCACCCCAGCTTCTGATCTGATCTGATCCCTTCCCTGCACCGCCACCACCAAGCTCAGGAAGGAGGATGAGCTGATTCAGCTGGCTCCCACAAGTGCGACATCAAAAAACGCACATCCCGATTTTCATCAGAGGAATGCTGGACAGTATGTGAATATGACAGGCCACCATTTAAATTTCCCACAATGCCCCAGAGTGGGAATACATTCAAACAACATTCAAAGCCCCTTTGTTATCCTCAGGAGAATTCTGGGCACAGCAGTTTATCCCACACAAATTACAGCAACCCTTAACAAACTAAAGTGGTACCTCGGATTAAGAACTTAATTCGTTCCGGAGGTCCATTCTTAACCTGAAACCGCTTTTAACCTGAGGTACCACTTTAGCTAATGGGGCCTCCCACTGCTGCCGCGCCGCCACCGCGCAATTTCTGTTCTCATTCTGAAGCAAAGTTCTTAACCCGAGGTACTATTTCTGGGTTAGCGGAGTCTGTAACCTGAAGTGTCTGTAACCCAAGGTACCACTGTACACAGCCCAGAATCCTTCAGGGAGGGCTGAAAATGTGCTTTGAATGTGCTTTTGAAGTGTAGAGAGTACACAACCTACATGTGGTGCTTGTTGCCCATTTTAAATGGCGGTTTCCGAGGCACCCAGCATCAGGAAGGATGCTCACTGAGGAGGAAGTGGGCCTCTAGGTGGCAATTTTCCAAAGGTGGCAATTTTCCACACCGGAGATAGTCCAGCTTCCCGCTGGTTTTCCTTTCTGCCTTTGCCTGGCTATCAAAGTAGATACTTCTTCCAGCTACTCCAGTGCTGTGCCTCAAGCCCCAGGCACCAGCATGGTGTCAGGGATCGTGAGTTGCAGAACATACCCTTCTGGGCCTGGATTTTGTGCATCTGGCCACAGCACTGGTATGACATATCATGTTTGATCTCTTGGCACTTAATTTCCCTGCCAGTGTGTGACGTTAGAAGCTTACAAAGGGCTGCTGCTACGTACAGGAACATGCACTCTATGAGCAACGACTCAACATTCGGACCTGGCCTGCCCATGCAGCAGAATGAGGGGGCTGAATGTCAGAGGGGGCTGTCCCAATCTGACTGCAAGGGTGTGCACCACATTTTTAAATGCCCCCTTGTGAAAACTACACCACAAGGTTAAATAATAAGAATTAAACCATGACTGGGGAATGCTCTGTCCGAGGATACTCCCAGCCATACTAGATATCTTAATCTCTACGGTTCTACGTAGACAGAGAGATTGCTAACATTACAATCCCCACATTTGAAACCTGAATGTACCATCTCCTCAATAGTTTAACCTCGAATTCCTAGCTCAGTATGTTGAACCTGTAAATCAGAACTGGGGGCCATGGGTGTAACATTTAATCAATAGATTTACTAAAAATGTGTCTCTGCATATATTACTACAAACACTTATAAAAACTGCAGGTGGCTAGACACCATCGTCAAGAAGTTTGGATTGTAGTGTGGGAGCTGATTCATAATTCACAACTGTTCATTTTACCCTAGAGTAGATGGTTCCAGCTTGAAGCAGAACCAACAAGACATTTTTAAGAAGTCAGAGTAGAGATTACGCAGAGATGTTTGTAACTTTGAACTCCTATTGGTGTTTTTAAGCAGGAAAAGCCAATTGTGGGAGGGTGGTCCAAATGGCTTCTAAGAAACCATTTTGCAAAGTTCAAAAATGTGGTCAGTTTCTCGTTTTTTTGAAAAAGCACCTGGGGGCAGTACGAGGAAGTTTGGGAAAGGGTTAAGCGCCCTTCCCCTTCCACACTTTCAATCCTAGCTGCTTCTCCAGAAGTAACCTGTTCTGGTTAAATAGCAGAAATCTTACCTGCATCTTTGTGTAATGTTTACTTTTGCCCTCCGGCAAACCAGACACGCATTGTATTCATTTAGTACACAATGCTTATCTCTTTACCCTCCTGGTAGTTTTATTTCTTACTCCTAATTTAAGGTTGGGCTGACAGCAGTCTTGCATTGCCTACTTCCTTAATGATAATTCCCCCTGTTCCACCTGCGTGCATTAAATGTGCAAACGAATAAAAAGTCAGTGAGGAAAACGAAAATGAAAATAAGCATACAAAGCAAACAGCCTTTACAAATCTCTAGATCTCTTCAGAGTTCAGGCACAACTAATCTGGGTTAAGAGATCCTGTTGTCTTGCCTAGAGATATATAACCTGCCCCCAAAAGGTCAGACCAAAGTACACCCGTCTGGCATTCTTTGCAGAAATCCCCAATAACCAACAGACACTCTGTGGTTCAGCAGAAATTGGCCAGCGGTCTACCACAATCTACTTCAGGCTCACCCCTGTGCAGACTTATGCAGACATCTGTCCCTAGTGTAGGGGCCCCTAAGCCCAGGCTAGACTTCTGGTCATAAAGGGTTTTCCCCCCTCTTTCTTCTTCTGTTTCTCAATCCATTAGCAGCTCTCTCGGAAATGACTTTTGAATGATTCATCGGAGAGAAGGAGGGAACCACCCTCTTAGCTCATGGCCGGACCATCCTCACCCCACCTCTCCAGGGATCGAAAAGCAATCCTATTAAACCATATTTACAGAACAAGGCAGGAGCCTGGGAAGGAAGCAATTTATTATTGCAGGGAGGAAAGAGCTAGAAGGAGCAAAGAAATGGAGACACTTTCTGCTCAATCCTCCTGTCTACATGAAATTTACTAGTAGGTTAATTTATTGTTGCAGCCTTGGGGAAAGCGGGGGACGCTTGCGGCGGGGGGGGGGGGGGCTTCCATTGTGAGACTTTCATAATAAATGCATTTTATTTTACCGTATCCACGTGACACTGTTGGCATAAAAATGGCAGCCCATATTTCCCCCTTTCCCATCTAATCCAGATTTACTCTTTCCGGGAGGAATCCAAGTACTGTACAGTAAAAAAAAAATATTTAAGGAAAAAAGAAACCCTGTTCCCAATACCTTTCCTGCAACATCTGAACAACCCATTTACAATATTAAGCTCCACCTTGAAGCACCTGGAGAGAATAATTCCTGCATTTTCATTACATTTCACATCAATCAATATTGCAGCGCGGGGGAGAGGGAAGAAAAAACCGAGTAGCCCCAATTTTATATATTGAGTCTTAAACTGGTGTAGCAAAGACTAGTCGGTCAAAACATCCCCTCCCCACCCCTTTCTACCACTAGTTTGTTTTTCAGATTAAAAGAACAGATAGAATCAGAAACAGGAAATATGACACATTGTACAGGGCAGCCTGTGCGGTATCGGTATATTACACACATTTTTTAAAAAACAGTATGCAAAATAAATAACACAAATCAATAACCTTCATGCAATTTTGCTCATTTGGCTGAGTTTGCGCAGGGGGTGGGGGGTGGGGGTGTTGCATTGCATCCTTTGAAATTCAGAGTTGAGCTTCTGGGATTGGAACCAAATAGCAAGGTCTCATTCAGCATCAGCTTCCCATCAGAATTTACATAAAACTCAGTATTTTGGTCCTCACTAGAAACATTACACACAGGACTTGCTTGCTGTTTGTAGCCATAATCATTACAAATTACTTTTGTCCACCTGAACTGGAACCTGATAAAAAGGCAGGATCCTTCAAATTGGCAGAAAAAACGTATTGCACAAGAAGAGCCTATACTGGATCCAACAAATTGATCCATCTAGTTCCATATCTTGCTTCCCTTAATTACTCAACCAATTTCCTCCAGGAAGCCTCTGCTAGGACAGCAACCTCTTCAGTGGTATACAGCACTGCTTCTGAATCCAGAGGATCCAATTTGCCATCACCACCACCTTTTTTATTATTTATTTATCACTTACGGTATAAAGTGTCTAGAATTTTCTAAGTGCTGTACAAAGATTAAAAAATAAGACAGTCATGGCTGATAGCCATTGCTTAAGACTACTCTCTGTAAAGTTATCTAATCCCATTTTTAAAATTGCCTAAGGCTATTGTCACATCTTGCGGCAGTGAACATAAATTAACCGATGTCCTATGAAGTAAATTTTTATTTTGCCTGCCCTGAATGACCTGCCCATCAATTTCATTTGGTGATCCAGAGTTTTACCTTAGAATTTTGAGTCGGGGGGGGGGGGCGGGACTTCCCTCTATCCACTTTCTCTATACTCCATACCTAATTTTATAAACCTCTAGCTCATGGCTCCCATATATCATTTTATTATGTGAACACGCCATTGGATGACTTGACATTTACCAAATAAACGCCATCTGCTACCTTTAGCCAGGAGAAAAGGGCATCTTTAACATTTTCACTTAATCTTTACTGGGGAATAGATAAGGAATAGAAATAGCTTTTTTAAAAAAAACAACTTCAAAATGCAGCTGTGTGATGAAAAGACCAAAATTTAATAGATGCACGGATGTTGATTTTAAGTGGAAAGTGACAAAGACACAGGACAGAGAAAAGTAAGTACAGTGGTACCTCGGGTTACATATGCTTCAGGTTACTTACACTTCAGGTTACAGATTCCGCTAACCCAGAAATTGTGCTTCAGGTTAAGAACTTTGCTTCAGGATGAGAACAGAAATCGTGATCCGGCGGCATGGCAGCAGCAGGAGGCCCCATTAGCTAAAGTGGTGCTTCAGGTTAAGAACAGCTTCAGGTTAAGAACTGCCCTCCAGAACTAATTAAATACTTAACCCGAGGTACCACGGTACACTTCTCCATACAGTGCTGTTCATTGTCCCCCGTTACAGATGCCAAGCTGCCAGCGTGTACAATGTGTGCCAAAGCAAGGGGGAATGAGATAGCAGAATGGGCTTCACACTGCAGGTATCAGACAGATACCGTACTTGAAAGCTGCCCCATGAAAGTAAGCCAGGACAACAGAGATAAGTATTTTAGTCTAGTTTGCATACTGTGCTATTTTTTTTTTTTACTCTGCTCTGGAGCTGGAAAGTGGATTTTGTTTCCCAAGCTGACCCCATTATAAAGCTATTCCCTCTCACCCAATTTAGCAGAAAGGACCTCACAGCTACAGATCACATATTTTTATTTTATAAGAATATTTGTAACCCTCCAACTCATTAAAAAAAAAGATGAGGTTCAACAAAAAAATGATCACAAAACTGTAAAATTATGAAATCATGAAGTACCGAACAGTGGTACAGCAATAAAACAGCCAGCACATTTGCAAAGCTAAGCAGGGTCCAGTATGCTTTCAAATTGGATGGGAGACTGTATGTTGAGATTCCTGCATTGTAGGGGGTTGGACTAGATGATCCTCGGTGTCCCTTCCAACTCTACAGTTCTCTGATTCTATGAGTCACATGCTCAAGCATCACATGCAAAACCACAAAGAGAAGCTTATACTGTGGGCTCTCTACTTCCTAAAAAATTCTTTTATAAATAACATTTGACATATGGAGAAGAAGCAAGAGCACTGTACAAGGAACATCATACCAAGTTTGACCCTCAGGGGCTTTAACGTCTACAGACCTAGAGAACCTTGCAGATACTGGCAAAATAGAACTCCCAGCATCCCTGACCCTGGTACTGTTGGCAGCTGGAGTCAAAGAAGATCTGCAGGGCCACACATTCTCTAAACTTGCTGAAGAACAAGAACACAGCTGACTCAAGCATTTGAGGAGGTGAAACTAGAGATAGTAAATAACCAAAGACAAGACTAAGTCCAGAGAGTTGGGAGTTGCCCTGAGAAATAAGGACGGACGGTTATATGCCTTTTCCTCGTTGCAAGCAAAAACGTTACAACATGTTGCTTAAATGTTGGCAGGTCACATCACTCCCCACCCATTGCATGGGTTGGCTAGAACTACTTTGATGCTGGATACAACTCATAGGCATGTAGTAGTTGCCTATCACTGCTCTCAGGCCTTGGTTAGCAACTAGTTTTGGTGATGGGTCACTTTTTAGACAAGAGCTAAGGACTCACTGGAAGTATGTACACACACGCTCTCTTCCAAATTGCCGCCTTGTCCCTAATGCATCAGCTCATCTCCTTCTTGTCTCCTTCTGAGCTGGAGACATGGGAGTCAGGCTTGGCCCAGAGACCATGAGTAGACTAGCCCTACCCCAAAGCATTTGCCGCCTGCTCCACAGTTTAGTGCAGCACTTCCCAAACTTGGGTCTCTGGACTACAACTCTCATTATCCCTAGCTAGCAAGACAAGTGGGAAGGGACGATGGGAACTGTGATCCAAAAACAGCCGGAGATCCAAGTTCTGGAAACGCTGGTTTAGTGGAAGGACACATTTTAACCTGTAAGTAATGCTATAAATAAGATCTATTAAAGTGTATAGCCCTACATCAGGTGCAAGAGACCTTTGGCCCTCCAGATGTTACTAAACTGCAATTTCCACCATTCCTGATCATTGGCCGTGCCTGCTAGGGCTGATGGGAGCTGTAGTTCAGGAACAGGTGGGAGACCAAAGGTTCCCCATTCCTGACGTAGATCACAGGTGCAAACTGGACCACACTATTTGAGGCCGTGCCTATGTTGCTGAATCCTCCCCTGCTCCATTAATGGAATTTGGGAAGCCAAAATCTCTTCTGCATGAAAACAAGTCTGTGCATGAGAACTGGCTCATCCTCAAAAATGTTGAGGAACACTGTCTTGCAAGCCCTTAATTTAGCAAAGCCAAAGGTGGAGATGCTGGTTTGCAAAAGGAGGAGAGCCAGGTTTAAAGGTTACCCAAAAAAATTAAAAAATCAGACTTGTTCTAGGTCAGAACATTCTTCTAATCTAAAATACCGTTTCTCCTGCCCTTCCTTCAAGGACAAACTCGGGGCAAAAGATGTGGTTCTCTTCTCACCACCTCTTTCATAACTCTATGACGTAGGCCAGGCTTAAAGTTAGTGATCAGCTCATAAAATTAATGGTTGAAAAAGTCTCCCATGTACAATATCTCTGGCTCTAGATCTGAAGGTGGCAGGGACACTATTCACCCCAAGGGCCTCCTTCCCTCATGGCTACTCTTTCAAGGTCTGTATGCCAGAGGTGGGCAGGCTGAAACAGAAGGGGGAGGGGTCACCCCAAAATGGGCAGGATTACACCCACGTAGAATGTCTAGTACACAGCCATACATTTAAAGCACATTTCCCCCACCCAAAACAAACCCAGCAAGTTTGTTAAGGGTGCTGTGAATTATAGTATGCTACAATTCCCAGGATTCTGGGGCTATGTGTATACTTTTAAAAATGTACAGTGTCCATGCAACTGTAGTCTAGATGCACCAAAGGACGCTCTAGACCAGCATTCTGTTTCTGACTTTTAGCTGGAAATATGCATGTGGGCTCTCAAAAGCTACTAGGCCAAAAGGCAATGGCCTTCCCTAACTGGGTGCCCTCCAGACATTTTGAACTAGTATTCTCATCAGTAACAAGCAAAAACAATATCTCCAACGAGTGCTTTTCCCCCTGGGGGTACTCAAGGGTACGCAGTACCAGCACCCCATGGGCGTAGCCAGGGAGGGGCAGCTGCCCCCCATCAATAAAAATACATAGCAAACTGAGGTTCTAACTGCCCCCCCAAACAAAAGGCCTGCCCCGTCTAATAAAAATCCTGGCTGCGCCCATGCCCCCCCCCCCATGTTAAAAGTGTGGCGCTTACTGTAGCAACTTCATGGCAAGTACCTTCACCTTTTTTCTATATTAAAAAAAGGAAAACACTGCCTCCATCTCCGCATTAAAAAGGCCATAAGGTAAAGGTAAAGGTACCCCTGCCCGTACGGGCCAGTCTTGACAGACTCTGAGGTTGTGCGCCCATCTCACTTAAGAGGCCAGGGGCCAGTGCTGTCCGGAGACACTTCCGGGTCACGTGGCCAGCGTGACATCGCTGCTCTGGTGAGCCAGAGCTGCACACGGAAACGCCATTTACCTTCCCGCTAGTAAGCGGTCCCTATTTATCTACTTGCACCCGGGGGTGCTTTCGAACTGCTAGGTTGGCAGGCGCTGGGACCGAGCAACGGGAGCGCACCCCGCCGCGGGGATTCGAACCGCCGACCTTTCGATCGGCAAGCCCTAGGCGCTGAGGCTTTTACCCACAGCGCCACCCGCGTCCCTTAAAAGGGCCATAAAGGTAAAGGTAAAGGTACCCCTGCCCGTACGGGCCAGTCTTGACAGACTCTGGGGTTGTGCGCCCATCTCACTCAAGAGGCCAGGGGCCAGCGCTGTCCGGAGACACTTCCGGGTCACGTGGCCAGCGTGACATCGCTGCTCTGGCGAGCCAGAACTGCACACGGAAACGCCGTTTACCTTCCCGCTAGTAAGCGGTCCCTATTTATCTACTTGCACCCGAGGGTGCTTTCGAACTGCTAGGTTGGCAGGCGCTGGGACTGAGCAACGGGAGCGCACCCCGCCACGGGGATTCGAACCGCCGACCTTTTGATTGGCAAGTCCTAGGCGCTGAGGCTTTTACCCACAGCGCCACCCGCGTCCCTCTAAAAGGGGCCATAGATTGTTTAATTAGCCAAAGGCCTGGGATTAGAGGAATGTTTTTGCCTGGTGCCTAAATATGCTTATTGAAGACAGGGAATGCTGCCCTCCTGCTGAAACACATTAGACACCCCTACTCTAGGGAAAACCTTAAGCTGTTTCAGGAAGGCTTTTGTTTGTTTGTTTGTTTGTTTGTTTGTTTGTTTGTTTGTTTTGTTCTTACCCAATTTTACTCTGCTTAAAAAAATGTTTGTTTTAGGGTTTTTTCTTAATGGCAATCTATAAATATTCTAAATAAGTATAGAGAATGAGCTGGAAATGGTGAATGGGAGGTAATGCCTAATAATAGCTGCTGGAAACACCCAGCTAGCCGGAGTTCGAGGACTAAACATAGAAGACTCCTTATGTATTATTCCACAATGGGACCGATGAAGCGTCTCCCTCTCCCTCACCCACACCCATAGACCTGGATCCTGCTCTCAGCCTGGGCGTGGATTTAGCGTCAAGGAGAGCCACAGTATTGGGAAAACACATTCCTGCCAGATATACACACAAAACACACACACACATTACGATGACCTCATCCCAAGGCTGAGGCACAGCCAGAACTTGCCACTGGAGTGGAAGCAGCTGCAGCCGCAGGAATCCTTTGCACAATCCTCGGGGGAAGGGGAGGTGGACATAATAATCATAGCGGCTAACAAGAATAAAAGAAACACAGCATTCTAAAATCAATTCATTCTAAAATCAATTCAAAATCAAATTAATGGCAACCATTGGGCTAGAGTTCTGTGAGGATTACCAAAGCAGGCGGGGTCAGACTGTGCCTTGGCCAAAGGCCTGGTGGAACAGCTCTGTCTTGCAGGCCCTGCAGAAAGATGTCAAGTCCCACAGGGCCCTAGTCTCTTGTGACAGAGCGTTCCATCAGATCAGGGCCACAGCCAAAAAAGCCCTGGCTCTGGTTGAGGCCAGCCTAACCTCCCTGTGGCCCGGGACCTCCAAGATGTTTTTATCTGAAGACTGTAAGGTCCTTTGTGGGACATACCAGGAGAGGCGGTCCCATAGGTATGAGGGTCCTAGGCCGTATAGGGCTTTAAAGGTTAAAACCAGCACCTAAAACCTGATCCTGTACTCCACCAGGAGCCGGTGCAGCTGGTATAGCACCGAGTGAATGTGATCCTGTGGCGAGGACCCCGTAAGGAGTCTCGCCGCGGCATTCTACACCCGCTGGAGTTTCTGGGTCAGTCTCAAGGGCAGCCCCACGTAGAGTGAGTTACAATAATCCAGCCTGGAGATGACCGTTGCGTGGATCACTGTGGCTAGGTCAGGGCGAGAGAGATAAGGAGCTAACTGCTTAGCTTGGTGGAGATGAAAAAATGCCGCCTTTGTTATACCTGCAATCTGCGCCTCCATGGAAAGGGAGGTGTCGAAGATTACACCCAAACTCTTAACGGACGGTGCTGGCACTAATTGCGCCCCCACAAGGGATGGGAGTTGCCCCCCCAATCCCATATCTTCCCGACCCAGCCAAAGGACCTCTGTATTCGAAGGATTTAACTTCAGCTGGCTCCCACATAACCATCCAGCCACAGCTTCCAAACATCTGATCAGTGTGTCTGGGGCCGAGTCAGGATGGCCGACCATCAACAGATAGAGTTGGGTGTCATCAGCATACTGATGGCAACCCAAACCAAAACTTCGGACAAGCTGGGCAAGGGGGCACATAAAGATGTTGAAAAGCATCTGGGAGAGTATTGCACTCTGCAGCACTCCACACAACAAGGAGTGGCGCGACAACAGTCCCCCCCACCCCAAGCGCCACCCTCTGTCCCCGACCAGAGAGAAACGAGCGCAGTCATTGAAGGACTGTGCCCTGGGTCCCCACGTCGGCGAGGCGGTGGTCCAGGAGTTTGTGATTGACCATGTCAAAGGCTACTGACAAGTCTAAAAGAATCAGCAGCCCTGACCCACCTCGATCCAGCTGCCTACGGAGATAATCTGTTAGGGTGACCAGAGCCATCTCGGTCCCATGACCAGAGCGGAAGCCGGATTGGAGTGGATCCAGAGCCGATGCTTCATGCAGAAACCCACCAAGCTGTTCAGCAACCGCTCTCTTAATCACCTTACCCAGAAACGGAAGATTAGAAACTGGGCAGTAACTGGATAAATCTAAAGGATCTAATGATGTTTTCTTTAAGAGCAGGCACACCACTGCCTCCTTCAATTCCCCTGGAACTGAAACATTCAGCCAGAGATCCCTTCTTGCTCAATAAAGCTGCCTCCAAGTTGTGGGCAGCCCCATACAAGGCTCTCGTACCTAGTACTGAGGAGAGGAGAGTGTGCGTGTGCAGTTTTGGCCCAGGGTCACCAAAATTGGGGTTTTCCTCCAGTGTCTGGCTGGGTTACACAGGCAGTCCAGGCAGGGCCACGCATTGGACAGGCGCAGTTTGATCCAGATGTGTGAAAGTGGTTTTGCACAATTAACTACACACCCACCGTGCCAGTATCTTTCTTCACCACCACTCAGCTAACTTTGTCCATGCTCCCAGCACATCCCATGAACAACAGCTGCGTTCAGTCAGCTTTCCAAAGCGGAAACTCCTCAGCGAGTGAGTGAGAATTTCCATCGGGTGACATTGTGCTCTGCTCCTTCTCTCTCTCCCAACTCAGCCCTAACCTCAAGCTCCAGAGGCTTTTCGCTTCCCACTGCAAGCAAAGTTGTTCCTTTTCCCTCCACCCTGCTCTGCTCACAAGGTTAGCCAGCCAGACTGTGACCCAGCATAGAAGAAAACTGCTGTCCTGTCCCCTAAAAAAGGGGTGCATGTTTGTAAGGCCTGTTCATACCATCACCAGAATCAAGTGGTAAAGCTGTGTATGGACCATACCACTTTCTGATTCAGGCCCAAGGTTGCAAGTTTGAATAGTCTCCCAAGTTGGGGGCAGAACTCCACACCTATAGGAAAACAGAGTATCAGAGACCGGAGGGGGTTTCTCGATGAAAAGGAGTCACATTCAAGCATGCAATTCCACCCCTGCCCATAGGCTAAAGTGGCTTAGCGCAGAAGAGACCTGCAGGATCAAGCCAATGGCCTATCCAGTCCAACATCTTGTCCTCACAGTGGACACCCAGGTGTGTGTTGGAAACCCACAAGCAGGTAGATTTCCCAGGAGAAGAGGAAACTGTTGCCCTCTGGATCAGGGCAGTGCAACACATGGCCTGGGGTCCACATGTTATAATTTTTTTGGTGGCCCTCAGAAACATTTGATGCCCCTCCCCCACTCCTTGTGCTAGCTTTCAGGAACTGGGTAAAGGAGGCGCTGGGCTTTGTGAAGAAGGTGTGACGGCCCTGATGGGTTCCTAGAGTCCTCTTGCCTCCTTCCCGAAACCTGGTTAGCACTTTGCCAGCTTTGGGGAGGAGATCAGGGGTGCTGTAGGACCCTGCTGGAGCCTTGCGCCTCCTTCCCAAAGACTGGTGCCTCACTTAGCCAGCTTTGGGAAGGCAGCATGGGGTGTGTGTGTGTGTATGTGTCAAATTCTGGCCTCGTGCTCCACCCCACCACACCCCCACCACGAAACAAGGCAGTGTGTGAAAAGTTGGGCAGCCCTGCTCTAGATGCTGCTGGACTCCAACTCCCCTCAGCCCCAGCTAGCACGACTGATGGTCATAAATGATGGGAGTTGTAGTCCATCAACATCTGTCAGGCTACAGGTTCCCCACCCCCTTGCTTTACCCCTTGTTTCTATTGAATGTGCAAAGTATATTCCAGAAAGAATGCTTGACAGCTGGACCCTGCCATGTTACTAGGCTGGAGGACTGAGGTGTACTCACCTAAATTCCCCTTCTCTGTAACTTTCAGAGCCCGGCCTTTCTCTCTCTCCCTCTCTCACACACACCCACACAGCATTTCCAGGCAGAGTCCTCTGATGGGCTCCTTCTCTGTCAGTGGTTCCTGGCAGATTTATCTGGCTACAGTGGCAGCACTTCCTGCAGTGCTGGGACATTTATTTAATTCCCCACAATGCCTTAGCAATGCTAGGTCTGGGGAATTGTGGGAAACTGGAAGGTTGCTCAGATCCAGCCACCTGTTGTGGTGCAGAGTGCCAGGCCAGGGTGGGTGGGTAGGGTAAGGCCCAAGGTAGGCCTGTATTCTGTCCAAGCATTAGCAGATGCCAGCACTGCTCCTACACGTAATTGGAGGTGCAGAATGACAGATCACTCTGCTCAGAGCAGGAGCCCCAACCTGTTTTGTGTCCAAGAAGCACATTTGGAAACTGCGGTGAGACCACAAAATACTCACGTCTCAGAATCCATCCATGACAAGCAAAACACACAAATACACACACACACCAAATACACAGAGACCAAAAAATAAAAAAATAAAAAGCAGGCACAACTCCCACCCCCCAACAACAGGCAACCCACTCAAGCAAGCAAGCAACCCATGTAAAAAATAAAAGAAACTCAATTAAGAAAATTTAAGAGAGCAGAAGGGCACCTGAGAGTGCCATGATGCTGGTGGGTGTCCCCTTGACGACTCCAAGCTAAGAGCAACGAAATGCAAAAGATGAAATGGCTCCTATAGAAGAGGGCATTTCGACAGGTAAACGTAGATGGTCATAATAATAATAATAATTTATTTATACCCCGCCCATCTGGCTGGGTTTCCCCAAGGACTCTGGGTGATTTCCAACAAAAGATTAAAAATACATTAAAACATCAGTCATTAAAAACTTCCCTAAACAGGGCTGCCTTCAGATGTCTTCTAAAAGTCACAGATAGGTAGCCGTGTTGGTCTGCCATAGTCAAAACCAAAAAAATTCCTTCCAGTAGCACCTTAAAGACCAACTAAGTCAGTTCTTGGTATGAGCTTTCGTGTGCATGCACACTTCATCTGAAGAAGTGTGCATGCACACGAAAGCTCATACCAATAACTGACTTAGTTGGTCTTTAAGGTGCTACTGGAAGGAATTTTTTTTGTTCTAAAAGTCAGATAGTTATTTCCTTGACATCTGATGCGAATGCCCTCTGCCTGGTTCCCTGTAACCTCACTTCTCACAGGGAGGGAACCGCCAGAAGGCCCTCAGAGCTGGACCTCAGTGTCTGGGCTGAACGATGCGGGTGGAGATGCTCCTTCAGAAATACTGGGCCGAAGCCATTTAGGGCTTTAAAGGTCAGCACCAACACTTTGAATTGTGCTCAGAAATGTATTGGGAGCCAACGTTTGTAAAGGTGTAGTGGGTTTAGGAAAATCCACACCAGATGAAATCTCTTGGCTTACCTCAGAGGGTTGTTGTGAAGTTGAAAAGGGGAGGAAAACCATGTAAGGCAATCCTGTGAGGTGGATTCAGCTGAGAGGGAGTGACTGGTCCAAGGTCTCCCAGTGAGCTTTATGGCCAAGGGAGGATTTGAACCCTGGTCTCCAAGGTGCCCGTTCAAACACTCTAACAACACAGGCTTCACCATATAACTCTGAAGACAGACCCACCTGGTGGTGGTGGTTCCCCCCTCCCCCAGTTGCTCCAACTCTAAATTTCTGAATGTATTGTGAGCTTCTTTGCAGACACAAAAGAAAGGGAAATCGCCACTGTTTATTATATCATTGCTCCTTTATTTTATACACATATATTTACTTGCATTAAAAAAAAAAAACAACCCACACATTCACAAACAAGAGCACCGCAGTTAGGGTGAAATGGAGCAGGGAGAGCCTATATTTCTGTCTCTATGCTATATGACATCTAGAAGTATAAAAAAGGCAAATTATGAAAATAATATTGTAAATTCATTTCTTTTAAGTACATGAAACTAAACTCTAGTGCTGAGCAGAAGGGAAGAGAACGTTGTTGTCTTTTTAGGCTGAAGGATGTGTCCCCTGGTATATATTCTCTTTTTAAATACTGGTTCAGCAACCAAAACAGAGGCAAAATAACATATTTAACACTCCACTGAACATGTATGTTCAATTTTTCTATCCACCCCCCCCCCCATAAGAATATCTTGCTATTTTTTTTCAGCAAGAACACTTAAAGCAGATTATTAGGCACTCAATAGAAGGCAGTTTTCAAAGAAGTGTAAAAAAATAATAATTAAGCAAGCTTATTTTTCAGGAAGAATATTGCCCTAAGTGTAATGTTTTGCTTTTAAGAACAATGCAGGCAAGGATTTTTAATCCTTAGGTGAATAATTAAAGGCGCTTTTACAGCATAGATGCTGTTTTTCAGGATAGCAAATTGTTGGCTTTAAGCCCCCCCAATAGAGTCATTTTGCTTTCAACCTCCAAGAAAATACTGCTTATTTTGCTAAAGGCAACTAGAGGCAACTTCTGAATGCAGAGGAGTGAAGTCCCTTTTAGAGATTCAAGGCACTGCGATGGTAAACAGCTCACACACAAGCACTTTTGAGAACGGTGTGTCTTTCTGTCACCAAAAACCGTCAACCAGAAGCAAGCAAATTGCCCTTAATCTCTCACCAAGCAGGATCAGAAGTCTTTACTCCCCAGACATCAATAAGAATAAACCATAGAATAAACTCTCCATGGAGGTGGCAGAGGCAACTTCTGGAGAACTAGCCCTGCAGCCCTGCTTCTGTGCAGCTCCTGTGCGTTCTGACATAAGCCACATGCAGCAAATTGCCCCTTTGTTTCAGAGACCTCTTCAAGCACATCTCAACTACCTTTCAGGCATCTGTGTTCATTAGCAGCCAACAGCCCCCAAGTGACATCTTGCAAAGTGAGACAATGCCTTTAAGGCTCATCAAAAACTTTTCTTTTTTTAAACTGCCAGGCAAATATGTTAATGAAAGGAGAGGTCTCTCAACCCTTCCTGTCTGCAAGCAGAGAGGTCTGTTCTCTCAAGGCTCCGGCACTTTTAAGGTAAGGCCCTCTGAGCCCCGAACCAGGATCCCCTTGCCTGTTGAAAAGAAGATGCTGGTTATACACATTTGAGTAAGCCAGGGTCCTCTCTCCCTACAAACTCTCACACACACCCATGCAACTATCAGAAATGCAAGCTGGCAGCCTGGACAGGAAGCAGCCATGAAGGTGGAAGATTTCGTGGCTGGTGAAGGAGCATGCATGCAGTGGAAAAGAAAGAGGTGTCTATGAACTGTGCAAGAAGAATGCAGGAAGGTCTTGTGTTCATATAAAAACATCTGGCCGGGGACCAACATGGGAATATTCTGGCAATCTCCTTCAATCAAGGATAATGCCCCCAGTGCAATTCCCCCCTCACAGGGATGTGCACCTCCAGTACCACCATTAGAAAACAAACAGAACCACCCTCAAAACCCTGAATATTGGAGCTCTTAGCTAGCCACGCCTTGCAAATGTACAGGGAGTGGCAAAGGACAAGCATGCAAAAAGGAAACAATGCTTGTGCAAAGGGCAGGGAATGAAGGGGGCAGAATGAGCATGGGAAACGTGAAGCGTGTGAGGTTTTGAAACTGACACACTTGTGCAAACAGCGGGGGTGGAGAAAAGATCGAGCGTGCAACAAGTGACGAGCACAAGGCAAAACCAAAAAAGTTTAACTGGGAAGGAGGAATGTAAAAATGTGAAAAGATTAATGGAAAGAAAGAAAAATGGAAGAAAAGAGTGGAAGAGACAAAAGCAAAAAAGAAGAGGGTGGGAGCATGGAAAAAGATGGGAAGGCAGTGCTTAAAAGATGCCTTTGCTTTCCCCTTCTGCTCCCCTTCCCCATCTCTTTACATCCTCCCTCCTTCTTGACCTTCTCTGTCCTGACCCGCGTTGCCACCAGCTGTTCTCTACCCTTGGATGAATATCAGCCGTGCGGAATACACCAGGTCAGCCACATACACCAGGAGATTGATGGCTGTCAGGACAGCTATAGCAACAAGCTTGTCCCAGTCACACATTGTGGTTGAACTGCAAAAACGGGGTCGAGACGAACTGCCATCATGCTTGCTGTCGAACTTATAGATGGGCCAGATGATGGTGGCTGTTGCGTACATGAGCACAGCCAAGAGCGTATAGCCACTGAGGAACTTGTTGAACGGACACGGCAGCCAGCCAGTGCATTCGCCAATGCAGAGGATGATGACCAACAGCGAGAGGATGAAACAGATGCAGTAGACAGCCATGCACCACTGGAGACCTTCTGGTTTATCGTAGGAAACCGGATCGCTGATGAAGACGAAGATGATGCAGGCAATAAAGGTCTCCACCACCTTGAGCAGCCCAGGGACAGTGGCCATGTAGCCAGTGACTTCTCCTGGTTTGGCTTTGGTTATGCCAACCTCTGTGGAGTATGCCAAGAAGGAGAGGCATGAGAACACAGTGGCAGAAATGAGGTACGGACGTTCTCTGCGGGAGGGATTTTGGTTCTGAATGTAGGTGACCGGGTAGATGATGGAAGCCGAGAGGCACATCAAGGTGGCATACATGGCGAATGTGATGGGGAAGTTCTTCCAGGAAACTGGCATGCGGTGCTGGAGGCCGGCAAACTCCACCACCAAGATGACAATAGTGATGGCGAAGGAAGCGCACCACGAGAACATGCACCAGTCGCCATTGCGACTATGCCACTTGTCGATGTGGACCACCAGGCTGAAGGTGACACACGTGAAGAGGACCTCCAGCAGACGGACAATGCCCAGCTGAGAGGTCAAGGCGGAGGTGTTGCCCACGGACTTTGAGCGGGTTACCGGCATCGTGCAAATATCTAGGGGAAAGAATGCAAAACACACAATGTAAGATTACGATGGAGCAGTTCATGGCCCAGTAGTCAGGGTGATGATCTGGAAAGTATCTCATTACACAAACTGATTCACGTTAGTTCAGGTTTGAGGAACCTGTGGCCCTCCAGATGTTGCTGGGTATGGCTCCCATCACTTCCATCCCTGTCTGGATCCCTACAACATCTGGAGGGCCACTGGCTCCCCCTCTCTGCCTTCAATGTTGCTGTCTCTCGGAAAGCCAGTGTGGTGTAGTGGTTAGAGTGTCAGACTAGGTCCGGGGAGACGCAGGTTCAAATCCCCACTCACTGAGTAAACTTGGGCCCACAAGAGTCTAATAAAAATAAAAAACCTGGGAAGAGGACCACATGCACCATTCCTGAGCTCCTTGGAGTAAGGATAGGATATAACTGCAATACATACCTGTCTCGTCCTGTTACCCAATCTGTGACATGTATGTTCCCAGCAGTGTTACTGCCCCTCTCTCATGATAGAAACCAAGGTAACCCCCACAAAGCAGAGAGCAACAGTTTTGCTCTTGCCATGGAATAAATATTAATGAGAGATGAACACCTTTAAATAGGTGCCTAGAGTCTATCAAAATAAACAATGGCAGCTGGATATATGATGCCAGACACAAATTGTGATCCACCAGTGTTCGCAGGAGATATCTGAGCTGACTTCAGAGAATCCAGATCGGTATCAGATGCCTGGCCAGATATTGCAAGCCTCAGAACCACCACTCGCCTACAGCAAGAAAGAAGTGACCTCAATAAGGTTGAGGTAGGAAACGCTTGTGGTATAAAATAATGCTGGGGGGTTTATCAGCATGGTTGTTGCCAGGACAACAAAACTGTTTAGCAACGCATGAGCAATGAGGAAGCAGATGTGGGGGAAGAGTGCAAGGGGTCTACCAAAAGGTGGGTCCTCTCACATCCGGAGCATCACCACAGGAAGTGCAACAGGAAGCACCTCAAAGAGGTAGTCGCTCTTGCTGCACGGTCTTATCGTTTCCATCATTGTGCTGCCTGTGCCAATTCTGCTGGCGCGTTTGAAAGTTAGCAGCAATCGCAACAGGGGTCAGCAGTGCACAGGCATGGCGAGGCTTGCAGAGGCTGGGCGCAGCCTCTCTCTCTCTCTCATATACATACAGTGGTGTACCCAGAAGCCACCTCCAATTCACCTCATGGGGACGTGGGTGGCGCTGTGGGTTAAACCACAGAGCCTAGGACTTGCCGATCAGAAGGTCGGCAGTTCGAATCCCCGCGACGGGGTGAGCTCCCGTTGCTCGGTCCCTGCTCCTGCCAACCTAGCAGTTTGAAAGCACATCAAAGTGCAAGTAGACAAATAGGTACCGCTCCGACAGGAAGGTAAACGGCGTTTCCATGCGCTGCTCTGGTTCACCAGAAGCGGCTTAGTCATGCTGGCCAAATGACCCGGAACCTGTACGCCGGCTCCCTAGGCCAATAAAGTGAGATGAGCGCCGCAACCCCAGAGTCGGCCACGACTGGACCTAATGATCAGGTGTCCATTTACCTTTAACCTTTTACCCAGAAGCCACCTCAAATGGCTACTCCACCACTGACTTAAGACACTTCCCCAGGCAGGAATTCAAGCACACACCCTCAAAATAATGTAAGAGTTTTAATCATCCTGTTCTCCTACTCCCAATTAGCATGGTTAAAGAGCATGCCTTTCCCACCAACTGACTTTCTAATCTCCCTTAGTGATTGTGTGCTATTAGGAAAGGGGCTTGCCTTCAGCAATGCGTTTGTTGGGGGTCCCAAGACTACTCCAGAACCCATTACGCCAACAGCACTGCCCTTCAGACGACTCGTGTGGTGCCACAGTTAAAATGCTGGCCTAAGATCAGTGAGAACCAGGTTCAAATCCTCACTCATCCAAGAAGTACCGTATACTAAAGTAACACTTGGCAAGTCAAAGTCCTGCAGTCTAACCTACCTCACAGGGTTGTTGTGAAGGATAAAAGGGTGGGGAGGACAACATACCTAATCCTGAACTCTCTCAGAGGAAGGACAGGTTTAAAACCACTGCATTTTCAAGTCCCCCAGAACGATTTTGGAAAAATGGTCAGATCCTAGAGAGCAAAGGTGTGGGTGTGGGTGTGATTTTACTCTTGCATGGGGGAGATACATTTGCTTCACTGCATTCACACTTCCTCCAAACAAATATACAAACCAGAGCACAGCTATCTTTCGAAATTCATGTTTCTCTTAATTTTGCAACGCCGGTCCAAAAATAACCATATAAAAAGGAAAGCGTACAAAGATTGCATTAGAGAAAAATGTACAGAAATTGCTTATATAAATGAAAACAATATGCAAAAAAAAAGTCTGTTTGGGTAAAATGGCATACAAAAACGCTCACAACAGATGTGTATAAATCTTTGCATGTCTCTTGAAAAAAATACAAGCTGATGTGAAAGCATGGCAAACTGTACTTAAATTATAAAAATGAAAAGTGGGGCGATGTATTTTTTTTAAAAAAACAAAACCCAGAATCTTTATAGACCACAGACATGTTGTTAGAGAGCGAGATAACTCTTATTTATTTTTAAACTACTTCAATGTTAAGTTCTCCTGAAGACAAAACAAGACGATGGGGGGAGGCATGGTTGCATCGCCTGAGTTTGTTTGAAAAATAGCTAATGCAGCCACAGGATATGAAGATAATTTGGATCATGACTGCAATGCAGAGGAAGGAGGATTCTGTTGTCTCCCCTTGTCTCTCGTGGGGCTAAACATACTGGTATCCCACTTGGTACCTCAGCCTGTTTCAGTTAAGTCTAGCTACAAAGGACTTAGGAGAAGTTCTTCCTAAATTTTAGGGATCAAACATAAGCTTACTGAGATGGGAACAAAACACACAGAACGTTACCATAGGGATATGTTTTAAGGGATAAGAATTTATTTTCCTTCTCCCTTGGAAGAAGAAAAAAGGCTATAAAGTAGCCTGGCATCAACACCAGTATCCTTTAGGTGCCAGGCAGAAAGATTATTATGTACCCAGGCATCTGAAATGTTAGCATTAGTCCCTTTTTGAGGTTTTCTCCCCTGGCTTCCTGCTCTTTCGCCTGTTTTTATTATTATTGAATTGCTCAGCTTTTAGATTTTGCACATCACCCTGAAATCTACCATGGCAAAGGGTGGCATATAAATGTTTTAAAATAAATGAGCTTAAATAAATAATATATATAAACATAAACAAATAATAAATTAGCATCAAAAAGATGGGGTGGGGTGGCTAACCCAGCCTTTGCCACTGAGGGCATCCCACGTGGTCCTTAACCACTAAGAGTGGTGTTATGCAGGCATAACCAGGTATCCTGCTTTACAGAAGAAGTCCTCTCTGTCTGGTTTAAAGATAATGATATAAATAAACACGTATAAAAATAGAATAAATGCAATGCAAAAATTCATTTCTTTAAAAAAATCAACAGTGAGCATCTGGACAGCAGACTTAGCAGAACACACAGGAGCTCAACCTGGCCACAGCGTTTCCCACTAGGGCAAGACATCTCTCAGACCAGCCTACCTCACAGGGTGGTGGGGAGGATGTAATTGGAAAGTGGGGGGAGGGGGGAGAGAAACCGTGCACACCACCTTAAGCTCCTAGGAGGAAAGCTGGGATATCAATGTTTTGTAACAAGATGTACAAATCAGTAAATAGCCAGTACAGTGGTACCTTGGGTTAAGTACTTAATTCATTCTGGAGGTCCGTTCTTAACCTGAAACTGTTCTTAACCTGAAGCACCACTTTAGCTAATGGGGCCTCCCGCTGCTGCATGATTTTTGTTCCCCTGAAGCAAAGTTCTTAACCGGAGGCACTATTTCTGGGTTAGTGGAGTCTGTAACCTGAAGCGTCTGTAACCTGAAGTGTATGTAACCCGAGGTACCACTGTATATGCAAATCTTATGCAAACCTGCACCATTTCCTTTTATCCCATTTTTAGCAATGCATTTCTTTTCATTTCCTCTTTTTTGGCAAAGCAAAAAGTGGTCAGTCCTAACTGTGACTTCCAAACAACTGGGCGAGAGTAGATGGGAATTCCTAGGGGAGGGGGGTCTGGAAAAGCATCTCAGCTGGGTTAAAATTAGGTTAGAGGCGTTGGGAGCAACATTCTCTCTGTGTGTCTGTCAGACAAAGGCAGAACTGCTCTTGGCCTTTCGTCAGGGGAAGACACTTCCTCATCTGGATTTCCTGCAAGGGCCCAGGCAAGGCCAGCAGGCAGAGATATTTGCCTGGAGGTGGGGGGTGGGGAGGTGGGAGCCATTTGCACTGTTATCCATATAAGGCCAGGAGAAAATCCCGCTTTACCCAAAGTTGGACATTTGGTTTCAATCATGCGCTGCTTCCCAGCTGGAATGGAGGAGGGAATGCTCTGGCTGGGCTCACAGCCATCTCCTCTGTCTTCCTTCTGGGCCATCTCTCAAAAAATCACAATTCCCTTCCCTCCCTTTTAGAAGCGGAGGACAGTTCCCCCCCCCCCACTACCACCACGCCGCCTCCATCAGCAGCTACAACTTCCTTTCCTTGTTTGTGTTTTGGAAGCCAGAGTCCCTTTAGCCAAGATGCTGGTTTGGGTGGGCGAAGAGGTGGAAGGAGGGAATGGCAGAAAGAGAAGGGAAGCAGCTGTGGAAGTAGAGAGGCGACAATAAAAAGGCATTTGAAACCCTGCCTGGCATGTCGCAAGAACCTCTTCTGAGCTACCCACCCTCTTCGCATTTGGGTCACTGATTGGGCAAAGGGGTAATCAAAGCAGTTGTGCAAGTCGTGCCACAAAAGTAGGGTTGCCCAGTAAAATCTAACCAGCCTGCCCAGACAAATGCAGCTATGTCAGTTATTTGGGGGAAGAGACCAAAGAAGTGAGGGGCAGGGAATTAAGAGAGAGGACCAGTTCCTGTGACACTTTCCTGCCCGGTTTTCCAGCAGTAATGCACAGGTCCAGTTTATACATAACAGCAGAATCAAGGGGGTGGGGACCTTTCTTGGACACTGCCACTTCAGGCTGCAAGGAAGGACCTGCCACTGCCACACACACCCTGCATTCCTTGCATTTAGAAAACTAATGCCTTGTGGAGAGTTTAACCCTAGCAGGCTGGTTTACTGTGTGCAGAGGACCATTTCAGAGGACCTCAAGAACACATCCAAAGAAGCAGCCTAAGATGTTACTCCCTACCTGCAACCTGAAAAAGTAGATTCCATATTATTCCCCCGTGCATATGAACTAAGTGACTATTCACAGTCCCAAATTATTCCAAGAGCATTATCAAAATCCACCACTACAGCTTTCAAGGCTTTAAAGAGGGAAGAGTGCCCAGAGCTCTTTACATTATCATCACATGGACAACAGGGAGTGGCTAATCTTTTTTTTATGCTGAAGGCTGCATCGCCTTATTGCAATGTTTCTGGGGGTTGCATGTCGCTGGCGGCTGTGCCCAAAGAGTGGGCATAGGCAGCTCATGCCCATCACACACTGAGTCCCCCATCAGCTGATTTATGCAGCTAAAAATACTAAAGCACCTCAGCAGTGCTGTGGAAGGCTCTTCCAAGAACAAGAACCGGATTATAATCTCCATTTGGCAAATGTGAGGCAGCTGAGAGGGCAGCAGGTTACTTAAGGCTGCCCTCAAAATCCATGAAAGAAGGAGTGTTTTCAAGCAGGGTTGAGGAGCCTCTCTCAGCCGAGGGCCACACTATCGCAAGGAGAAGCTCCCTGGGGCCGCATCCCAATGATGGGTGTGGTCAGAAAAAGGGATGTGATGCTCAGGGATGTGAAAACTAGGCTACATTCCAGGCATGCAAAGCAGGACATTTCCAGCTTCCCCGTCCAAGCAAGTAAAAGGGACTAGTACACCTCAAGAACACATCTCAAGACAGGCAAAAAAGCATTTGAGGAGGACTGGTGTGGAGAGCAGACTGAGAAGAAAGGTGTGGCCTCAAGAGAGCCTTGAGGACCAGACTGAGAAGACTTGAGGGCATGGGCGTGGTCAGAATTTATGTTGGGGGGAGGGCAGAACCTCATTTAGTTAAGTATTTTTATTGATTTACTTGATTCGGGGGGGGGGGGCAGCTGCTCCCGCTGGCTATGGCCATGCTTGAGGGACACATTTCACCTTTATGCCTAAGGATCCCCACCCCCGATTTAAGGCAAAACTTCACATGATCCATTATCTATATGCAATGAAGCATGATGCAACCTCACACAGCTCTTTAATGCTACTAAAAAGGCTCTCTGAAGAAATGGCTCTGCGGTTCCACTAAGCGACACAGATCATTATCAAGAAAGTATTAGCTAACTCTTAGCTAGAAACCTTGAGCATACAAGGAGGAAATGCCCAAGGTAGGGAACTAAACATGTGGCAGAAGAACAGCCACCCCCCCACACACACTCATGCCCACTTCAGATAAGGAGGCTGGAAAATGGTCGAGCTGTAGGAGAGGTGCCACCCAAGGAAAATAAAGAGCTAGGGTCTTCATGACCAGATTGTCCGGAAAAACTCAAAATCCGTGAGCGGGATGAGAGTATAATGGGAAGGCAAGGTTGGGAGTTTGGGATTCTCTGGGCGAGGCATCTAATGAGATGAAAGAGATCAAGAGGGTATGGGATGGGGGGTGATTCAAGGTTTACATAAATAAGACTCTAGGAATCTCTCCTTTTTAAGTATTAACAGCCAGGAGATATTCTAAACATTTCATCCTATAACTTTCCAAACATGATGATTTATTGATCAGCAAATCAAGACACCGGATTTGACAAAGGAATCTTTCCATGCAACTGGAGAAGAATGGAAGAAAACCAAAGGTTAATATTTTAGAAAGTTAGTTCCAAAATCTGTCAGTCCAGGCGGTGGTTTTTTTTTGCACTAAAGCGTGTAAGTGGAGCTACAGGTCTTCAGTATGTGCCACAAGTAGCTAACAGAGGCATTCACTGGCTAGAAAAGTCACTGTGCATTAAAACAGCCTGCAGGCTTTTGTGAAGTCTCCTTTACAAAAATGCATCGCACACTCTGAGGCATGCTCTCTCACACTGCAAAGCACGCAGTACTGTCACAAATGCACATCACACATGTATTCCCCCCCCCCAAAATGGCATACGCTATCAATCGAGGGAAATCAGCCAGCCTGCTGTACGCATCATGCATGACATATATAGCACACAGACGCTGTGAAACATGACTTCCATCTTGAGAAATGCAAACACTCCCATTGTGGCCACACCCCATGGACAAACCTGGGAATTATAGAGACGTATCTGATACAGTTTGTGCAGAAACAAGCCCCACCGCGACCAGTGGGGTTTGCTTTTGAGTATTCGGAATTGCAACCTCTCAGGGATAATTTCCTGCATGCGTTCCAGAGAGACAACCATGGTTCTCTTTGGTTTCTTCCCTTGCTAATAATAGACTAAAAGCCTTCTGGCAACAAAGGTGGACAAACTACCCCAGAAGGAGCACGGCAAACCCCCCACCAGAGGTACTGACCCTCCCCTTCTGCACGGACTTGCGTATATTTAGTTGCCAGGCTTCTCCTTTAATGGTTTATTTTATTTTGTCCCTGAAGTGTTTCTGGTGCGAACTGCGTTTCACTGTCAGAGCCCTGTGGCACCTTAAAAGTCTTGTTGTTGTTCTTACCGATAGTCACACCTTCCAGAACACACCCAGGCCAACATGCCCTGCCCTGGCATCCCTACACACAAACAGCTGCCAAAATTAGGTTCACAAGGCATTCCATTGTTTCTATTATTGCTACTATTTTTAAGGGAATGAGGAAGTGGAATCAGAGGTATCAATCAAATCCCATTAAGTTCCAAGTCGGCCACACCTACCCCTCAAAACTATATAGAAGGGTCTGGTGACTTCTGCTTCAGTGTATCTGAAGAAGTGTGCATGCACACGAAAGCTCATACCAGTAACAAACTTAGTTGGTCTCTAAGGTGCTACGGGAAGGAATTTTTGTTTGTTTGTTTGTTTGTTTCGACAAACAGTAAGTGGATCACTTAAAAAAATAAAAAATCAAGAGGGAGAGGTGTTATTGGCATGGTGTGGTGCCCCAAAAATGGTGATGCACAAAAAGTTCATAAACAGAGCAGCATCCTAAGGAAATCTCACGGCGGTCACGCCCTTTTCCCAAGTTGGCAGAAGCTGGAATACACCATTCCTCGGGAAATCCAGTAAGCTCCCAGCCACCCACTCTCCCCAATATTCTGGCTCCCAGCGCTTCTTGGGTTTAACTTCCCACGGACTTTTCTAATGAACCAGGAATCCGGGCGGGTTCCCCGATTCTCCCTCCCCCTCCTAGTTTTAACCCTCTGAAACCTCCTCTCGGCTCCCCAACTCTCTCTCTCTCTCTCTTCACTGTATCCTTCCCTTTCTCCTACAGAGAACCCAGGAATTCTGGCTCGAACCCCTTCGCCCCCAGCGCAGCAGCCCGCCTCCCTCCCTCCAGCACCCAAGACTTTTCTTTCCTGAAGAAGCGACTTACTTCCAGAGCGGGGTGGAGAGTGCACGTCTGGAAGGTAGCCTGAAGGTGGGCACGCACGTTGCAGCAACCGAGGCTGGGAGAAGATGCTCTGGTCTGATCACGGGAAAACGGCAAGACGAGGGACTCGTGGCTGGGACAGGAGGAGAGAGGGGTGGGGCGAGTCCCCCACCCCACACACAGACAGGCAGGCAGGAGGCTGGGAGAGGGTGGGCCGTGGGCGGAGACAGGGAGGTAGTAGAGGAGGCGGGAGCGGCGAGGAGGAGAAGGCGGTGGAGGTTGAGGGGAGAAGACCCGGGAAGGCGGAGAGTGGACTTTGTGTTATTGCTGTTGCCGGGAGCCAAAAAGTACACAACGATACACACACCACCGCACCCGCAAGGAGGGTCCGTCCCCCCCGCTGACTCAGACAGAAACGATTCACGGTTCTCGACCCGGCTACTCATTACTCAAAGCGGCCAGCCAGATGCGTGCAAGGCGCTGGTTCAGCAGCAGCAGTAGGGCCTGGAGGCTTGTTGCGCGCCCGGCGCTCAAAGCAACAGGCGTTTTGCACGCACGCTGCGCCTAGCCATGGAGGTTTCATTTATCCCGCGCGGTCGAGAGATCCAGCCCTCCCTGCATTTTGCTTTAATCACGTGGCAGTGAGTTCCGTAAGCCAACTGGGGACGCGAGACGCAGAGATAGCATTTCCCTGCTTTCTTCCCCCCACTTTTTTTTTTTAAAAAACGTGTCCTGATCCTCTGCCTTTAACACCGGAATGATTTAGCCGGCGGCGAAAGCCCCCGACACCCAGCAGACCGTGGAGACAGAAGTACCGAGAGGAAACTTCGTCTACCAGATCCAGGCGTGCGAAAGGCTGGAGGACCCCTCGCCACGCTACAATTCCCATCACCTTCAAACCACAGTTCCCAGGATTCCTTCTGGGGCGTGTGTGCTTTAAATGCAGGGTGCATGCATAGTCCAAAGATCTATATAAACAGATGCTTCTAAAACAGATGCACCCAAGGTCAGGAAAGCATAAGGCAGTAGCCCCTTCCCCTTTGCATCCGCACCCGCTACCAAAAGAGCTTCTCTGCAGAGGCAGACTGAGAGATCGGTGTGATAGGGAGGACCACGTTCAAATCCCCCCTCTGTAGTGAATCTTTTCCTTCTATCTAAGCCAGTGGCACGTCCGCCTCAGATCCTGCGGCAGTGAATTCCATCAGTTACATATGCATAATTTAAAGACCTTTCTTTCTCTTGTTCTGAATCTGCTGCCGCTAATTCCACTGGCTGGTCTCGAAGCTCTTACGTTATTATTTTATTAACTTTACCACTACCCATTGTTTTATGAACTTTTCTAATGCCTCCCCTTTTGGTAGTCTTCCCCGCTACCCTACCCCCTGCCCATATTTATATCCTTTTTCATGCTCCAAAAAAAACAAACCCCGTGGTTATTTTCACTGGCATTTTCTGTTTCTTCTCCAGCTTTGGGCTTCTTAAAAAGTGCCTGCTGAAGGTCTGGCTAGGCTGCCACTCCCCACTGTTACAGGCTGATCTCATTACAGCAGACCTGTCTCCTCCTCTTCTTCCTGTCGTATTTCCACTGCCCATCTCTGCAGAACAGAAGGTTCTTTCACACCTAACCTCTCCCCTCCTTTTATAGAAAGGGAAAATCAAATTAGATGGCCTCTCCAATGTAAACACAAAAACAAAGAACAGCCTTTTTTAGGGCTCATGCAGCATAGCGGCAAAGGGAGTGCTAGCATCCCATTTGAATATCACCTCTGCCATGAACTCAGTACAGTACACAACAACAACAACAACAACAACAACAACAACAACAACAACAAGAAGGCAGTACAGTGGTACCTTGGGTTAAGTACTTAATTCATTCCAGAGGTCCGTTCTTAACCTGAAACTGTTCTTAACCTGAAGCACCACTTTAGCTAATGGGGTCTCCTGCTGCCGCCGCGCCGCCAGAGCCTGATTTCTGTTCTTATCCTGAAGCAAACTTCTTAACCTGAAGCACTATTTCTGGGTTAGCAGAGTCTGTAACCTGAAGCATATGTAACCCGAGGTACCACTGTATATAACTGCAATGAATGAATGAATGAATGAATGCAGGGGTACCTCGGGTTACATACGCTTCAGGTTACGTACGCTTCAGGTTACAGACTCCACTAACCCATAGTGTTAAGCCTCGGGTTAAGAACTTTGCTTCAGGATGAGAACAGAAATCGTGCTTCGGCGGTGTGGTGGCAGCAGTGGGAGGCCCCATTAGCTAAAGTGGTGCTTCAGGTTAAGAACAGTTTCAGGTTAAGAGCGGACCTCAGGAACGAATTAAGTACATAACCAGAGGTACCACTGTACATGGTGTTAGGGCAAACTACCCTTGGCTGCCTACACTCCATACATTTAAAGCACATGGCTTTCATTCAAAGAATATTGGGAACTGTAGTTTACCCCCAGAGCTACAGATCCCAGTACCCTTTTTTAAAAAAAACTATGGTTCCCAGTATTTTCCTTTTTGTGTGTGCTTTAAATGTACATGGCCTCAGTCCTCCCCACACCATTTGCAATATGGAGGATAATAATACTACCTCATGAGAAGACTCCCTGGAAAAGACCCTGATGTTGGGAAAGATGGAGGGCACAAGGAGAAGGGGGCGACAGAGATGGTTGGACAGTGTTCTCAAAGCTACCAGCCTGAGTTTGACCAAACTGCGGGAGGCAGTGGAAGACAAAAGTGCCTGGCGTGCTCTGGTCCATGGGGTCACGAAGAGTTGGACACGACTAAACAACTATAAAAAACAACAAAATCTTACAGCACTGGTCTTCCACTGGTGGGGCACAGCCTGATCCAAGCTGGGTGGCCACAGGAGCATCATGCAAATAAAAAGTTAGAGAATTTGGAATCAGAGCCTTTTGCAAATCGCCTAGAAACCTACCTGTAAATTCCTAATCTGTCTTTTATTCATCCTTGCTTTCAACCCCCACCCACAGAATGCAAACCCCACTGCAGTGCAGGTTCATCTAAACACAGATTAGTTACTATCATAACACATTTTAGCTACCTTGCCAAAGGTCTCTCCGCACCTATCCCCAAAACACCCCGATTAGCAAAAGTGAGGGTTCTAATCTGCAATAGTCCAGAACAAACAGGTAGCACTTATTCTGGATCAGTTCATCAGATTCAGCAGAGCAATTACGTATATGCAGCATTACAGAAAATCCAGGGGTTTGATCTACTGGACTTGACCCACTTTGGCTTTGCCAGTAAACCCAGTCTCCCCACCTCCTTGCCTTATTTATTCCAATCCCCAGCACCCCACTGTCCTCCCATGGCTCTTCTCATAATTGTATGCTTATCCTCTTTTTGGGACACTGCTGACACCTTGTGGCAAACAAATGGTTCCTTAAAAAGCTTGAGTAGGACTTCCATGAAGGCTGATTGGGCTTTTTCTCCCACAACCAAGTCTCCAAGGCCAGCTCTACCATTAGGCAGCATGAGGCAAGCGCTTCAAGCATCCCACTCCTAGCTGGTCCTCCAAAGTCCACTGGCTGTATCCTTCTACTGAAGGACAGAGTAGTCTGCTATATGTCCCAACCTGCAACTTAATAACTTCACAGTTGAGGACAGTATCTCATTGCCGGTTATGATACTAAGATTCAGCTTCCAGGCTTGTGTGTACACCCGCAATGGCTGGAGCAGGGACATTCTGTCTCTCATCTCACACTGAAAAATGTATTTGGGGAGTGCGGTGTAGTGGTTAGAGCATGGGACTATGCGTAACCTGGGAGACCAGGGCTCAAATCCCTACTTGACCATGAAGCTCACTGCCTCTGTTTAATCTACCTCACGGGGCTGTTGTGGGGATTAAATGAGGAGGGGGAGAACCATGAGCATTACTTTGCGCTCCTGGGGGGGGGGGAGTTAGGCTAAGATTGCAATAAATAATAAAACAACAAATTCCCAACCATATTGTTTACTTCCACACCATAGCCCTTAAACACAAGAGGATTATAGAGGCACAGCTTTTCTGTGCTTAGGTTGAACGTGGAGTTTAAACTACAACCATAAAATATAGTGTATGTTGTTGGACTACAACTCCCATAATCTTTTGGCTGCTGGCCAGGCTGGCTAGTTCTGATGGGGTTGTAATCCAAAATATTTGGAGGACATCACATTGGCTACCCATCTAGCAAAGCATTTCCCCACGATCAAAATCTTCTGCTACCTTTACTCACACAAGGAAGGCCTGTTTAGCAAAGTTCACCTGCAACGTTAATGAAAAGATTATTCCTTGGAGGTCCTGTTGCTTTACTGTTTCTTGTTCTGTTTCCCCTCTCACCGTCTGGGAGACGAATTTAGATAAGATTCTTTAAATTTGGATGGATGATAGACCTCTGCCTCATCCAGAGGAACATTCAACCTGCATCACACTATCTCTGGGTCCAGTTCCCTCTCCCCGCCCACAAAAAAAAAAATCCAGTCGTTACCTCACCAGTTAAACATTTTAATCATTTTAGTTTCCAATTTACACTGATAATCAAAAAACGCGATAGTTTTTCCCCACTTGTCACAGGGACTGTGCATGAGTTGCCCCCATCAGAGGGCAGGCCCCACCCACTGCTGCGGCCTCCCCAACACGCACCACTCCCACATTCTACACCCATGGGAACAACAGAGATTTTTTCCATGATGATCATCTTTGGGAGAGGAATGGATTCCCCAAGATTATTCTCTGGCGACACTGTAGGAAGAGGGCACTGCAGGGGAGGGTTTGGGTGAGGTGAATATGATGGGAGTATCACTCTTTCTGAGGATTAAAAAACAAAAAACACTCATTCTAAAATCAGGGCTAAAAGGACTTAAAAAACAACAACCCACACCTTGAGGAAACTGCTCCTTACCATAAAAAGCAGAATTTTTGCATAGACGTTTACATTTAATCTTCAAAACTCAAGACGCTGCAGTTTAGCAGTGGTAAACGAGTGCTCTGGGTGGAACTGACACAGTCTCATTTTAGATACCCATGTGGTAAAAAACACACTCTGAGGAACAGGCTAGTTGGTTAAAAAAAAAAAAGAAGTTAAAACATGTGGCCAATGCTTTGAACACACCCAGTTTCCTCTCACACAGCGGAGCAGACACTTTATACCCTTCATGGGCCTCAACCACTCTGTCTAAGACAGCGAACGAGACTTCATTAGACTCTGGTAATTCATAGCATGAGGGAGCTAACATGCCGGTTTCCTGACACAAGATGGCTGCTGGGGAACAGAGCCGAGTTTTAGTCACCTGCTTCTAAGCCCAATGGTGAATCCTGTAGGGACAGGGAGCCCTTGCTCCAGAAAGCTTCTAGAAGTGCCAGCTCACTAAACCAGAGACTCGAGGGATAGATTCCTATATCATAGAGGTCGCAAGTCGATGTACCATGAAAACAGGCAGAGGTTGTTGTTTTTTAAGACGCATTCTTTCTTTGCAAGAGGATCTAGAGTCAAATTATGAAGAATTTAAGCAAGTGGGCAGCATGGGAGTGAAGAGCGTTGTTGATATGGCGGACCATGTGTTATGTTTCATTGGCACAGTCCATCTGTCCTGATCGAGCAAGCAGCCAAGAAAAGGGGCGTTGCACCAGGAGGAGGGAGATCTTTGGAGATCCACGGGGTGGAGGCTACATCCAAGCACGCCGATCATCCCAAATGGGAAGAAGGCTGCAGAGGCTACAGGTGTAAAGGCAGTGGCGCAGGACCACTCCGTAACACAACCCTGCCAGTGGCAAACTTGGCTTCCGGCTTTTGCGTGGCACGGACACAGACCGCGTATATAGCTTCCTACTCCAGTCAAGAGGCCTGAGATTGTTTCTTGGCCGAACTTAGCCCACCACGTTCATCCGCTAAATCAGGTTGTGTGTTCCTCTTTATGGAAAGCGCTGCTGTCTTGCTTGCAATCTGGAGGCCGGGGGAAGAGAAACCTCAGTTAATTTTGTGAAATGGTTTCGTAACCGCATGCATCTGTGGAAAAGGCTCAGGGGAAGACTCTTCGGCATCACATACAAGACTCTTGAGATCAGAACACCTGGATCAGTAACTTATTGAATGCCTTAACTGCTACTGTATGGTGTCAGAGGTTGGCATCTTGGGTTCTCTGCATGGGACCCTCTGCCAAGTCCCGTAACCTCTGGGGGCCTGTCGCTCCTCCTTTTCACTGTTGCTGCCAGTCCATTGCACCTTTTTGAAGATGCAAGAAGGACAAGTGTAAAGAGAAGGAAAAGTGTCCATCTCCACTTGCCCTGGGCTCTCTCTCTCTCTCTCTCTTGACAGAGAATGGAATCATAGAACTGTATAGCTGGAAGGGACGAAAAGGATCATCTAGCCCAACTTCCTGCATTGTGCAAGATGCGCCCATAGGAAGGAGAAGGGAAGCTGCAGCAGTAACAGTGGCAAGGAGGGAGGTGGGCCCACACAGGGGTGGGGGGATGCTGAGAGTATCTTTCCCAAGGGCTCCCCAAAACCTGCTACTGACTAGATGGTGAAATACAGCAAAATCCTGAATTTGTGTTTAAGTGTTGCTGTTATATGAAGCACCATCAATCTGCATGGCATATACGAAGTACAAGTGGGCAGGTCCCTGCCTTCAGGAACTCACTATCTAAAAGGTGGAACAGGGGAGACAATAGAGGAAGGGAGGGAAACGGAGGAGTTGATTAATCCTGGGAGCAGGACATGCATTTATTTTAGATATACATATTACAGTGGGAAGAATAATTAAGGGATAAGACTGTTGTTGATAAAAGTTCCTTCCTTTGCTTCTTGGGGCCATAAGGGACACTAAACGTTTGTATCCAAGCACACCCGTGATTGCTTTTAGGGCAGCCTGCCTTGATTTTGTGTTGCCCTTCGGATTTCATTTTTTAAAAGCTCTATGGATTTTGTTGTCTCCAGGCTTGTTTTATGACTCAAGTTATTTGCATTTTGCCATGACCTTTTGGCTTAGACAAGTAAACTAATAAATATGTCAAGAGGTAGGGAAAATATCTGCCCCTGTGTGAGGATTGTTTACTCCGACTCCCAAACTGCTTCTTCATGAAAATGTTTTTAGAGCAGGGGCTTAATCTACTCCCCCTGCCTCAAGAGGCAAGGAGAGTTGCAAAAAGCAAAGCAGAAGAGGAAATTATTGTATGGCTGTTCAAAATTAATTTTGCTGTATATAAATATACTTCAGTCACAAAAGGTATATAAATAATAATCCAGTAAGGAACTTGCTTCAGAAGACCCCGATCTGAGTAATAGTAATAGTAATAGTAATAGTAATAGTAATAGTAATAGTAGCTCTGCATCCAGGACTCTGTCTGGCCTTTTGTACTCACATCATTCATAATTTTTTGCTTGAGCTCTTCATGAGTTAAGGGTTTCTCATCTTCTTCTGTTATTGGCTCATGGCCAGTTCTGCAAAGAGCAAACATTAAGATGATAAAAACAAAGAGTGTCTTTTGCACTAAGTACTGCAAACCAGTCCTTTTAAAAACAGATTTTTTTTCAGGACTCCTCCCAAGACCAGTTTTTATTCAGCATTTATTCCAATTTGTTCATGAGGCATTTATAGGACAATAAGCAATCATCCTGATGTACACATCTTCCTGTTAATCATTCATTTACCCCACAATTTTCAATGCATTTCCCCATAACTTTCTAAGAAGTCCAGTTTTGTGGATTTGTTGTACTAGGGTGACGGAGTGCTTTAACCTACTTTAAAGGCACAAACCTAAAGTTTTGCACTTGAATCCCTCCTGCAAAACACTGGCAGTCTGGATGCACCCAGAGAGATGGAATATGCTGCATCTGTTGAATGTTCTGCCTGCTGCCAAGTTATTCAGAGTAAAATATTTCCTGGGATGTGGGCAGCTGGATCTAACCCATTGCATCCCAGTCCCATCCTAAAATTTCTTCTATGGGTTTAACACAGTAAACCTTTCTGCTCAGAAAATCTGCTAATATTCTCCTCTGCATGAGTGCTTTTCCTACCGTGTGTGTGTGTGTGTGTGTGTGTGTGTGTGTGTGTAAACCAAGGCCTCTTATAGCATTTAGTCTTGATTGCATTTTTTAAATATTTATCCAACATGGGTCTCCAAGGCAGCTTCAAACATAATTAAAACCATCCATTTCAATATAACAATTAAAAAATAATTACAGAATCAGCAACACACAAACATATACACAAAACAGAAAGCAGGAAATCAGTTAAATGTCTCAAAACAAACATGTCTCTTGAGCAAACAAGAACACGCAGAATTGGCAACTACAACTTAATAATGTAGGCACCCAATGTCAGAAGCTAGATGGTGCATCAAAGAGCAGGGGCCATCCTAGAAAAGGCCCTGTTCTCCATTTCTTCTCCTTTAATGCTGGAGGTGGGAGCAGCCAGAACAGAGCCGCAGTAGAATTATTTGTTTCCCCAGCTTTTAATGTGTCTTATTCTATAGAAACAAAAATAAACTATACATTCTAACTAATGATCCTCATGTCATCTATCAACATTAAGGCACTGCAAATTAACATTGTGTTATAGAAATCCACAAACGATCTTGATATTCTACCGAAGGCTTTCTCTATATAAATAATACATTCCTATACAACATAAAGACATAATTGCTTTATAATTAATTAATTCTTACTACTGCAGTTCTTTCTTTTACAAATTAGGCATAATTTGAATCTTATATTAATTTCCAGTAGTGCTTTCCAAATATTTTATATTGAGTTTTACAATTCCAATACAAAATACATTCATGCAAACACTTTAAGGACATCATCATCATCATCATCATCATCATCATCATCACAGTACTATTCCAGATTGTTTTATAGTAAAATATTTTATGCATTAATGTTCTATGCCAAATATCTTTTGCTCAGTCCCACACAGATGGCATTTGCTGTTTCTTCCGGTGTTTAGCTATCCGTATCTGGGGACACTGCCAACATATTGCCCACCATTTTTCTTTCCTAATAGCATAATCATAGGATCCATAATTTATTCATATCCTATGATCTCATCATTTTTCCTTGTAATTTTTTTTAACTGTAAAACATTTTCTGCAATAACATTCCATACCAGATATCTTTTTCTCATTCCCATAGATGTTTCTTCCAGTGTTTAGCTATCTGTATCTTGGAGTGTTACAAACATAATGTTATGCACAACCCCAATCTCTAAGCAGTGAGAGATTCCAGGGGTTCCAAGCGCTCACTCGGGGTTTGGCTTCCTTGGAACAAGGGTGCTCACTTGAATAAAATGGGCAACGCCAATCAATATTTGGGGGGGCTAGCTCCCTCAAATATTTTATGGGTGTGCAAAAGACCTTTGGCCCCTAGGAGTTGGCTCCTAAGTCTTGGAATGAAGGTCAGTGGAGACTGAGGTGTCTTTAGGGTGTATGGTTTTATATGCACATGTGTACAACCTGGATATAGGATTTGGGGGTTCACAACATTAACACATGGGTCCTACTTCCCCTTTAGGTTTCCAGAGAAGCCTCAAAGTCCACAACATGTTTTTGTTTCCCAGCTTCCAGCTCTTGCACACTACAACTATTTTGGCTATTGTTCTTCTGCCTAGGCTCACATGGTCTCCAGCCAGTTGAGGGGAGTGCAGGGGGACACCTGTCAGTTTGCATTTCTTAGTGCAGAAAGTATTGATCTGATGTGTAGAGATCTTTCCTATTCTACTTAGTTCAAGAGTGTTCTGGAAGGTTTCTTTCTATGTGAAAGAAAGAGACAGAAGGTTTCTGATGTTTGGGTTATTCCATCTGGGAAGCTGAGTACAGCTGGTTTAAAACTGGTTCTGTTATCTGTCAAGGTCATGCTGACTATAATAGTCAGGTCAGGAGGAGCCTGGGTTTCACACACTTTCTTTTTCTATCTCTTTGTTCTGGTGTGGTGTTCCGTTCTGTACGCTATAATGTTAAGGTTTAGTCTTATTATAACTTCGTTTTAAGTTTAAGTTAAGTCTGCTGCAACTGGATTTCTTATGGACTGTGCCAATTCTGAATGTATTGGATTTGTGACCATTATGCTCATTTGCCTTCAGTAGCAGTAAAGCTCTGCTGGATGAAATACAATTGCCTCTAGTCTATTTTTTTGGAACTCTGCAACGTGTTTAAGTCCTCCTCCACATGCACGACAACACCTACCCCATTTTCCCAGACAGAATCATCACTTAGCTCATTCTTTGAGATGCTGACGAGCAGTTAAACTGGACAGCTAAAGCCATTACAAAAAGAATACACACTCATAACAATATTCTCTGACATCTTCCCTTAACATATGCTAATTCAGTTTTCCTAATAACATAACCATGGGGTCCCTCATAAACTCATATCCTATGCCCTCCAATTTTCCTTGTTACCGCAACCCAAAATATCTGAACTTTCCATGATCTCAGTATAGAATACCCTTTGCCAACCCAGTAACCTCCAGCTGCTGGGCTGGCAGGAGCTGATAGGAATTGTAGTCCAAAACAGGTTGATACAGAAAATCTTAAACATACAGGCAGGTTCATGTGGGCTTAGGCAGGTCTCCTTACCCAGCAGTGGGTGGCCGAACAAGCATAGGCTGTGCCCGAATCTCAGGTTTCTGCCCTAGAAGCAGTTGCACTGTCTCCAGAGTGTCGTAGGGCTGATCATATTCCTGAGAAAAGAAGAGGCAAGGTTTATTGATTGTTTCCCCTCCCAGTAGAGATTTAAAATAAAACAGCCTGAGGTCAACCACACTGCCCCACCTATTAATCCAGATCTATCTATTCTTCCTACTAGATCAATTAAAAACCGAGTGACTTCGCTAGCTGCAGCTAATATGAGAATTTTGGTTTTCAGTTTTTTTAAAAGGTTACTAACCCTTACAATTGCATTTGATAAAATAAAAGTAAATGTGTTAAGGGATTTGAAATGAGGCTGGCAAAGCAAAAGTAATATCATGCTTTCAAGCCCTGTGGACTCCACTGCAGAGTTGCAAAGTTGTTTCCCTCTGTACCAGGACATTTTGAAAGGAACACATACAAACAGTTATATCAGAATGGGATTAAAACCCTAGACTATTCAACAGGGAAGATTTGCAAGCAGGTTTGTTCTGCAAAATCGATAGGGGTTTTCACTCTCGGTAAAATATTTTGCACACGGTAATTGCAGCAGGGAATTGGACTCAGAGAAGTGAGTCAAAAGGTTGTCTTCTCCTCTCCCTTTCTCCATGATCCCTGAGCCATCCTTTTCTCCTGCCCCTGTTGTTGTGTCCTGCCCATCCACCCTGCATACCTCAGCCTTGGCGAAAGAATACATAGCCAACAGCTGGTTGGTCTTTTGTTCAATCAAGCCCAGGTAGATGGCAACATTCTCGTCCTGGGCAGTCGTCGACCCCCCCAGCTTCTTTTCCAGCACTGAGTAGTCACACTGCAGTTTCCAAAAGAGAGCCTCGATTGCTTTGAGAGGAGGAAAGAAAGCAAAATGAATGAACCCCTGCCCACCCACACAGCTCTTAACTTCAAGCACTCATTTCCACTCACTTCAAGGTGCCCAGTACCTAAGGCTCGCCAAATTATTCTGCACATGAGACAACACCCCGTCCCCCAAAATAAACACCTCTCCCTGGGAGCAGAAATATAATAATAATAATAATAATAATAATAATAATAATAATAATAATAATAATGATTTATCATTTTTCTGCTCTTTCATGACACACAGAATTCGCTGCCCAAGGCAATGGTAGCTCCAGCCCTGCTAAGAGTCAACTTGATAAATGATGGCCTGGTTTGCATGGTCTTATCTTGGCATTTAATAAGCCAGGATATGCATGAGCTACTGCTGCTCACAGGTGCCAGGCAGCTCCTTTCCTCAGCCCAGCAAGCAGGCGGCTGAACAAGCCAGGACCCAGCTGTCTATCATAGCTGCCCATTATCTGAAAACCCAGAAACTATGGTGAATGGCTTACAAACCAGCCAGGGTCTTAAAATCAACTTTAAGCCATGGTTTGATATCCTAGCTAGTTTGTAAGCAATTAACCATAGCTTCCAGGTTCACACATGTCAGGAAGTGAGGAAGAAGCCATCGATTTCCATTCCAACCTGTGTTTGCTGCATGTAGCGCTGTTTCCATTCCACTGCAGTTTGGCTTCTGACAAAAAAAAACCAACCCCTATGTTATTCAGCTCACTGTCCACTGTGGTGGAACTTGACAGAACTTCTGGCATTATTTCACACCATTCGCTGCACTGCAAAGGAAACACGATGCAAAGCGGGAGGGAGAGTCATCAATTGTGTATCTTTTGCAAGCTTTAAATGGCAGCAACAAATGCTGCTCATATTTGCGAGATTGCTTTCCATCCCTGGCATGGGATGTATAAATGAGCACTGGCAATTTCTACCCCCATTCCCATCAGAATTCCTCAACAACCCTATGGGAAGCTATAATTGATAGCTGAGTCCTGGCTTGTTCAGCTGCTTACTTGTGGGCAGAGCGAAGCAGCAGATAACACTCATTCACATCCTGGCTTATTGAGCCAGGATATGATAGTGCAGATTTGCCCTGCATGTTCTGTACTTTTTGTCTACATGGCTCTTTGGAAGCTATCTTCAACTGGCCAGCCATCAGCCCATCTTGTGACTATGAATTCCAAGAGACAGGCTGGAGTCAGGTGACAGCTTTCTTTTGTCTGTTTTCCCAGAAAGCTGAAGACAATTTGAAAGAAGGGTCCGTTGGGAAAGGAAAGCCTCTTAAAATCACTCAGCTTTCTTAAATGCTGCAGTTTGTCTTCAGTCCTAATTACACATTGCATGGAAAATAAAAATAATAAAAGAAATTATTTCCTTTGTCCCACACCTACTGGCAACCAATTTCACAGGATAAGCCTGAGTATTTTGACAAAATGATATTCTCTCCCTCTTCCAATTTTGCCTTTCAGACCTCCCCCCTCCTCAAGCTTATCTGTCTGCTGAGCATGATACAACCAGGATCTGTGCTATTTTCTGTGACTAGCTGTGCCTGTTGGCTGATCATCCTGTTCCTCAAGGGAGTCTGTGGACTGCATCAGGCCCATACAGCCTTTTCAAACCAGAACACAGAGCCATTTCCCTCCCCACCAACATCCCAACTACTGGCAAGGAACCACAACCGCTTCTTCCTTTTTAAAAAAAAAAAAATGGTGCTGAACGTAACAGGGCCTGGTGACCAGGGCTGGGCACTGGCATTCGCTGTTAGAAAGTGAAGCCTCTCATCCTCCACTATCTGTGTAGTGCTAGCCTAGCACTCAAACCTGCCCAATAGTGAGAGCCAGTGTGGTGTAGTAGTTAGAGTGCCAGACTGGAACATGGGAGACCAGGGTTCAAATCCCTCCTCAGACATGAAGCTCATTGGGTGACCCTGGGCCAGCCACTGCCTCTCAGCTTAACCTACCTCACAGGAGCGTTGTGGGGATTAAATGTGGAGCGAGTGAACTGTGTATGCCACCTTGAGCTCTTTGGAGAAAAAGGTGGCATGTAAGTGCAATCAATCAATCAATCTATCTATCTATCAATCAAGCGCTGGCCAGATTCCTTGCTGCGAGAGCTCAGCAACTGCTATGAAAAGGGGCATCCCGAGAATCTACATTTTCAGTGCAAAGACAAAACCAAGCCCCGAGTTCAGCAGGTTGCAAAGGAAAGCTTCAGGACATGTTTCCAGTTCCTACGATGGTGCCTCCACCATCTTTCTCTTCCTGGCACACAAACACAGTCCCTGCTTACCGTTCTTGAGCTGCTCCCAAATCTTGTGGTGACCCTTCAATGCCAGCTCAATCCGGTTCGCCTCTTTCACAGCTTCCTCCTGCTGCGCTTCAGCCTCCTTGAGCCGCAACAGCTGCTCTCCCTCGTCCTGGGCACTTTGCTTTTGCACCTCCTGTATCTCATGGTAGAGCTAGAAGAGTGGAGGAGTAAGATGGAGAAAGCAGGGGGGGGGGGTCGTCATTCATTTCACTATTACAGGAGGTTGGCAAAAACAAGGCGCAAATAAGAGATAAGAGGGTGGGAGGGCATCGTTCCTGATAAAGAAGCTTGTGCAAAAATAACACTGTGGTGCTAGGACATCTCAAAAGGGAAAGAGCCCTGATGCAATGTGGTGCAGCCCAAGGTGTATTTGGGTAAGCAGAGGGCAACCACAGCATACATTTAAAGCAGATTCAATGCACATAGCTTTCCACAAAGAATCTTGGAATTCTAGTTTGCCCCAGCACCCTTAACAAACTACAGTCGTCGTCCCCAAGCCGCATGCTTTAAATCTATATGGTGGGGACACATGCTACTTGTTTCTGCGCTTGTGTTGAATAAGGAACTGGGAACCAGGAAGCAAACTTCAGCCTCGTTCAGCAAGATGCGGCAGGAATCCCTGCTTGCTAACAGCAGCAAAGGTCGGAAGAATTGGGGAAGAGGGTGGGGAAGTATGGGCTGGCATTGTGATGATGACAGCATTGTGCAGAGACTGCAAAAAAACTTGCTTGCACGAATATCACTAATTCTATGATAAACTGTAATACGGGGGGGGGGGGGGACCCAAGACACAGTACTCACCTCAGTGATTTGTTCCCATATCTGCTCCTTCTGATCGTTCTGATCATTGACGTAGTTGAACTGAGCAAAGTTCCGTTCCTCCTCTGAAGTGGGAAAGAAAAGCATCAGTAGCAGATCTTAACTCGCATCCCACTGCCTGAACCAGCCAGTACCCAAACTGGCTAACACCCCAGAGGACAGGATCACACTTCAAAACAACCTTGACAGATTAGAGAACTGGGCCAAAACAAACAAGATGAATTTTAACAGGGAGAAATGTAAAGTATTGCACTTGGGCAAAAAAATGAGAGGCACAAATACAAGATGGGTGACACCTGGCTTGAGAGCAGTACATGTGAAAAGGATCTAGGAGTCTTGGTTGACCACAAACTTGACATGAGCCAACAGTGTGACACGGCAGCTAAAAAAGCCAATGCAATTCTGGGCTGCATCAATAGTATAGCATCTAGATCAAGGGAAGTAATAGTGCCACTGTATTCTGCTCTGGTCAGACCTCACCTGGAGTACTGTGTCCAGTTCTGGGCACCACAGTTCAAGAAGGACACTGACAAACTGGAACGTGTCCAGAGGAGGGCAACCAAAATGGTCAAAGGCCTGGAAACGATGCCTTATGAGGAACGGCTAAGGGAGCTGGGCATGTTTAGCCTGGAGAAGAGGAGGTTAAGGGGTGATATGATAGCCATGTTCAAATATATAAAAGGATGTCACATAGAGGAGGGAGATAGGTTGTTTTCTGCTGCTCCAGAGAAGCGGACACGGAGCAATGGATCCAAACTACAAGAAAGAAGATTCCACCTAAACATTAGGAAGAACTTCCTGACAGTAAGAGCTGTTCGACAGTGGAATTTGCTGCCAAGGAGTGTGGTGGAGTCTCCTTCTTTGGAGGTCTTTAAGCAGAGGCTTGACAACCATATGTCAGGAGTGCTCTGATGGTGTTTCCTGCTTGGCAGGGGGTTGGACTCGATGGCCCTTGTGGTCTCTTCCAACTCTATGATTCTATGATTCTATGCTTCAAGGGCATAGAATCATAGAATCATAGAATCTGTTCTTCCTGAGCCAAAAAGACCCAGAGGACAGTCATGGTTGAAAAGGAAAATGGACCCTCTCCCATTGCAGCCCCCTGCCTTGCCTATCACCTTGCACGTATATATTCAATGCAGCATCCAAGGTTGGCGCGTCGGTGAGTTCCAGGACTTGATCCACGGTGGTGTGTAAAGATTCAAGCATCTCCTCCTCAGGGTCTTTCCGTTTGGACTCTTCCTCTGATTGAAAATAAAGAGAATCTAGGAGCCCCGGTTCCTAGGGCAACCTCAAAGTCATGTGAATCCCCACCTCAATCAGAGACATGCATTAAAGGAGTGGAAAAGCCGCCCATCTTTTTAAATCACTTGTCTTGACCAAAGCTGCAACATTTCAATTATTATAAACCGCAAGAGGAAGCAAGATGTGACGTGTAAACCAGCGCTCGTGGCTCGATTCTCCTCCAACAAACCACACAAAGAAAGCAAGGTTGATGTCCCCTATGACAAGGTTGCAACACTGGGGGCTTTTTAGCTTAGAGAAAAGGGGTGCAAGAGGCGGCAAGACGGACATTTATAAAATGATGCGTGGCATGGAAAAAAGGTTTTCTCCCTCTCTCACGGCAAGAGAAATAGAGAAATCCCCATGAAGGTGAGCGTTGGAAGATTTGCATGGAGAGAAACAAACCATAAGTGGTGGTTTGTTGCTGCTTTTCAGTAAGCCATAGTCTGTTTAGCAATGGCTTGCCGCTGACCCAACTACTGTTAATAATTGCTATGCCAAAGGAAGTAGGCAGATTGCTTTAGAAATACTGTTTTACCCACATGCGAATTTAAATCAAACTCACATGATAATTTATTAAAACTCACATGATAACTTATTAAAATGTTTTAATTGGGCTGCAGCCATACTCTTTAGCCAACTATTTCTCTGAATACAAAAAAAGTTCATTAATGTGTGTGTGTGGGTGGGGGGGGGGTAACTTAAGATAACACAGATTGATTAGGTATTAACCCCCAAGATCCTCTGCTTTAATTCACAAAATTCTTCCCAGAGAAGGCAGCAGTCCTGGCTCTGAGCTGTCCTGCTATAAACCACAACACACACTTGCCTCCCAAAGGCCAAGGAATACTTCTGGCACCAGACAAAGAAGCAAACACTGGCCCTTTTCTCACAAGCGTCTGATTGTGCAGTTTTTGGCTGCTGGTGATATCTGCTGTTGGTAAGTTATACTGTATGGTGATTTTGCTTCTGTAGATCCAAATAGATCTTGCTATTGTGGGAGGAATTTACTACAAGCTTTTGTGGAATTTAATACATAACTTTTAGTTTTGCTCATTACGTATTATTATTCAGGAAATCTTGATTTTCTAACTGCCTTTCACCGTGAGTTCCCAGGGCAGGTTACAACAATTTAAAAACATAACATTAAGAACAGTTAAAACAGAATACAATTAAGATAATAGGGTGGACCCTGAGATATGTATCTCAGGCGTCAGAGGCCAGGATAAAGAGGTGCATCTTCAGCAAATGATGAAAACCCCATGGCAAAGGTGCAAGACACACATCTGTGGGAAGGGAACATAGTTTAGGGGCTGCCACAGATAATGCCCTCTCCTGGGCTGTCCCCCTCAACTTTTGAAGATGGAGGAACTACCCTACGACATTCTAAATCCCGGAGAGGGTCTGTAGGGAAGCAAGCGGGTCTTTCATACATTTGGTGCCTAAGTCATTTAAAGCTTTAAATCCTAGCATGAGCACTTTGAACTGAGCCTGGAAATGAATCGGCAACCAATGCACCTGTTTTGAAACTGGCTATGTGAGTTCTAAATGGATCCCCAGCCAGTAGCTGTCTTTTGGATGTGTTGAAGTCTCCCAAGTCATCTTCAAGGGCAGCCCTACAGAGAACATGTTGCAATAATCCAGTTCTGGAAGTTGCCAGAGCATGGGTAACAACGTCCAAGTTATTTTTGTCCAAAAGGCTCCATGGCTGACAAACGAGCCAGAGCTGGAAAGTGGCTCCAAATCACTGAGGCCACCTGAGCCATTGCTTAGTTTCTATTTGTTCTGTACCCCTGTTCTGTCTTGCCATGAGACCACTTCTGGGCATGTGGGAATGAACGAATGACTCAATAAATAGTCCCATACCATACATGAAACACACACACAAACCTTTCTTTTTCTTGGCCTTTAGTGCCTCCTCCGTCAATGTCCTCTCCTGCAGCTTGACGGAAATGAAATCATTCAAGCGCTGGTCATTCTCTATCTGGCGGCATAATTCTTTCATCTCCGATTCATACTGCGCTACATCTTTCTTTGCCTTGTCCTGCAGCTGGCCTAGGCGCGTATGTGCCTCATCCCTATATTTACCCCAGTGGACAAATGGGATGGGGACAAGGTTTGGATATGTGAGAGAGAACCGCCAGCAATTCCACTTCCCAACTTTTCTTCATGTTCTTATCCCCATTCCTTCACCACCTCTGAAATCTAGCATAACGATGAAGAGCGTGAGTGACAGGCAGGAAGTCCTTGTTTCAGATATTACTTCACCATTTAGGAGAGGCCACAGCTTCCCGGGCATAAAACACCTCTGCGTGCAGAAGATCCTATGCTCAACTGCTGCCATCTCCAATTACGGAATCTCAGGTAGAAAAGGCTGGGAAAGGCTTCAGTCCATGATATTGGAGAGCGGCCATAAGTCAGGACTGACAGTGCATTGTGTTCAATGGGCTGATGGCCTGGTCTACTCTAATGGAAGATGCAGGTGCCAATGCGCAATCGAGAGCCTCAAAGTGCACTCCTTTGTGCACTGGAAAGGGAAAGCAGGCTTTGGCTGTACCACCTCATCACCTGACGGTTTGGTAAAGCCTCACATTCTTTTAAGCACCATGCAACCCTCTTTGCAAGCTTTGGGTGGTGCCGTGAAGTCCCATGTGACATCAGCAGCCCTGCCCGCATGTCAAATTTGGCCTGTGTGGCTTGGATCTGACCTACAGAGCCAAAAAGGTTCCTCAGGCTTGCTGCACAGGTCGCAGAATCCTGCTTTTCCTGGTGCAGAATTTTTGTTTCCCTGAAGCAGAATTTCCATTTTAGTGCACAGGATATATAGCCCTGTCTTTTATATCAGAGTGATGCTTAGAAGCTAGGACTTGGAGGGAGCATGGCTATTGTTGATTAAGTTGTCCCAGTGCATGAATGGGTGGAGGCAGCAGGACAACGGAGGAGCAATGAAGAAGCAGGGTATGAACATGAACAAGGTTTCTGCAGGGACACTCCTCCCTGCCCCACCGTGCTTGAGTACTCCCCTTCCCCCAACCTTGCTTCGTAGGCTGCAGAGGATGTGCTGATGACTGCGCCAATGGCTCTACGAGTTTCCAACAGCTCCTAGAGGGAGAGAGAGGAAGCCTTCAGATCTAGTCCCTAATTGCAACAAAGCCGTACCATCCTGTTCACAAAGTTCTATCTCCTCACTGGAGCCCAATCACAGCTCTTCCCTTCTTCCTCCCAGCCAATAAAAAGCCTTGATATTTTTTTTAATACCACTCTCAACAGTCAATCATATCCTTCCATTCCATGCCGGAGTTCTCTCCAAGCAACCAGATCTCACAATTCTATAACAGAACCTTCATTAGTCTATATCACGACTCCAGTCCCTCTCAGAAACTCTCTTGGGCAATTACATCCTGTCAACTCTCCTCAATTTTCTCTTAGTGTGAATGTACCGTCTCTAGACGTTTATAAAGCTGTTCAAAGCGATCGTGTTCAAGCCGGAGAATTTCTAGATCCTCACGTAGCTGTGAATTCAAGACGAGCTGAGAATTGAATTCTGTGGTGGTCTGGAAATAGAAAAGTGGAGTGAGAAACTGAAGACAAGCCAAGAATCCTGGCTCTCAGAAACCCTGGGCACTTGCAAACATTTTTACCCGGTCAAGCTGATTCTCAACTGTTCCTATCCGCTTCAGCAAGTTGCCCTTCTGTTCCTGGATCAGGGTCCCAGTGCCCACCACCAGCTTCTGGTCAGTTAAACGCTTGTTCCAGTTTTCAATCTGTCAGAAATGAAGAATGAAAGCAGGGAAATGAGATGAGAAACTAATATTTGGGATAGGACTAAAGAATCCTTGGCTCTTGGATCTCCTGTTCTAATGAATTCGACCCTCAAGTCCTAGCTGCCAATTCCCTCTGCATTTTTTAAAGCCCTCACACCCATTTTTAACCCAAAAGATCCTCCTCTCCTTTCTAGAGTTCCTCTTCACCTGGATTTTTTGGGGGGGTGGGGGAAGGTGAAGGTGAAGGAAAAAATCTTTTTCTTAGAGACTTCCATTCTGCTCTCAGGGCCTCATTTCACGCTACTTGTTCTCTGTACCTGCTATTATACTCCACTCCCCACCTGGAAGGCTTCAAAATCCTAGCACAGGACACTACTTCACAACAATAAATGCCAAGCAACTTGGTACTTAGCTCCCTTCTCCATACCTCTTTATCAAGCAGGGCTACCTGCTTCTTCTCTTGAATTATTTGCTGCTTCACTTCATCCCGCTGTCCCAACAAGGAACGGAGAATGTCACCGTGGACCTTTTCCTGCTGTGCGTTGGCCTTGCTCTCAGCCACAGCGTGCCTCTGAAGCAGCTCTTTGTTATCCTTCTCCAGGCGCTTTATTTCTGCCCTGTCCAAGAGAAGAGGGGCAGAGACTCTGAGGGGCGGCAGGATGACACGGCGAGACACAGCTGCGTGGGCACGTACGGGAGCGCCATGGCAGCAGGTGTGCTGGTGAGTTTTGGTTGGGATTGGTGGCAGCACCAGCTCAGAGGAGCTTTTGAGACACTGCTACAGAAACTCCTGGAAAGCTGGCGATTTGAATCTGAGCATGCATCTCCCCAAGTCTGGATGGGACAAGATGGAATGGGGAAGGGGGGAATCGGGACAGGATATACTCTCAAAAGAGAGCAGGCTTCAAGAGTTCAAAATTAGCAGCTCTGTGTAAAAAGACACAATAGATTTCAGGCCTTAGGGTGACTTGTTGTGCCTTTACATCCCTGTGAAACAAGCAGTGTTGGGAACGCACAATTTCTGATTTCCCTACAAAGAAAGTACTGTGTTTTGTAGGCCAGGGTAGAAGGCCAGAACTTCAAGGTTCTCAGGGTCAGGGATGATGAGTAACGTTCATTAAGTGATCTAAACCAGAGTACAAAGAGAGAGAAGAATCCTAAATTCTCTGGGAACGTTTTATACTAAAGGGGCAGGAAGAGGTTGGACACACAGAATCATGAGTACAAGATCTGAAACCGTGTCAGCGTGCCAAAGCGCATAATGGCAAGAATCAAATGTTTGTACATGCATGTACACATATGTGATAGATTGTGGGGGGTGGAATTTGGCCGCATGTGCTAAAGAAAGGCAGGTTATATGCACAAACATGTCCATACATGATGTGACCAAACCAATTGTCAGCTGTGTGTTGCCAGGAGCATATCAGTTGCTATGTGCCCTTGTGTTAAGTCAGTATCTGCTTCAGTACATGAGGTGGGGATTATTTCTTAATGCTCAGCTTACAGCTCTCTCCTTGCAGTAGGATGTACAATATTCAAATGCTCCCCAAATCCAAAACTGGATGTTTCAGAGCAAAAGATGACAGGCTGTGCTCTGTGCCAAGAAAAATGGACAGGAGATAGCACCCCTCAATGCGATTATATACCGCTCTCTCATCAAATTGTGGCACAACTGAAAACTAAAGGTTAGACAACTGGTCCAATGAAAGCAATTTAAGGCTGGTGATGGGCAACAGGCTTGTTTCTCTTAGAAATCTGAATATGATGTAAAAGAGGGATCACCTCATGGTGCACGCACAACTCATTCTTGCCCCCAATAAAAATATTTTGCAGTTTTTGGTATAGCCTCCAAAACCCAAATGCATACAGTGTGATGGTCTCTCCCAGACCATTTCCAGCTATCTAAAGAACTATGTCCATCTCTGGCGTAAGAGGACAGTAAAACCATGACGTTCCTGCTGTGAACAGGGAAAAACAAAATGGATCCAGAATTTTAGCAAGGATATGAGATGAATACATACTTCTGCCTGCGAATGATTTCATGGGATTCGAAAGTGTAGGCATGGCGGTTGCCTTCTAGGAGACGAAACTGGCGCTGGAGTTTGGCTAACTCGCTTTCGGCTAGTGGGACACAAAGCCAGTGAAGCAACAGGTGGTTTGGGGAGACAGAGGAAAGAAAGGTGGTTAGAAAGTCCAGCATGATGGCCTTCTCTTAAAGACCCCACCTATCACACCTGGCGCAAGAATTAGGGCAGAGACTAATGTGGTCCAGGATTGCAGAAAGAAGGGAACTTCCCTGCTGTGATTGGCACAGATTTGATGAGCACAATCATGAGCAACTTAATGACTACCAGTGGTATTCCATTTATATAATGAGCTCCAGTTGGCTTTGTTAGGCTTGAGACAAACAGCTGTTTTTAAGAGAGCCAAAAGGGGGTTGACAGAGGCTTCACTTTCCATGAACATGCCCACAGGTTTTGTCCCAATGTCACTTCTGAACAAACAGGTTTTGCAGGTTCCTGCAACAATAAAAAAGCCTCTAAGACCTGCGTGCCAGAGAACATGCTTTTCCTCATAGAATTCTGGGCAATGTGGTTAGTTAAGAGTTGCTGAGAATTATAACTCGGTGAGTGTGGACCCTCCAAGTGTCCCTATTTTCCAGAGACACCCCTAATTTAGAGAAGCCATCCCAGTTTCTGATTTGATCCTGGAATGTCCCACTTTTCCTTAGAATGTCCCTATTTTCACTGGAGAAATGTTGGAGGGTATGGAGTTATCTGACTCCCAGGCCATCTGAAAGCAATCCTATATAGGGATGTTTTTTAATGTTCAATGTTTTATTACCTTTTTATGTATGTTGGAAGCTTCCCAGAGGGGCTGGGGCAACCCAGTGTGATGTGTGGGGTATGAATATTGAAATTATCATTAAGAAATGGGACATCCTTATTTTCATTGGATAAATGTTGGGCGGTATGCGAGTGCCCAGAATTCTTTGAGGGAAAGAATGTGCTTTAAAGGTATGGTGTGTACACAGCCTTCATGTACACAGCAATCCTTCTTTCAAAGAGCCTTCAATTCTCTGAAGAAGAAACACACACACAAGTGTCAATGACCTCCATGTAGCCAAATGATAGGTCTCTTTGGTCACTTTCAGGTTCCTGGACCAGGGCATCCTTGGGTCTTCAGAGCTTGGTCAGTTCTGGGAGGAACTGGGAGAGCTGCTTTGGTGCTCCTGATCTAGGCAGCCCTGATGTGTGGCATGCATTGATCGGTGCCGAGCCCAAGCATTCAGTGCAGTTTATCAGGAATGGATTGTGGAAAGGACTGAGGAACAGAAGAGGCTGTGCTGTCTTTCAGGGGAGGCAGCCAGGGGAGCGAGGCAATACCGGTTCCCTCCTCATCAGAACATGATTGCATTTCTGATCAGGTGCTAATCGTGCCAGGAACAGACAAACCTTTATTCTACACTCCAGCCTTATGGACTTCTGATCCCTTGGCGGCAGACAGGCTCTTGTTTTGTTCCTCGACTGCCATTTTTTGTTCACTCCCAGCAAAGCGAATGACTCAGTCTCTGGATCCTCACAAAGCCACTGACTCATGCCCACATGTGTCCCCCGTATGCTAGCAAGGATTTGGACAATTTGTACCTCCGTACTTTAATTTAGTCCCTGCTGCTTTTCAAAGCCAACATTCACTTAAGAGGCCTAGTTCAAAGAGTAATTCTTACAAGCTAACCAAGACATGTGGAAAACGGCCAAGGCGCCCTGGTTCTGTCTCTTTGGCCTCATTCTTTGGATACAAAGGCCTTATTTCTCATCCCTCTACTCCCTTTCAAAAGCAGTCCCCTTTAGCAACGTTTTTGCTTGGCTTGAAAAATATCCCCCAAGTCCTTCCTAGTCACCCTGGCAAAAACTGAAAGGAAATATATATTATTTCACGTAGCTGTCAAAGAAGGAGATACCCTCTTAGCTTTATTTTTGTATCAGATTTTGCAGAACTGTCTGGTACCTTCAGATTGCTTCAACCTGGGATCAGTTTCAGTGAGTCTGATGTAGTTATACACATTTCACTGAAGACAGTGAGCTACTAGCATAAATCTTCTCAGTAAAAATATTTATTATTGCTGGTTTCATAGCTTTCCACATACATGCACTGGCCTAAGACCACAGCAATATTGTCCATGAAAAACCTTTATAAAAATACCAAATACATATACATGTATATGCATATGTACATGTACCGGTATATGTGTGTATATGTATATATATGATGACATGGGTGCTTTATAGCAGAGACTTAGGCTAAGAAGTGTCATGAGAAGTTCCCTAACCACAAGAACGTTTGCCATAACATCAGCTGAATATCCACACGTTGTCAATGCATTAAAACATGCAGCAATTCACAGCAGCCTGCACTAACCCCAAACTTCAAAAGTTTAAACTGCTCTGTGAAACAGCAAGAGTGCTCTGCTGATATTTCACAAAGTTTGGGGGTGGAAGGATGCCGTGAGGGAAAATAGCAGCTGCTAAAACACTATGGGAAGAGCAAGAATATATATGGATTTCAGCCTGGAATAATCACATTGGCGGAAACAATATTGCAGTGAGCTAAGCGAAATCAGGGCAGGCCCTCACCAAATCCAGACTTCAGCCATCATCGTTAAAGGATGCCTCCCTGTTCAGAGAAAGTAGACCTCTAAATACCAGATACGAAATAGGGACTGTCACTTCCATGTTCTGCTTGTGAGTTTCCAAAAGCATCTGGCCAGCTGTCAGAAACAGAATGTCTTGGATCCAGAGAGACTTAATCCAATCCAAGGAAACTTTTATGTGCACAGACTTAGTAAAAGCAAACTGAATAGAGAAAGTGGGCCAGAGAATGACCTTTCTGTTTCCCTATTCCAATGTGTGTTTGGGGGGGGGGGGATTTTCCATTCAAATGACACTGGGATCACATCACAAGCTGCATCCAGGGAATCTAGTGTTACAAGCTTCCCACAACAATATTCCCAAATGCAAATTCTGGCTATGCAAGTGTTCCTACAGTGGTATCCTCACTTCCCTCCATAGGAATTTACCAAGGCCTTCCAAGTCCACGTCACTGCCATCTGAGCGGAGGCTTGAAGCAGATTTGAAGAACGGCATCTTCTGTTTCTTCCTGCTGGTGGAAAAAAACAATAAAACAAAGTGGGAGGCTATCAGGTAAGAATCACTGTCATAAAATAGCTCATTCATGAAAAACAGTGCAGCATACTGCATAAAACATTTGAAAGGGGAGACCCCAGTTGGCACACTGCTCACCATGACATTTCCCAGTCTGATCTTGGGCCAATCACATGAGCTTAACCAAGTGGGGCGGGGGGTGGGGCAGCTGTCACCCCCAGATCAAGTAAAACAATAGAAATACTTAACTGACCAATCACATCGGTTCTCCCCCCCCCCAACAAAAATCTGGCTACGCCCATGGCTAGTGGTTCTCAACGTGTTTTTTTTCTGGGCCAGGCTTTCAGATTAAAAATTTGCTTGCGCCACACTGATTTTTTTATTGATAAGAAATACAATGGAAAACAAAAAGAAACAACTCCTAGCTGTGCTTGATTTATAACAATGAACGCAACACTATGAAAAACTATCCATCCATATTATGCAAATAAAAAAAACAAATATTTTGATACTAATCTACACTACACTACACTGAAGTGTTTAAATGTTTGTTTGATTGTCCACAAATCTTTCCGCCACACTTGCCATCATCTCTTGCCACACCTCAGGGGTGCTAGGACAATTAACGGCAAGGGAGCAAGACACCTCTATTCTGTATTCTGAGCTCCCTGAATAAAAACATAAATAAATCCAAATTAAAGCACACATATAAAATGGGAATCCAACATTTTCTCCCGCCAACTGACATTCATCCTACCAGCGTGCATGACGCCACAAAAACCTCTAACCAGCTGCATGCATCTAATTCAGGGCTCTGCTTTGTTCCTGGCAATTATATTTTCATGTGTTTTAGAGTCTGGCAAATGGCCTTGCGAGATCAATGCACCCTGAAAGGCAGGTTTTAAAAAATAAACTTCATTCTAACTCAGTACTTCATATGCAGTCTCTTCTGCTGTAATAGCCAGCCTACGTCTCTCCATTACACAGAATCATAAAGGGATCCCAAGAGTTTTCTAGTCCAGCCCACTGTGATGCAGGAATCCTGCCCACAGCCATCATTGGGTGGGTTCAAACCACCAACCTTCTGGTTAACAGCCAGGTACACTGGCCCATTGTGCCACCTGAGGGACAATTTGTGCCTTCAGTATTTCACCTTTAAGAAACTCCCATCCATCTTGAATTATCTTCTCTTTGAGTATCTCTGACCATGAGACTTCACCTAGTAGTTCCTTAAGAAGTATTGAAAGACTTCTAAAGATACCAATAACGTTCAAGAGCCCAGACTTATAAATATAATCATTTCCCTGCTTGCCTGAGGTGGCGGAGAACTGCCTCAAGATGCCTATAACCAGGAAGCTTTACAAGAGTTCCCTCTTTCTTTCAGTGTTAAGACATCAAATTTGGGGGGGCTTTGGGCTAAAAAGGCAATATATAAATTACTTAAAACAAATGATTAACATAGGTGGTGGTAGCATTAAAAAAAGTTGTGGGCCAGAAACTTGTGCAGACTTATCTGCATATCCTCCAACATTTCTCTGATGAAAACAGGAGCATTCTGTTCAACAGCAGCAACAACCATCATTTTATTATTTATACCCCACCAATCTGACTGGGTTGCCCCAGCCACTCTAGGCAGCTTCCAACATATATAAAAACATAATAAAATATTATGCATTTAAAAACTTCCCAATATAGGGCTGCCTTCAGGTGTCTTCTAATAGTTGTATATTTACTTATCTCCTTGGCTCGGGGGTCACATAGCTCCAGTGAAGATAGGGACACCCTACCACACCCTCCAATATTTCTCCAATGAAAACAGGGACATCCTAAGGAAAAGCAGGACATTCCAGGATCAAATCAAAACTGGAGTGGCTTCTGTAAATCTGGAACTGTCCTTGGAAAATAGCAACACTTGGAAGGTCTGTATTTGCAAGGCTGCAAAATACAAGAAAGGGGTAAGCCATACAGTGTGGGTGATATGAACACTGGCAAGGCTCTCACACGATACAGCTGCAGAGTGAAAACTTTTTAAGCAGTCTCTAATGCAACAGCCAACCATGTAACAACAAGCCCTTAAAACTAGTGTCTTAACAGATCAACTTCTCAGTAACACAGAGAACACCTTGTAATGCCCACCTCTTTTGCCTCACATTTTATTGACTGAAAAACTATGAATGTAATTAGTAGGGCTGGAGGGTTTTGTGGTTGTTTTTTAAACAATTCCACTGTGGGTGCCCGTGTGGTGAAAAGGACAATCCACTTTTCATTTTAATAATGAACATTTAAACTAAAATCAGGTGTGCATGCAGCATTTCCCTTTGTTGCCTATATTGCTTTCTTGTGGTCCAGCTGAATGACCACAAAAATGCTGCTGCTGTAAGTAACATCTTAGTAGAACCACCCTTCCTGAAACAGAATAACCTCTGGTACTTAGCACAAGACACACAGACACACACACCATGTTACTTCTTAAATATATCCCATCCAATAGTTTTACGACCACAGCAAGCAGCATAATGCATTAGCACTCACTAAATTTTGCCCACACTTAAATCCGCTCATCTATTTTCAAATCACACATCTACCTCATCCTTCTTCATATACATACCATTCTCCCCTCTCCATCCAAATTCATCCCATGCCTGTTTTCCCACTATACCTAAACACCCTCTTATCCAAAATCTGTATTAAAATGCAGCTTTCTCAGCATCTGTGAACTGGATTAAATCAGCCCCACCTCCCGCTCCAAAAGCATTAACTAGAAGTACCTTTGCTCTCTACTGGAGAGCCACTCTGACAGCTATGCACTTTATGTATAGGCAATCTGTTTGGGGGATGCTGTGGTGCAAACTCCTGGGCTCTCCTGCCAGCACCACACGTTGCCTTTGTCAACTCAGTTGTTAGCAACCGTCTCCAGGAAATGCATCAGCTCTTCACCAGTCCTAATGAATGAGGAAGGGCAAGAGGAGAGGAAAAAGAGAGCAGGTTTCATACAACTGATTAGGAAGGCATTATAAGGATTCCTGAGTTCTCTAAAAGGGTAATTTAGGGGCCAGCTAAAACAGGGGGCAAAAGTAAAAGAGGACTCCAGGGTTTATTTGATAAGGTAAAGCAGGGGTTGAAGGTTATGGTGGACCTGAGATCCAAATGTGCTCAAATGAGACTGCTGTCTTAGAGCTCAAGAAAGAGCAAGTTATTTTGAATTCTCAAAGATAAAGGGAGGTTACATTTGTATTTGTATGAGTTATAGAGCAATAGCTTCTGAATCTACTGGGAAGGTAGTAGGGTCTAATGAGTTATAAGAGTCATGAAAGTCAAACACAGAGAGAAAAGGCTTATCTAGGAACATCTGGTTAGTTTAGACACATTTTCCTCATTTTCCTATCCTTTCTTATACTTTGCAATCCCTGCCCCCCAGCCCTACATACAACAGTCCTTTAACTTTCCACCATGCCACACAGGGTCCTAATACTTTCAGATGTACCTAAGGCTCTACCAGGACATATCATCATAATTGTCAGGTCATCTTGTTCCATGGATTTCTCAGGTCAGAATGTCAGCCACCTACAACTACTGCTGTGTGCATTTCTAATCACAACAGCCCGAGAAAGCAGGAATTTAGTAGCTATATTACCATTTACTCCCTGCGCCCCTTCTCCTCAGGAAGTGCTTCATCTGCTTAATTTCTGTGTTCCATGCCACAGCGACAGTTAGAAAAAGAGATGGCAACCCTACCTAGCACTGTACATTGTTGGTGGGCACCAAGTAAATGCACCAAAGGTCCTATCTGCTCCTATGACCTATTGCCAGCATGTTATGCCAAAGCTTTAATGTACCAGATCCAGGACATGAGAGTTCAGGTATCAACCAAGTGAAGGGTCATAGCTCATGCCAATATCATTGAAGATCATGCTAAGACCCTGTGAGGGCATATGATGTTTAGCAGCTCCAAGGACCCTAACAGGATGTGGCAGTGCGGTGTAGTGGTTAGACTGTAAGACCCAGCAGGCCAGGGTTCAAAACTCCACTCAGCTGTGAAGCTCACTGAGCAACCTTAAGCCAGCCATTGTCTTATCAATCTAAACTACCTCACAGGGTTGTTCTGAGGACTACATAGGGGCAGGGAAGAGCCATATACAACACCTTGAGCTCCTTGGAGGAAAAATAGGATACAAAGGTACCGGTAATACAGTACTAAAATCCCAATACTAATGTGTTTGGAGGTACACGCCTACTCCAAAGACCCAGCAGGTGACCCCAAAGCCTGACCTCACCAAAGTTCTCTATAACCATGCCAAGGCACCTGAACCACCCCCTAGGTCCTGGTAGATGATGCTAAACCCCCCATGTAGCTATGCGGCTATGGGGCTCACACTGCAACCCCTACAAATCATGCCAAATTCCTTTGAATGTGCCAAGCCCCCCATGTCCTGGAAGGCCACACTGGAAGTCCTGCAAAGTCACGTGACTCCGAATAATCAGCTCACAATCACACAAACCCCTCAAGGTCCCCCTGCTTAGCCCTCTCCCAATTTACTCAAACCATACAGAGGATCCCAGCAGTCCCTAAGCCCCACCCCTTCTGGTAAGCCCATCCCTTTACCTTACAGGCCTGCATTCCCACTGCGCATGTGCGAAATTAACAGTTCCTTCCTTCCTCCCCCCTCCCTCTCAAGCCTCTCGTTTTACCACCCTCAAGATTAGTTCTGCGCACATGCGCAGTGTGAGACTTCGTAGCTGCCCGGCGCGGGGCGGGCGCGGGGCGGGCGCGGGGCGACGTACGTAAAGGATCGACGACGCGGGAGGGTTGCCATGGCAACTTTCCATCGCCAATGGCCCTTGCCAAACCACATCCCTCGCTCAGTTTGTCCCACTGCTGCTGGTTGCCATGGAGACTGTTTCAGAAAGGAAGCTCGCGAGGGCTGGGAGATAATGAGGCACCGCGAAGGGAAATATGACAGGTTTTGGATGGGGCAGGAAGAGGGCTGTTTCGGAAAAAGGGGAAACTTTGCACCAGCCCCTCGACTGAGGGGAAATTTTGTATGGAGGAGAAATGTCTAGTAATTTTGATTATTTTTTTGCTCGACTGGCAAATTATAAACTTCCCCGCTGCCTTCCAGTTATACATTCATAAACTAGAATGTTACGTTTTTATTCAATATTCTTTTTGTGACTTTTTAGTGAAGGGCAGGATATAATTCCCATATTGATATGGGGGAAATGCAGGGTTCCATGTCTACGTGTTTCTCAATTTTTACTTATAATTGCATTTATAGCCCATCTTTTCCTCCAAGGAGCTCATGGTGGCTTACATGGTCTCCTCATTTTATCTTCATAGCAACCTTGTAGGCAGGTTAGGGTACATTACTGAGCTTCAAATCCACGCCATATATTTAAGGCACTATTATACTACTTCAACTGTAATGGGGAATCCTAGGAACAGTTTTCTTAAGGGTGCTGACCTCACAGAGCTACAATTCCCAGCACACTAAAAAAAAAAAACCCACTACAGTTCCCAGTATTCCCCGTAACTGTTAAAATGGTAAAATTGTGCTTTAAATATATGGTGTGTGTGTGACCTTATAGCTGTGTGGGAATTTGAACCCTGGCTTCCCATATCCTAGTTTGATACTCTTAACCAGACAAGCTATATTTCTAGTCTTCGTGGTTATGGATGAGGAAAGGGGTAGTGGTTAAAACATAGTTTCCAGTCCTCATGGTTGCAAGGAGGCAATCTTAAAGCAGAAAATGCACACATCCTTGGGAACTGGGAGATGCAATAGCATTATAAGCAAGCCTTTTCCTGTCTCTTCTTACCCTCCCACAGAATAAATCAGGTTAACATAAGAGGGCAGCCTCAGACTATTCAGATAGCTGGGCCGGTGTACATCTCCACACTGCAGTTATTGGTTGTGGATGACAGCTCTGCTTGGGGAACCTCACAACATTGCAAGTCTCTAGCTTTCTCTTTATAGGTGTGTGTCATGCATAGTGCCATTCAATGTTCCAGTCAAGGTGAATGAGCAGTATTTATATTTTACTAGCACACTTTCATTAGGAGTCATACCTCTGATGGGGTTGATCTGTCAAGACTCCAAAATGTGGAACTTTGGCTGAATTTTGCTGTGGCTTTGCTTGTGTGCTCAGAGCTTGCTTTTGTAAAGTGGAGTCCTGTAATGTTTTTCGGATCCAAGAATAGGGATAGATTAGTTCAATGATAGTTTTGCTCTATGCATGCAGAGTAGCTGGCATTCTGAGGTGGAAGAATGGACTATATTACATCTGAATGCTGATGGAGGATCCTGCACATTGTCAAAAAATTCCTGCAAGTAGAAAAATAGTATACCAGGAAGCAGACATGGGGGTGGCCCCATGTCCCAGGTCCTGTTTGTCAACATAAGAAGACCTACCGAGTTCATCATTCTGTTCCCACAGCGGCCAACCAGATGTCTATGGGAAGTCTGAAAGCAGGACTTGAGTCCAACAGTACTCTCCCTCTCCAGCTTCCATCAGCAGTGGAGAGAGAACATACTGTAGCCATCATGACTAGTAGCCACTGATCTCCTGTGGGGCCTTGGATCTGGTCACCTCTCCTGAAAAAGGATATTGCAGAGTTGGAAAAAATTCAGAACAGGGCAACCAAAATAATCAAGGCAATGGAGCAAACCCCCTATGAGGAGGAAAGGTTACAACATTTGGGGCTTTTTAGTTCAGAGAAAAGGTGAGTAAGAGGTGACGTGCATAGAAGTGTATAAAATTATACATGAGAAAGTAGAGAGAGAAAGGTTTTACTCCCTTCTCTCATAACACTAGCAATGTACCTAGCAGTGCCCTTGCAGCCTGGACTATAAGCATTCTCTCTAATATGCTAATAGTTTCCCTTTACTTGTAGGGAGATTTTTGGTTGGTTTTTGTTTTTGTTTCGTTGTTTTTTGTTTTAATGTAGGAGAACATAAAAAAATTGTAAACCCCCCCCCCCCCGCCACTCCTTGCAGCCTCAATTCTACTCTTCCACTTGCCTATTCATTCAGATGCCTCTTTGTAAACCAGGCAATTAGTGGGAATCCGTCTGGGACTATTTTTAAACTTGTGCTATGATTTCCATTTTTGCCCTTGAGCTTCACTTTACTTTCTGGATAAATAAATACTTTCATTGAAAAGGCAATTAATCCAGTCACTCCCTGTTCCAACTCTTCTCTTGCCAGTCCTTCCCTTCCCCGTACCTCTCATCCACTCTACACCACAAGAACATATATACGTGATCACACACTCTTGTACTCTTATGTTAATTATTCTGGAATAGTTAACAGACTCTGGTCCCGTAACCATGGCTATCTCGAGTGCATATGCAGAAAGGTGAAATAGATACTTTACAAAAGAATGTAATATTTTTAAGTGCCCAGCAGGATAGAAGCAATCATGATTTGCTTATTTATTTATTTAACCCCTGCTCTTCGGGATCCTTCTGGATGGAAAAGAGGGGTTGAACTAAAATAAGTAAACAAGCTATTATAGTATTGTTATGGTATAAGAGATAGAAGATAGGGTGCGGCAGAGGGGGAGAAATAAAAAGACCATGGAAAACAGAGTATATTCAAGTGTATATGTTAAACTTCTGAAAATTTAATTAAAAAAAATAAGTAAACAAACAACTGTCATAAATAACTCCATCCAGAAAGGTGCACTAAAAGGTAGTAGAAAATCCAACCTTTTACCAATCTATAGACACCATAACTATAAATATGGCAGGGAGGTAAGTGGGCATGAGCAGACCACTAATCTGGGTTAAGTGATCTTGAAGATGTACTGTGGAAAATCCACATGTCCTTCCACAGTGGGTATATACAGAGCCTTACGCTGATGTAATATTTACATTTTGTTGCATGATACAATTTATTCTTTAAATGTCAGTTCCCAAAACAAATAATTCTTCCCCATTTGTATCTTTTTTTGCTCCGCCTTCAATAAGCTAACAGCCATGTACCTAGGTTTCTAGAGCAATCCCATGTACATTTAAACAGAAATTTTCTACGGTATTCAGGGTGGCGTACTCCCTAATAAGGGTATTTACTATTGCTGCTCTAGGTGTGCCCTTGGATTCCACCCGATTTTGGTGCCCCATTGTGGAAGTTGTTAATGTGAGGCAGAGAAGTATCAGACCTGGATAGAATGACCCAGTGGTGAAAGAGAGGTAGTCTACGCATGCTTGGGAACACATTCATTTTATGAATACTTTGGGGCTGGATCACCATAATTGTTTTGGGAAGGAACTGTGCTGAGCCTTGGCTCAGATACAGCCCTTATTACTTCATTGGATTGATTGATTGATTGATTGATTGATTGATTGATTATGAGGCCCAGGCCCAGTAAATTTTAGACTGTCCTAGGAATACAATAACCCAGATAATTGGGCTAATGGTAGAATCAGGACAGATTGGAGAAAGCACTTCTTTATACATTTTATAATTATTATATAAAATGTATAATATCAGGGCTTTTTCAGCCGGAACTCGTCGGAACTCAGTTCTGGCACCTCTCATGTGGGCACCATTGCCATTATAAGAGAACAAGGGAGACATTCATGGTGAGTTCCGGCACCTCTTTTTCCAGAAAAATAGCACTGTATAATATGTATTATTGATTGCCACAATAAGCAGTGATGGCCACTTCGCTGTCTTAGGACACTTCCAGAGATTCACTGTGGGACTCCATCACATACCAGCAAATTCAGGTTGTGCAGTTAAAGCTTATGTGGTAGAGCCCTTGCACAACAGACCCCAAACTCCAAAAAATATTATTGTTTTTATAATAAGGAAAATGTGGGGGAAATGCACTGGATAGTGTGGGGCGAGATTTGCTTAACCTCCCTACAGACAAGGCAGAGGAGTACTCAATCAACAGATTGTCTGGAAATGACCTTATGTGTGGGTTAAACCACAGAGCCTAGGACTTGCCGATCAGAAGGTAGGTGGTTCGAATCCCCACGACAGGGTGAGCTCCCGTTGCTTGGTCCCTGCTCCTGCCAACCTAGCAGTTCGAAAGCACGTCGAAGTGCAAGTAGATAAATAGGTACCGCTCCGGCGGGAAGGTAAACGGTGTTTCCATGTGCTGCTCTGGTTCGCCAGAAGCGGCTTAGTCATGCTGGCCACATGACCCGGAAGCTGTACGCCAGCTCCCTCGGCCAATAAAGCAAGATGAGCACCGCAACCCAGAGTCGGTCACGACTGGACCTAATGGTCAGGGGTCCCCTTCACCTTTACTTAGGCAAGTAAACTGAGCATAGGTCTGTCAATGATCATTAGTAATGAAAGCTGCTCAGACACAGTGAGGAGCCAGCCCCCTGCTTGTGGTCTTCTTAGGGGCATCTGATTGGCCACACTCAGAAATGGTCTTCTTAGGGGCATCTGATTGGCCACACTCAGAAATGGGATGCTGAACTAGATGGATATTTACCTGAGCCAATAGGACTCTTCTTATATGCTTTCTAGCTTTTCTTTCCTATTCCAGTAAACATATTTTCCTTCCAAGGCTCCAAGGTTGAATATGATTGCAGTACTTCATTAAAGATTAAACGGAGACCAGGTTTTCTTCTTCCTCTACAAGTAGCATAGCAAAAGAAGGAAGATGGAGTTGTGTGTCTACAGTTACTACCGGTTATGAACAGTTATTATATACTTTTAAGCTTTGTACAGGAATGTCAGAGTGTACTTCTTTGCCTTTTTGGCCCCTCTTTACATTTTTGACCCCTCTGTGGGTGTTTTCAGACTGTCGCTAAAACGAAATTCAATCACAAACTAGTAAATTCAGGTTGTGCATTTATAGCTGAATGAGAGGTCCTGTGCAGCTTCTTTGAGTCCAATCCCCCCACCTTTTCTTTCCAGTAAGGTGAAAGGAAAACGTACTGGAAAGTGTGGGATAACACTTGTTTTTGCACAATGGTCATCCAACCTCTCCTCCATCTAACTGCCCTGCAAACAAATCGGGATGAATGCCCAAAAGCTAGTCTGGCAAGTCCACACAGAGGATAATTCTGAAGATAATTCATTTGAAGAAGTGGGTTCCAGTCCACGAAAGTGCATGTCACAATAAAATTGTTGTGCGACACATGGGGGGGGGTTCAGTAATAGGAAAAGACCCCCCTTTTCACCTGGCCAGTGCTTCTGTGTCTTAATAGTTTCACGACAGGCAGATAAAGATTCCCTCCACCCCACCCCACCCCCCTTTCCGAACAAGAAAGTGAAATGGTGAAAAAGACTAAGTGGTTTCTTCCTTCCGTGCAGACCGAGCCCTTGTCAGCCAGGAAGAAAAGCGGCAAAAGAGACACGACACAACTGGAGGAGGGGCGCTACGATTTTCAAGAAGTCGGGCCCCTCCCAAATGAGCCATCCTTCCCCAACTCCGTTCTTCGGGGCAACTGGCCAGCCACGCGCTCTCTGGTCCCACCCACGTGGACCTTTGCCAAGGGCAGGGCTGGGTGAGCTTGGTGCGATGTGGATGAGCTAAACTGGGGAATTTTGTGTGTTTTTTTAATCCAAGGAGGGGGTGAAGAGAGGAAACTTCAGGAGCAACAAGAGCAGCAGGAAGCTGCCTCCGTCCTAGACCCTCCATCAGCACCTCCAGGTACCTATCCAACGGGCCAGGGGGAAAGTTGGGTGCCAAAACTCCTGGGTTCTCGAGGGAGAATTTGGGAAACGAGACCTGGGGGGGGGGGGGTTAGAGCAGGGTGCTAGGTAGGATCCCATAATATTCCCGTTTGGCGGTGGGAAGAGAGACCGAGAGATCTTGCCAGTTAGGCTCGGAAGAGCTGACAGCCAGATTTTTTATTTTTTATTTAGGAAATAGAAAGGGATTTGAGAGAATTGAACGGGAGAGGCATCAATTTGACGCCTGGGGCTGGGGCTGGGGGGAGGAGAAGGCTTAGCAAACCACTCCCCTCTGTCAGATTGCCAGCCCCTCCCTCTGCTCTAACCCTCTGGACCCCGCGTCCTCTCCCCAAAATCCTCTCTTTTTCACCCGCTCGTCGCTATGATCCATTTCCTTCCCCAAGAGAATTCAGGGAGCCTTCCTTCGGACACACGACCCCATCGCTCCAAGCTCCCTTAGCAGCGCTTTTTAGATGGAGTCCGATCAATACACTGCTTAGGCCGATACACGAAGGTCGTTGTAAAAGGCAAATTTTGCAAATGGAGGGTAGCCCCCCCCCCTTAATAAAGCTCACCCAGCTCCACCTCCTGAATCGTGCACGTTTTAGCCAACTCACGGCGCACCGTAAAAGGGTAGCTGCGAAACTTAAAACAAAAGCCGAGGGGGCGGTGTTCCCTCCCCCCGCGCCCCCCATTGAGACTCCTGCCTGCCTTGAATAACAAGGTGCTTGAGGTGTTGGAAATCAGGGAACCTCTCAGATCCCTAGATGCTGCCCTTTCTCCAAAGTAGTGGGTATTGCATTTTGGGATAATGTGATACCTTATGGGGTGCGTGCTTCTTCCAAAATGGATTTCCTAGCATCCTATATACTTCAGTTATTTACCCTAAGCTCAACATACTCTGCTACTGCAGCTGACAAAACCCAGCCTAGGTTTCTAAAGGGCCTTTTCATGTATGAGGTTTAAGATTAAACGGGATGGTGATAATGGAAAAGTAAAGACTGTTGTTGGTCTCTCTTCCAGTTTTTATTCCCCATTTGCAATTTTCATGTGCAGCAGAAATGAGATGCTGAAATCCCTTTAATTGTGTGGAAATTACCCCAGGCCTTAAACTGATGGATATATACATTCCTAAAAGATATATCTAGGACAATGATTTTTTTTTTTTTGTATTTGTTTAAAGTATTTTGTATCTGTTTAAAAAGTAGACTAATGCAGCAATCCTAATCAAGACTACTCATAAGTAAGTCCTGCTGAATTCATTGGGACTTATTCCCAGGCAAGTGGGACTATGATGCTGCAGTCCTGTGCACATTTGGAAGTACCAGACCATAAGACGCACCTAGTTTTTGGAGGAGGAAAACAAGGAAAAAAATATTCTGAATCTCAGAAGCCAGAATAACAAGAGGGATGGCTGTGCAGCGAAAGCAGCGATCCCTCTTGCTGTTCCGGCTTCTGGGATAGCTGCGCAGCCTGCATTCGCTCCATAAGACGCACACACATTTCCCCTTACTTTTTAGGAGGGAAAAAGTGAGTCTTATAGAGCAAAAAATACGGTAAGTCTCACTGAAGACTTACCCTTCTGAGTAAAGTTATGTAGGATTGTGCAGTGTTGCTACACTCCTAAACAACTTTTCTTGGATTCAGCCCCATCAAACTCAGTGTCGCTTGCTTCTGAATGTGCATACTTAGGACTGTATTGTATTGTGCCCTCCCCATTTTGTGAATTCTAATATGTTTTTTTACACCCTTTATTTTGTGGATGCTTGTTTATTGTTAACATTGGTTTTAGTATCCTCACAGAAAAATGAAGTAAGTTATTCGAAAGAGCTCTTCTGTGATCAAGCAGCTTAAGTTGCCTATCCATGCATTCTGACCTCTCTGCCTAGGAGCCAGTTGTTAATTGCCAGTGTCAGAAAATTTTGGTGACATATGTGTATGTGTGTTGGCAGTGTTCAAAAGAGGAGTGCCTTTTCAATCTGGAATGAGTCATTTGCAAATGTTATTCATAGGAAACGAAAAGCAGAAGAGAACTTTTTTTTTCTTTAAAAAAACTCCCAAATATAAATTCTAGTCCATATAGCTTTCGTATTCAGTTCACAAATGAAGGGCATGCACACACAATTTAAAAAGTTGGGGGAAGCTAGAATAATTTTACAGTTTTGTAGAGGAAGCAGAATAGCGTGAAAACCTAGTCATGTGGTGCATGGTAAGATATCCAGATAGCAGAGAAACAGATCAGCCCAAGCAGATACCAAAAGTCCTGTCTCTCACAGCTAGCATATGTTCTCCACCCTATGAGCATGGCACTGCAAGTTGCTTAGAGTTTACATTTTAGTAAAAAAAGAGCAACTAATAAGTGCAATACATAATAATAAATACCGGTAATAATAGGAGCCACTTATCCTTCTATGTATTATTATCCTAAAATAAAATGAAAAGGGTTCTTTTTCTGCCTTTTTTGTAAGGCAGGCATGGGATTCCTTATTTTTCAAAGCTAGGAATGGCCTTAAGTTGGCTGCTGTGGGAAAATTTAGAGGTATGCAGTGGCGCAGCTAGCCGCTTGGGTGCCTGGGGTGGCGCACTCCCCATTTGCGCTATCAATTTAATGCAGTGTTATTCTACTTCAAACAGTCATGGCTTCCCCTGAAGAATCCTGGAGACAGTATCTTGTTAAGGTTGATGAGAGTTCTTAGGAGATCCCTATTCCCCTCACAGAGCTACAATTCTCAGCATGGTTTAACAACCCAATGCCCTCTTCCCATGGAACTCTGGGAATTGTAGCCCTCCTAACAAGCGCTCTTAACAAACTACAGTTCTTTTGTGGGACTCCTTGTGGGAAGCTGTGACTCTTTAAAGTGCTACTGCTTCAAATGAGAGCATTGAAGTTTAACTGGTTGATTCACAAGGAACTAGGAGCTAGAATATTTTAAGTTTTCTGCGATGGGATCTTTTTTGAGACAGATGAAAGACCAGGAGGCAGAATTTGTGGATCCAGAAGGAGAATGGACTGGGCTTAATTTGAAGCAGGATTAAGCCCAAGCACTTGTTTTCAGTACCAGGCCATGATATAGGACTTCAATACTTTACAGTGGGGTGGGAGGGAGGGATGTGTGTGTCAGACTTGGAGGCCAAACTCACCTTCCAGACCTCTCTATCTGGCCCCTGTGACTTTACCTAGATCACACCCTCTTACCTCAGGCCACACCCTCTCACCAACTTTGCTTCACATCCCTCTTGAGAGTTTTTGCCTGGCTGGAATGTGTCATTGAGCTCTGATAATGCCTCCTGCTTTCCTAGGTGGAGGCTGGAGCAGGGTGTGAGGGTCAGTGTAGAAAGTAGTTTAATGTGCACAGGTAAAAATTACATGAATTGCTCAGCCACTTTTGCTTCTGGTTCCACGTGGCACTGGCATGTGGTCCTCAGAAAAGAATGTGGCCTGGCGGCTGAGAAAGTTATCCCATCCCTGTTTTATAGGTTAAACCACTCCAGGGATTGTAGCTCCATGTGGGTCTCCTAACAACTCACAGCACCCTTAGCAAACTAAAGTCCCCAGGATTCTTTGGGGGAAGCTGTGACTGTTTAAAATGGTATGGCCCTGCCTTAAAAGTCAATTTAAGAAATTAACTACTGAGAAAATGTAGTCAGAAACTGTAGGTTTGTTGCTGCCGCTAGCTTTTATTATTATTATTATTATTATTATTATTATTATTATTAAAAAAGAACAACGACCTCATGTTTGCAACTTCCTTTTGCCTTTCTTACTGCTCTGCAGTTTCTGATGTATACCATCAGGATTCCCTCGCTCCTATTTGAAAGGCAGGGCCCCTTGGTGGGACTGAAGGAGGCGGCAGCGACACAGCCAGGCTGTTGCTACCTCCACCCCTGGCATGCCCAGGGCTCACATGACTCTGCAACATCTGGATCACATTAAGGCAAAGCCTAAAGCCACAGGAATGTGAGCTGGGTGGATGAGCCCAGCTCCTTGCTTCTCTGGGCTGGAGGGGGCTGGGAAATACAGCGTGTCCAAGGAGGGGCTCGGAGCCCTAGATATCCCCAGACAGACCCAATGAGGTGTGGGTAACAGCTAGACAGAAATGTACAATATGTGCTTAGAAGCTGGGGCTTGCGATTCCTCTGGGAGTGATGCAGTGGGTGAGAATAGTGGGCCTGAGCCTCAGGACTCCTCCTGGCTTCTCTAAGTGGGTTGTGGCAGGGGAGACAGGCCTGCTGCGAGTCAAAGACTTTGGGGGAATGGGATCTACTAGTTTGAGCGGGAGAGGGAGTTAGAATGGGAAACCAGGGGCCCTTACATTCCGGAGAAGGAACAGAGTGGTGTCTAGTTGCTCAGGCTGGAGCTGGAAAGATTTCTGAGTGAAGAAGGTGGGAGGTCTGGAGTTGGAAACTCTGCTAAGATTTAATCAGATTTTGGACACCCTCACCTATCCCTAACAGGTTGTTCCTTTTTGTTTTTGTTTTGCAAGGGTTTGTTTAATGCTGCCCACCCTTCTCTCCCCAGCTTCCAGCTGCCAAGATGAGTTTCCTTCTCTTCGCAGTCACTGCCCTCCACGTCCTCATTCTCATCTTACTCTTTGTCGCCACGTTGGACAAGGTGAGAGAACACAGAAGCTGTCGCTCCCGGTCCATCTTGTTTTCCTCCTCTGTTTTAGGTTTGTTCAGCTGGTAGCCTGTTGTGAGCCAGATCTGGCCCTCGGAAGCAACTTTTAATTGGCCCCGTGCCTCAGTGGGCATACCAATCCTTAATCCAGGTGTGGTAAACAGTTTCATTCACCCTGGAAGCAACCAATCTCTCTGTGTGCCTGTCATGTGATTCTTACTACATTGTTCTTGCGCACTGCCTATCCGGGGAGATCTTTCATAAAGCCCATACTGCTAGGTGGTGCTGAATTTATTATTACGGAGCCTACCATCTGTGATAGACCCTGGAGCTGGTCTGGAGAATAGAGAAGCCCCAACTGAAAATATTGATGCCGGCTGTCTCTTCCTGCTCTGGATCCCGAATTCTCCAAGGGCCCAGACCAGCCCTTAGACTTCTCCATAGTCCTCCCCTGCCCCACCCTCACAAAAAAGGACAGTCAGTTTCTGAAGGTGCTAAAGGAAATTGTAGATTCACTGAAGCTCTCCAACTTATTGCATAGTAGCATGTTTCAGGTACATGGAACCCATCAGAGGGTTGTAGGTTATCATCATCATCATCATCATGTTATCACATCCCTCCTGAATGAGGCATTTAATCTTTGGGAACATAAAGTTAATTTATTGCAGAGGATAGCTTTCTTTAGAATGGGATTTCTGCCTTTGACATGGCATATAATAGGCTGCAATCCCAACACCATTGACTTGCAGGGCAGTGCTTTTTTCTGGGAGGACGCAGGGGCACGCATACACATTTTGTGAATCTAACTTTAGCTTCATTGAGGGGCAGTACTGGTATTTCATTCAATATGAGGAGGAAAATGAGAGTATCCGTAAACATTTTTTTAAAAAAGCACTGCTTACAGGTATGCCTCACTGAATATAATAGGATTTACTTTTGAGTAGACATGGTTAGGCCTGTGCTGCTACGTGAGAAATTGGAGCCAATTTTCTTTAGTACTTTTTGTGCTTTGCCTCCTTTATTTTGATCTCAATATTGATTTTTATTTTTATTTTTGGTTCTGTACTGCTTTATTCTGGTCCCTGGAGACAAAAAAAGGAAAGGGAAGAAGAGTCCTAATTTTATTTTAGTGTGTCTTAATTTGGCAGCTGTAGCCTTGGAATATTTTTGACACTTCTACTCCTGACTCAAGGTGTTTTGTTAACTTTTTTAACTGTCAATTGTGCTAGAGCCTGCGTCTTCAGCCAGTGTTGGGGGTGGATACACAATTTATTCAGCAACTGTGTCTGTGTGTACTTCATTGTCTTCGTTAAGCCCTGACATGTGTTTCCCCGAGATGACAGCTTATTGAAAATGAAAATGGAATAGCACACCCATTAACATAAGTTATGGGCTGTACTGCAAGTGTGGATGTTTCTTCTGACTATTTACATTTGTCATTCTTCTTTTATTTGTGCAAATACTTCAGATTTGATGCCATACAATACTCTCCTTACCAAAAAAGGAACAATTAAAACTCAGACCATGTATAGTTGAATACCCAGGTTTTTATGTTGTATCTGGGGGGGGGGGGTGAAACAACACATTATGAGGCTACCTTTGCCTCTGCTTCATCACTGGAGTCAGGGTTTTTTTCAAGGAAGTATCTGTAGGTTAGATTCCTAACCATTCCCCATTCTGTCAACTCTCCCCTGCAGCCCTTTGGCTGCCCCCAACCCACTTAGAAAATAAGGTCCTGCTGGGGTGGGAAAGAGAAGCAAAGATAAATTATGGAGGAGAATCAGTGAATGAAAGAACAGTTAAAAATGCTTCCCCTCCCACGCACTCATTTTCCTTGCCCCACTTCTACATTACTTTTAAATAGAAAGCATGGGTTTGCAATCATACATATTTATTTATTTATTTATTTATTATATATGCAGTGTAGCTTATTAGGACGTCTCAGGCAAACCACCCTCTCTCAAACTCAGTTCCCAATCTGCAGTAGGGGGATAACAATGCGTAGTATAGAAGGGCAGTACCATTAATTCTGGGAATTTAGGCACAGTGAGTTACTGACCCCATAAATACAGTGAAGCCTGCACTCTCCACTCCTGCTCTTGCTTGGACTTGGGCACACCCTGCTGCAGGCCTGCATTAGGAGCCCTGCCAGTGAGTTGTCCAGGAAACTGTTTAATAAACCACATACCTTTCCAATACCTATGTAGAACCCAAATCCTCAAGGCTCAACAAGCAACGCAAGCCCCCGGTTATTCATGATGGTGTAGTACAGTGGAACCTCGTGTTATGTACTGTCCTCCTTGCGAACGCTTTGGGTTATGAGCTCTGCTAACCCAGAAGTAGATGCTCCTGGTTGCAAACTTTGCCCCAGGATGCGAGCAGAAGTCGCGCTCTGGCAGGGCAGCAGCAGCGGGAGGCACCATTAGCGAAAGCGCGCCTCATGTTATGAATGGTTTCGGCTTGAGAACGGACCTCCACAACAAATTAAGTTCGTAACCAGAGGTACCACTCTATAGCGGTGAAGAGACTTAAGATAGTCTCCAGTTCTGCTCCCACCTCTGCCATGCTCATTAAGATGCGTTTAAACCTCCACTCTCTTCCACACTCCCTAGCTTTGACTCCCTCCCACAACTACAAAATGGGGATAATAGCATTGACTTACCTTATAAGGTTGTAGCCCTTTACTGGACTACAACTCCCAGCATCCCTATCAGCAGGGCAGGGGCTGATGGGACTTGGAGTCCAACAACATGTGGATGGCCACCGGTCAGCCACTTCTGCTGTAAAGATTGCTAACAACAGTGTCTATGAAGTGCTATAAATATAGTGCTATATCAGCCCTGTGTGTGTTTACTATTAATTGGTGCACCCATGAAAATGTACTATATGAATGACACAAACACATGTTTGGAAACACACATTCATGCAGATACACTTGAGAGCCATGATTAATGCTAGTTCCCGCTTATGTGGTCCCAAACGCATGTTTGTTGCTATGTTAGGTGTGGAAAGGCCTTGAGAAAGCCATTACCTTGGTGCTTATAACGTTCAAGTTTGCTCTCAAAAGTAAACTCCCTTTGAACTTTGAAAACTAGTCTTCCAAGCATGTCCAGTAATGTTATCAGCCCACTGGCCACACTGACCTGTGCAAGCCATTTGTGGTGGGAAATAACAGGCTTTTCTAAAGTTTTGCTGACTGCTTGGTTGGAGTCAGTTCTTACTTGGCTTCCCCAATGGAAAAGCTCAGCCAAACAGCCCTCCTTGGAGGCCTGCTTCTAAAATCTCCGTTGTAATTCTCTTCCAGTCTTGGTGGGTCCTGCCCGACAAGGAAACCGTGAACATCTGGTATGAGTGCACACTTAATAACCACACCAACACCTGGGCCTGCAAAACAGTCTCTGACAGTGGTGAGTACAGCAAAGGCTATTGCACATCATATTAACTGCTGCTTCCTTACTGCATGTATACAGTCTTCTCCTCTCTCACCACCCCCATACTTATCTTTCCCCCACAGCATGGCTTCAGGCAGTCCAAGCCTTCATGGTTTTAAGTCTTCTCTTCTCCAGCTTAGCCTTCATTATCTTCATGTGCCAACTCTACACCATGAAGCGGGGAAGCCTGTTCTACGCCACTGGGATCTTCCAGATACTTACATGTAAGTATGGTTTGGTGATTTGCTGTTTAGAGACCAGTTAAATTAGCAAGTGGCGAGTAGTAAATATCACAGGGAGAGATGCAGCGTAGGAGCCAGAAAGGTAGTAATACTTTGGATGGGGAGAAGTATGAGTGCAGCCCGGGGTAAAACAGTGTGATGGGGGGGGGCATGTTTATGTGTAGGAGCTGCTCTTGTGAGGAGGTAGTGAGGACATGTAGGAGGAAGAGCCATGCAAGTATACCATAAGACCCAGCAACACCAAATTGCTAAGTATACTACCACTTTTGGGGTAATGCTACTGGATAAATCTGAAATACAGTATGTTATAGTTCTCTTCTCTTCGATGTTATCATAAAATATGCCGAGATGCAAAGTGCAGATTCCAATATGGATGCCGGTGAGATTTATGCCCTGGGATCTCATTGTCACATTGCAAAGGGATTGTACATTTCAAGCGCATGGCTTTAATCTATGGTTTACATCTCAAAGAGCTACAATTCCCAGCACCCTTAACTACAGTTCGCAGGATTCTTTGGGGGGGAAGCCAGGAGCTTTAAATACCTGGTGAAGATGTGAGCATTGAAAGCAGCTTTAGGCAGTAAGATGTAGCTAACAGGGATCCGGTGCTAATTGTCTGCTTGGATCTGTTTCCAGCTATCTCCGTGTTCACAGCTGCCGTGATCTACACCACCCACGTGGAACAGTTCCAGCGTGACCGACCACCGGGTGGGTCTTTTGGTTACTGTTTTGTGCTGGCATGGCTGTCCTTTCCTTTGGCTCTTATCAGTGGAATCATTTACATCCACCTTCGGAAAAAGGAGTGACCATCAACTGGATGATCTCTCCCATTTGCCTTGGAAGGAGCCCTGTTCTCCTCTGAATTTAGCTATGTATTAACTCTTTGCAGTTTTCAAATGCAGTTATGGTACAAAATCCTATGCGATACATGGATTGGTCCACTGGGGTCCTGCATTGTGAGTGTATCACCCCTTGTTTGCATGTTATCAGGTACTTCCACATAATACAGCAAGTTAAAGGGGTGTCATCTTGCACTTGGCATTTCCCAGGGCTCTCCTATTTTTCAGATTTGGCAAAAATGGAAATACACATTAAAACTCAAACTTGCAAACATTTCTAGCATTCTTTTTTTCCTTTTAATCCCCATTTTTAAAAATGGTGGATTGAATATGTTTCTTGTGATTTTTTTTTTAAAAAATAAATAAAAAAATTAGTGTTCTTTCCACATTTGCAGCTTGGAGGCTAAAATATCAAACGTGGGGGGGGGGGACCCTAATAAATTCATTGAAAGAACTGAAACCACAAAAATCGTAGAAAGTAGGACTTCATCACGTTGTCCATACAGAACTGTTTGTCATGAACTGAAAAATCTGCAACTCTCTTGTTTCTCAACTGCTGGGACATTATGCACAGAGCCTGATGATAGCAGAGTTTGAAATTGGTCATTGAGATCACCACGAAAAATGAATTTCATCTTCTGAATTTCAACCATGAAACATAAGGGCATTTTTGCATGTGCTGTTACACGCACTTTAAATCATGTATTTTTAGGTTTTCACCTAAGACATTTTAAGCGACAGCCTAAAAATGCGAGGTGTGATTTGGACAAAACCATTTGCTAATACTTGCAAAATACCTGCCCACTGTTCAGGGAGTCACAAGTGATTATAACTCCCCCTTGAGTCAACCTTCAGTAACAAACCCCCATTTTTCTGCAGAATGTGTTAAAATGACCCTGGTGAGAACTCAGATAGCATCACTTTCCTCTTCCCCTCCAGCCAGTAACTACTTTAAAGGAGTATCTCATCCCCCCCAGTCTGAGGTTATACTCTGTACTTTCCCCAAAACAGCATAGGGTGAGGTATTTAAGCTAATCATATCCACCATCCTTCTAAAGCTGGGAGGATTAATCCTGCCTTCTTGCCCCATAGCAATTACGCACAAAATATTTGGAAAACATGGGAAAGATTTTGCTTCTCCAGTAGCCTTACCAAGCAGCCTGCTTGCAAGTTATTAAAAACGGGTTCCTTCCAATGATATTTCTGTAACAGTATTATATATGTGCTGGCTCCCCCAAAGTCCCCTTTCACCTTCTTGACCTGGCCTTTTAATATTTTATACGCATTTTAAGAATAAAAGAAAACCTAATAAACAAAATTCAGCAGAGCCATGTGTTCCTTTGCGGACTACAGTGTTTCACATTATTGTCTCACATTCCCGCAGTCTTCACAAGGAAACTTTCCTTTGGCGAACAGAACACTGCAGACTTAGAGTATCTTTTCTAATAATCTGTTTATTTACAAACAGTGCAGGCTGACTGGATGAGAGTGCAGAAGCAAACATGCTGTTCCAAATCCACAACACCCGACATCATTTAAAAGCTTTCCTCCTTGCAGAAATGCTTGTGGCACCTCTTCCAGCCAACTCCGGACTGCTGTTATTCATTCAGTCCCTCCTTGCCCAAACTCTCTGCATTCCGACTGAGCAAACTTGTTTTTATTGCATTTCAATCTCCCCTTCACAGAAGCTTCCTTCTCCACCCATGTTATTCTCAAAACAACCTGTGATATCGGTAAGGCTGGAAAAGATGTGCCAAGGACACTCAGGGAGCTGCATGGCCGAGTGGAGACTATGGTTGGAATGCAGCAAAGTTTTACTCCGAGTAGACTCAGTGAAATTAACGAACTTGGCCAAGTTGCATCATTCACTTCAGTGGCTCTGCCCCGAGTAAAACTTAGTTGAATGTAAGACCCTATGAACCTTGTGCTCGCTGGTCCTGATCTGCCAGCACCCCCACGTCACCCCAGTTCTCTAGGTACAGCTGCTTTCCATCCATCCTCACTGTGCACTTGGGCTGAGATAAAAGTGCAGCTTAATGCCTGCCAAGAGCACTAATATACCATCTGGTGGTGCAGAGATCTGGGCACGTGAACCAATAAATATTTAACCTAATTGAAATCTGAATGTTTAACTATCCACCAGCCACCCTAAAGCTTGTCTTTTTACAAGAGTAGAAGCAAGGGAATGCAGCTAGAAAAAGGCAGCCGACACCATGGCAGGTAGGAGCAAGCTAATACCGTAGAACGGGTGTTGCTAAACTACGACTTCCACTAGCCCCAGCAAGTCAGTGGCCAGGGATGGAAGCTGTAGTTCAGCAACGCCTGGAGGGCCAAAGGCTCCCCACACCTGGCTTAGAAGATGGTGGGCTCTGCTTTGTTACAAAGTTTTAAAGCAGAGGCTGGATGGCCACCTATCAGGGGTGCTGTAGTAGTGGATTTCCTGCATCAGCTGGAGCTGGGATTAGTTCACCTTTGATGTCCCTTCCAATTCTGATTCTATGGGTCTGTCCTAAGTACAGGAAACATAGCCGCATCTCTCTCCCAAGTACAAAACACTGCTTTGTATCCCTTGGTTCATCTGACACAGATAGTCAGCCTTTTCGAAGGCATGCTTCCTTCTAGTCCTCAAGTTAGTCATGAAGGCAACTGGGAAACAAGCAGGCAACATTAAGGGGTAGAAGGGTGGTCCATTTTGGATTTTGCATACTCAGCGGGGATTCTCTGCTGGGGGGAAAGAGGGGAACTCTTAACAATATTCTGCTACTAGCAGCCACAATGGCTGTGTTCTGCCTCCACTGTCAGAGGCATCATGCCTCTGCATACCTGTTGCTCAGAATCACAGGTGGGCAGAGTGCTGTTGCACTCCTGCCCTGCTTACAGGCTTCCCAAAGGCACCTGGTTGATTGCTGTGGAAACAGAATGATGAACTAGACAGGCCTTTGCCTGACGCAGCAGGTTCCTTAAACTGAGATGATTACCATAACATGCAATCTGCCTGACCTGTAATCTTCCATTTTAATTAAAACAAATGTTGAATTACATCAGGGGTGGGGAACTTGCGGCCCTCCAGATGTTGTCAGACTCCCTTCATCCCTGCCCTTCAGTCCTGCTGGCTGAGCCTGGTGGGAGTCTGGAGGTCCCCCATCCTTGAATTAGAAGCTGTGCAATGGCTAAAAAGATCCCATAGCCCAGGGATGGAGAAGATGCTTAACTTAGGGGAAATCAAACTCGTTACCCTGCACCTCTCAGTGGAAGGGGGCAAGGCTGGGAAAGATCTCTGCTCGAGGCAAAGGAGTGCTGCTGCCAGCCCATGTAAACAAAACTGGTCTAGATTGACCAGTGAGCCGACTGCCACAAAGCAATCAAGGAGACAGTTTCTTAGTTCCTCTCAAATATCATGTCAGGTTGTTGGTGTCTTAGATGAGGGGTTGGTAATCTGCAGCCTGCCCACCTCATTTCATAAGTCCTCTGCAAGGTGTGTGTCCATATCTGTCTCTCTTCTGGCAACCGGCTGACTGGGGAGACAGGAAGAACATGGCTTCAGCTCCACCTCCTGCTAGTATGCTGCCTCCAACTGATTAGCACCTCCAAAGGAATGTGGCCTTTGACAGGGGGAGCCCCTTCCCCAAAGGTTTTAGGTGGTACCTCCACCATTAGGCAAGGTGTAGGATCAGCAGTCCTGTACATTGCTCAAGAAGCTGTATGACTGCATCAGAACCTCTCCGGCAACTTTCTTCTTGAAGGAAACCTCAAGATAAGAGAGCTCAAGTAATTGTTTGTGGGGAGCCCTTGTCAGCAAGTGGCAGGATGCTAAACAACGAAGCAGGCTGTTTTATTGTGTCACTTGTGCTAGTTTTCTTTTTTAAAGCCATAATTGGCTTTTTCTAAGTTGCTGCTGGAAAAGTGATATATTAGAAACAGAATCTCCACTCCACTAATCTGCCATAAAATGTTCAATGAAGGCAAGAAAGTCACTCAGGGGGTGGTAGTTTCTCTGCCCCCACCCAAAAAATATAGTGTGTCTGCCCCAATAAAGTGTCATTTGTCAGGAAGGGGAGCTGTGTGCTCATTGGTCCCATAGCAAAACCCAGCAGCATGAACATCTCCCACAGGCCACCTGCTCTAACAGCAGGCATCTCCCAACAGAGAACACACAAAAACCGTCATCGGGGGCCATGATCACTGCCTAGGACTGCCGAGCTTCCTGTCTTGCTTGCTGCAGGAACAAGTGGGTGCCTCACCATGATGTATCTGTTTGTTCTGTAATGTCCTAGGAACTCATGGGATACAAGTGAGACATACAGCTACAGGGAGTCAAGGAAAGCCAGAAATAATGATGCCGTCGTTCAATGAATGTTAACTGTTTTCAAATACCTGGCTGTTATTTGCTCGGTCAAGTATCCAACTCCAGTGTGCAAAATATTATAAATAGGGATGGTTAAAGAGGGGCTCCTGGTGCCCCTGTTTGCACACAGGATACTTTGAGGGTGTGGAGCTACAAGGAAGCTTTAGGGGATTGTGGGATGTTTCTAATGTATTTCTTTTCTCCTCTTAGTTTTAATGCATCTATGTGGGTGGGTGGGGTTGTCTGTCTTTAGGTTTGGGTGTAAGGTGCTTTGGGTTGCCCTAGGCAAGAAAAAACAACTAGCAAATTTAATAATAATAATAATAATAATAATAATAATAATAATAATAATAATAATTAATATACATCCAAGCATAACTAACCACTGCCCTCCTGGCTGTTCAGTTCAGTGAAGTTACTTTAGGACCAAGCAGTGTAAAATAAAACAGAATAAAAAGTAGGAGAAAACTTGTCAATATGGGAAAATATTTTTTTATTGCGCCGAAGAAACAGACATTCATGCAGTTTCCCCTGAGCCACAATGACTTCCAACATGGGTGGAGGGTTAAACAAACAAAAAAAACAAAACAAAAAAAAACAAAAAACCAACCACTGCTATTTTAAGACTAAGAGCTCACTTTAGGCATGAGAAGCTCAGAACAAGCTGTTGTTAGAGGGCCTTCTCACACCACTACACACACCTGTAGGTAAGAGACATGTTACAAGAGACAAAAATTTCAGGTAGCACTCTCTTGGGGAAGGGAAGAAATCAAAAGTGAAAATCCGGGCAATGCTACCATGTAAAATATCACAGAGGCATTGCCCTGTTGTAGACTGTGAAACAACAGACCAGTGTCCACAAACAGCCTCCACTTTGCTTCTATTTGCGTCAAGTTCTCTGTCTGAGGTTTTGCTGGCAGGTGCTGCTTCAAAGACAGCATCATGGCTGATGGGAGACTACACGGGAGGGCACGGCTGGTACATGTACCCCATAAAAAAAAAGAACAGGAGACCACTCAGGGCGACCAGCTGGCCCCCAGTCTAACACAACAAACAGTGAACAATATCACATCTGCTCAGTTACAAGGGCATTCATTAGGGTGAAGTAGTTCCCCCCCAAGCACACATACATACACTGAACACACATGCACTATTTAGAGATGGAGGCAGCAGAAGTCAGGTACCCTCCATGAGGGTAGAATTAAGACCTTATTGCATGCATCAAAAGGAGGTAGCAGATGCCTCAACTTCAAAATCCATCAGCAACAGCCCTCCTAATAATTCCTACTACTTGTGCAAGTTTCTGAACTCCAAACCTCAACTGTAAACTGATGACCAATTGACAACCAGAAAACAAAAGACAGCGTGGTTCAGTGAGTACAATACTGGAACTTAAAAAACACATAGGAGCTCATTCATTAACTCAGAGCATAAATTTGTTCCAAGGCATCAAATCTGTTCTCAGTACAGCGGCCTGAAGCTGGAACATCAGGGGGCAATAATATGGAGAAGTGCCTCTAGAAACGTGCCGAGTGGCCTTCCCTAACAAGTCAAAGCACTGCATGAACTTACTGAGTTGTCCAAGACCATGCAGTGTGTGTGTCGTCTCAACCTCCGTGGTCTCTACAAAACAGGCAAAACAAAAACCAGGTGCGTAGTAGTCTTCAAATTCCTCGTAAGCGTATACTGTGAATTTCAAAGTGCTATAGAAGTGATTTAATACGTTTTTTTAAAGCCCCCAAGAAGCAGAGCAAAGGAATAGTTCTAAAACCCCATCTTGCCCTAAACGCAAGCAATTCATTGCTTTATGCCATTCTCATTTCAAATGTAAACAGCCCTGCAAGGAACTTCGCCCCCACATTCCTCAGATACAAGAAAAAGCAGGCAGCCCCCCCAAAGGCAGCAGCATATAATAAAAGGGTTTTTACAAAAACAGGGACACCTTTAAAAACAAGCTTCCCCCGACAAGCCTTCCAAATAGTTGAGTCTGAGGTGTAACATGCCCCCCTTGTAATGAGGTTGAATGTTGTATGCCGGGTGATATTTACACTTCTTATGGTGTTACATGCTTGAGTTTCCTCCCAACATGGATTCCTGGAGGAACATACACATCCAGGGAAGATACAGCAGTAGTAGAAGCAGAAACCCAGAGGCTTCTGGGCAGCATCGACAACTGCAGCCCTGGGCACTGCTCCCATAATGCCCTGGGAAGGCAAGAATTCTCCTGCCTGTGCCTTCAAAGCCTCACATGCTCAGCGTTAGGGGCCTCAGCAGGTGGCCTGACCACTAGGAACCAAAAGTGCTGGCCAGAACAATCCTAGGAAGCTCCTAACCAGTCACAGGATGGGTCCCTGTTGCAGGAGAGCCCCCTGCCCCAACTCCCAGTTCCCTGAGATGCCTGCAAGCACGGTCGGCACAGAAGGTTACATCCAGACCAGAGTGGAGGTGCAGCCAAGCCTGAACCTCTTCCCTCATGCGTTCAATGGTTTTGGAGTCTGGGGGACAGAGAGAGAGAGAGAGAGAGAGAGAGAGAGAGAGAGAGAGAGAGGTCAGAGAACCTTTCACAAGTTCAAACCCATCCCAGGGGATGGCTTAGTTTTTCATTGCTTCAACCCTGCCCCAACCCAAAGAACCAAGGCCAGGCAAATACCTATGTCCAGGGGGTGATAGTGCTGGTGCAGCTGGAGGAGGAAACTGTGTGCCAAGATGACCTCCTTGGCATGTTCTTCCTGGGCACGCAGAGCAAGGGCATCCAGTAGCTCAGAGTTGTTGGATGTGCTGCGGTAATACAGCATGTGCACCAGCTCAAGGGAGTGGATATTCCGGCGCTGGCCAAAGACCTTTAACAAGAAGAAAGCAGGGGTGTCCACAGGAAGCAAGACTGCTAAGAACAGCCCTCCTGGATTTGGCCCGCTCAGTATCCTGTTCTCACAGCGGCCACGCAAGTGCCTGTCAGAATCCTACAAGCAGGAGCTGAGCACAAGAGCCCTCGTCCCCTTGCAGTTTCCAGCAACTGGTATTCAGCGTAGCCATCACAGGTAGTAGCCGCTGCTATCCCTTATCGATTAATTTTGTCTAATCGTCTTTTAAAGCCATTCAGGTTGGTGGTGATCACTGCCTCCTATGGGAGCGAGTCCCATAGTTTAACTATAGCAGTGGACAAGTTGGGATTCAGGCCTCCTGGGTTTACAGCCACAGTTACAGCAGTGCTTTTGAGCAAGGTTGACACGTATTGCGATTCCCTAGCAAAGTGTCCATCAATAGGAGGGACAGGGTGTGAGAGGAGGAAGGAGGACTTGTAGCCTGCAAGTACCCACATGGGGAGAGTAGTGCATTTAGAGGTGTGTATTACAGGTTTTGTCCTGAAGGCAAAGGTATCTTTAAGTGCATCTTCAATGGGTAATTCCCCCAACTACCCCACACAATGGAATAAATGGTAGATACTTCTATTTGAGAAGACAGGGTGCGTATGACCATGTGGGCCTGTTTTGTCCAGAAAAAACAGACAATTGTTCCAATCTGTCTACCTGACAGCAGCTCTCTGGAATCTCAAGGAGAGATCTTCATCATAACAGTTAAATTATGAGAAGTAATAATTATGTTTGGCTTACTGGCTTTGTGACCCATAGATTGGGAAATGCTGCCCCCAAACAGTGGCAGAAACCTCCAGATCTTGCTAGACTACAGACTATTATTTTATTTTTAATTCCTGGCCATTGACCATGCTGATTGTTGGACTCCAACTCCCATCAGCCCCAACGTTGGAACTGTCCGCCCCTTCCTTAAAGGCTATGTTACCAAAGGTCACATGGCTGGCAATCTGTTATAAGAGGCAGGGCCAGTTTTTTAGAAATAGCGGCAGCATCACCATCATGCATACCTTCCAAGCCCGGAAGGCCATAAAGGCAGCGAAGAAAAGCAGCAGGGAGGTGGTGCCAATCTTCAGGTCAGAAAGCACCACCATGCCCACGTTGACGAAGACGGCCAAGCCGCTCACTATCAGCATGCCGTTGAGGAGGGCCCTGTAGAAGATGGAGGTGCGGACCTTGACTGCGGGCAGCAACTGCTCCAGGCCTTCCAGCGGAATGTCCTTAAAGCATTTAAGCATGAGGTGAGAATTCTTAATCCGGGCAGCCACCACCACCCGTTTGAAGTACTGTCTGGTTTGGGAGAAAAAGGGGCAAAAAATAGAAAACCACAGAGGAAAGAAAGCATTTTCATTTTATTTATGGATAAATAAATGAAATATTTCTGTACCGCTGTATCAAAAAATATCAAGGCAACATAAAAGATAATTCATTAAAAAATATAAGCAGATAATCATTAAGGTGACTTCCCCCCAAGAACCCTGGGAACTGCAGAACGTTAAAGGCGCTGAGAAATGTTAGGAGATACCCCACCAACCCCCCTCACAGAGGTACAGTTCTCAGAGTGCTTTAAAAATTGGTCCCTCTTCCCAGGGAACTCTGGGAACTGTACCTCTGCGAGGGGAGTCCTAACAACTCTTGGCACCCTTAACAAACGACAGTTCACAGGACTCTGAGAGAAGCCCTGACTGTTTAAAGTGGTATAATACTGCTTTCAATGTATAGTGCAGATGGAACCTGAGGTACAATGTATAAGCACTCATATCAAAACCCTGCAAAGTTTACTCAGTACTGTATATTGTTATACATGTATCATTTAAAATTATAAAGTACTGAACAAGAACCATAAAACACAATGTTGACTGAAAGGCAGAAGAGATTATCATTAAATAAACTGAGGTGGATAAAACACCATACTAAGTGGCCAAACACATTTTGTCCATGTGGAGGCAAATACCAATAAAGCATGGATGCAGCGGACGAACAGTACTGTGTTTCCTTTTCAAACAGGGATCATGCTCACATAACTTTAAAAAAAAGTTAAGAAATTCCTTCAGTCTCTAAGCTATTGGAAACTGCTTTGATTAAAAAGTGCACAAGAATCCACAGTACGGTATGTTCCTGAATTATCCATCCACATATGAACAAACCGTATTCACTGCCTATCTTCCTGTCCAGTTAATGCAGAGCAGACTTCCCCAAGCTTCTGCAATCCAAATGCAGTTGGTCTCCAACTCCCAATAGCTTCAGCCTAAGGCCTAGATTTATGGGAGTCTGAACAGTGTAACAAGCTGGGAGAGGCAAATGTAGAGTCAGGGGAATAGCTCTCCCCAAAAGGATCTCAGGGTGGGATCTACTTTTATTATTTTTCACTTGCCTGTCTGGTGGAACCCGAGGTGTGCCAAAGAACCCCCTCTGATTCTGAAGGGTAGTCATCACACGCAGTGGTCCGAACCTTTGGCCAAGAGCCCAGAATCTTATGTATTCATACTGATCCAGATTTACTGACACCTGCAAAAAGGAAGGCATGAAAATACATTTACTTTTTGGGGCAGGGGGTCTTGTGTTGCAACTACAGCTAAGGAGCATTCCATACCGACCGATAGTGTGAATGTTTTGAGGGCGTGCACACTATTTTTTATTTTAAACATTTGTACATAAATGTTACTATGTGGTGTACAAATTTAAGAAATAATAATAAATAAATAAAGCCAACCTGCCTATAAAATAAGGAACCAAATCTACAATGGTGGCAATTAAAAAACAAATCAGTGCCAAACATGTTAAGTAATCTGAGGAAATGGATCACCACGGAGAGCACTTTTCAATGTAAAAATGAGACACAGGGGCTGAAGTCACAAGGCTTTCATGCAGCAGTGCATGAAATCTACAGCCCTCCAGATGCTGTTGGGAGCTGGAGTCCAGTGGGTTCACCTGCTCTAAAGGTGTGCCTTTAGCTTCACATCTGGGGATGCTGTGCTGTTGATCTCTTCAACAATATTCTGTACATTTTAATAGTAATTTCTCATGGTTCTTGTATGAATTCTATTGCTTCAAGCCCTAGGATAATAAACTGATGACAGGAAGGCTAATAGGAAGAAGAAGAAGAAGAAGAAGAAGAAGAAGAAGAAGAAGAAGAAGAAGAAGAAGAAGAGTAGTAGTAGTAGTAGTAGTATTTGGATTTGATATCCCGCTTTATCACTACCCTAAGGTGTCTCAAAGCGGCTAACAATCTCCTTTCCCTTCCTCCCCCACAACAAACACTCTGTGAGGTGAGTGGGGCTGAGAGACTTCAGAGAAGTGTGACTGGCCCAAGGTCACCCAGAGGCTGCATGTAGAGGAGCGGAGACGCGAACCCAGTTCACCAGATTATGAGACTACCGCTCTTAACCACTACATCAAACTGGCTAGTATAATAATATACGAAGAATATACGAATATATGAAGAAGCTCAGACACAGGGAAGCTGAAGGGCCTCTGGTGGAGCTGTGCCTGAACTTAATCTCCACAGTGAGAAAACTCCCATAACATGTATGTACAGAATCTGGCTTTGTTAAGAGTCACATTGTGTTACGGGGAGGAAGAATGGCCCTATCCTGGCACAGGTCTCACCTGGACTTCATCTTGAGGATGGTGAACCACAAGGGCATAGGCCAGGGTTTCCTCTGACAAACTGTTGAAGTTGGCCTGGTCCAGCAATGGATCCATCCTGGCCAAAACTTCCTGTTCTTTTGCTAACCGCTCAGCATCAGTCAGAGAGAACTCCTGCAGTGTGTCCTGGTCGGGATTAATAGGAGCGTAGAGAGCCTGGGAAGGGGAGAAATAAATAGCCAGTATTAATGCCATTAACAGTGTTATTATTATTTACTGCATTGATCGGTCATTTTACACAATAAAAAGCCTGGAAGCAACTTGTCATGGTAAAATGGAATGCATAAACACAACTTAATACCATAAGAAATACAAAACAATGGGCCCTATAAAATTCCTTTGATGCTCATCCTACAATATACAGTGGTACCTCGGGTTACAGACGCTTCAGGTTACAGACTCTGCTAACCCAGAAATAGTGCTTCAGGTTAAGAACTTTGCTTCAGGATGAGAACAGAAATCGTGTGGCAGCGGCGCGGCAGGTCCCATTAGCTAAAATGGTACCTCAGGTTAAGAACAGTTTCAGGTTAAGAACAGACCTCCAGAATGAATTAAGTTCTTAACCCGAGGTACCACTGTAGTAAGGACAAGTTCTACCCTTCCCACTAAAAGATTACCACCACCTCAGCAGGCCACACAAAAAGGCCTTAGCCTGCCAGCTAAAGATTGACAAGGATGGTGCTAGGTACATCACCCTTAGGGAGCAATCAACAAACAGGGGGCCACCACTGAGAAGGCCTGATTCACAATCTGTACCTACTTCAGGTGCAGCACAGCAAGAAGGGGTCTGTGATGAAACCACAGGGTCTGAGCTGGTTCATATGGGGAGAGGCAGTCCTTGAGGAATTACAGAGCTGTGGAGTGCTTTAAAGATCAGTTCCTGTACCTCTGAGCCCGGAAACTAGTGAGTAAGCCAGGATCTCATCACAATGCCTCCCACTAGCTTCCGGCACATGCTGTTCCCCAACCCCTTCTGCATTTGGATGAGCAATTCATTCAGAAACAAGGCCAGTCCCCACAAGGAGCATACTTTGTCATTACCTGTAATTGCTCTAGGATGGAGTGGTAACGGTGAAGAAGGGACGAGTCCACTTGAGAGACAAATGCCAGGAAAGTAGCGCGATCTGCTTGACTAGAAGAGTGGAACTCCTGAAAGAAGGAACAGACAAGGTTAGTCCAAAGGTGGTTTAGAACCAAATGACCTGTTTACATACGTTTGTTGTGATATGCTGAATTGCAGCAGATTATTAAAATGATGCCTTACTTTGTCCTGAGATATTGTTATAATTGAGGCAACGGGCTGACAGATTATTCCATGCTGCTACAGCAGTGTTATCCTTAAGCTTCCCTATCAATCTGAAACAACTTTTTAAAAACTTAGTCCCCAACTGGATTGATAAGAATTAAATCAGTTTTGCGAATTTGGAGCCCTCTGAGCGTTGACTACAACTCCCATGATAGGAGTCCTAGTCTAAAACATCTGGTGCGCACCAAGCAAAAACATTCCTTTTCAACTAGGCCTTTGAATGTTAACAATCCATGGCCTTATAAAGCTTGTGTGTGTGTGTGTGTGTTTTAATGTTTTTCTTTTTTGTAAAGTCGCTTTGAGTTGCCTGCAGCAAGAAAAGCTCCTAATAGATTTAATAAATAATAGGCAATAGTAAAGGTTGGAGTAAGTTGTTGTTGTTTACAGGTTTGATCTACATTTAATTAAGAACATGTAACACACATACATGCACGCTAATTACTAAATTCACACCCTGCATACATAAACAAGTTATGAGCTGCCACTGGAGAACTCCACACACACACACACACACCCTGCCACCAGTTCTAGGCAGATCCAAGCTTTTGTGATGAACCAGGCTCCCAGAAATCTCCTTTCAGCATTTGTGGCTTGTTTCATTTTTAGCTGGGGTGCTTGGCGTCATTATGAGCAAGGCTTCCATGTTCCAAGCTTCAAGTAAGACAACACACGTCAGCTTCCTATTACAAAAGGGACCACGGTCCATTGGCCGATCCTGTGCTTTGCACATAGAAGAGATCAGGGATCGTAATGACCAGATTACGTTTGTAGGTTTGCAAGAAGTTTTGTGAGGTAAATTATTTGAATTATTGCAAAAATGGTTAAAGAGGTGGGTTGTGAGTTAAGATAATTAACGGCAATAGGAATTTAAGAAATGCAGAAGAAATGATAAAAATGGTGGATCATCAGAGGTCTGATGGAAGTCCAAAAAGATTGTATAAGAATTGGTATGTTGAAATTAATAAAAATTATATATAAGAGATCAGGGATAAGGTGATGTGAAGGGACTTGCTGCCTGAGACTCTGGAGAGCCACTGCTAGTCAATACTTAGGCTTCATATACATCATACATTTAAAGCACATGGCTTTCTCCAAAGAATCCTGGGATCTGCAGTTTACCCATCACAAAGCTACAATCCCCAGCACCAGTGATATTTTTCTAGAAAGAGGTCACTGTGACCACCACCCTCATTTTCTTAGAATGGCAATGGCGCTCACTAGAGAGGAGCCGGAGCTCACCTGTACTGAGTTCCTGTTGAGTTCCCCCTGAAAAAAGCCCTGCCCAGCACCCTTAACAAATTACAGACCCCAGAATTTGGGGGGCGAGGTGGGGCGGAGTCATGGGCTTTTCATGAATGGTGCATACATAGTCTTAAGCTAGAGGAACAAATAGTCTGACCTGATACAAAGCACTTTCTTATATTCCTATGACTATACACATGAGTGAGTGAAGCTCAAACATTAGGTAATTTATAATTGGCTTTTGTATGTTTTACACCTCCCACAGGGGAGGGGGAGAAAGGAAAAGATAGTCTTCTAGTCCTTACTTCATAAGTCTCTTGACTATAGCTGGGGTGGCCAATTCAGCAAGAAAGAAATCCTGGATGGAAATAAAAGAAAATACAAAAAGATGCTTGCTGCAGGTTCCATACACCGTTAACATCATGTTGGGAAAACATATAGTGCGCTCTCTCTCTCTCTCTCTCCACCCACACCTCACATACCTACTCGCAATGGAACATGATCTCATTGCACACTTAGTACTAAGCCTGCTCCATATTGTTCAGTGTCGCCAGCCCAGATGGCCAACAGCTATCCCTATCTGGTTGTCAATGAAATGTGTCAGGGTCTCTTGACCTAGCTTCTGAAGGTGATGCTCTCCAAAAACATGCAGCCACTTTGTTCTTTCCTTCCTTCTCCCAATTCACAAAGGGGGGCTTTCCTCTCTGACATAAAGCTCCTATCAAAATATTCCATTCACATACTGAAGATAAAAATATGTTAATAAGGTTGATAATAATACAGTGGTACCTTGGGTTAAGTACTTAATTTGTTCCGGAGGTCCGTTCTTAACCTGAAACTGTTCTTAACCTGAAGCACCACTTTAGCTAATGGGGCCTCCTGCTGCGCCGCTGGAGCATGATTTCTGTTCTCATCCTGAAGCAAAGTTCTTAACCTAAGGTACTATTTCTGGGTTAGTGGAGTCTGTAACCTGAAGCGTCTGTAACCTGAAGCGTATGTAACCCGAGGTACCACTGTATATACAATGGAGTTCCCAGGGGTCTCCAGAGTAACATTATACAATTTCTGAACCACAGGAAAATCCTGGAATGCTAGCAGCTCTTAACTATAGCTTCTCTTTCATCTCTCCTTATATCCCTTTCTTCCTTTTCTGCTCTGGAACAACAGCCCTCTTCTCAATAATCCACATCCCCTTTCTGCCTTCACTTCCCTCATTTTACACTTGTTCAGCAAATAGTGTAGTGGCTTCTGAGCTACAGAAAAATCCCCTTCAAAAAACTCATTCATTTCCCCCAGACTCTCTTATTATTCTTTTATTATTCTTTCCTATTACAGGCAGCAACCATTTTAGGCACATCCAACTGATGCATGATCACCAATGCACAGAAGGCAGCTTAAAAAGGGCATAATGGGGGCAGGATGTGCTTATACGCACTCTGCCAACATATGCAGGGGTTGGGAATCGAATCCCTGTGTGAAATAGTCACCGCCTGTATTTATTTAATTTATATCCCACCCTTCCTCCTCAAGGAAGGAACTGATGAAGATATTCTTATTATACCAGATATTTGGAAATTAGTTGAAATTTTCTTATTGTGGATTTTATTCTATTAATATTTATTATTATTTTTAGTGCTTTAACTGAATGTATTGTATACTAGCAGCCTTATACTTTTTGCTCAGAAATTTCAAGAAACCAAAAAATCAGTAGTTAAAATCAGGCTAGTTTTGAAATGTCTGTCATTTTGATTCAGAATAACACCCAACTGTATCCAAACACAGAAAAAAACTTGCTCTTTGATCTCAGGAACTATCATGCAAAGTTTGGTTACTATACTTAAGTATGCACATTGATATACAGTATAGCACCTTCTGGCATTTCTAATCTTGCTCAGTACCTTATGATTGTGTGTTGAAAGTCAGCTTAAATACTCTTAAATTATTAGACATAAATTTTACCTGGACCAATCGTTGTCATTAAGTTTTCCCACACCCAAATATTCATTTCTTAATGTCTGTGCTCTTCACACACCCCTACTTGGGCCATCCTAGTAGAGTTTAAACTCTCTAGAAGGGCCATCATCGCTTGTTAGATTCAACACCATGCACTCTTGTAGAATGCAAGATGTGTTAAAGGGCAAAAGCTTCGTACTGTTTCCACACCAAGCATCAGGATGCAGCAGACTCTGGAATTGGGGTGGGTGGCTGGGAGGAGCAGGCTTCAATATAGAATGAGTTGCACCCAAGAACACATACAATCATTGTAAAACAAAACATCTTCTGTACCAAGGTAGCCCAAGTTACTGGGCCAATAAATGCTATACAGTACAGCACCCAGGGATCTGAATGCCTCATGCAAAAGTAAGCAAATTGCCATATGTATTCATTTAAGTTTAGCTTCAGCTTAGCTGTACAATCTTAAGTACAACAAGCTAGCTGAGAAGAGGATTCTGAGTCCGACATGCACACCACCCCAATTTCTGAGCGTTGCGAGATTCCAGGGGTTCCAGGAGCTTCCCCAAGGTTTGGTTTCCTTGGAATGAGAGGCAGTGGAGACTGTGGTGTCTTTAGGATATATGGTTTATTTACACATATATACAACCTTAGCCTACGATGGAAGGGCTCACAGCATTAACACTGCAAGCAGTCTTGCTTCTCCCAGCCACAATGTTGGATTCAAACAGAGATCAAGCATGGCGCTCTCTCTGGCTTCTGCCTGCACACTGATTCCAACCCAGCTTTGACACAGAGCTCTGGCTACTGTCTTTCTCACTACCAGTCAGGTGTGGGAGGGGGCCTACCCATTTCATAGAATCATAGAGTTGGAAGAGACCACAAGGGCCATCGAGTCCAAGCCCCTGCCAAGCAGGAAACAGGGCAATCTCCTGTTATACTAATGACCGTACTTATATGGTACTTAGATGGCAACTAAGACCCTTGCTGGACTAATTTAACAATGGAATTCTCTATTAGCTTTTAACCCTTGCTGGATCCAGGGGATCAGAAGGGGCTCAGGCATCATACAGACTGACCCATCCCAGCAAAAAAAAAAAAAAAGCCCAGTCACAACACTATGTTCATAACTTATTATGAACCCATGCAGAGCCCATGTTATACCTTCACTAGAGCATCAACCAGGTAGTCCTTGGAAAAGGGGATGTATCTCTCCCGATAATCCACCGCCCAGTTCTCTGGCTCCACTGGTCTCCGCATCTTCCGGTATTTCACCATCCTGGCAGCGAGGGAGGCCTTGCCACGGGATGGCAACCCTACAACCCCAGCCCCTAAGGCTAACCGCGCTGCACACAACATTCTAGGAAAGTTCAAGGTTTACCAGTCAGGCATGTTCAGCTTCCTTTCCAAAGGCTTTCAAAAATGGCCCTAATTTGCAAGTGGGATACAGCTGGCATTAGCCAGTAACGGGGCACATCTTTCTTCAAAGCAACAAAGTCAAAGACTTTCAAAGGCTTGGCCACACCATGGAGGCCAAAATCTGTCCCTGGACAGGGGAGGGAAGGCTCCTTGCGGTCAGAGCCTTGGCCAGAGCGGCCAGGCCAGAGGTCTTCTGCACAACAGTGCCACCACCACCTGTGCAACTGGGCCTGGTCCAAATCAGATCAGCCAGACAGGAGGTGGGGTGAGGTCAAAGGTCACTGCCCCAAAACGCATTAAGTTGGCTGAACTGATGAGAATAGCGATACTCTCACCAACTTACAGACAAAGCAGTGATTCCTTCCTCCTGCTGGAAGAAAAAGCCTTTGCATTCACTTTGGGCCCGTTTCAAACGGGGCGGAGGGCGGGAAGCCCACCATACAAGGCAGTAGGTTCCTAACCTCTGGGCTGACATTGGCCTTAGTGCGCACGCGCACGCTTCTTTCCCGCCCTTCGTTCCTTATTTGTGCCCGGGGGGGCGGAGCCTCCTTTTCCCCGCAAGCGCACTAGCGCCTTTGACTTCAGCTCTCCTGTACGTCAGGCGCTTGCTTAGCTGTTCAGCACTGTGCTCGCGAGTTTATGCTACAGATCTAGAAAATTTGTAGAAAGGTATCATGCACAGGGTTAATCATGCACAGTTTAAAAACTGGTTTTTCACTCCCATTTCCTACACAGTTTTATACAAGAGTTTCAGCATATCATTTCTATGATTCAGAGCAACGCCTTTCTACGCCGGCAAAAGGCAGACTTCCTTTCATTTTTCAACTGGAAATTCGATCGTTTCATCACTCTACCCCTTTCTCTATAAACTCTTATCTCCATGACCGAGTCACGGTCTACGTTGCGGACGGGCAAAAGAATACTTCAACTTCAGAAACACGCAGGCGCAGAGAATCGTTCTCTCCCCCCCCCCTCTCCTTTGCTAAACTGAGCGCGCAACACATACTCGTTCCTTTCCCCGCACCCGCCTCCACTTTTCGGGCTGTCGGTGCAAACTGCGCACGCGCAGCTTTGCCTGCCGTCCGCTCCCGCATACAGAATTGTAGGATCCTCGCGCGCGCCGTCGCGCGATCCTTTGGCGCCCCGCCCTATACCAACCGTTCTTTTCCAACTGTCTTGCTGAGGCGGCGGCTGTCTGACCACTCAGGCTTCGAGTTCGCTCGCACGCTCTATTTGCTTTCCCCACCCTCCGTGCGCGGGGGCGCAAAAGGCGGGAAAATAACCTCGAAGTTTAAGAGAGTTTCTGAAGGGGTGGGAGGTGAGGAAGAAGGTTTATGAAGGAATTTTTTTACAAAAGAGGAACTGAGATGTGGTAATACGGCGAGTTCCTCGTCAGTTTTTGAGGAGGCTCAAGTGGTCAGTCCCGTGATACCAAGGAGCATATTTTTTTTATTATTCCTGTCAGAAAGGTCCATAATTGGGCTTTCATAATATGTCCTCGCACCAATCCTGGGTAGTAGTTTAGGTTGAAAGATTGGCACTCTTGCATAGCAATCCTGCGAGATTAATAGCCAAGCAGGGATTTGAGCCCATGTCTCCTTATCTAAACCCAACACTCATTAAGCACTGCACTTGCTGGCTCCTGCTTTTGATGGAAATGGCCTCAATGAGTTTCATATTTACCAATGAACGTTTAAGATACAGGCCACTTTGTTACTTGCCCCACTACTGTGGGGAATGGGAAATGTCCAAGTACATAAGTTCTGATTTTGTTAATGGTGAAGGAAAAAAGGTCAAAGGATACAGCCAGGTTCACACCAAACCTATTTTGATGAGAAACAGCGAGAAATAAACTGCAGGCATGCTCTTTATGGCAGGGGTCAGGGAATGTATCCGTGCAACGTTTCGTTCCGTTTTTATAAGTTGTGTGAAGCAGAAAATGTTTAAAAATACAGGAAAGTTAGAAGTCAAAACAATTCTCAAGAGTTTCGTTTACTTGCTTGGAAAATCAATACATTAATTATGTGCAGGAAACAAAGGCAGAAACTGGGCAAACACTTGTAGTCAAGTTCAGTTTTTGATCAGTGCTAGTTTGGCTGCTGGGCCTTCATGATTGTGTGGTGTGCTGTGCAATAAGCTATTGCCCATGATTTTACTGAATAATTTCAAGAAGCTTGCTCAGATTCATTTTGTAAAATATAACTTAGGGTAAATTTGGAGAAATGTTATTCAAGCCCATAATACTTGTACAATGCATGGGTAGTTCCAGTACATTATGCCTGGAGCACATGCTAGATTGGTCTAATCCAAAATGTTCATAGCCTGTCCATAATTTAGGCAATTATTTAAAGAGTAATTGTCTTAGAAGAATTGCCATAAGATGCTTGTAGAATCAAAAGACAGCAAGTATCAAAGTTTGGAATTCAATGTCTTGCTTTTTCAGTCAATTCCATCTGTGCAACACATCCACCCCCCATTCTTCTGCTGTGTGTTGTTCTGGGGGTTCCCCCTAACTTTCCCCAGAGCCAATTTCTGGGGGTGGAGGGGAGAGGAGAAGGGAAAGCCCTGTTGTGCAAGTGGAAGCTCTTGTTTCTGCTAAGGGCCTGGTTAGGTGAATCCTTCCCAACATCTGTAATAAAACTCCGTAGTTCTCATTGAAAAATAAAAATGCAAATTTCTCACTACTGCAGTTTCAGGGCAATATATATATATTGGCAATTAAATTAAATTTGGTCAGTCTCATCCCAATGCACTATTACTTATTGCTTCATTAAGGTTTCCCAACCAATATTATGGGCTTTTTAAAAAGCTGCCTGAACTGAACCACTCAATCAATTTAATCTTTACAAAACTTCAACTACATATCAGTTAGGATTATACATTTGCTTTGCTTCTTAGTAAATTCTAATCTAAACAGATGTAAAGAATAAATTTATTAAGTTAATTTTATTGGCTTTACAGTGCTTTTGGCAAGACAGTGGTCAGATACTCACCTTAGAGTTTGGTGATTGGGCGAGACCCTTGTAGGTCTGGGAAAGATGCCTTGATATACTGTACTACTTTTGAATTTTCAGGTGTTGGTAGGTAGAAACTTAGTAGTGTTTTCCTGCCTCATGCTTATTTTCAAATCTATTTCATGTTTCCCAACTTTTGTTTCCTGCAGCTCTCAAAATCCATCTTTGTTCTAGTGACAAAAAGGAAACTACAGAATGAGGAAAGTGATTACAACTTTGCGGGAATTCTCAGACCATGACCTGGTGCACTTCTTCATAAGACCTCAGATCATTGCTCGGATGCTGGCAGGGGTGAGAAAAAGTACAACAAAATCAAACACCGGTTCCATGACTTCTAAATTCAGGATCATATTTAGACATTGATTTGGTTTTGAATCAAAACAATCCCTCCAGAATTACTTTCATTTTTTTTCTATTACAAACTATGAAATTCTAAAGAACATATCCCAGTACAACATGCATTGTTTGGATATCACCAGACACTTTCTGGGGCATTTATGCAAAGGTTGCACTATACCTGTGGAATATGCAAGTGTAAAATGCACCAACACCAACTTGCACTCACACACACACGCCATACATCTACACAAAAGATGTACACAATTTTTGTTACCAATTAAGATCTAGTTCTTTGGTTTTATAAGCAGGGCAGCTTTTCCTAACCCCATGGCTAGATTGCCTCTACATGGACAAGCTTGAAGCACTGAAGTCAAGTGTCTCACAGCTCTCACATGGATAGGAGCAGGAGAGCTCCTGATATTATTTTCTGTCTCATTGAATCTCTGTTTAGCATGAGGTATGAATCAGGAGTCCTGATTTCAAACACACTCTGGTCAATTTCTAAATAAGCTAACTTCAAACCATAGGTTATGATGCTGATTTAATAAACTAGCTGGGGTTTGTTTCAAATCAGAATTCCTTATTTGTACACAACGCTAAGCCAAGATTCAGTGAAACCGATACTAAACTTGGCAGCTCTCTCCTCAGCTGTGGGGGAGTACAGGTTTTTCACTCAGGTTTGCTAAGTCTCGTTCAAGTTGCACTAAACCATGCAAATGTAGCCCATGTTCTCCCATCAACCTCATTTACAGTACAATTTCCATTATATGAACCAGAGTTATGTATCAGTTGTGTTCCCATGGGCGTAGCCAGGTTTTTTTTGTGGGGGGCAGGACTTTTTTGGGGGCAGAACTGACGTGATTGGTCAGTTAGTTAAGTATTTCTATTGTTTTATTTGATAGGGGAGCAGCTGCCCCCCCTTGGCTAAGCCTATGTGTGTTCCCCATGATAGTTTTGGTTTGTGTAAGGAGTTTATACAAATCTCTGACTTTTGTATATTTTCTATGCTATTAGTAAGAGTGATGTTGGTACTACAGTACTTACATTGCTATTTTGTTTTTTTTTTATAGTAACCAGCCTCTAGCATCTAGGCAGTGTAGTATGTTTTGGATTTGTCTCTAAATTCAAAAGCTTTATATGAACAGCATGATTATTTTCCAAAAATGTAAGCAAAAACTGCCCATCTGCTAAGAACCTGAGTCTTTCACTTGAGATATACCGTATTTTTCGCTCTATAAGACGCACCAGACCACAAAATGCACCTAGTTTTTGGAGGATGAAAACAAGAAAAAAATATTCTGAATCTCAGAAGCCAGAACAGCAAGAGGGATCACTGCACAGTGAAAGCAGCAATCCCTCTTGCTGTTCTGGCTTCTGGGATAGCTGCGCAGCCTGCATTCGCTCCATAAGACGCACACACATTTCCCCTTTTTAGGAGGGAAAAAGTGAGTCTTATAGAGCAAAAAATACGGTATGTGGGCCATGGTTAGGAAGAGCAGAGAACTAGACTTACTCATCTTCATCTCAATGCATACACTATGGGATTTGATTATTGGAGAGGACACAAAGACAAGATAGGTTGATTGTAAATATAGGCAAGAGTTTTACATGAGACATAATATTGTATCTCAACAACAATCATACTTAACTCTTTCTTGCTTTCATCTTCCCAGGTTTTATCCCTGACTGTCTTTGCTTCTTTGGTGACGGAAGGTTATCAGAACCTGACAAATTCTTCCCAACTACACTGTGTTTTGAATGATAATGGGACAGCCTGCTGCTACGGCATCACAGTTGGCATACTCGCTTTCCTCCATTGTCTTCTCTTTTTGGGTTTTGATGTCTATGAACCTTCCATTACAACTCACAAATTCAAATATACCATCCTTGTCCTGGATGTCACCTTCTCCAGTGAGTTGACTTCCTTTCTTCCAAAGCCATGGGATAGAGTTTTGATATATGTGATTAGTAGATTTGTGAAGCCCTGACACAACCAGATGCAAAGCCAGCATAATCATATATTCTAACCTCTGTTGTGCCCCAAAACTAGTTTACATCACTGTAGCTATTATTTACTATACCTCCCACCACCACTTCTTGTTGTGTCTCAGCAAACCAACCAGCAGTTTCCCCAATGTATCAGCCTCAGTTGCTAACCCACTTATCCCACTGCAGCTCTTTGCCAGTTGATAGTGTTTAGTACTCTGCTTTATCTGTCCCAATGGCCAAGGTGGTGGAGCCAAAGTGACAGACCTAATTATAAGATGCCATTCTGAAGGCACTGTAGCTTGTTTCCTATATAAATCAACTCAGTTATTGAAATCTGCTCCAGAGACCCTGCTTTGGGTCCCCTTGCTGTTAAAAGTGCAGAGGAAGGGGGTTTATCTAAGACCTCCTTAGTGAGGAGGAAAAGAAACAAAACTTAAGATCCAAATTATTCTATATTCACTTTTATCAATATGTAGTATGTATCAATATGTACATACACATTTTCCGTAAGAAGCAGAAGCTATCCATGGGTGGGTTACACCTTCCATTTTCTGGTTAGACAAGGCTATGTAAATACCTTCAAGCTTATTTGTTTGGTGAGAAGAGATCTACCATTTACAGTCCTGTCTGCTTTGCAACGATGAACTTCCAGATGGTTGCTATTTTGCAGTGGGATTCACTTGGCATATCTACAAATTCAGTAAAATGGATTTTGTGCTCTTGTGCTCTTATGCAGTAAACCTGCTTTTGAAAAAAATCCAAAACTTTCTGGGTTAATGGAAGTGATGGGAAAACAAACAGGAAAATATGAGGTAACAGTTGCTTGATACAGCACTATAACCTCCCTGCAAACAAATCAAAATGGATGCTCAATAAACCAGACTTTGTGTAACATCTCCACAAATGTTATGCAAACAAATCAGGATGAATTATCAATAACTAATTCATCTATAAGCAACCTCTGGCAGGGAGTGCTAATCACGTGGTTAATAACTAGCTGCTCAGAAAGTTACCTCAGAATAATGAAAGCTAAAGCTCTGCAGTCTTCAAGAACTAGGTTGGAGCAGTATTATCTGATTGTCAAGGGCATGGAAAAATGGCTATGTCTCCTCAAGGTGCTCGTGGAGATCCAACAATAACTGCATTTATTGGTTAGTTTTTCTTGCCAAATGCAACTCAAAGCAACTTACAACCAGATAAACAGAAACACACAAGAGATACATTAAACAAAAAAGTACATTAAATCAACACATTAAAAATACCCCACTACCACAGTTTGTCTTATACTCCTTTCCCCATCTCTTTAATAACAGTCCCTCACATATGTGCCTTACCCTACCAGCATTTTTTTGCACAGGTTTCCACTTTTCCCCACTCCCACACAGAATTATCAGAATCACATGTCAAAGCTTAACTACATCTGCAGGAGATTGAGGCGTTGAGGTACTCTGCCATCATATTCAGGTAGGGAAGGGGAGGAGTACCTCTGTGAAACCCTAGAGAGCTGCTAGTAGAAATCCTGAGCTGGATGAATAAATGGTCTTAGTGGGTGGGGAAACCTAAGGCCAGGGTGCCAAATCCAGGCCACAACCCTCACTAACCCTGTTCTGCACCCTCAAGTGTTTTTGCCTGGCTGGAATATGCATTTCCATGAACCTATAGTGCTTTTCACTTGCCTGGGTTATGGGTAGAGAGGCGTGTATATGTGTAAATAGTTGACGTGTGTGGTTGAAATGTAGCCTATTGTATAAAGACAAGGGAAGAGTCGCATATGTTACTCTGGCCCCTTTTTGCCTTTGTCCCCACTCACAACTGGTCCCAAAGGTTGCCCATGAGGGAATGTGGCTATTGTACTACAAAAGGTTCCTGTAAAATATGTGAAAGAATCCATGCTGCTGATGGGCACACTGACTGCCTTCTTTTATACTGATTGAGTATTGTATTGCCTTCTTTTTAAAAAAAAATATTTATTACTTTTAAACCTTACAAAAAAGAAGAAAAAAAAGAAGAAGCAAAAGAAATAAAATACAATACAATATAAAAACAATACACAACGCAACATTAACACATTAGACTAAACAGAACAAAGCAAAAACAATTTAAAAACATACATCATACCATTTCAATGCCCTATCTTTCATTCCCTCGTTTCATCAACCTCCTCTCACCTCCCTTTTTGTATTCCACTTCTGTTAATTGTTTCAGCAATTCCTTTCCATCTTTCTCTATTTTCTGTCATATAATTTTCTTAACTTATTTTAACCTTATTTTCCATTAATACTATAATACTTATCTGTGCTTAACTCCTTATAACATTTCTACTAAAGCCATATAATTTCATTCCAACATTTTTCTTACACTCATTAATTTTACAGTATTTCTATAAATAAACTTTAAACTTTTTCCAATCTTCTTCCACCGTCTCTTCTCCCTGGTCTCGGATTCTGCCAGTCCTTTCTGTCAATTCCATATGGTCCATCAACCTGGTGATCTTCTGTCTGAGGCTCTTAACTCTTTTCCAAGTCCCTTCTGCAGATCTTCTTCATATTTATACATGCACTTTACTTTGTCTTCTGCTGATCTTGTTCTTAATTTCCTTCCTTTGATGCTGAAGAGTAGATCTCGGGGAAGCTCCGACTTAGCAATGTTTTTATTCCTTCTCGACAGGTCAGCCAAATCTCCGTAGTTAAAACTAAAATCCAAAAGATATTTCAGGACGTGTTTCAAAATCCCTCCAAATCTGAAGGTCCCCACAACTCCAATCTCCTCCTGACCCAAGTCCAGGTCCCAAAGGTCAGTACATCCCTGCATGGGGGGATCTATCCAACTTTCCTTCTCCAGTCCAAGCAGGGCTCCAATCCTCAAAATCTGACTTTCTCTAAATTCAGTCATGTTGTTGTTGTTTAGTCGTTTAGTCGTGTCCGACTCTTCGTGACCCCATGGACCAGAGAACGCCAGGCACCTCTGTCCTCCACTGCCTCCCGCAGTTTGGTCAAACTCATGTTGGTAACCTCGAAAACACTGTCCAACCATCTCGTCCTCTGCCGTCCCCTTCTCCTTGTGCCCTCCATCTTTCCCAACATCCCAGCAGGCGTCTTTTAATTTCGTGGCTGCTGTCACCATCTGCAGTGATCATTGAGCCCAAGAAAGTAAAATCTCTCACTACCTCCATTTCTTCCTCTTCTATTTGCCAGGAGGTGATGGGACCAGTGGCCATGATCTTCGTTTTTTTAATGTTGAGCTTCAGACCATATTTTGCGCTCTCCTCTTTCACCCTCATTAAAAGGTTCTTTAATTCCTCCTCACTTTCTGCCATCAAGGTTGTGTCATCTGCATATCTGAGGTTGTTGATATTTCTTCCGGCAATCTTAATTCCGGCTAGGGATTCATCCAGCCCAGCCTTTCGCATGATGAATTCTGCATATAAGTTAAATAAGCAGGGAGACAAAATACAGCCTTGTCGTACTCCTTTCCCAATTTTGAACCAATCAGTTGTTCCATATCCAGTTCTAACTGTAGCTTCTTGTCCCACATAGAGATTTCTCAGGAGACAGATGAGGTGATCTGGCACTCCCATTTCTTTAAGAACTTGCCATAGTTTGCCGTGGTCGACACAGTCAAAGGCTTTTGCATAGTCAATGAAGCAGAAGTAGATGTCTTTCTGGAACTCTCTAGCTTTCTCCATAATCCAGCGCATGTTTGCAATTTGGTCTCTGGTTCCTCTGCCTCTTCTAAATCCAGCTTGCACTTCTGGGAGTTCTCGGTCCACATACTGCTTGAGCCTTCCTTGTAGAATTTTAAGCATAACCTTGCTAGTGTGTGAAATGAGTGCAATTGTGCGGTAGTTGGAGCATTCTTTGGCACTGCCCTACTTTGGGATTGGGATGTAGACTGATCTTCTCCAAACTTCTGGCCACTGCTGAGTTTTCCAAACTTGCTGGCATATTGAGTGTAGCACCTTAACATCATCATCTTTTAAAATTTTAAATAGTTCAGCTGGAATACCATCACTTCCACTGGCCTTGTTATTTGCAGTGCTTTCTAAGGCCCATTTGACTTCACTTTCCAGGATGTCTGGCTCAAGGTCAGCAACCACACTACCTGGGGTATACGAGACATCCATTTCTTTCTGGTATAATTCCTCTGTGTATTCTTGCCACCTCTTCTTGATGTCTTCTGCTTCTGTTAGGTCCTTTCCACTTTTGTCCTTTATTATGGAAATCTTTGTACGAAATGTTCCTTTCATATCTCCAATTTTCTTGAACAGATCTCTGGTTCTTCCCATTCTATTGCTTTCCTCTATTTCTTTGCATTGCTCGTTTAAGAAGGTCTTCTTGTCTCTCCTTGCTATTCTTTGGAAATCTGCATTCAATTTCCTGTATCTTTCACCATCTCCCTCGCATTTTGCTTGCCTTCTCTCCCCCGCTATTTGTAAGGCCTCATTGGACAGCCACTTTGCTTTCTTGCATTTCCTTTTCATTGGGATGGTTTTCGTTGCTGCCTCCTGTATAATGTTACGAGCCTCCATCCATAGTTCTTCAGGCATTCTGTCCACCAAATCTAAATCCTTAAACCTGTTCCTCACTTCCACTGTGTATTCATAAGGGATTTGACTTAGATTGTATCTTACCGGCCCAGTGGTTTTTCCTACTTTCTTCAGTTTAAGCTTGAATTTTGCTATAAGAAGCTGAAGATCTGAGCCACAGTCAGCTCCAGGTCTTGTTTTTGCTGACTGTATAGAGCTTCTCCATCTTTGGCTGCAGAGAATATAATCAATCTGATTTCGATGCTGCCCATCTGGTGATGTCCATGTGTAGAGTCGTCTCTTGTGTTGTTGGAAAAGCGTGTTTGTGATGACCAGCTTGTTCTCTTGACAGAACTCTATTAGCCTTTGCCCTGCTTCGTTTTGATCTCCAAGGCCAAACTTGCCAGTTGTTCCTTTTATCTCTTGACTCCCTACTTTAGCATTCCAATCCCCTATAATGAGAAGAACATCCTTCTTTGGTGTCACTTCTATAAGGTCTTGTAAGTCTTCATAGAATTGGTCAATTCAGTCATAGAAGGCAACAACTTATATTCATCAAATTGCCTCTGTAAGGCTGTGGCTCTCTCCCTCTCCACTTGTATTACTTTAGGTTCAACAACAACAACTTTCTCCCTCGCCTTCTCCACAATTTGCCATGTCAAAGTAGATTCCTGTATCGATTCCTGAATAGTTTCTGTATAGATGTTCACTTTTTGTCCCAAATTAGTCGCTTTTTGTCCCAAGTTATCAATTTTGATAGTCATCACACCCGTCTTCTTATGGAGCTGTTCCAATGAATCACTTATCTTGCATAATGCAATCACTAAGGCTTCTTCTGTCGACATTCTTACCGATCCAAGGTCAATCCCTGGTTCTCACGATTTTTTATCTTGCAGCTGGAGATTCCCCCAGCTCAACTCTTGTAACAGTTTCAAAGGCTCCCTCTAGAGGGAAACAATTTCTATTTGTATCAATCCTTTTAAGCACGGTTCAAGCGATAAAATTAGTTTCAATTTTCAGTTACTTTTACTCCTTTTTAAATGCAGAAGGAAACAATGGAAACAATGTATTTCTCTTATTTAGCTATCTGTCAACAAACGTTTTGGGACGCAGGTGGCGCTGTGGGTTAAAGCCTCAGCGCCTAGGACTTGCCGATCGAAAGGTCAGCGGTTCGAATCCCTGCGGCGGGGTGCGCTCCCGCTGCTCGGTCCCAGCGCCTGCCAACCTAGCAGTTCGAAAGCACCTCCGGGTGCAAGTAGATAAATAGGGACCGCTTACCAGCGGGAAGGTAAACAGCGTTTCCGTGTGCGGCTCTGGCTCGCCAGATGCAGCTTTGTCACGCTGGCCACGTGACCCGGAAGTGTCTCCGGACAGCGCTGGCCCCTGGCCTCTTAAGTGAGATGGGCGCACAACCCCAGAGTCTGTCAAGACTGGCCCGTACGGGCAGGGGTACCTTTACCTTTACCTTTAACAAACGTTTTATTCACAGTCAATGAACTTTCCCAAAACATCAGACTTACTAGCAGCCCGTTTCCAGGTAATTTAGAGCAGTGGTAATTTAACTTTCTTCACTCTCTCTCCTGCAGGCTTACACGGTCCAAAATTTCCCCCCTCTTCTCCTGCCTCCAAGGGGGGTTTAATGATTTTAGCCGATGGAAGTTTAACCCTTTACAGAGGACTTTCCAAGACTTTAGCTTGCAGCCTCTTTGCTTCAGTCTATTTACAAAAGGGGAAGGCGGACTTCCTGTTTGAAACCTCCCCGTTTCGGTGCCAAATTAAGACGTTTAAAAATCCAATTTTCCGTTCTACTCACGGGTAGTTGTTTTAAGATCAAATTGTCCACAGGAAAAGGTCAGCGCTCTCCGGCAACAGCAATGCGGCTTCACTCCGTGAAAGAAGCAGTCAATTCGAAGCACCGCGCCACTTACCCCACGTCACTCCGGATCCCCGAAACCGGGTTTCCCCGCGAGTAGGGGAGGCACAAAAGGTGCCAGCCGAATCCCACGTTCACAGGCTTCTCCCGCCTGTGATTTTTAGTGGGTCCCCGCCTTTGCCGTGGCGGCCAGACCCTGATTTCCACGAAGCAAATTCCTCCCAATCAGAGGAATTCAGCCAACCCGTAAGTCCTATTGTATTGCCTTTTTGTACCTCTGCCTGTTGTTTCATTTCTTGATGAGCCAATCCCTGTGCTGGGGAGTTCACAAAAGACAACAGACAAAACATGGAGACAGACAAGGAAACAATAAGAAAATACCACTTCTATACAAAATGCTTTCATTTCCAAATGCTGTCTTATCTGCTGCTGTCAGACTTATTGGACAAGCATGATCACAGAAAATGAGTGCTTCAAGTAGGGCAGTGAGTTGGCATTATATATCTGAATGAAACATTTTTCAGGCCCTGGCTTTTGGCAACTCATCAGTGCACAATACAGCTCCAGAAATGCCACTGAGCCATCTCATCTGGTTTTTTTGCCTTCCATCTGTACTGCCTTTCAAAGATCTCCACACCTTCTGTCAGATTAGGCTATTGAGTACATTGCCTTCCCACCCCCTGGGTATTCATTTTAGGCCCTCTTTATCCCTAGAAAATATATTGCTCAAATTAATTACTTTTGCCCTATATGTTGTTCTGTGCCTGTACAAATCTAGCATAGTTTCTTTATCTCGGAACCAAAGAATAAAGTTGAGTTCACTGAAATGGAAAGGTATAGTTTAAAGTATAGTTAAACCACATCAAAAGGAAATACCGTATTTTTCACCCTATAGCACGCCCCAGGCTTTGGGCTTCGTGCAGCTCTACACTAGCCGTGCGACAGCTGCGCAACTTCGCGCAGTTCTCCCACAGTTTGCGGATGATAGCCTGTTCTGGGGGCTGGGGTCGGGGGAAGCTCGGGCTTCCCCCGCCCCAGCCCCGCACCTGGGGGGGAAAAATAATTTTTTTCCTCTTTATTCCCCCCCCCCCCAAAAAAAACCTAGGTGCGTCCTATGGGCCAGTGCATCCTATGGGGCAAAAAATATGGTACATTTTACTATGCAAACATAAAATCCAGCAAAAGAAAAGTCAGATGTTTCAGTGATTTTCTCAGGAGTGCAATAGATAATACTACCAAATTTGTGAGGAAAAGCAATACATTCTTTTGCCTCTGTGTTTAAAGCCATATCTCTAATAATTAAAGATTAGTAGAGACCAGATTATCCCACACCTGCTTATTTTGGGGCTCTTGCCTCTAAAACATCTGGCACAAGTCTTATTTGAGATAGGATGTTTGGCTGGCTGGACCATAAACAAAGCTGATGCAATCTGGCAGCTTTCCTTTTCTCCCTTATTGTTGTTCAGCTACAAAGGCAAAAGCTCCTTTTAATACACCTGTCAATTGTGCAGTGTTTGTTTTAGGGAATGATTGCCCTTCTGATCCCTGAAGGCAGTTGGTTTATCCATGAATGCAGGAGCTTTTATTAAATTTAGATTTTGCTGACTTAGTTCTGAAGCTGCTATAATGCTGCTGCTGCTGCAGTTTAGAGCCACCTTCTCAATTTCTCACTATGAGATTGGTCAGATTTTGGAATGTAACAAGAGCCCAGCTGGAACAAATAAAAGGCCCATCTAATCCACCACCCTGTTCTCACAGTAGCCAGCCTATGGGAATCCCACAAGCAGGATATGAGTGCAGCTGTGCTCTCCAGCAGCTGATATTCAGAGGCATGCTGCCCCTGATAATGCAGGTAATTCAGTTGCCATGGCTAATAGCTGTTGATAGAGGTCTTAAAAGGTAAAGGGACCCCTGACCATTAGGTCCAGTCGTGGCTGACTCTGGGGTTGTGGCGCTCATCTCGCTTTATTGGCCAAGGGAGCCGGTGTACAGCTTCCGGGTCATGTGGCCAGCATGACTAAGCCGCTTCTGGCGAACCAGAGCAGCACACGGAAACGCCATTTACCTTCCTGCCAGAGCAGTACCTATTTATCTACTTGCATTTTGACGTGCTTTCGAACTGCTAGGTTGGCAGGAGCAGGGACCAAACAACGGGAGCTCACCCTGTCGTGGGGATTCGAACCATCGACCTTCTGATCAGCAAGTCCTAGGCTCTGTGGTTTAACCCACAGCGCCACGCACGATAGAGGTCTTACTTGTCATTAATTTGTCTAAACCTCTTCAAAAGCCTTTGAAGTTGGTGGTCATTGCTACATTTTGTGGTAGTGAAGCACACTATGAGATATGTAAAAAAATACTTCCTTTTGTTTGTCCTGCTGAATCTTCCTACATTCAGTTTCATTGGATGACTTTAGGTTCTGATATTATGGGGTGGGGGACTTCTCTCTATCCACTTTCTTCACGTAATGCATAATTTTATACATCTCTATCATGTCCCCCATACCTTTTAAAAACTGAACAGCCTCAAAAATTGTAACTTTCCCTTATAGGAGAGTTTTTCCATCCTCGTGATAGTTTTGGTTGCCCAAAGCTTTTCCAGCACTGGAATATACCTTTTGAAGTGCACCAAGCAGAACTGTACATAATATTCAGAGTGTGGTCACACTTGTGTCACAGCACTACATATAATATTTAGTATTTTATTTTCAATCCCTTTCCTAATGATCCCCGACATGGAATGTGCCCTTTTCATACCTACTGAACACTGAGGTGACATTTTCACTGAGCTGTTCATCATCACTCTGAAGATCTCTTTCCTGGTCAGTTACCAGTCACCACCAATTCAGTTTCCATAAATCTTTACGTGAAGTAAGGATTTTTGTCCCAGTGTGCATCACTTAAACTACTTTACTTTGAATTGCCATGGTAATATTTATTTAGTTACTATTTTATTTATTACATTTATATACCACCTTTTTCTTCCAGGAAGCTCAAAGTGGTGAACATGGCTCTCCTCCTCCCCATTTCATCCTCACAACAACCCTGTGAGGTAGGTTAGGCTGAGAGTCAGTGGCTGGCCCAAGGTTACCCAGTGAGCTTCATGGCTGAGTGGGGATTTTAACCCTGCTATCCCAGGTCATAGCCCTACACTTTAACTACAATACCATTCACAGAATTTGGAGAGGTTATTTTGGAGCTCCTTATAATCCATTTTTGCTCTTACTACTCTGAACATTTGGGTGTCATCAGCAAATGGGGCCACCTCACTGCTAGCCTCTAACTGCAGTTCATTTATGAATATGTTGAAAAGCATCAGTCCCAGTATAACTTTTTGGGGACCCTACTTTATACATCCCTTCAATGATAGAGCTATCCATTTATTCTTGCTCTCCATGTCATGTTCCTACTGATCCAAACAGGTCTTACAGTCTGCTTATTGCTAAGCTTACTTGGTGAGGGACTTTAACAAAAGGTTAACAGCTTTGTGTGTTGTTTTTGTTTTACAATCAAGCAATATATATATTTTATGAAATTACATAAATAAAGACATAAATAATCTCTATCCATATGCATATTGACATTTTTAAAGAACTCTAAAATGTTGGTTAGAGGGAACTTACATTTATGAAAGCCATGCTGGTTCTTCTTGGGCAACATTTGTTTTTTATATGCTTCTATCTTTAATAATAATTTCTACCAGTTTTTCTGGAAAAAATGTTAGCCTAACCAGTCTGTAATTTCCCTGGTCCTCTCTGGATTCCTTTTTTAAAAATTGGGGTTACATTGCCCATTTCTCAGGGTTGCCATATGTCCTCTTTTTCCAGGATATGCCCTCTTTTTATGAGTTGAGTTGTCATAGTGAGCCATAGTTAAAAGTAGAAGTTGGTAAATGTGTCCATTTTTTGCTCTTCAAAATGTGGCAACCCTACATTTGCTATATTTTATAGCAAAGATATCCAGAGAGAAGAACTTTTATTAGTTAGGAAGAACAGAGCAGTACAGTGAACACCAGAGGCTACTGAACCTTATATTATCTTATTCACCAGTTAATACAAAAAGTCCTGCTCTAAAATGAAGCTTCATTTGAGTTTTTAACTGTTTGTATCACATTCTAACCTCTTACTTTCTCCTCAGTTATCTGGACATGCCTGTGGTTTGTTGGGTTCTGCTTCCTAGCCAATCAGTGGATCAGATCGACAAGCCACTACCTGCTGGGAACTGGTGCTGCCCGAACCAGCATCACCTTTGCCGTCCTCTCTGTTCCATGCTGGGTGAGTCAGTCAAGTACTCCCCTTTTATTTCAGAGTAACGAGAGAGCCTGCTGAGTCAGCCACATAAGAGGGGTCCCTCCCTGCAGAGTGTCAATAGAAAAGACAAACCCATCTTATCAAAGCCAAAGTTGATCCCTTCCAAGAAGCAGGTGGCACATACCCTAGTTATTTAAGGAGAAGAGGGTGATGCCATAAGGGGCACTATTTTTCCTTCTATATAGTGAATGTTATTTTTCCCCCCTGAAATGTCGTATGATAAGCCTAATTCTCTTTAGCATGTACACATATTTTTTTTAATCCGAGAGTGTTTGATTATGAATCAAGAAACAGGCAGTGAAGCTACATTTTAGCCGGCATGAAGTGGCATATAACAAGACATACAAGTCCTTTATGGGAAGGAAAGGTAGGTGGCTAGTCAAAGTTCAGTTAATACTGAGAAAGTGAGCTCAGGGCAGAGTCAGGCCTAGGCCAGGCCAGTTGTCTTTTGCTAATTGCAGCCTCCAGTTGTGGGTCCTTGGCAGCGGAAGTGCTTCTCTGAGACAGGTGTGTCTGTTGTCCAAAGGTGTTCTCTGCAGTGGTTGCTGGTGTTTGGCATAAGGTAAAGGTAAAGGGGACCCCTGATCATTAGGTCCAGTCGTGGCCAACTCTGGGGTTGTGGCGCTCATCTCGCTTTATTGGCCGAGGGAGCCGGTGTCCGGGTCATGTGGCCAGCATGATTAAGCTGCTTCTGGTGAACCAGAGCAGCACACGGAAATGCCGTTTACCTTCCCACCGGAGCAGTACCTATTTATCTACTTGCACTTTGACGTGCTTTCGAACTGCTAGGTTGGCAGGAGCAGGGACTGAGCAACGGGATTCGAACCACCGACCTGATGAGCAAATCCTAGGCTCTGTGGTTTAACCCACAGCGCCACCCGCATCCCTTAGTGTTTGGCATATGGCATTTGACATATGGCAGTGTAAAATGTGCGAGAATGTTGTACATAGTACTTCCTGGAGTGCAAGGCCTAATCCCTTTAAGCATATACAGGTATACTAAAGCTGCATTAAGGCAAACTAGTGCTGTATTACTGCATAAATGCACTCAGTTTATAGTTTGTGCATTAGAATGGCTGCCAAATTGATTTACGGTGGCAGAAGAACATTTCAAATCATTCCCAGAAAATGAGAGAAAAAAGAGTGTGTTGGTCTAACGTCAGCTTTTGGTAACATTGACATTTTTAGAACCATAGAATAGGCAATTCAGATTAGCAGTTTATTGACTGGACTAGCAAATGGAAGAAACAAGACAAATAGATTGTTAGCAAAGTTAATCCAAGAAAAAAATATTGAAGCAAAAAAATATTAGGATTATGCAGGTCAAAAAGTTCCAAGTTTCTGCCACTGGCCGCCAAGGCAATGTAAAGAAGCTAATTTCCTGACATCTCCTCCTTCAGAATCATATGGTTAGAGATGGAGTACTTAACTACAAGTGTTGCTAATAGAAACCCACTGCTGAATATGGCTAGAGTAGCTGGTGAATTATAGCCACAGCAGCAGTAGCACCATTTTCTTTTAACTCTTAGTTGATAGCAAGATTTACTGTTTCAATCCAGCTTTGGGGTTAAATGCACCATAAGTTGGCCATAAAATTAAAATACCTTGGAATGGCATTAGGCATGGCACCACTTGCAATAAATAAATAAATAAATAAATCCTTCATTGAAAACCTTCATTTTTCAAATAAGTAATATAGTTTTAAAAAATCAGGATCAAGAATGAACTTCAGTGTACAGTGCATAATACCTTCAAGAAAGGAGTGTGTGTGATCTATTTGACCCCACAGTTGTTGGTTTTTTAAATGTTCTATTAGCATACATTTATGTTAGTATAATACAATAGTGCAATAATGGGTTGTTAATTATCTGCAACAACAAATTTTGCAGAAGGTGCAACTATAGCTCACACAACCTATACATTTACCACATTTTACAACTGCATGGTCTAGATAAAATCATGAAGCACATGATTTCTGCAATTTTCTGTCATTACTTCAATCACAGAGGTGGCACCTGCCCCTTTTATGAGTGTCATCCATAGCAAACCATATCAGGTCTGAAGCTGCCTTTCTTTGAATAGTCCCAGGCAAGCTGGCTATGTTTCTTGATTCAATCACGGTTTGTTAAACTCCAGACCCAAGTCTACTACAAAGCTACATCTTTCATCCCATCCACTGCATTGTTGGTTGTTCAGTTGCTAAAGAATGCAGGCATTTAAATGGGCATTATCTTCTGTATTTGAAGGGAACACTATTGGCCACAATTTGATTAGGATTTTTAATGTTAAATGCAGCCCATCTGGTTATACCAAGACTTGTCTTAGGATTTGATTTGTTGTCTGAGATAGCTGTATCTATGGATTTAAGAAAGGTGGATCACTGTCATTCCTTTACTTGGCAGATAACTTACAAATGTCAAATATTTTGGAAAACCAAAAATGCTGCTGTTGATATTTCTTGATTTGTGGACAAGGAATAGAACCCTGCATAAGTAGGGATTCCCCTGTATGTGTGAAGGGATATGGAATGGGCCACACACATCACCTTATATAATCTCAAGCACACAAATGTGTCTCAGTGCATGGGAGAAAACTTAGTTTGCAACTTTTCTGCAGAATGCAGTTTTCACAATTAACTGTGTTGTATGAGCAAGGTGCTACCTTAATGCCATTTGCCGGTTCCTTGCTCTGAAGTATGTATGTGCTTGTCAAAGAAGAAGAATTATTGTAATAGACAGTTATTGACTCACATTTGCGTTCATGAAAGGGTTAACCTGAGCTCAAGTTGCCAGTACAGCTTGAGCTTAGCCCCATTCCTTTCCTCAACTTTCTCTTTCTGCTTTCTGGAACAAGCAAGAAGCCATGTGACCCATGGTTCCCAGTTGCAAGAAAAACCAAGTGAACAGAATCTCTCTAAAAATGGATTTATAAAGCCTGCATCTTTCAAATATACCGGTACCAAGTTTTAATGTGCTTTGAGCAATTGCCGTTGTGTTCACTCTGCTACAAGACTGTATGGATCTCTCTTCCAAATCTCTATCTCTTAACAGAAACCCTCTGCCCCAACCAATGTTAATCACTATCTGAGAACAGGCCATCTGAATGGACCCACTACCCTTACAGAGGGAAATTGCTGCTACCAATCCAACTTCACCAAATAATGGTCCAACCATGGCAAGGGAGTGCACTGCAGCCCTCCTACCTTTAGACCATCCCTCAAATCACATGGAGGAAAGACAACATCGTGTCCTGTCCAGTATGTTGGACCAATGGTCATTTGAGAAGGCCCCATGGTTGAGGCCACAAAGTCCCATGCCAGCTCAACAGTAGCCTTCGCTTGGATGTTGAAGTTACAGATAGGTAGCCGTGTTGGTCTGCCATAGTCAAAACAAAAAAATTCCTTCCAGTAGCACCTTAAAGACCAACTAAGTTAGTTCTTGGTATGAGCTTTCGTGTGCATGCACACTTCTTCAGATACTTCAGATTCTTCAGTATCTGAAGAAGTGTGCATGCACACGAAAGCTCATACCAAGAACTAACTTAGTTGATCTTTAAGGTGCTACTGGAAGGAATTTTTTTGTTTTGGATGTTGAAGTCACTCAGAAGTATTCTCTAGGGGTCCTCCAAAAACGTGGATCTAGAAAACTTGGTATTTGTGGCCCTAGAAGATTAGGAGAAGTATCATAGGCAACTAATCCTTCCAAAAGATATATAGTAAGCATATGTACATATAATAACTAAAATTATGATGCAGGTACATATATAGTAAGCATATGTACATATAATAACTAAAATTATGATGCAGAAGTATTCTCTAGGGGTCCTCCAAAAACGTGGATCTAGAAAACTTGGTATTTGTGGCCCTAGAAGATTAGGAGAAGTATCATAGGCTTTCCTTGTGGTTTTCCTTGTTAATATAGTTTACATAGGGGGTGCCTAGTATTTAAAGCACATAAAGAGAAAAGAAAGCTCTTGCCTACTCTGCTTTAGTCCTGAGGACTCAATACATTTCTACCAATTTTAGTAGTGAAGAAAACTGCCTCAGGACTGAGCTCTTTGGTGCATGTTTATTCCTTCATTCCTTGTGGAACTGAGTGACTCACACTTCCCATCAACAAGCTGTAGAATTAATCAGGAGGAGCCTTCATATAGAAGCAGTTGCAGCAGGCCTTCATTTACAATCTGGCACAGAATGAGCCCAAGCAATTCAAGACCCAGTCCAGCCTGCGGCTGGAGTTTGTTAGATCCGGAAGGCTGAGCAGCTAACAAAGATTTTAACTCCAGCAGGGACCATTGGTAATGTCTAACCTGACCCCCTGTCAAGCATAGGGCAATTGAATTCCCTCTGCTAACCGTAGCAACCCACTAAGTAGAATTTGCAGAAAGCACACCTTTGACCAAAGTCGTATTTTACAACTGCAATGAGAAACTGGAGGATTTGCAATCAGAGTTGCAAAGAACAAAAGAAGAAAAGCAGAAATTTAAATAAATTACATAAACTAATACAATTAAATCTTAAAGGAGATAAGAAAAAAATCATAGATGGAACGTTAATTCATTCATTATTAAACTAAGACTTTGCAAACCAAATGCATACACTTTAAACAGTTACCTCTTACATATCGTCTGTTTTCCTAAGAAGCTAACACTTCTTAGGTATTTCATTTTTCATATTCTTTTGTTCTTTGGACATCCGTCAGTCTCACAACAGTTCATTATTCCTAATTAAAACCAACTTATACAGATCAGTACATCCCTCATCTTGGTATCAGGGAGCTTTTTACCTTTGCAGGGTTATTCTAGACACAACCAGATCTTCACTGCTGAACCTTGACTCATCAGATATTTATTTAGGTACTTCCATTCTTTCTTAACTATGTTATTTGACTTGTCTCTTATTATATTGGTCAGCTTCGCGAGTTCCAAGTGCTTGCTCAGCTTACACAACCATTCCTCTTTGATGGGTATGGGTTCCTCCTTCCAATATTTAGCCACCAATACTCTTTCTGCTGATGTAGCATAGAGAAATAGTCTTATTTTATCTTTAGGGAAATTGTTTGTCAAAATTCCCAGAAGAAATGCTTCGGGGGTTTTTTGCAAAGGATTTTATTAATACTTACTGTAATAAAGGTAAAGGTAAAGGTACCCCTGCCCGTACGGGCCAGTCTTGACAGACTCTGGGGTTGTGCGCCCATCTCACTCAAGAGGCCAGGGGCCAGCGCTGTCCGGAGACACTTCCGGGTCACGTGGCCAGCGTGACATCGCTGCTCTGGTGAGCCAGAGCCGCACACGGAAACGCCGTTTACCTTCCCGCTGGTAAGCGGTCCCTATTTATCTACTTGCACCCGGAGGTGCTTTCGAACTGCTAGGTTGGCAGGCGCTGGGACCGAGCAGCGGGAGCGCACCCCGCCACAGGGATTCGAACCACCGACCTTTCGATTGGCAAGTCCTAGGCGCTGAGGCTTTAACCCACAGCGCCACCTGCGTCCCTACTTACTACTTACTGTAATACACTACATTAAAAAACAAGCCTAAAGAAACAGAAGAATGCAAAGTCCTCTCTCACAGGTAGATCTTGACTCTTGTTCAACACAGAAAGAGGTAAACCCTCCCAGCTTTCACCTGGTTTCCCTCTCTTCTCTCAGCCTTCCACCCTGGGAGATCTTCCCTTCCTTTCCTTTCACACAGGGTCCTTCACCAACCATCCATCATGGTCATCCACTTGCAATCCCCTCCTTAACCCAGAGTAGACAACAAGAAGCAAAAGCACAAAAGCAAAGCAAATAATTGGGTTGCCATATTTTGAAGAGCAAAAAAGAGGACACATTTGCCAACTTCTACTTTTAACTATGGATCGCTATGATGACTCTCACTTTACATGAAAGAGAGGACATATGAAAACCCTAAGAAAAAGTAACAAAAAGATAAAAGTAATGAAAGAATGAGAAAATAGTAAAGGAATAAAAGATAAAGAAATAAATAGGACTTCCAATTTTCCAGCTGTCAGTTGTATGTATAAGAGTCATTCAAAGTACTCAAAATGTTTACTCCAGGCTGGTATATAACTGTTCCTCCTCCTACTAAGCGATATTTTCACAGTCTTCGGGCATCTGGAATGCATTTTTTCTTCCACACAAAATATCTAAAAGAGGTTCTCCAATTACTATTACAGATAAAAGTCAACAATAAGTCTTCCTCCAGTCCAACATAACTTTACCTCCAATACTGAAAAACAATAAATCATCGATCTTTATTCCCTCAAGAATCTATTCGCTGTGGCCATATATTGAGACAATGATTCATAGTTATTTACTTCTATTTTATTTTCAGCCCTCTAGTGCTGCCTCTTCTTAAGCCAGCAGTAGGGTCTTATTTCAGATGTGCCTTTTAACCATTTAACCAGCAAACAGAAAACTTGTCATAATTTATAGCTGTTTCAGAAGTAATTGAAGGAAGGGAGGTTTGCCCTAGGGACTGATGCCTAGGGTTATTAAGTGGTGTTTGGGCAAGATTTTGATTCTTCCACTCCTTGATCACTTACCTGTCCAGGTTCCTTGAAGGTTCCTTGGTCCCATGACGAGACAGCAGCCCTTCCATAGCATTGGAAATTAATCAGTTATCTCTGTTCCCCCAATGGCTTTCATTAATCACCATCTACGGTAATTATTACTGTTGATGGAGTTTTGACAGGAGACGTCTAATCAGCCATGATTCTGCTCCAGAAGTCCCAGTCCTTCCCCCAAAATTCTAATACTATATGCTTATTGAGAAGCAAAATAGTACAGCTGTTCTCTTGCTTACCTAACACAAACACTGTACTAGAATACCATTTTGTATTCTGATATTTGCCTCCCTCAACTGTTTACTTCCTCAAGGCTCACCCACACATCCCTTCCAAGCTTCCTTCATCTCCCAAATCCCGCTTGCCAGTTCCCTGAGAATATAAGAAGCACTCTGCTGGATCAGACAAATGACTTATCTAACCCAGTGTCCCATTTCCTACAGTGGTCAACAATATGAATTTCTGTAAACTCATTTTAAAGACATTAATTTAGAAGCCATCACATCTTGTGGTAACAAATTCCAGAGTTTATGCATTGTATGAACTTTGCTCTATCCTGAACAATTCAGTTTAATCAGGTGACCTCAGATACTAGTATAAAAACGATTTAAAACTTATCTCAAACAACTTTCTTCACACCATGCATAATTTTATACACTTCTCTCATGCCTTCTCTTACTTGCCCTTTTCCAACTCTACAATACACCTTTTATGTTATGGATTTTGTATGTGATGCCAATAAAAGGTTTGATGATGAATATACTTTTTGAGATGCAACGACCAGAAATGTACACAATGTTCAAGTGTAGCATTAAAATATTAGTAGGGAGGTGTTTTATCCCTTTCCTAATGATTCCTAGCATGTACCACCTTTTCCCCAGCTGGAATATTGTGTAGATTTCTAGTTACCACGTCTCAAAAAGGATATTGTAAAGCTAGAAAAGGGGGAAGGGGGAATGACTAGGGAGTCCTAAAGTTGCAGCAGCTCCCTCGTGAATAAAGGTTACCTTTTTAGGGCTGTTTGGTTCAGAAAAAGGGTTGTTTTAATTGAGCTATCATCATGACCCCAATATGTCTTTCCTGGTAAGTCATTGCCAGTTTATATTCAGTTTTTTTGCTTGAATGTGAATCACTTTATAGTTGCTTGCCATTCTGATGCCGTCACCAGGTGTGGAGAGTGCCTTTTGGATCTCTTTGTTTTTATCATTCTGAGTAATTTGGTGTCATCCACAAACTTGACTACTTCGCTGTTCACCCCTATCTCCAGGTTATTTATACACAAGTTGAAAAGTACGGGTCTCAATACTGGGGGCTTTCTACATCTCTCTGTGAAACCTGTCCATTTATTCCTATCCTATTTCCTGTTCCTTAACTAGTTACTAATTCATAACTGAACAAGTCCCCTCATTGCTAGGTTTACTCCGGACATTTCAATGAAGAACTTCTTAAAACCTGAAAATCCAAGTACTGTATACAATGAGCACTGGAATCCCCATAGATATTTTCTTGTTTGCACAAAGAACTTCAAAAGATCAGTGAGATAGGACTTACCTTTGCAGAAATCATGTTGACTCTTCAATTTGTTATTCAATATGCTTGATAATTTTATCTTTAATAATGCTTTCCAGCAATTTCCCCAAAGCATATTAACCATGTAATTTCCCAATCCTCCAGTATGGAAGCCAATCTTAGGGACCAGTTACAAAATCAGTACTTCTACATTTGATTTTTAAAGATATTTTAGATGGATAGAATTTCCTCTGACAAGCCAGATACAAAAAATTTATTCATCGGCTGCTTATCCTCCTGAAGCATACCTCCAACTCCCACCATCCTGAGGTTCAGCTGCCTCCGTACTTGGTTTCCTGCTTCTGATGTATTTAAAGCATTGCTATTGTTGGGATCAATATTCAGTCATGTTCGTCAAATTATTTCCCCCACCTCAACCCTTATAGTCTACTTGCATTTATTTTGTCAGTTTGGCTTTCTTTTCATTCTCCACAATTTGGCAACACTTTCATTTTCAGAAGGAAGCTTTCCTGTGGCTAATGGCTTTCATGATTATGTTTGTTAACCACACTACCATCTTCTTGAAGTTATTGGTATTTTTGTAGTATATGCATTTGAGCCAAGCTTTTATTGTTGAAGATTTGTATAAACTCCCAAGTGCTTTGGAGAGGTCAAACTTTCTTGACTTTTGCTTCAACTTCCTTTTTACCCTCCTTTTAAAGACATTTCTTCTTTGAAGTCAAATATTACTTTTGCTGGACATTTCTGGCAATTTTCTTTTTGCATACATGTTGAATTTGATAGTGCTGCAGTCAATGTTCCCAACTGGTTGAACACTTAATGTCTTGCACCATATTGTCCTCACAAGTTACTTTCTAAAGGCCAATACATTTCAAGTCCACGACTGTGTTGTGGTTTTAATCCACATCTTCTGGAGCGAACCATTGCCCTTCACTTGCTCTTTAAATAGTTTGTGCCATTTTCACAGTTGCATACAAGTGCCTGATCCACCACCTATTCTCTCCCACAGGTGTACCTGGCCTATGTGGCTCTGAAAAACCTGCAGGCTGAGCCACCTGTTCCTTACAAGCGGACCTTGGATGAAGGATCTGTTGCATTGACCACCCTTTCATCTTCCACTAGCACTTCCCTTCCAAACAATATGGGTTACCCTGAAAATGTGGGTGTAGCCTCCTACCCATCCACTCCTGTACCCCACAGGCTGACATTAATGAATACTGATGACTAGGCAATTATTAATTTCACAGTAAATAAAAAGGGGATAGAAAGAAAATTTATTGCCAAACATGAACATTTATTTTATATGTGTAAATCTGTTTCCGCTAAAGTTGAGCACCATGAAAAATAGGGAGACCAACCACCTCCTAAGCATAATAAGAACATGGGGCCACAGCTTCACAAAAGAAGTGGGTGCTCACCCACTCACCATTCCCATTGTCTAGGCTTGCCCAGCTTCTGCAGCACTAGCTGTTAATTTTAGCCCTTTAAAGCCAGGATTAACTGTAAGAATAGTCCCACACTGCTGCTTCTATATGAACTGCACTACTATGGCAGCTGTGCACATGTGTTGTTTTCCAGTCATAAAAAGCCAAAGATATTACAGCTAGGGGAGATAACAAAAAAGGGAGACAATCTGCATGTGCAACTGCCACACATTTTTTTCTCAACTAGATATAGCAAAATGCAGCTATTCTGGCTGCCAGTCCCAGCTTTAAGAAATCAAGGAAATAATGAAAGCACTGGAGTGACATTTGCCCTCTGCCACCCAGCTGGTGTGCAGCACTTCAGATACAGTCCTCTCCACATTGTACTGGTTCAACGCTACTTGTTCAGCGCCTTGTGAATGTTAATATATGGACTTGTGTGAACAATTTTAAGCCTGAACCAGGCTATAGGCAGATACATCCTGAAGTTGTCATCTCCATAGCCATGCTAGCTAGCCATGCTAGCTACTGTAATCAAATAGATGCTAGCCACTGAAGGCTGTATCAGTATAGAACCTAATCCAGTAAAGTTTCTCTGTGATTCTGTGAAAGATATAAATGGTTAGCTTATATGTGTATGCTGCCACAGACTCATATTTACCTAGTAACAACTACTGAATGTTTCAAGTAGCTACTAGCTTTCTGTAGCAAGCAACAGCTCCTTAAATATCACAAATATCTGGAAAACAACTGGCTATTTATGATAACCAAAACAGAAACCTAATGACTGCTACTGGATAATCATATTAAAGGTATAGAACTTAAAACATTACTAGTCATTGCCCTATGACTAGTCGCTCAAACTATGGCAACTCTTAGGCTTTACTTATATTTGAAATAGTTTTATGCCTTTGATGCTAAAAGAAGTTTAAGGGGAAATGCCATCTTGCTCCTGTGCATGTCTGCTCAGAAATAATTCCAACTGAGTTCAATAAGACTTACTTCCATTAAAGTATGCATAGGATTGCAGCATGAGTGCAATTTTTCATATATCTCAATTCAAGAAGAGAAATCATCCATATGTAAAAATCCATCTGCATGTGGGTGCGTGTCCTCATCTGCAGAGATAGAAGAGCTCCCTCCAAGCAACATGCATGACATGTTTGCATAGCATTTCCAATAAAGTAGAAAACTTCTCATACCATTACCTGCAAGCCAGTAATTCTAATTATTTTCCAAGCTGCTTTCATACATGAGATTTATAGCATTTTTGCTTAAGACTCTAATCTTTACATATTCATACATGGGAGTAAGCCCCACTGAACTTGGCAAGATTTACTTTTGCATCAGCACACTGTAAATTGGTCTACAATGCAAACTGAGAGCTTAAATTGACTAGAACATGCTTTCAATTTATCTTCCATATTCCATCTCACATTAACATTTACATCTAGCCAGAATAGCATTAGAGAGGCTCAAAGGCCCCTTTTAGTGTCATGTGGAGACACATGACATTTTGATTGGCTAAGATAAAAGGTAATTTTGCTGAGACAGCAGCGTCTTTTGAGAACCAGAGAAAAGTGGCAACTACAGAAAATGTGTTTTATCATAACAAATATTAAGGCTACAATTGTATGCCTGCTAACTTAGAAAGCCCCACTAAACTCAGTTGGTTATATCCAACTAAGCTTTATTTAGAGTAGGCACACTGAAATGAACTAATCGAAGTTAGTCTTTTCCATTAATTTCAATGAATCTATTCTGGTAAAACTTAGTTTGATATAAGCCAATGAGTAGGGAGAGCTTCAAGAGATGGGGGAAAGCAGCCACTGTTTTAACAGAAAGCAGCAATACTGTACAGGAGAATAATTTGGGAAATGAGGATGAATGTACAGGAATGGGAAACACAAAGATTTCAATACAAACAGGCAACAAAACAGATTTCTTTTTATTTAAATTCCCATCCCTCCCACAAAGGCACTAATTAATTGGGATGATGGTTGTTTGTTTTATTTAAAGTAGATGAAGAATTAACCATCAAATAATATTCAAAATGAAGCAAGTGTAAGAATGTATTAGGGTGGTCTTTTCTTGCCAGCAATATTTTTTAAAAATAGAGGAAAAATAATCAGTATCTAAAGAAAATAGATTAAATTTGTAAGTGCTCCTGTTTATCTGGATAGACCCACGGCACTCAGATTTCTTCATAGCTGTGGTCAACCCAAACCCCAAAACATGAGCACAATGTGAAAGGAGCGAGATGTCCAGTTGTTGTTGTTGTTGTAGTTGTTGTTGTTTTAAAAATATTTCCTACCTGTGGCAGTTCATTACCAAAATAGAGTCAGGAGTATAGAAAGTGAGGTCAATGATAAAAAGGGCCCTTGAGAAACCTACCACCTATATATCACCAGGAGTAGTCATTATAAGCTTGGAGTCCAAGCTGTTGCCCACCTCACCCCTTCTATATCAGTCTCTTGAGCAGAAGGACAATCCATTGTTTTGACCCAAATCACACTCAGGTAAAAGTTCAGGGTGCAAGAAGAGATCAACAGGTGACTTAACTTCGTTGGTAAGAATAAAAAAAGAAAAAAACCCAGAAACTTTGTTTTTAACTTCCTGTGAAGGATTCCCCTCATCCTTCTTGGCCAAAGTATCTTTGTCATGGGCTCAGTGTGAACTATGCCGGCAAACTCAACTTCTTGCCTTTTAGAACTGAAGAAAGAAAAGAGAAAAAGTAATGTATGAGAATTTTGTCTTGCTATAGAGCTGTTGAAAGTACAAAAATACAACCACCTCTGGTAAGGGAAAAATACATTTTCAGCAACCTCTCAGGAAAAAAAGGTGCATCAACCAGGAATAGTAATTATAGCCTTGAAATTAAAGTAGCACTATAAAATGCATGGTCACATCTGAAAATCCTGCTCATTATATACATATAATAAAAATGCAAGTGTCATGCTGCAGTTTGCTTGAACACAGAGCTCTGCAAACTACAGTGTGACGGGAGGTGGTAGATGGGAGGCTAAAATTAGCCAGAGGTAGAGTCAGAAAGTCTGCAGCCCCCACCCAATCAATTGCCCTGCTCCACTGTCTGTTGTAGTAATGCAATTTGTAATACAATAAAACACAACGTAAGAAAAAAGAAGCAATAATTATACAATCAAAACCAATATACTTAATGTGATGGATATACAATCTCCTGTCTTCAATCAAAAATCCATGGAGACACTGCAGATCAGAGGGAGGTAGCAGGCTGGGGAACCGTGAGATTTGCAGAAGCAGGAAAATAATATTTCAGGAAGGGAATCCATAACAGCCCAATGGGACCTACGCATGTGCTCAATGACCACAATATGATGTACATGAAGGGAACAGGACCATTCCATACTGCAATATTTGGTGTGCAAATGTGTGTACACATACACTCAGTCCAAATATACCCTATCATTATCTTTAAAAAACAACAAATGCCTAAATTTTCAACATCCTACAAGATATATTCCAAGTCATTTTAGTTCTTGAGACAGAAAACCCAACAGGCACCCCTACATAAGTAAAAATACCACAGTACACTAAGTAACTGACAACCAGATGCCTGGTAGGCCAATTCACTTGGCAGAGCTGGACCAGATGTGCTCACAGTACTGTATTTGGATAAGTTCCTAGCATTTATACTTCTTCGTGTGGGAAATATTTATCTGTATCATCTCTTCCCAGTTACAAGGAGAAAGAACTAAGAAGCTAATTAATTTGTTGCCTATTTACAATAAGTAAAGCGTCAATAAGCCTTTCCAAGCTACAGAGGTGGAGGCCTGATACTAGCTGTACAGCACCCTCTAGTGATCTTTAAGACAGCAGCACTGCTCATTCAAGATAAAATATGCATTTTCTTGAGATAGACTCCCAACTCATTGTACTAATTCCACTCCACTCTAGAAGCCTTGAATCCTAGCCTCCCATTTTATCATATATACACATGATCACATAAAGAAATTAGTTTCCACCGCTGTTATTTCCAAAATACCTTTTGTAATGTAGAGGTAGAAGAAATCACAGTAGAGTATGGTTTGCACCAAGCCAGCCACAATGGCAATGAGGTCGAAGAAGCCCTCAAACTGGTAACGCCAAATCCAGTTGAACAAGTAGAGGGCACGGTAGACACCCAAGGCGAAGAGATAGTGACTTGTGATGGTCTCGGCCTCACCTGTCTTACTGACCATGAAGAGCTGTGGCAAGATAGCCACTGACTCCAGATAGATGGAGAAAGTCCAGAGAATCTGGAGGCATCCAAGAGAGATACAATATGATTGTAATTTAATTAAGGGTATATGTGCCTCATTTTTACATCATTAGCCACTGGAAATACTGCAACGAGTAGTTGCAGCCTGCACTCGATTGCCCGGAACTAGCATTTGCTTTGGGTGTTGTGTGCAAAACCTTGTACCTCACTCAAGAGATACAAACCACTCCCTAATTCAGAAACAGAGACCAGATGTCATTGGACTCCAACTCCCATCAGTCCCAGCCATCATGGACAATGGTCAGGGATGATGGGAACTGTAGTCCATCAACATTTGGAGGAGAAATATTCTAGTCCTAGTCATTCTGTCCCTCTGCCCTTCCAATTACAGGAAATGTTTTCCTTTTTTTAACGAATTGCATTTCTTTTTTGGCAGAGCAGCATATAGTCTCAGCTACATCACAATCCCATTTGAATGCCATCCACCCCTCACTGGAACAAATTTTGAATAATGAACTTCAGGTTTATTTGTCTGTGCCTAAGCACACAAGTGCAGTTGAACATATTATTTGTTGCTTTAGAAAACAAAACTAAGCCCAATCCTATAATCCTAAAAAGAGAAAACAAATATATAGAGAATTAGTACCGAGGCAAAATAAGACAAAGTGCAAGAAGTCAATGCCAACACATAAGATCAAAAGATATCCCATGACATAGGTGCCCCTTGGTCAGAACACTAAATGATGCCAGAGGTTGGTGATCCCTGACTCCTCCTTGTGTAGCTTTGCTCTAGGAAACACTGCACTTTCCCCCACTGCTCAGTTGATCACCCAAGAAGTGGGGGATACATTAAATTTTTTTAGGAAACCTCACCCAAAAACAGTGATTTTGGTGCTGTTTCCGCAGCTTTCTCCATCACATTGTCATACATCCAATTCAGCAAATTTCCCCCCTTATGCCATTTTTACACCCCAAAACCATGACGTCAGGAATTTTCCTGACATATGGCAAGCCTAGACTAGAGTGAATTTGGTTGCATAGGGTGAAGGGCTTCAGCCGCAGCCATCCTAATGGAGAGAAAGCAGCACCGGGATGGTCACCTCTACATGTCTTTCTCTGCATTTTAAACCCTCTGCCTTCCAAACCTCTGACTGGGAGGCTCAATTACGCTGGGGGCTAAAATGCACAGGGAAGGACACCCCTGCATACCTTTCATCTCCATGGGTCTGTGCATTTGCTCATACACAACTGGACACTGCTGTAGGGATGTGTTACTATGTGGACAGGCGGGACAATCTTGCTACATTTGCTGGCATGTGGCCCCTACCAACCCCTGCATGCGTGGAGCCAAAAAGATCGCCTTCCCCTGTTTTATGAGACAGCCGTTTGGGGGCTTGGATCTTAGTGCAAAACAAGACCAACCTATACATTAAATTACCTCTAGGGGAGTGAAATCATGATTCACTAGGAAAGCTAACACTGCTGTGGGAACAACCAGGAACTCCACTCGGAAGGTGTCATGGTTGCCATCATAGGTTGCTTTGAATTTGCTATAGATCATCCACACTGTGGCATAGGAGCATGCAATATAAACCACCTATAGGAGACAAAATAGATCAAGAGGGATTACCGAGATCAACTATTACCCCATCTCCCCAATTCTTAATGTAAACTTGCCCTCCTATAGTCTAATCCTGTTACAGAGAATCCCTAGGAAACCTGTCTTAAAAATTAAATAGTCCCTCTTTTATTTCTAGATTAAAAAGCCCTCTTTAGCATCCAACCAAGCTCCCCCATGCACCCCAAATCCCTTATAACAATGTATTTCCCCCCTTTTCCTTAATTCTGCTAGCCTCACATTGAAAAGTGGTACACCATGCTTGTAGATCTTCTCAGTATGTTCTGTAACTTACTTTTCAGTACTCTTTTTCAAAGTTTTAGTTCACTTTTGCTTTTAACCTTCTGGTATAATAATAGGCTGTCGTTAAGCTTGTCCAGAAATATGGGGCAGAAAGACTTCAAAGTCTTAGACTATAATTATTCTGCTTGATGAAGTGCCCTGCAGAACTCAAAAGTTTGCTTCCTCTTATATCAACATTTTACAACTGCATCCTGCACACACATACCTGGAGATAAGCTTCACTGAGCTCAGCAGGACTTCCTTCTGAGTACAAAGGCCTGCACATGTCACAGTTGAACAGTGCAACTCTACCTAAAGGTAAAGGTAAAGGTACCCCTGCCCGTGCGGGCCAGTCGTGTCCAACTCTAGGGTTGTGCGCCCATCTCACTTAAGAGGCCGGGGGCCAGCGCTGTCCGGAGACACTTCCGGGTCATGTGGCCAGTGTGACGAAGCTGCTCTGGCGAGTCAGCACCAGCGCAGCACATGGAAATGCCGTTTACCTACCCGCTATAAAGCTGTACCTATTTATCTACTTGCACTTAGAGGTGCTTTCGAACTGCTAGGTAGGCCGGAGCTGGGACCGAAAGACAGGAGCTCACCCCGCCGCGGGGATTCGAACCGCCACCATGCAATCAGCAAGTCCTAGGCACTGAGGTTTTACCCACAGCGCCACCCGCGTCCCGGCGAAACTCTACCTAGTCAGAAGTAAATTGTATTGAGTTCAATGCGGCTTACTCCCGGGTAAGTGGGCACAGAATTGCAGCCCGCCTTATCCTATCTCCTACTACTGTAACTGACTGTGGTGTCAAGGTGTTTCAGGCAGAGTGAGGGGTAGAAGCTGAGAACAAGGCCTTCTCTCCTACCTAAACATTTCCCTTTCTCTCTGATTTATGCTAGACCCACACTTCATCCAAGCCTGTTATGCTCTCCTTCCACCCAGTCCCATCTAACCCACGGTCGAAGCCAGTACCTTCATGGAAGTGTTGTACAAGGAGATGTAGTTGGTGAAGAGGTCTAGGTACCGAGTGGTGAAGACAATGGCAAACAGAATTTGGCTCTTCCCAGAAATCCCTGCACAGAGAAGCACAGGGCAGTGAAACTCACAGATAACCACAAGGGTTCTGTGAAATAACAAACGTTTAAAGTAGCCATGTTCATTCACAATAATTTTACACACACACACACACACACACACACACACTCAAAAGCAATATAGTAATCAATATATTTATTAGGATCAACTAAAAGATAATGAAGAATTCAGCAAACTCTTCAGGATTTCACCATCCAGCCTCACAACCGCTCAAGCCTCAACACAAAAATACATAGGCATACCACACATAGGCACAGAATAAAAATAATCCAAAAGAGCTACAGAGGCAGGATGGTAGTGTGCTGGGATGCATCTCCGACTGGGCCTAATGCATGATATAATCCACGGCCTTTCCCTGTTCTGCCCAGCAGGAGGAAGTTTCCTATTCAGGCCTGAGGAAATCCACACATGTGGGTGGATTCCGTCCACCCAAACCTTTTACTCTATACAGACCACCCAGACAACTAGAAAACCAGATTCTTTTTTTTTGGGGGGGGGAGGAGGAGACCTAATAAACTTTGCCAGTCTAGTCTGAACTATCTTCCACGTCATCATCCAGCCTCTGTCAAGTTCCATGCAACCAGCTTCTCCCCACTGAATTCCACAAAGGATAAAATTAAAACTTCCACTTTGATTCCCCCTCATTATAGCTTTCTTCCCCACCCCAAAGGCCAATTAACCCATGCCTGGCCAAGATAACTATGCTACTTTGGCAGGCGGAGGTAACCTTTCCTAAAAGCAAGCTTCATATACTATGTTTTAGTTATAAAGCATTGCTATAAAAGATGAATGGTAATCTTTTAAAGTACAAGTTGAATTCAACACAGGTACATAGATCCTACACATAGAAAAAATTATTCCACAATCAGCCACCAGCTTTAACAAAATCATTTTTTTTCTGTAAGGAAAACTCCCAAACACATTTAGGAACATAGGAAGCTGCCTTATATGGAGTCAGGGGCATCATTCAAGAGAAAGCAAACTCACAACATTAGTAAAGTTCCTTAATTACTGAAGTTTATACGAACTCTTAAGATGATATGGAAATGGATGTTTAAATCTATTATCTGAAAACTTTTAAAATGATAAAGGGGGGACATTTTCATATCTTTAAGGTTGCAAAATTTATGCAGTTGCCCAAAAGTAATCCTCACTGAGCAACGTGGAGCATGACTTCAAGTAAACATCCATAGACTCAAGTGTCTGTAGTTTGAGAAGGAACTATTTAGCAAAGGAAAGGTTTAACAAATAATAACCAGCTATATGGTTCTGCATTCCTTATGAAAACAGATTTTGTTGTGCATGATGTTTCAACGACAGGCAAGAAATAACTTTTCTACAGTATTATCAAAACCCAGTATCACATTTTTAAAAATTACATTTCAAAAATCTCCAATTCAGGAAGAAAACAGAATTGCAACAGGACTGTCTTTCAGTTCCTGAAATAGAAAGCTGGAAAAAAATAAAGGGAAATTGCTTAATTTTAATAAACCAATAGCTAAAAAATAAAGCTAAGTTGTCACTATGCAATCCTGTGGCAGGTTACTCAGAAGTAAGCTCCAGTGGGGCTTACTCCCTGGTAAACGTGCATACGATTGCAGGCTTCAAAGGAAAGTTAAGTAATTGCATGAGTAAATTACAAGCGTAAACTAGTCAATTACAGGTTGTCTCCCATTGTTATGTGATCACTTTCAGGCCGGGAATAAATAACATTTTCCATTCCCACGTAAGAGAGTGAGCAGCGGAACGCCTTCTTTCTTACCAGCACATGATCTTGTCTTCCAGATCTTCAGCAGCAAGATGATTATAGCTAATAGATGAGAGATGTCTCCTAGGAAGCGGAATACATTCATGGTTTTCCGGGTGTGTTGTGGAGAGATTTGCTAAGCTGCCTAGCGGGAAATCTGCGGAAAGAGTAGACGAATATAACCTTTGGGAGCAGGAGCAGATCCCAGGATGGGGGGTGGGTAGTGCGTGATCGGGAGGAAAAGATTCTTTTGTTTTTATTTCTTCTTCCCTTTTGATCTAAGTAAGCTGGCGTGTGTGGATGTAAGGATTCCTGGGAAAGAAGGCCACAAAAGGGGGCGGAGGAAGTCTCGCCACACCCACAGCTGGGCTGGGTTAGGGCAAGCTGGAGGGTTGGGACTCGACTGAAGAAAGCAGCGAGACTTCCAGCTCCTATTTCTGGCTTCCGAGCCGAGGGGCGGAATCACTAGCTTAGGAAGGTCAGAAGGGTGTTCCAGAGCCTAGAACGGAAACTTCATAATAAACACCAGCAGATAATAGCTTGCATGCATACTGAAACGGGGAGGAGAGTGGACGACACACACACTTTTGGTAATCTCCAGGCATCAGTACTGGTGACGACATGCTTGAGGTGGTAGACGGTTTTGTTTACCCGGGTTCCAGCATAACCAGCAACCTCTCCATCGACGCTGAGCTGGACAAGCGTACAGTGGTACCTCGGGTTACATACGCTTCAGGTTGCATATGCTTCAGGTTACACACTCCGCTAACCCAGAAATAGTGCTTCAGGTTAATAACTTTGCTTCAGGATGAGAACAGAAATCGTGTTCCAGCGGCGCGGCAGCAGCAGGAGGCCCCATTAGCTAAAGTGGTGCTTCAGGTTAAGAACAGTTTCAGGTTAAGTACGGACCTCTGGCATGAATTAAGTACTTAACCCGAGGTACCACTGTATTGGCAAGGGAGCTATGACAATGGCTCGCCTCTCCTAAAGGGTGTGGGAGAATGTGATGCTATTACATCCAATACCAAGATGAAGGTCGACCAGGCTTACTTGTTGAGCATGCTGCTTAATGGAAGTGAGTCGTGTGCCACTTACACGCGACAGGAGCAATGCTTCAACATCTTCCACATGCACTGCGTCAGGAAGATTTTGGCCGTCACATGGCAGGACAGAGTCACAAACAACAATGTGCTCTCCCAAGCTCACATTCTCAGCATGTTTGCGCATCTGTCTCAATGACGTCTGTGCAGACTTGGTCATGTCCACAAAATGGAAGATGGCAGGATCCCCAAGGACATGTTCTATGGGGAGCTGGCTTCAGGTACTAGACCACCTTTGCATTACAAAGGTGTCTGCAAACATGATGTAAAGGCTGGTAATATCAATCCCATGCAGACGACTGCAGTGCCTGGAGACCAAAGGAGAAATGACCACTGGGAGGAGCAACAGAGAGAAGAACCGCTGTGGTGGATCTGCAATAGCACAACTGGATGCCTTCAACTGCCCCAGATGCAACAAAACATGTCTCTCCTGTATCATTCTCTACAGCCACAGCATTGTAACTGTCCAGCGGTTTGACTTCACCCCCGAAGGCGGTGGTCTTCTGAGACAGACGGATGCCAACCAACCACCTGATCCACCAGAACAGGGACTGGAAACCTGTTGTGTTCTAGGAGTTGCTAGACTACCACTCCCATCATCCCTCACCATTGGCCATGCTAGCTGAGGATAATAGGAATTGGGAGTCCAACTGGAGAGCTACAGGTCCTGTCCCTCCTGCATTGCAGCCACTTCCCATCCCAGTAATCACAAGAGCTCATTGCAATCCACTCTCCAGAGTCTGTGTTTGGTAGCATTCTGTCTTTCTCTTCCTGTGCTGTGGGGAAGGGGTGGCAGCTCAACTAGGAGAGGGGTACATACTGCAATGTTACTGGGTATGGAGTCTCAAGAAGTCTTTAGGAAGTGGGCAGAAAAAAGCTTGGCTCTGGTAGGGGCAGCTGTGCTTCATAGGAGGCCCTGAGCCCAGCAGAGGGCGCTGTTGCCAGCCAGTGGAATTTCTGCAAAACTACAAAGCTCCCCAAAGACCTGCCCTTTCCCCCTCAGTTATGATGGCATATTGGTAATAAAAAATTAAGCTAGTTTAATTGTCCTGGTGTAGCCAGTTATTAAGGGTGGTGCACACCTGCGCACACATCAGATATGTCTGCATATATCTGTTCCTGTCCTGTTGTATGTAATTTTTGCTTCCCCCTTCGAATTTTCAAATTTAGATACCTGATGTAAAATATATTAAAAGTGGTTTGGAACAAACAGTTCAATGAAAGTTACAATCATAATCATAATATATGTATGCAATACAACATATCGTGGGAAGTTGCAGCGAATCATGTCTTCCCACAACATGCGAATATAGCATATGTCACATGTTTAGAATCATAATGCATGACAATCTATGCACACTTCACAGAAATGCCTAGGCAGCAGTGACTCCCATGCAGGAGTTTCATCATTTGTGAAGTGTTCCTCACTGAACAGTGCCGAGCAGAGAGGGTACCGCAGGGGGTGTCAGAACAATGACTTGAATCAGAAGGCGAGAGGCAGGGGGTGTCAAATTTTGGTGTTGCCCAGGACGCCACTGAAATTTGAAAGCCCAAAGTCTGCCACTGCTGAATCCCACCCCAAAATAATGAGAGTCTGGAAGCACCCCTAAAGAGTGAAAAAGTGGTTTGTCTTTTCTTCATTTGCAGTCTCCTTTGTGGACAACAGAGGGCAGTGTAGCCTCAGGATTGGTATTTAGTCCCTTCCTGTTCACACTGGTTTTTGTTTTTTTAAAAAACGCTTTATCCACAGGTGGACATAACTCCATATCAGTTGAAGAGTGTTTAGGGAAATGTTTAAAAGCTTTGTAGACAACTACAGCTGTGGATGATTTCTGCATTTCTCACAGTGCTGTGAGACATTCTGGCCCAGACATTAATAAAACAGGGAGCTAGGATAAGTCTGCTGTGAATCCAGCAAGTGCTTTCTTCCTCCCCAGTTTGTGGCTGCTGAGCCTGGATTTGACAAGACCCAGCCTAACTTGTGACATCTCACTAAAGTGCTGTAGCTCCACATTTGAGCAGTTCTACTCCAGCGAAGTGGGGCAAATCTTTCACCAAGCCAGACCACTGATCCATCTAGCTCAGTCTTGTGCTAACTGCCAGTTGCTTGTTGGGATTTCTGAGAGCAGGGTCTTCCCAGCCCTACTCGCAGCTGCCAGACATCAATGGGACTAGGGCATTTTATATTCAATGTGTTTCTTCTATCCCTGAGCTACAGCTATTTCTCTCCCCCCGTCCCCAATTGCTTCCCTTGCTTTCTTCAGAGGTGCCCATCTGACCAATAGTCTGTACCTCTGTTTTTCCATTCAGGAAGAATGTATTCAAGGTTTGAGTGCGAGTTGTGGTAACCAGGCCTGTAGTTAGCTGAAGCGGGAGTCATCTGGTCTGCATGCAGATTCACATTGGTCTTCTCCAGAGAAAGGGTGGCATGTTTTGCGGCCTCCAGCTTGTTTGAATCCTGACAACCCCATCTTTCTTTTTTGAAGAGACAACATGATTCTAATCGGGCTGTTGAAGCATTCAGGCAGATCAAAAGACTCAGGAACACAAATCTCTATTCGTATGAGGACAATTCACATTAAAAGCGTCCTTTTTTCTCTTTTTTCATTTAGAGGGTTGCAAAGAAATCTCCAGAGAATGGGATGGTGCCCTCCCTCCCCGTTGTTTCCCCTGTCCAAGTTACTAACCTATGGCTGCCTTACATCTTTTTCCTCGCTGTTCAACTTATGCTATTTCCAAGATTAACATAGAATAAGCACAGCACCCCTGTTGACTGCTGCTTGGCACCTGCTACATCCACATAAACTGTATGAAAATGATATGCATTTAAAATGTGCTATTAGCAGTGGCTTTCCAGCTCACGGCATGTTGTTTTCAATCTGGTCCTCAGAGGTGAACAAACAAACAAACCAATTCCACCCTTCCTGTGGAACTGCACAAGGGTGAGAAAGCTTGGAATGGGGGAAAGCCAAGAAGCCTAGCTCCAGAGAAACCCTAGCCCATCTATAGATTAATTAACAAAACGCTATCCTTCCCCTTCTGATCATCCAAAGAGCCAGGCACCCCCCCCCCCTTTGTGCCTCCTCCTGCCATTTCCCCTCCCCATGTTCCGACTCAGTAGACTGCAGACTCTTGCATGGCCAACTCTCCCCTCACTGTATAGCTCGCTAGGTTCTTCCAGTGAACCCAAAAATCCTGCTTCCCAGGGCATAATAGTTATTCTGGCCTCATTCGTGAGGAGCAGAGCGTATCCGAAAAAGCAATTAACAAAGTATTTAAAAAGCAGGGAGACATGAATTTCACTAGGCAGCAACTGCCAATGGCAACCGCCATGGGGTGGGGAAGAGGAATAAATGAATCACTCTCTTTCCCATTCACTGCCACAGAGACCCCCAAGGCCAGATGGTACCACTTTCCTCCTCATATAGGGGCAATAAACATAATGGGCTTTCCTTCCCTTCCTCGGGAGCCAGCTTCCACCTACCGCATCCAAGACCTCCCAGGAAATGTCGCTGCCAGGTGGGGGTGGAAGAGGAGCACACACCATTTGGAGGGAGGGAGAATTCAGGACCTTCAGGGCTTATGAGGGCTGCCTTCTGCATTAAAGCAAGGGATGCCTGGAATCAAAATATGAGGGGTTTTCTGGGACTGAGTCAAATTTGGTGGGCCAAAGCAGGGGAATTTTGGGTTCGGACTTCCAGGATTTATCTTGTGACAGGGCTCAGCCAAGCCTCAGCCCTAGAGCCTGCTTTCAATGCAAGGTCCATCCTGGAAGAGTGAACAATAGAGAAAAGGGCCTCTAAATGTGCACAGGGTGTCTTCCCTAAATCTTGAGCAAATGCAGCCTGCCTTTACACAACCTGCCTCAAGAAGTGAGGCTTCTGCGGAAGATAAAAGTGCTGAGGCTCAAGTCATGTCAGGTTAAAAAGAAAAAACCTGAAGGCATGCAAGTGAGAGCATGTCATTTGGATCAGCTGGAAGCCTGGAATTCCTGAGTGGAGAGGACAAATCAAAACAAAGAAGTCAAGCGATGCACACATCAGGAACAAAGTTGATCCAGATAGGTTTGAGTAGTGTAACGTTTCATTACACTTCCAGGTGTCGTCTGGGATGTACATTTTCTAGCTTCTACCTTGGTTGTAGGCCTGGCTTTTTTGATGGCTGTTGCACCGGCTGCTGCTGTGGCAGTTTTAATTGCGTTGGAATGATTAGGGGGCTCAAGTGAGAATTTTGCACATCTTCTGTAACATGATGTTCCCACATCTACAAAGAACACACTGTTCCTGCACAAGCTCCCATACTGGAGCTGGAGAGAGAGAGCATGAGAGAGACAGAAGAGGAGTGGGGTGTAGGGAGAGAGACTGAGGAAAAATGTGTATGCAGAAATCTCTGGATTCAAGCACCTGTGTGAATGGGGAGCACCTGGCAAATGTGTATGAAAACACGTGCAGATTAGTATATTTCTCTTCACACTGTATACACACCTGCTTGTGTTTTGTTTGCCCTGGGTGAAATTGAGAGCCTAGAAACATGCTTTCATATCAACTGTATAATGTGTGTATCACAAACCTGTGGATTGTTCTGGTGAGCGTTTGCTTGTGAAAAAGTCATATCTGCAAGCAAATGTTTGTGCACAGAATGGAAAGTGTATGATTGTGTAGCTCTTGGTGGTAATCCCACAAGAGAATTCTTCTTACATTTTCAGCTGGGAGCTTTTTAGTTCTGAAAAAAGGAAGGTGGGGTAGGACATGAGAGAAATTCATAAAATTATTAACTGTGCACAGAGGAGGAAATTCTTTCTTAAGAACAGAATTCAAGATCAGCCAGTAAAACTGTTCAGAAATTGGTTCAAGATTGGTGCCAGGACATCCTTTTTCAAAGAGCTCATCTTTCACCTATGGAGTTCACTACCATATGAGGCAGCAACGGCTGTTACCTTAGGGTGCTCTAACAAAAAGACTGATTAGACAAATAAGTAGAGTTTAGGGCCAGCAACAGCTTATTTGTCATGGCAGTGAAATGGAACCTCCATATATAAAGTATACCTCAGAAGAACAGGGGCTGGTGACATCAGAGAGGAAAGCCACTGCCTTCATGTCCTCCTTGTGAGCACCCAGCAGCCTTTGGCTTGCCTGCTACTGGAAGCAGGATGCTAAACAGAAAGGATGCTGGTTTGATTCAGCCGGGCTATTCTCCTCCTAGGATTGGGGCATATTCAGCCCTCAATATATACACACCTGAAAATGTAAACATAAATAAATATGTGTGTGTGACTGTGTGTGTGTTTCCGTATCAACATTAATTTCCCCCAGGGGTGTCTTTTTAAATGAGTGGCTTAGTTTTACACCTGTGTGTCACTAGATATTTATCACAGAATGTACATATGTGTTGAATGGGTGGATCTGTATGCCTGCACAGCATCTTAGACATCCACCTTCTTAGACACTGCTCTGCAGTCTTAGGCACACCACCAGTCTCAGCCAATTCCAGTGTTAAGACACCCCACTTCCCCTCTTTTAATGACTCTCCACTACCTCCACTTTAAACCACTAGAATATTCTACCATGCTGTCAACCATGATTCTAATGTGGGCTTTTTCTCTTTGTCTGTAAAAGAATACATATGGGAGGGAAACACCCAAGTGGGGGTGTGTGGAAATGGTACGTTAGAATACAGAGAATCCACAGGGAATTTCCAGGAAAGATCTGTGAGCAAACACAAGCAGGAATTGTGTCTCCTACTCATGAATTTTGCCTGTCAAATGTACTTGAATTTAAAAATCTGACGTAAAAGTATCTGTGCTCCTGCTGGCCCCTGATCATGAATTTTTCCTTCATGTGGATTTTTAATTCTGATGTCAGGCTCTTCCTTGTCCCCACCCCCACCCCGAATGCTCAGAACCTGTTCCCAACACCCCCCTGTTGCTCTAGTCCCCTGTCACCTCACTGCTCCCACTTAGAGAACCCAGGAGTCCTGCCCTCCTTCCCTATGCTATCCCATTAGCCCCCATTCCTTTCCCTGAAGGGAGGACAGATCTCTCTCATTAAAGGCAGCTGGAATCCTGGTGCTGGACATTTTCATTCTCTCTTGTGTCTATTTTTCTCTCTCTTTCTTCCTCATTCCCTTGTTCCCTGCCAGCAAAAGTCGAGTGTCATGAATAGAGAAGGGTTCCTTTGTTCCTCTGAGCTGTTCTGCTTTCCCACTGCTGCTAGAAGGACTCAGCCAAAATGCTCCCCCTTTTGTGGTATCTGTGTTTCAAACTTCCCAGCCCCAATTCTATGGTTGCAGCAGAAGCCGTGCGCTGTGGAAGAAGAAGAAGTGGGGCAAGGGGACACAAATGGGAGAGAAACAGGCATCTCTCAACAACCTGGAGGTAGCTGCATCTTAGCTCAGTGGTGGAGCATCTTCCTTGCATGCAGAAGGTCCCAGGTTCAATTGCCGCCATCTCCAGGTTAGGGCTGGGAGAGAGCCACTGCCAGTCAACTTGGACAACATTGAACTAGATGTGCAAATGGTTTGGCTCAGTATAAGGAAGCTAGGGGGGGGGGGGGAAATCCCTGGAGAAATAGCTGATCCCAGCAAAAGCTGCATCAAGGAATGAGGGTGACATCTCCATACTGTTGTGAGTTTGGGGAATTCCACATTTTTTAATTAGCCAGGCAAGGACCATAATGACCCCTGGGTATGTGTCCTTAGTGTAATAAGGGAGGTTGTTCTGTGCCAGAGGGCAAATGGGTGCCCCCCTCACCTGGCTGGGAGTGAGGAAGACAAAGGCAGAGTTGAGTATGTGAGCTGGACTAGAGGCAGGCAGAAGCCTGGGAGTGAGGGCCATGCTTGATTTCTGCTTGAATCCAAGGCTGTGATGATGCGAGAAGCAAGATCTCCTGCGCTGTTAATGCTGTGAGCCCCTCCATCGTAGACTCAGGTTGTATACATGTGTATATAAACCATATACCCTAAAGACAGTCTCTGCTGTCCCTCATTCCAAGGAAACCAAACCCTGGGTAGACCCCTGGAACCTTGCACCGCTTGGAGACTAGGGTGGCGTGCAAACTATAAACAGCTGCCCCAGCCTGTCAACAAAAGCTTCTGGGTTCAGTGAGTATTTGGCTATAGGGACTGGACTGGAGCCAAGCAAGGCTTGGTGCTAGAGAGGAGGCGATAGGTGAGTTTCACAGCTTGTAGGTTTGGGTGAAGGGAAGGGAAAGCAAAGGTTGGGTTGTTTTGGTTTTTTTTAAAGTTTTTAGGAAAAAGCATTAAGATGGTAACTTTATGTAAACATAAATTGCTCCCAACCCTGTATTGATTGGATTGTTGTTTATCCTACTCACTATTCCAAAGCAGTGGATCCAAAGTTCAAAATATATTCCAATCTCAGGTTAGGGTACATGTATTTAGCAAACTCAAACAGCAATATGTGAATTATCTGAAAGGAACACCATCTGCACATAGACACAGATATGCTCTCCTCCCAAAACAGATGAGGAATACTTTCCTCCACTGAATAATTACTATACTGCACCAAAATTGTGCCACTTTTTATAGCATGCTGCTTCTGTTAACATGCCAAAAGAGTGGCATCTTGATTTAGGAAGTAGAGAGGTCTCCCACATCCACCCCTTTTATTCCATATGAAGAGTTAACACTGGAGTTTTGAGCATCTCTGGTACACAAGGGCTCTGTCCCAATGCAAGGGAGTTATTTTTATTTATCCTTACCATTATTTATGGCATTTATATACCATCCTTCTTTTTATAAGAGCCCAGGTTAGGCTGGATCCCCCAAGTTCCCTTCCACCCCACACATTTTATGAGTCAAAATATCAAACAGCTACGACCAGTAGGAAAGTTTTAGAAGAATAAATTTATAGTCTGAGCCACAAGATGAGTAGAGACAGAGGAGGACTTCCAAGTATGATACTCTTTCAGAATCTCAGGGGGCAAAAGCGATGGAAACTCGGGAAATCAGAGATCTGGGTTATTTCAAAAGGACTCGCTTTTACAGTATTCATATTTGCTAAAGCAATATTGGCTGTTGCAAAGTTCTGGAAAGCCCCCATCTCCAATATGTTTGAAACCTGATACCAACAGATTTGGTTTTTAGCTTTAATTAAACAACTGGCCGTACATAGAACTACACAAATACATAACACCTGGATTGACAACTTCAATATGTATTAGTCTGGTTTTATGCGGCCACTAAAGAACGCAACCAACCACTCTCATGGGCGTAGCCAGGATTTTGTGAGGGGGCAGAACCAACATGACTGGTCAGTTGGTTAATTAGTTCTATTGTTTTACTTGACGGGGGGGGGGGGAGCAGCTGCCCCCCCGCCTCCCTTGGCTAAGCCCATGAACACTCTCCACACATGGATTGCTATGGCAAGACACCTTGAGATATCAGATATTTTCAAAATCTGATCATTTCACATAGAAAACAGTTTTTGCACTGAGTGGAAGTTGTGATTTCTTTGTTAGTGTTGTTTTTGTTTTGTTATGGTATATACAAAAATAAACAAAACACATATTTAAAGAATCATAGACAGCAAGCTCTATAGGGCAGGGACCTATTCTCTTTATGTTTCACATTGATAGTCATATAATAATTCAGCTATTGACTAGCAGCCTGCCATGAAATGATTTTGAAAGGAAACTGTGACCCAGAAATTACTATATTCAATTTTCAGTGGAGGATTTTGGGGTGGAAACTGTGTCAAAAAGGAAACAGGGATCAATGAGAACAAGAAGTGGGCCATTCTACCATTCCACAGAAAATTCCAAAGGGCAATTGCTCTCCAGGCCTGGAAGCGTGGGGGGAGGGGGAAGAGGCACCCAAAGAGATTTTGCAACTAGAGTGAGTTACTGGGTAGAACAGACCTGAGTTCCAGTAAAATTCCCCCAGGGTGTATGATATGGGTGAATTTTGCATGGCGCCCATGACTCTCTGATCAACTCAAAGAATGTTTGCTCCCAGGTCAAGATGGTCAGGGAAGCTGAAGGTGTGTGTGCCTTCTCTTAGTGTGTGTTTTGGCTCACTAGCTTGATTCACCTGGGGCTTTCCTGCAAGCACATTGGCAAGTGGTAAGAAATCTCCCCTGCTTCCTTACTCTCTGCTGCAGCCTGAATTATATGGATGAATCTTGGAGGACTGAAGGGTAGAGCTCAGCTGGTAGAGCACGAGACTCTTAATCTAAGGACCATGGGTTACAGTCCCACGTTGGGCGAACGACTCCTGCATTGCAGGGTGTTGGACTAGATTACCCCCGTGGTCTCTTCCAGCCTTCCAATGCTATGAATGTTGTGTGTGCATGCATGTGGGGAGGGGAGGGTTGCACTTCAAGAGTCTTTGCTCCCCATTATCTTCTTGATGCTTAGGGGGCAGATGCTGAATCACATTACAAATTGCAGGTGGGAAGAGCTTAGAACAGTTTTGTGTCTGTAGTGCTGACTGGGTTGTGAAAAGGGATGGCGCATTTCTCTTGGGCAGAGCCAGGGAAGCTGATGGCTTGGAGGAAAGTCCATAGATCAGTGGTGGAGCAGTGCAGAATGTCCCACGTTCAATCTCTGGCATTTCCAAGGAGGGAAATACTGGGAAAGACTTCTGTCGGATTCTGAAACCCTGGAGAGTCAACGGCAGAGCCATGTTCCTTGCAACCCACCATGAGTCTTTGAAATATGGCGGCTATAAATCCACTTAAATGACAGCAGGGCTTCCCCACCTTCCAACTGTTACCGCCAAAAGATCCAACACCAAACAGGATTCTTTTGCTCCCTCCCCAACTTGGACTAAACCTGCCTTTGTTCTCAAATGGCTTCCCCGCTCTCCGTGGCTCCTGCACTTCCTCTTATACTCCGCCCCCATCCCTCCCGCCGCGCTCCCCAGGCTGCCAACAGAGAACCAAATGGGAGGTGGGGACCTGACCCGTGCAGCGCCCTCTAACGACGCCCGGCCTGTACTACCACAGCCATTGATTCGTTTATTTGACTTCACTTCTTCTCCCACCAGCGGCTGTGTGACAAGCTGTCCCCTGCTTGGCTTCTCATAGCCCTGTGGTGTCTCTCTCCATCCTGCGTGACGCTACAGGGACAGAACCAAAAAACCTGTTTTTACTGCCTACCTTTGGTAACATTGGAGCGGGATGCAAGATCTTTTTCACTGCTTTTTAAAAATGCCTTCTCCAGTCTCCATCCACCCTAAGCATCTCTCTACAGTCTTCATGGCAGGGTGGATGGCAGCCAAAGGAAGACTGGCATGATCCCTCTCTACTCCGCCCCGCCTTCCACTCTTCTGCAACCCGGCTGGCTCGCCTTCTGATCGATGCTAAGCAATGGGCAAGCTATATTTGCATACATCCCAATGATCAACCATATGCAAATGGTGTGGTCTTTTTACCTCCCCCGCGGGGGTCGCCTCTTTCTTTCTCGCTCTGGGTCAGTTCGCACCTCTAATGCTGTGGGCACGTTGGGAAGGCAGAGGGAGGGAGGGATTTTTGCAGGCAAGTAAGCGGACACTGTCAAACTTCACCTTTCTCTCTGCGTTGCATTTCCGCCTCGACCTCCTCGCGTGGCCGTGGGAGACAGACCACATCTCCCACGCAGAGGGGGCGAGCCCCCTCCCCGGGTGTGGGTTCCCCCCCAACAACACCCCTTGATTTCCCGCCTGATCCCGGCCTCTGCCAAGAAGACCCAGGGCTCCCAGCCTCACTTCAGTCGGAGGAGCCAGGTTGGTGCGTGCCGGCTCTCTCTCTTTTTCGCGCGCGCGTGGATGTGTGTGCGCCCCCCCTTACTTTTGAGAAGGGATCCGGGGAAGCCAGGGATCCGATCCAGCTCCCCCCCCCCCCCCAGCGCCTAGGACTGCAGCGCTGTGCTTCGCCTGCTCTGCCTCGCTTTGCAACCTGCCTCTGCCGTGGTGCTGGTGGGGACGTGGTGTTGGTGCGGAATGCTAATGACCCTCTCTGGCGTGTGTGTGTGTATGTGTGTCTGCGTGTGTGTATCTTTGCCGTGCGCGAGAGAGGGGAAAAGAACAGACGACGTGGTCTGGTCTGCGTTAAAGGAATAAAAATATATCAGCGCCCGCTCGCCCCCTCCTCCTCCCCATGCGCTTCTCTTCACCTCCCCCCTTTTTCCTTTTTGCACCGCCGCGTGTTTTTTAGAAAGGTGACCCGGGAAAGGGGGGGGAGGAAAGGAAAAACCGCGGGGGGGGGCGTTGAAATAAATAAATAACTCAACTCTCCGAGCGATGCGGAGATTTCTAGGCTCAGGGCCTCGGGGAAAGGCAGCCTGCGAGGGAAGAAGGGAGACTTGGGCTTCTTTCTTGTCTTTCGCGCGAGCCCTCCCGGCCCAGGCGACCCTCCGCCCGCTCGCCCACCCGCCTCCCCGGCGCCGGTTTCTCTGCTTTAACTTTGGGATGCAACATGTGTAGCGCGGAAGCTGCAACAACCTTGAACGGAGACAGACGCGGAGAGGGCGCGGGGGGGGGGCGAGGAGGGAAAGGAAGGCAAGCGGGGCGGGGGGGGGGGCGCCTGAGCGGTGAATGAAGATCGGGAAGAAATTTTTGGAAGGGAAAAGGGGGGGGGGAGGAGATAAGAGGACGAGGTGGGGGGAGGATGCTGCTGCTGCTGTTGCTGCTACTGCTGCCGCCGCTCCTGTGGCTGGTTGGATTTAGCGCTCGTTTGATTCCCCGCAGGAGGAAAGGAGATTAAAGCGAGTGGGAAATGGGGATGATAAATAAAATCATTTTTTTGCAAAAACGAGAGGAGGAAAAAACCTCTTTTTTTCTCTCCAGACGCGGAGAAATTTTTGCACCCCTTCCATTCACCTCTGGCTTATTCTGTCCTCGGGAGTTGTCATGAAAAGGTAAGAGCGGCTCCCTTTATTTATTTACTTAAGACACCCCCGTCCGTCCGTCCCCCCCAATGCCGAGACAAACGTCCGTCCGGGTGTTGTTGTGCAGGGTCACGGGCAGAGGGATTGGGGGCTTGGAGGAGGTGGAGGGAGGAGGGGGCTTCTCTGGCACCTCCCCCCCAGCACCTTTCTCTCTCTCGTGTGTGTGTGTGTGTGTTTAAAGAAAAGTGATGGGGGGAGCTTGAACTGCCCCTCTCCATCATATGGATGATCTCGAAACACGTCGTCGGACTAATGTGCAAGCTGTCCCTAGTTGGAGAGAAAAGCCCGCACTCCCTTGATTTAGGATTTTGCCCTTTTCCGGGGGGGGGGGGGCGATACCAAGGTTTGACTTCAGACTTCTAACAGCACCCTTTCTCTCTAACACTCCCCCTCCCACTGGGTTGCAGGGAAAATAATAGGACACCCCCGTTTCTCTCTCTCTCTCTCTCTCTCTCTCTCTCTCTCTCTCTCTCTCTCTGTGTGTGTGTGTGTGTGTGTGTGTGTGTACACGCTCGCGCGCGATTTGTTTGTGGCATTAATCACCCAGACTGCAAGAGTATGAGATGCAAAAAAGAAAGAAAGAAAGAAAGGCTTTTTGTTGTTGTTGTTTAAAAAACCTTCCTTCTTATTATTCTGAATTAATTCCAACCTATGCAACTGCAAAAGAATATCAGAGACAAGAGGCGTACAGACTTGATTGCAGCGTCTGGCTTTTCTTAGCAGTCTGTATTATATTTTTTTAGAGAGAGAGAGGGAGGAAAAAAAAGAAAGCCAATTGAAGGGCATCTACCTTTTTCCCGTTGAGAGACAAAAAGAAAAGCTAGGAAAGCGGGGCCGGGGGGGGGGATCCCTTCTTTCCCATTAGAGCGGAGTCTTTTTATGGTTGTATTGAACGGCCTCCGTTAAAGCGGCGTAGGGGAAGGGGGGGGGGAATCTAGCAGGATCGGGTCCCGCGTTCCCATGGGAGAGCGGAAGGGTCTGGAGGGGCGAGTGGGAGGAAGGCTCTCCAGGGACCCTCTGGGAGCGGAGCCTAGGCAGTCGGAGCGGATAGGAGCCAGGAGACTTTGGCAGGAGAAGAGCGCCTAGTGGTTAGTGGGCCCGGGCAGTACTAACGAGGAGCATAAAGGGGTGCGGTGGGAAAGAGAGCCAAGGCTCCTGGGTCTTCTAGGAGGAGCGCGGGGCTGAGAGCAGGAGGGAGCGCAAAGCAGGAGGGAGCCACTCGATCCTTCAGGAAGGGAGTGGATCGCGGTGGTTCAAGTGAGGCAAGGAGCCAGACATCTTCAGATTTCCACTGGGGGCTGGAGCAACAGAGCCCCACCCCCCATAAGGATTCTCCCACAAAGGGGAGGGGCGCTGGAGAACCTGGGGTGGGTGGGCGATAGTCTGTGAACATTGCAGGGTTGTGCCCATTCCCCGAACACACACACACACACACACACACACACGTCCGTCTGGGTCCTAGACGCCAGCGATGCCACGCGCCCTCTGAAATTGGGTTTGGAGGTGTGAGAAGAGCCAGAGTCAGGCCCCCGCTTGGGTCTGCCAGAGGATCTCGCTGGGTGTGAGCTGCAGGACAAAAGGAAGCCCAGCCTGGCCTGCCTGGATCAGAAGCTAGCTGAGGTGAGATTGGGGTTGAAAAGCCTGGTGGAGCTGGGGAGGGAAAGGAGACTTTTCCCCAGCGCGGTTTGGTCAATGAATGATCATGGAGGGACCACACCTCTCATCAGCAGCAGCAGGAAAGCCAGCAGAGGGAATCTTAAGATGGCAGTTTGCAAGACCAGGGACGTGTGAATGGAGGGGTCCCAAGCCAGACCATGCCAAGGAAGGGGCTGCCTGAAGACGATTAGGAGGTATTCAGGTTCCCCACCGGGTGGCAGGCTGGCTCTTACAGAGGTAACTCTCCCTCCCAAAGTGGGGCGGGGAGGGGGGCGTTGATAGGAGGCTTGCCTAAACTGGCCTCTTAATAAGGGTTTTGACAGGTAGGATGGGAGTTAAAGAGGATTTTATTTGTGAGCGGGTGGAAAGGCTGGGATGTTGAGACAGAGAGTGATTTATCTACCAGTCATTAAAAGAAAGGAAAAATCTGCCATTTCAACGCCAGGCTGAAGCACAGCAGAATCCTTTCTGAGTCTGTACTCTGCCCAAAATGAGTTGGGAATGGATGTATCCGAGATCTAGCAGCAGAGGTGGGAGAGAACCCAGGCATCCTGGTTGGCTCAGGTCCCTCCCCCTCCCAAAATGACAGAGGGGGCTGGTTTCCTAATTCTAACCCTGGATGCAGAGGACTGGGTTCCCCCCGCCTTCCCCGTTCTCAACCCAGAAGCCGCCTCCTACGCCACCCCAAGAGTCCAGATAAGGAGCACACTTCCTTCCCCATCCTTCCTTGGCTCCATGTGCCTGAGGAAGATGACATCTCTTAGCCTGCCACATCTGCCTTCCTCCCCAGCATGCATGTGTGCACGTGCACACATGCACAGCAGTGGCTCCATGCTTCCCATGCACTCGTGGGCCCAAGGGGGAGGTAGGTGGCTTTGCTGGGCGCCAGTCAGTCAGTGACTGAATAGTGGACTGGGAACTGGGAAGGGCACAGAGGTAAGAGAGAGGAACAGAAGGGGGGTGTTGATGACCAGGCCCCTGAACTCCTTCGGAAAAGGTTTGGTCATTAAGAATTGGATGCAGAATCCCCTTCCAGCACCTTCTGCTTTTTCCAAAGAATTCACAAGGTGGTTCCTCACATGCCCTCCTAGTGCTCAAATTACTGGGCGGAGTGGGGGGCAGGTGGGTGAGAGGTATACTCTTTGTGATGCCTCTCTTTAAAAGGCATGGTTTGGCTAAAATGGGAGGAGTCAGGAGGTGGGGCTTGTCCATTTTATTAAGGCCCTCTACCCTTACCCCCATAGTTCAAGCACGGTGCCCTCTCTCCCGCGTATGTTGGCATCTGGGCAACTCTTTTCATATGTAAGGTCTCATGCCAGCCCATGGGAACAGCCATCTAACAGAAATAGCAGCAAGGTGTGAGTGTGAAAAGGAATTGAAGGGAAAGAAAAGAGGGGGCCAGGGAATTTAGGGAGTTGCCTGGCGAAAGGCCACAGGTCCCTTCTTTTTAAGAGGAGGCTTGCGATTCAGCATGCAAAGCACTTGCACCACCTATGACCCCTCAACAAGGCAGAGGGGCAGAGGCTTGGCTGGAGAACGTGGGCCACATTCTCATGACCACTTGCATGCCAAGCAAAGGGTGAGGCAGTAGGTGAAGAAGGTAATGTCCACAGGGTGATGTTTAATAGAGAGGAGCAAGGCAAGAGGTGCTGTACCTCAGGAAGAAAGGTGGGAACCATTATAGGACCTTTGGCGCTTGAGTAAAGAAATACTGTCTTGTTTGTGTGTGTGTTCCATTCAGTATTCCCTTTTCTCTGTCCTGCTGCCTCCTGCTATGTTCAGGACACCCTTCTCTAAAAAGGTCTCCTCACACTTCATGCGCAGTCCTTGAAATGCCTATGGAACTCATTGTCACCGGACAATGCAAATAGGTAGGGATTCAAAGTGGGTTTTTGTTTTTGAAAGGAAGGGAATCCTTAGAGAGAATAATGGAGAATGGGGTAAAACTGATAGCAGCCAGCAAAGATGGGTGCAGGAACCAGCCTCTTGCGGAAGACGACTGTGAAGCTGAATGCAAGGCAGAGGATAACATCACTTTGTAATTACTACTGTGGTTTCCTCAGGAAACAATGTTTTCCGTGTGGGGAGGTGGGGGCGGAATCCCTAAGGTGATGCTGGCTTTTCCGAAAGGATGTGCGAGCTCCGGCTTTTCTCATCCTTTTCTCAGCCCAGTTTCTATTGCAGGTGGGTGTTTTGCTACAGCCTGCAGGCTAGCTGGACCACTTTTCATCTTTTGTGCAATCTTGGGGGCAGTCTGTGGCTGCCGGTCACAAAGATGTTTCTGCCCGCTTTTTCCCTAGGATTGGAAATGGGGCCACACAGTGGGCTCCGCAGCTGTGGGGGCTGAAGCGCTATTTTCCTTGCCGGATTCTGGAGACTAGATTAAGATGGATCATTGGTATGGCCCAGCCTGATGGTGACTATGACCTTTGAGTGTGTGCATCTTTGTCTATGAGTATCTGCGCTTGGGACCCCACATCGTTGGGTGTGTAGTATCTGATCTGAGCGTGTGCTTCTTTTCATGTGTCTATGTGGGCTTTTCACACCTGGAGTCTGGCCGTTCACATGTGAGATTGCTAGCATTTTACAAAGCAGGTGTGTCCTTGGCTGTATCAGTGGCTGTTTCTGCCTTTCCGATTGTGCATGTGTGTCAATGATCCTATTTGCTGCTGTTTCAGGTGCATCAAAGGCTGCCTCTCTTTACTGATCACTGTACTGGGGTGTGTGTGTTAAATCTCACCTGCTGTGTGAACCTGTATCAGAGGCTGCCTCTCCCTTTTGTGCACATGGCTTGTTCTCTCCTCTCTGATTGTGCGTGTGGATCAGTGGCTGCCTCTGCCCTCTGACTGTCTGCTTTGCCGATTGCCTCCTCTCTTGATTGTGTGTTGCTCGGGTGACTCTTCTGGCATGGGTATAGCTCGGTATCAATAACTGTCTCTCTTCAGGTTGTGTGCGCGCGTGGCTGTTTTAGTGCATCAAAGCAAATCCCCCCCCCTTTCCTGACTGCCAGCATTATTTAGCATGCAGGGGTTGGCCACAGTTCAACCTCAACGCCCCCCCTCACCCCTGCCGCCTTTCCAGCTCAGCCATCAATTCACTCAATGGACTTGGACCAATAAGTCTCAGCCATTCTCAACATGGCAATATTAGTCATCTACCTCCAGAGGATGGACTAGGTAAGAATGGTTAAGCACATTTGCCCTCTTGGTCTGCCGTGGATGGTATTACAAACAAATGAAGCTGTATTATACTGAGCCAGACCACTGGTCCACTTTGCCCATTTGTTTACCCTGACCAGCAACAGTTCTCTAGCTTTACCGGGAGATACCAGGGATTGAACCTGCAACCTCCTGCATGAAAAGCTGGTGCTCTGCCACTGAGCTACAGCCTTTCCCCTCTCCATCCTTGGGTCAAGGCAACTGTCTCTGCTGCCTGAGAAAGAGACCACATGTGTGGTCTCTCCCTCCAAGCACACAGTCGGAATGGCTTCCTCTCTCCTCCTGCCACTTGTAGATTTTTCTCACCGGTTGTGCCTTTTCTCCCTTGAAGAGGCGTTGGCTGCTAGAAGAGCCTCCTAGCAACAGATTAGCTGGTTTGGGTGTGGTCAGTGAGAGATGCTGAGGCGCACGACTAACTGTGCTGCACAGATTTAGTGCCCAGAATGCATTAGAGTGCCTACAGCAATGTTATTTGTTGAGATTTGAAAGGTTGGCGGTTTGATTTATGTTTTAAATTTTGCTTATTGTAATTTTATGGTTATAAGCCCTTTTGAGACCTGCATGGTAAAAAGTGGGATATAAATTTTTGAATAAATAAATGGTATACAGTGCAGCACTACTAATAGTATTATTACTAATAGCAGTAGTACTGTGAACTTGTATGAGGACACACACACAACCAGGAATACACACTGAATACAGTGGGGACAAGTAAATATTTGACACTGCCTGTGGCAACAACAGCCTTCCACCTATATTCCCATGTTTTCTCCAAATATACAATGAAATTGCAGCAACACAGTTGCATAGTGAACCCATCTGTCTTTAAACACCCCGGTAGCTTTATCTGCGGGCCTTGAGACAGAATCAATAGTTTGCCCCCACCATTTTGCAAGTGGTTTTCATCAAATGTACTTCCAGCAACGTAGCTGTGTTCTTTTAATTATTGATATGTATGCACCTCGGTGATTAGTAGTGTGAGTTGAATGGAGAACATACATAAGCACTGGTTAGTTTGCACATTCGCTAGGTGCTGTAGTAGACAGTGTACTCAAATGAAGAGCATAAACAGGGAACTCTGCATATGTGCAAAAATTCAAGTGATGCTGGGAAATGTGTGCAAACTTGACGGCATATTTCACACACTGGCTGGTCATGGTGAGTTCACCACTTGGAAAACATGTACATTCTCTGGTCAGGTGGGAAATGCTCAGATTCACTAATATCCCTTGGAGGGCTATACACATTGACTGGTCAGTGTACACAATTTCCATTTGTTAAGATATTCTCCACATTGTCTAGGGAGCGTGCACAATTGCCAGCATTTGTCAGACACATTTCCCCATGTTAACCATATTTCTGAAATATAGATGCTTTTGTGAGTAGGGTTCTATCTCTACATATCTTCCCCATGTGGTTGCTAGAGAATTTTAGGTACATGATTTATCACTGCTCCTTCTTGCAACAGCTACAGTTAAGTATACTGCCATATCTATTCCCTTGTGCAAATATGGACTACTTACCTGCTCTAGGGGTGTTACGTCATGTTCTCAAATGCTCTGCTTACCCTCATTCAAGGAGATGTTGCCATCCTACACAATGTGAATTGACACCAGATTCTGCCCTGTCGCTACATAGCCTCATGGCTTGTATGACACAATTTTTGTCATGCAGGATGCCAACATCTTTTAAGACAAGGGTGAGGAAACGTTAGTCCAACAACTTTGGGGGGCAGCAGCAGCGAAGGACGGGTTCCCCATATGCACATCCTTTATGCCATTGTACCAACAGGTCAGTAAACACTGTAACAATGTTCTACTTTAGACACTACTTAGACAAAACAACATGGTTGCATATTAGCACACAGACCTACTTAGTCGTGCCATTGTGTTTTGCTGCCATAAATACACTTTAATGTAGTACTTTAAATAGCTCCTTTGAGATGATAGTCCTCACACTGCACCATTGTACCTATATGTTAATGCGCTTTTAGATAATACCTGCCCGCTTTCACGTTCTTCAGGCCCATATTAAAAAATCTATCTACAAGACAGTAAGCTCTAGGAAGGCCTCAGCTCAGTAGTAGAGAACATCCTTTGCATGTTGACGATCCCAGGTTAATCCCTGGCATCTCCAGGCAGGGCTGGGAAGGATCCCTGTCTAAAACCACAGAGAGAGGCTGCCACTCAGTGGAGGCAATACTGAGCTAGATGGACCAGTAGTCTGACTAAGCATATGACTTCACTTGCCTTCTAATGTCTGCAACTCCACAGCCGACATCGTTGCACACTAAATTACTCCAAATCTGCAACAACTGGGCTGTCAAGCTTTACGATAATTTATAAATACATCCCCTAATTTTTGGCCCTGTTTTTCACACGTCATCAAGGGTACTGTATTACTCCATAGCTAAACCTTGCTTCTAGAGAGAAATGTCTTTGCCTTTTAATGCCCAGGTTGAAATAAAGGAAACTGTCATCCTTCCCACCCTTGGACAGATTCTTTTGACTGTAGCTGCCAATATTGATCTTGTGTGTGCAGCCCATCCTATTACAAAGATCATCCAGGTCACAGTTTATCACAGATACACTCACAACCAAACAAAAACCTTCTCTGGTTGCAGTGTTTCCATGCTGTACACAGGGATCCTCCTGAATCTAGCTTTTGGCTGCAGCTCTTACCCCTTCCCCAGACACACTAATTCAGGCTGCAAGCAAATACATGGGAATAATTCTATAGATAACACCCATTCAGAAAGAGATGCCACGATTGTAAATGGCTGTATGAGAGAAAGTGCCTCCTTTTCAACACACTCTGCCCACCCTCCTCTGCATATAATCCATGGTGTTGTTTATTAATACCATTCTTCAGCCAAACCTACAGGCCCTTTCTGGCAGTGCCAACACTGATTCTCACCACCGGCCACTTTTTTCATGCATGCTGTCTCTGTGTTCATTCACACCCTCTCTCATTTATCTCTCACTGCCGCCACTCGCCGCCTGCACCCTTGTTCCTTCCTGCAAAAAGCAGAGGATTCTGGGACCATTGCCGACTCACCCCCTTCCTCCAGGTGCTCCAGTTTCCAGATCAAGCCATTAATGGATACTTATGAAAAGCTCCCCCCCCCCCCGCCCCATGCTCCACTAAAGAGCAAGAGAGTGTGTGGGCTTCACAAAACTGCTAGGCACAGCTGTGCTAGCAAAAGTGGCCTGTTGTCCGGGTTCCAGGAAACAGAGGTGATCCAGTGTGAGGCAGAGGGTTTTGGCAGCTTTGCATGGAATCTGTGCGCACACCAAAACAGCTGGGAAAGGGCCTTGCCAATGGAGGGAAGAAATGAAAGAGAGTTTGGGAGCAGCTGTTTGGGCAGGGATTCTCCTTCACCTGGCACTGAGAGGCAAGTGCTATAAACTAAGAATGGAGTGGTTTAAGGTGGAGGAGTTTGCAGGGGGAGGTACAATGCAGAATCCAGGAAGATTTAGGCCACAAACACCTCACCTATTAGAAGTTAGTAACTTAGGAGAAAGGTTTCTAAAATGAAAGGTAATGAGGCTCAAGCCTCTTGTTAGTCTCTGAGCCAGAGCAGCCAAATTGAAGTTTGGCTGAAATTACGGTATATAACTGAAATGCACTCTGCACATGCTTTATCACTACTCCATAAACTGAATAACAGAGGCTCTGGCTAATCTTCTGACTCGGCTTAAAAGTTGAGTATGGTGAGGTGTGTAGGGCTGCATAAAAGTAGCAGGTTAGAACTGGGAGAGAAAAGCCCAAAATGGAGGTGGGAGGGAGGAGTATTAACCTGGGATTACCGGGCATCAGCAGGGAGAGATTTTGTGCGGGCAAGTCTTGAGTGTGTGCGCGCATGTGTGGCTTCCAAATTAATTACAGTCAGAGAAGAGCCTGTGAGCGTCACTTGATGGGATTAAGGGTTTGTGGGAGGCGTGAAATTGACGCATGAAACCCTAGACCCTCTCATCTCCCCTCTGGCCCTGGGAACCTGGTGATTGGTTCCTCTTGGCTAATAACTCCCCCCCCCCCAATTTCCTTCCCTGGCAGCCTTTCTTGGTCCCCCACTTTTCCTCCCCAAAAAACCTGTCGCAATCCAGGGGGATTTTGCTCCTGCAGGCAGCTGGCAGGTGGAAATGAAACCTGCCGACTTTGATTAAACCTCTCTGAGGCGTGTGTGTCGTCTCCTTGGTGCTGTGTGTCTCAAAGAGAAGCAGGGGCTGATCATCCCAGCATCACCTTCTCTCTTCCCAAATTAGGATGCCTCACAACTTTCAACACCAACTGTTTGGATTTATTTATTTATAGTTTAGAAAGTGAGGGGGATAAGCAGGCTTTATAAATATGCCCAGTGGGCAGAGAAAGTGGATACTGATGAGTTTTACCTCACTCTCCCCTAACTTGGGGTCACCCAATTATGTCAGTTGGTAGGAGGATCGGGACAGAATGAAGAGTTGCCTCCGTGCAATGCATAATTAACCTGTGGAATTGCTGCTGCAAAAAGTGTGAGCAATGTGTTTAGAAGGCTTTAAAGGGGGATTAGATTAATTAATGGATGGCAGCCTTTGTGTGGAGCTTCCAGGTTCAGAGGCAGTGCCACTGAATACCAGTTGCTGGGAAAAATAAATGTGGTGAAAGCTTTGTTTGTAGGCTTCCTGGCAGCATCTGGCTGGCCAGTGTGCAAAATTGGAGACTAGACTAGTTGAGCCTTTGGTCTGATCTAATGGAGCTCTTTTTTTCCATTTATTTCTTGCTTAAGAGAATCATGGAGTGGAGAGTGGGGCCAAAAGGATGTACAATCCACACAGGCAATCCCCACCCCCCGTTTTTGCCCCATTACAGACGCATCCACAAAGTCACATCAAGGTGTCACCCAATATCAAACTGTTCATTCATTCATTCATTCATTTCATAACATTCATACGCTGCTTGATTGTAAAACAACAACCTCAATTTGGTTTATAAAAAGATAAAACAATAAAGTTGAGAAAAATTCATGGCTATACTTAAAAACATACAGAAGCTAAAGCAGATTTAAATCACTTCAACTTCCTAGCATTTGGGTAGACTTGTCTAAACAAGAATGTTTTCACCAGGTGCCCAAAAGACTACAGTGAAGGCAAGTGCTTGATCTCAATAGGCAGGGAGTTCCAAAGTGCATTAAACAATTGAGTTCTTATCAATGTAGAATGGGTATATGTGGCACCTGTAGTAGTACCAATTTTGCTGATAAAAGTGGTTGAGTGGGCACATGGAACAAGATGATCTCCTAGGTAAACTGGTCTCAAGTTGTTAAGGGCTTTATATCAGAGGTCAGCAAACTTACCACGCCTCGGGCTGGTGTCTCCAGTGCCAATCGTGTGGCGGGCCGGAGGGCAGGGGAATGTGTGCCCATACACGTGCGCACACACTATTTCTGGTGCACTTCCGGGTTGGAGGAGCACCAGAAATAGCTTGTGTGCATGTGCACGGGCCTCCTCCGACCCGGATGTGCACCGGAAATAACTCTTGCACATGTGCAAATAACGCTTGTGCATGTGAACAAACTATTTCCGGTGCTCCTCCGACCCGGAAGTGGGCAGCTGCGCAGCGCGGCACCGGTAAGCGCAGGCGGCGGCAGAAGGCGGCGGGGGTCGCCACGGGCTGGATAAACAAGTCCCTTGGGCCTTATCCAGTCTGTGGGCCTTGGTTTGGGGACCTCTCCTTTATATGCTTTATATGAATTTGGCCCAGTAGCAAATTTGCAACCAGCGCAGATCTCTGAACACATGTGTTATATGCTGACAAGGCCTCACTGATGTCAGCAATCATGCTACAGCATTCGGCACTAACTGCAGCTTCTGGCTGAAGCGTGAGGGAAGCCCCACATAGAGCGCATTGCAGTAATCCAGTCTTGAAGTAACCAATGCATGAACTACTGTGGCAAGGCTTTCCTAGTCCAGGAATGGCCACAGCTGTCAAATCAGCTACAGTTTGTAAAGTGTACTTCGAACCACTGAGACTACCTGAGCCTCCAGCGACAGAGCCGAATCCAGAAGCATCCCCAAACTGTGAACGTGCTCCTTAAGAGTCAGTGCAACCCCACCCAGGGTAGGCAACTGACCAATTCTTGGACACAAGAACTACTCTCACACAGTGCCTCATTGCAGTAAGGCCCTGTATCCTATTGTGCTCCAACCTCACCCCAGACCCGTTTTTCCAGGGACATCCCTGATTGAGAAGCCATCCCAGTTTCTGACTTGATCCGGGAATGTCCCACTTAGGATGTCCCTGTTTCATTGGCAAAATGTTGGAGGGTATGGAGTTATCTGAAGGCAATCCTGTACAGTTGTACCTTGGTTGTCAAATGCCTTGGTACTCGGATGTTTTGGCTCCCAAATGTCGCAAACCTGGAAGTGAGTGTTCTGGTTTGCAAACATTCTTTGGAAACTGAACATCCAGCGGGGCTTCCGTGGCTGCCAATCAGCTGCAGAAGCTTCCTGCAGCCATTCAGAAGCTGTGCTTTGGTTTCCAAACATTTTGGAAGTCGAACAGACTTCCGGAATGGATTCCATTCGACTTTCAAGGTACCACTGTATAGCGAAGGTTTTTTCCATGTTTAATGTTTTGTTATGATACTTTGTATGTATGTTGGAAGCTGCCCAGAGGGCTGGGGCAACCCAGTAAGATGTGTGGGGTATAAACAGTAAAATTATCATTACGGAGTGGGACGTCCCTATTTTCATTGGGAAATATTGGAGGGTATGTCACCCCACAATAAGGATGCCCATCAACCCTAACCCATAGATGTCTCACACTATTTTAGCCTTGTTCTACACTCAAGCTGGGCCATATTTCTATCTGATAGAAGGCTCCAAAATGTCAGGAAAGGTTCTTTTCAGCCCTGCTGTTTGATATTCTGTAACTTGGGGGAGGATGGGAGCTTCAAGATGGTGTGACAGAGGGAAAGAAAGAGTGAGTGCTAGATGAAGTTGCAATGCTGCTCTCTCCACCCACTTCATTTTGGTTCTGCCCCCTGAGTTGTCTTTTCCTATGGCTCAATGGGCCTTCACAGGGCCCACCTGCTTCAGCCAGAGGTGCCAGGGGGACACAGCCAGGGCCTATGTTGGACCACTGAACTATGAGTCTCAGACTGTCTTTTGGATCTAGCAGCCCTCCCCTCCATCTGTACCTTCCATCCCTCATGTTCCCTAGACCCTGTGATTCTGCCCCTCAGACACACGGACCTCACAGTCTTTCTGAATGCGGGATTTCTACACCAGACTCAGCTGCAATTGCCTTTGATTGAAACAACAGCACACAACAAACACGGGAGATTCAAGGAAAGGTCTTTCAAAGCTTTTCCTGCAGAGGACTTGGACGCCTCTCTTGCCCTCCCTCAGCCTTGAGGTGCTTGAGGGTGTCGGCTTCATTCTTCCAATACTTCAGCAGCATTTGTGCTTGTCATGTCAGTGAAGAAAAAGTATGTGAGCTTCGCCAAGCCAGTGTCCCTGTTGTATCCCAGCTGTCCTTGAGTACTAAGCAAGGGATCCCTGTGTTAACAGCCGCCAACCCAAGAGCAGGTGTAGAGGATTGCTGTGTCCATAACCCCCTCTCACCCTAGAGGAAATTTAGGGAACGTTTTTGTGTTTGTAAGTCCTAGCATAGAGGCAACAATGGTCTAGTCAATGCAACCACCCACCTCCACCCCAGAAGCAGCTGCCTTAGTCCCAGGCAAAAGTGTGTTGTCTGCTTGCGGGGTGCGGAGGCTGTTTGCCCTGGTGTGTGGCATCCACCCGGCGATGTCAAACACCCGGGGGCCATGTTCGTTTCTGTGTTCCTCTAACTGAGACGCGCGGAGGAAAGAAAAAGCGAGAAAAAGGACAAAAACGCAGCACGACTCGGGGCCCCGAGGGGAGAGAAAGAAAAGGCAGGAAAATCAATAACTCCGGCAGGAACCAAAGAGAGAGGGGAGAGGAGGAAGAAAAGGGAAAAGAAAGGAAAGCTCATTGAGGGAGTGGGGAGAAGAGGCAGTGCGAGGGAAGTGGGGGCAGAAGTCTTACAGCAATGGGGGCAGAGCATTAGGAAGGCCTCTTGCGGTCTTCTGGAGGATGTGGAATGCAGGCGAAAGCGTCAGCAATAGCCGGCTTGCCTTTATGTGGTGTGGGTGTAAAGGCAGGAGCTGGCTGTGTGTGTGTGTTATTTCACATGCATTTATTTAAGAGCTGAGACTTTGTCCATTCTATGGACTACTTTGCAACAGTGAAATTCCTACATGCAGGGGGCCTGGGAACATAGGAAGCTGCCTTTTACGGAGTCAGGACCCAGATGACTATATAGCTCAGCACTGTCTACACTGACTGGCAGCAGCTCTCTAGGATTTCAGGCAGGGTTTTCTCCCAGCCCTATGTGGAAAGGCTGGGAACTGAACCTTCTCTGTGCAAAGTGGGTGCTCAACCATTGGGCTAGGGCATATTAATTCCTACACAGAAGTGGCATCTCTATAAGAATTTATTCTTCTTATTATATATTTACCCTGTTTGGTGTACGTGGTTCTTCCCTCCCCTGTTTTATACTGACAACAACCCTGTGAGGGAGTGGGGAAAGAGAAGGGGGGCAGGCACGGGGTCCATGGGTTTAACGGCTGAGTGGGGATTTGACACTCTAGTCACTAGACCTGGCTCTTCACCCTTCACATCTTGGCCAATGTGAAGGAGTCTCGGGGGGGGGGGTCAGGGGAAGAGGGCAGCTATTTATTCCTAGTCCCCATGTGGGTACATTGTCCACTGCTCACTATTCATAATTTACAGAGCACTTTAAAAAAAACCGACGTTGCAATCTACATTGCTTTCACAAACAAGCCCACAAGGAAGCAGATTATCAGTAGTCCCATTTTACAGATGCGACAAATAGGGCTGCAGGAAAAACAACTTATCCAAGGCTGTACTAGTGATCTGTGGCAGAGACGCCTCTTGGACCAGCTCTCTAACCACTTGGCATTGGCATATCTATTCACCCACCCTTATTCTTTTCCCTCTTTGGGGTCTGTAAGATGGTATGGTCTCCATGTCTGTTCCTGATAGTGGTAGGGTGACAGGAGCATGAAGGGGGGGGAGAAGGGGGGTCTTTGCTTGCTGAAGGCCCTGATGAGCCGGGCAGAGCGCCGGCTTCTGATTGCACTCCCAGGAATAGAAACACTTCTGTGATTGCGGAAATTACTGTCTCCTCAGCAAAGAGGCACAGGGGATATATGGGCTTAACCTCCTCTCTTCCAACTGAGATCATACTTGTATTCCCACTTACCCTGGTGTCAAGCCTTGTTTTCATGTGGCCCCAGGGTAGACCAAGGAAGCCCATGCATTTCAGTATTTAGCCTTCTGTGGTGAATGTGTGGGTTGACAGAAATGGTCTAAATACAGACATATGTGTATGTTTGCTTGCCTGAGTGTTGTTAACATCAGGGCTTTTAACTATGTATACGGTATTGCAGTTTAAAAAACCCTGGTGTCAAAGAAAAAGTCATTGTTCTGTTTACTAGCAGATGTCTGCAAGCCAACCTCAAAGCAGGGTCACCTGAGGGAAAAGAAAGCCAGTGGACTAACAGAACCCTGCCCCTAGTATGTGGGGAAAGAAGGGAACTATCCTGGCATATAATCAGCAATTACTAGAACACACTGGGTGCTCAAGACGGTGTGGCCATCAATATACTTCCCAGCAGATTTGTGCCAGATATTGCTAGTGAGACGTTCCAATCCTGGCCTGACTGCACTGGCTGCCAATTAGTTTCCAGGCCCAATTCAAAGTGCTGGTGTTGACCTATAAAGCCTTACACTGCTCAGGACCTCAATACCCAGAGAGGCTCACCTGGTCCCATCATTACATGTCTTTAGGCACCAGGCAAAAACATTCCTCTTTACCCAGGCTTTTGGCCATTAAATAATCTAGGGACTGTTAAAGCAGGTTTGTGTGTCTATTATTATGATTATATGATGATGATGATAATGATGCTATCTATTATTATGTTTTTTATTGTGCTCCATAAAATATGTTCTTAATGTTGTACACCACTTTGGAATCTTTTGATAAAGGGCAATATATAAGTACAGTGGTACCTCGGGTTAAGTACTTAATTCATTCCGGAGGTCTGTTCTTAACCTGAAACTGTTCTTAACCTGAAGCACCACTTTAGCTAATGGGGCCTCCCGCTGCTGCCACGCCGCCGGAGCACAATTTCTGTTCTCATCCTGAAGCAAAGTTCTTAACCTGAGGTAATATTTCTGGGTTAGCGGAGTCTGTAACCTGAAGCGTATGTAACCTGAAGCATATGTAACCCGAGGTACCACTGTAGTAGTAGTAGTAATGTGTATGCATGGGAAGAAGCTACAGCTCAGTGGCTTTGGAACATAGTGTGTGGTGCCAGCTAGAGGGTAGGGGGCAGGGTGTTTGCCCCCGGTGATCGCAAGATCATAGCTTTGTGTTCCAAATAAATTAACTCACATTGCTTACACAGCAGCCCTTTTATCTGGAACTGCCATCTTTGGATCATTCACTTTTCACTGAGCATCCAGACATCTTTGTCTTTCTGTTGAATCCCGGTGTTTTCTTCCCATGTTTCTTCAGACCTGATCTGTGATCATCATCATCATTATTTTTGGTAATAAAACTTAATTGTAGCAGCCGCCGCTGATCTAGTTTGTCAGGCAAAGCAGTACTGAGACTTAAGCAGCAGTGGAGCCCTCCTGCCACCAGAAGCACCGCAGCTTACCTTGAGGGAGCTGGGACGGGGGGGGGGGGGGCTTAGCATGGGCAAGACTAGGGCTGCACAGATGCACTGGCAGAACCGGACTTGTGCTCCTGCTGGTGCGTCTGTGCGACCTGGACCTTCTCTTTGCCCCAACTTTGCCCGGGTAAGCTGCAGTGGTGCCAGAGGGAGGGCGTCTCTGTGGCTCTGCCCCACCGCACCAACTGCAACTGCTTTTCAGTCAAGGGATGGGGAACCAATGGCCTTCCAGATGTTGCAGGACTACACCTCCCATCATCCCTGGCTATGCTGGCTGTGGCTGACAGGAGCTGTAGTCCAGCAACATCTGGAGGGCCACTTGTCCCCTCCCCCCTGTTTTAAGTCCCTATTTGTCTTAAATTAAAGGATTCCTATTTACAGGTTCATCCTGTTTTATTGCTTCCTGATGTGCATGGGAGCAGATTAGAGGTGAATAGCCTTTAATACACCTTTAATCTGCTCCCATGCATCGTAATTGCCACTTGGATAGTCTCTTGGATTTGCTCCAGTGCTAATTTCTGTTCTGGGGTGGGGTGGGGGAGGCTTTATATATAGCTATTTCACTATAAAAATGAAGTGGGGGGAATAATGAAAGGAAATCAATAATTAAGGTCTCCCCTATCAGAACAGACTCTGACACTGAAGCAAATCAGAGAGGATATTCAAGGGACAATTAAGAGGCTATTCATCACTACTCCCCCATCAACCCTCATCAGGAAAAAAAAATAAAGCAGGCTGAATGTACAAGGAGGAAACTTTTAATTAATGTTGCTGGTATCCTCTGCTGAAGGGATGTGGAGCCTGTGCCGTCCTCTCCCCACCTCCAGAGATGCTGCTGGACTACAACTCCCATCATCCCTGACCACTGGCTTTGCTGGCTGGGGCTGGTGGGAGCTGGGAGTCCAATGATATCTAGAGGACTTACTGAATAGTACTTACTTGTGAGCAAACATGATGGGAGGATCCTAACCACGGAGAAGTGCATTCCTGCATAATACAGTGGTACCTTGGGTTACATATGCTTCAGGTTACAGAAATAGTACCTCGGGTTAAGAACTTTGCTTCAAGATGAGAACAGAAATTGCGTTGCAGCAGTGGGAGGCCCCATTAGCTAAAGTGGTGCTTCAGGTTAAGAAGAGTTTCAGGTTAAGAACGGACCTCCAGAACGAATTAAGTACATAACCAGAGGTACCACTGTACAGTGCTACACTGTCCTGAGCTTTGAGCTGCCATTCCACCTGGCTGCAGCAGAGGAAGAGAGTGGCCAGTGCGGTGGTGCTGCCCTCCCAAAAGTGGCATTACCAGGATGGGGGTGACAAGGTTGGGGCTGTGCAGGCCCACTGGTGGTACCAATCCAATGCACAGACCTAACCTTGCCACCCCATGCCCATCTTGGCCTGTTAAGTGGCAGCAACACTGCTGTTGAGAGGCCCACGGGGCAGAGAGGCCCACATCATCGGTTAGCCTGTGGGGCCAGCTGGCATTTGGTTCATTCTCGCTCTGAACTGTTTCCATTCAAGCTGGCAATTATAAGAACAATTATGCGACTTTAATAACTTGTCCCTGAGTTTGCTTGTTTCAGATAGTAAGGCTGTGTGGGGAGAACCTGCTTTATTTTTAATTGGTGATTAGTATATTTTAGGCATTTAAAAATAATCTGATTGAATGGAGCGTCTGTGGAAGCTGTTTAAAATCTGTTTCTATCCAATTGCGGAAAAGCAGGGCTTTTCAGCTGTGCTAAGCTTAGGGACGCAGGTGGCGCTGTGGGTTAAAGCCTCAGCGCCTAGGACTTGCCGATCGAAAGGTCGGCGGTTCGAATCCCTGCGGCGGGGTGCGCTCCCGCTGCTCGGTCCCAGCGCCTGCCAACCTAGCAGTTCGAAAGCACCTCCAGGTGCAAGTAGATAAATAGGGACCGCTTACCAGCGGGAAGGTAAACGGCGTTTCCGTGTGCGGCTCTGGCTCGCCAGAGCAGCGATGTCACGCTGGCCACGTGACCCGGAAGTGTCTCTGGACAGCGCTGGCCCCTGGCCTCTTGAGTGAGATGGGCGCACAACCCCAGAGTCTGTCAAGACTGGCCCCTACGGGCAGGGGTACCTTTACCTTTACCTTTAAGCTTAGGGCCCTGGCATGGAAGCAACCTCAGAATCCTGATGGTTGCTTGGCTCTCTCCTGCAACTAGTAACGCAGATTGGCCTGGACATTCCACATATGATCTACTGCAGCAGCGGAGGGAAAACTTCTCATTTCGCCACATTCTAAACCCCTGCAATGAAGTATGTAAAAAAGGGGCAGCTGAGAAGAGAGATAAATTATCCATATGAAGTGATCTTACGATTGTCGTTTGGATATATGAAGAGAGATGTTACTGCATAGCGGCACTGTTGTGCCTTTGCACCTATGCCTCCTCAGAAAAGTGTTTGGCTGTCATGCGTGGCGTAAAAATGCACTGTGTCTGTGTGTTAGTCTGAGGTGTGGTTATAATTTGATGTGTTAGGGAGCTCAGCATAAATGTAAGAAGGGTTCCCTGACAAATAGGCATAAAGTGTTCTTCTTTAGCCGTGTATTTCCAAACTGGGAATTAAGCACTATCTGACCTGCTTCATTCCTGCTTGTTTTAAGGCACTGGTTTCTATTTTGGTCTTTATGGTAATTATTTACTGTTTTATTGGGAGTTGTATAACTTCGTAATATGTGATTTTTGTGACTGTAAGTGGCCTGGAGCAGTTATGCTGAAACAGGATATAAATTTAATGAAGAACAATATTAATACGCAAGTGTCAATGCTTGGATGCCTGCTCCATGGGAACCTGCAAAAAGCTTCACTGCTGTTTGTGGATGTTTAGAAAGCTTCACCTATATATATTTACTGTCTGGCATGTGTATAACACATTTAATGTTCCTGATGGTTTTTATTGTTTCCACCAACACCCTGTGAGCAGTGCTGCAAATAATTCTCAATACTGGAGCTTCCTGTCCCTCTCCGCTCCCCTCCTATCCATGCCTCACCTACTGCTCTTTGCTGCTGCTTCTCTTGCCCTATCACAGCTTCCACTGTGAGCTCGTATTTGCAGCTTCAGAAATGATGCCCCCTTGTCAAGTGAGACAGAGTTGTTGCTGTGCTTTGCTGTCTTCCTGGCACAAGGAGTCAATGGGAGGCTCTCTTTCCCCTCTTCAAGCTACAGAGGAAAGGGCACCAATCCGGGCGTGGGGGGAGAGGGAGGGAGTGTGCCCACTCCATGAGTTAAATACTGTTCTATCATTGTTTCCTCACTAACATTATATTGCCAGTAACTCTTCAGGATAAGAATGATGGTGAATAAAGTCACACGTAGCCCTGTCCCTACAGCCTGTGTGCATTTGCCTTGTTAACAACCTGGAGGCAACCAGGCAAGTGGATAACTGTAAGCCTGTCTGTGAGGTCGATCCATTTGACAGAAGGCAAAACTGAGGACAAAAGGAACTTGCCCAGATATTTTTGGTCTAAGCAGGAACAGGCTGAGGACTCCTGAGTCCTGTTCGTTGTCCACTGGGCCACATGGGCTGGTGTGTGTGTGTGTGTGTGTGTGTGTGTGTGTGAGAGAGAGAGAGAGAGAGAGAGAGAGAGAGAGAGAGAGAGAGACTGACTTTCCCTTTGGACGAGAGTGTGGTTTTCTGTTTTGCTACAAAATATTGCCATTCCACTTTTCCATTAATAATGCTCAGAACAGCTAGTGTGATTTTCTAAAAGAGATGATCAAGGCAAAACCGAACCAAATAATGGTATCCCTGGATGCATGGGTCAGTGTGCATGAGCAGGCAAGGGTGGTGTTCATGTTACTGGGTGCTGATGGAGATGGCTGGGGCCACACTTACAAAATTTGCATTGCTGCAATGGAGGGAGCCTGTGTGTGTGTGTGTGTGTGAGAGAGAGAGAGAGAGAGAGAGAGAGCGCGAGCGGGAGCGTGCACCTATGTATCTATATAGTCATCTGCAGTATGTGGGGCTCTGTGTATGCTTGCATCTACATACAGAGTGTGCCTCTCTCTAGCTTCCTCCCCAGTCACCAGTCATGGGCATTTGGCACCTGCTGTCCAGGCTCTATATCCTGGTACTTCCTGCCTTGGCACCATTTGGTTCCCCTGCTGGTATCACAGCTTCTCAGGTAGATCAGAGCCCAGAGGAGATGGGGATGACAAGCAAGCTCTGTGCCAGGGATTTGTGTAATGTTCCCTTCTCAGCAAACACCTGGTAGGAATTATCCCCACATTTCTGCCCAGTTCAGCAGCTGCTATATGCCCCCCTTCAATCAGCTTGCCCTAGGGAGCCAATTGACAATCACCATGCTATTGCCAGGATTACAAACAGGACTATGGGAGGAGCATGTCGGGATGGAGATCTATGCACTGGTAGCAAGGAAGTCAGACCTCTAAACTGACCTCAAGCAGGTTACCTGTACAGGGCAACCTCCACCAGTAGGCTGGTGACAAGCCACAGTTGGAAAACCCATCTCTATTGGGTTTAGGGCAATCAGGCATGTTCAGAGTCTGATTTCCAGGTCCTGTCTAAGTCCAGGAATGCAGTCCATACAAAAAAGAAGCATGATGTGGTGGACAACAATGAGGCATGTATGGATGTGTAGACCTTGAGACCCAACCACTGGTGCCAAGAAATGCCTCTTCAGATCCCAGATAGATGAAGCAGAGAACCACATGGTATGTTCCATTCAGGATCAGTCTATTATCTGTGCTTTGGACAAGATTAGTGCCCTGATCAGGGAAAATATGGGATGCTCAGTCCTTGTGATACAGGAAGTAAGAGGAACCCTGCTGAATCAGTGCAAAGGCCCATCTAAGTCCAGCATTCTGTTCCCCCTAAAGGCCAAGCAGATGCCTATGAGAAGCCACAAGCAGGAAGTTAAACCAACAGCACTCCTGCTGCTGTTCCCTAGCGACTAATAATCAGAGGCCTACTGCCTCCAATTCTGGAAGCAGCATATAGCCATCATGACCGGTAGCCATTGATGGAGGCTTTGCATTTTAAAGGGGCAATGACCTGGTTTGGGGAGCAGGTGCGTATTCAGCTCAATGAGGAGTGTGAGGGAGGACTTTGATGGTTTGCCTAGTGGTTCTTGGGGTACCCAGGTCAGAGGATGCTTCTGGGCATGAAGACCAATTTAGGAGGATAAGTCATAGCAGCAGCCTCTAAGGACCAGCTGACTATACACTCCAGGGTGGTGGGTGGTGGTGGGAGCCTTGAGCCAATGTGACACACGTTAACATAAACCAATAGTGGGCACTCTGGAATGTATGAGAAATCCAGAGTGGAACTGTCAACCACAAAAGCAGGCAAGGGCAGGCAGGGGACAAGGTGGGGAAAGTGGCATTAAGGTGGCTGGAGAGGTCCAGGCAGTGGTGTAGTGAAACAGGAGTGGGAGGAAAACAGAGCCTTTTTTCAAAGCAGGAACAATAACATCATCTGCCAGACTCCACACACACACCCCTCCAAGAGAAGGAAGAATAACATCATCTGCCAGGGTAACTGACAACTTCCTTGATCTGCCAAGTGAATGAAGCAATAACAAGGCTTTCAGCTTTTACTATTGCTTGTGAAAGATTAGTCAGGAAGGAATCAGGACAGCAGGTAGCATGGAAAGTGTGAGGACATATGTTATAGATTTTTGGGGTATAGATTATGACAACTTCCCATGGGGCAAGCGTATCATTAAGGGGAAGGAGAACTAGTGGAATCCAATCTTGGCTTTATATTCACTGAGTGGGAAAGAGCTCACATGGGTTTCGGGAGCCATTCCCGGTGCTTCTCCAAACTGCACAGTCAGAAGCTTACAGCCACTGAGGCCATCACCTGAAAGGCGGTTCACCTGCAGAACACCAGGCCTTCCTATTATCCTTTGGGTCACAGTGACGAGATAGTCTGGCCAGAGGGAATTCTGGTCTGAGATCAAATGGTAAGTCAGTTTGCATTTTCTGTTTCAGGTTTGTAGTCCCTTATTATGGACTTGGGGAAATCAACCATACCAAAGGCTGGCCTTACCACAAAGCAGCAAGAAGCAGTTGCTTTGGAGCACAAATGGCAAGAGAGGCAGCATTCTAGTACAAATCTCAATAAAAGAAAATATCTGACAGATCCAGCATTCTAGGCATGGACACCAAAGCAGATTGCGATCCGTTTTCAGATAAGCTTGGACAAAACCTCCCTGGTTAACCTTCTGAATTCAAAATGCCTGGATTTGGCAAGAGTCTGATGCAATTTTGCCTATTTTACTGCAGGGAAATATCTGTTGGCGCTGTTGTCCTCAGTGGGGCTTTAGCCTGTTGGTTTTTCTCCCTACTGTGACTAGCGAATTTGCCAGGTGGCAATAGACCAGGAGCCAGAAACTTGTTCAACACTGCGGACTGCATCAAAATAATATCATGAGCCAGAGGGCCATATCTAATTTGCATATTAGAGCGGCACATAATTAACATACTTGGCATAGGATTTTCCTAAATGTGGCAGGTGGTGACCATATTATTATAAACTATAATCCCCATAGCACTTAGTATGTGTGAAGGGTTTTGCAGTTATCTGTCCATCTCTTTGATCCTCACCGCAACTTGGTGAGGTGTCCCATTGGCATCCTTGTCGCAGTCTGCTTTGGGAAACAAGGTAACTTCTGAAAGTGAGGAGGGGATCTGGCTGCCATTTTCAATGTACAGTAATGATTTCCAGAAGGATATCTGTGTTGGTCTGTCGCAGCAAAAAACAACTAAGGTTTTATGGCACCTTAAAAGAGCAAAAGATTTATTACAGCATAAGCTTTCATGGACTAGAGTCCACCTTTTAATGTGGACATTATGGGCAATCTTCTTGACCATTCAACTCTTCAAAAAAGAGCAAAACATACAGCCTCCAGGGACTTAACTACAATTGTATCTGGTCATGTTGTTCCAATTGTCTCAGTACAAATGTTAGAGAACAGGTCTTTACTGCCTCTTATTATCCTATGCAGCAAGTTTATTTCTCAGAATGGGTATGACAAGCAAAACACCACTGTGCACTGCATTGCTTCTAAACAAATCACCCTTATTATTTCCCCCCCCCTTTTGTTTGTTTAGAAAGCATCCTTGCTGTTGCTCTTTCTTGCCTCCAGTAGTTTTTGCTCCAGCCTAAGTACCATATTTTACCTTCACATCCATCTATAAGAGGTTTTCTGTGGTTTTTTATAGAGAGCTCCTAAACTGTGAAGGATCTGTACATTTTTTTTCAGGGAAGAAAGAGAGACAAGTTCCTCTCCCTGACCTTGAAGGTTCCACTTCCTCGTCCCAAGTACTTGACTCATAATTAAAGTAATGTAAAGAATTGCCAAGCAGAAAAAATGTGTGTACCTCATTCTAGCTGGAATATGACGCAATCATTTTATTTTAAACACTTGCACTTCATTTCACACATGCTGGAATACACATTTTTCCCTATGCGGGTTTTATCTTCATGGGGGTGGGGGACTGTAACTTATGAAGGGTCTCTTGAGGTTGCCAAGCGTGCTAATGATTTACTTCAGGGGATTGTTTTGAGACAAAACATACTAAAGATTTAAAGCAAGTTAAAACATGCTGTTTAAATGATAATAAATATGAAAAGAAACTTGAGCCAGTCCTGGGGGAGAGAATCTAATTCAATAGACTCCTCTTAGGTGAGCTACATTAGTTGGTAAGATGGGAGGGATGTCATCACCTTGCCCAGAGTAAAAGATGAACAGAATATGCAGCAGCTTAAAGGTTTCTGACATCTCAAAATGAGCATTCTGAGAGAGCTTTGATGTTGAAAGACCAAATAAAGTGGTCTAATGAGCGGTGTAAGCCCTAATTAAAATTAGCATAGGCAAAATAAGACTCTTTCTTTGTAATGTCTTGTCCTATGATAGGGGTTTGTATGGAATGGTTAATTGTTTAATTAGTTTTTTAAAAGATGGTTCTCTGAGGGTGGAACCACATGTTAGAAGGCTTGCTTTGTAACCATGCAGCATCTAGCACTGCACATTACAATGGCTACAACAGGTAGAAAGATCATTAAGTGGTCCACCAAGGCTCTCAACAATTTTCAAGTGGTGAATGGGGGGAAATATTTGAGAGTCACTGCTCTAAGTTAACTTGCTACCCCCCAGCGCAGTGGAAGATGCTGCCCTACCACCTATGTTGAAGTCAAGAGACAACTGCCATTGGCGTCTACTTAGATTTTATCTGCAGAAGGGGCCACCATCTTATCCCTTGCCTCAGGCAGCAAAATGTCTTGGGTGGCCCTGATGTGGGGATAGAGCATCAGAGGGGAAGGAGGGGGATGTTGAACCTGGCCTGTATCCCGCGTTCTTCCCATCAAGTGCACCCCTGGCTATTTTTACACTAGTTTATTCCAGCTGGGTTCTGGGCCTGAAAGTAAGACCAGCTGGGAGGGTTGCGGGGGGGGGGGGCATCTTTAGGCATGAGACGTTTAAGAACCCCCACTCCTTGTGATTGTTTAATGCTGATGCCCCCCCCCCGGCCCTCCACATTCATATTGCTTTGGCAAATGTGGGCTTGGAAACATACATATGCTAAGGTGACATGTAATGATCCAAAGTCCCTGGAAGTGTGGACAGTGTGCAAGGGATTTCAGTGCTCACTTTAGAGGCATAGTGGGAGACTAGGTAATGGAAGGTTTTATTTTGGTTGCTGACAGTATAGATCTTTATCTGCTTCCCTTCCCTTCTCCCTCCCACCTCCACCTCAATTCCTTTGGGGCATCAAGAATTGTCCATAAGGAATGTTTGAATGGGGAACACCCCACTAGAATTTTTCACCAAGGACCCGCTCGATAGTTTTTGCATCGTACTTATGGCCAAAAAGCCAAGCTATATAAGCAGCAGAACTGTATATGGCAGCTTTTGCTGGACTGTGCCACTTCAGCCTGCAAGTGGGGAATTGCATATCTGAATACTCACTGTCCCTCCTCGGAAATATTATTCCCTCTCCCCCTGGAACATAAATAATAAACATGCTGGGAAAGAATAGGCTAGAGCCGTTCTCCTTGACATGCTCATTTTTTTTATATGCCAACAGATTATTATGGATGGGAGCATTCAAAATGCAATCACACCCTTCAATGGGAAGGATTCCACTTCAGCAAGAAGTGAACCACATGATTCTCCTGGCCACACAGTTCATCATTATCACAACACATGCTTTTTATGCAGCCTCTGGGTCTGGGTCACACCCACAATACTACCATAAAACAGACAAACCAGGAGTCTAATTAAAGAGCCATACAGGAATTCATCTCCCCTCCAGCTGATTGATAAGTGCTCTGAGGAGGCTCTGCCTGCAGCCAGCAACTTGGTTTGATTCCTTGAGTAATTTGGAACTCTCTTATTGCATGCTATGATTGTGATTTTTTTATTTTATTTTTTCGTAGTGTGTGTGTGTGGGGGGGGAACTTAGTGTATAGATTTGTATAGCTGCCAACCAATGAGCAGATCTGTACTGCCAATTCTGGTGGGATTTGGAGTGGGATTTGGCTGCTCGTGGCTGACAAATAAAAATGAAATGAAATGGAAATAGTGCCAGTCACAGGCAAAGAGGGACAGGACCACGCACATGTGTTGGAATAACCTCCTGAGGGTAGTGTGGCAGAATGAGGGTAACACACCCACCGTACATGAACCTCTTGCCTTGTGTGATGCTACTGGAACCAATGACAGGTAGGGAGTCAGGCTCACTCTGATAAATAATTTGGGAATCTGCCCTAGAGCTGGCCAGGATATAAATAATAATAATCTGAGTGGGTTTTTATCAATATGTAGAAGGACTGTCTAAGGGACGCAGGTGGCGCTGTGGGTTAAAGCCTCAGCGCCTAGGACTTGCCGATCGAAAGGTCGGCGGTTCGAATCCCCGCGGCGGGGTGAGCTCCTGTCTTTCGGTCCCAGCTCCGGCCTACCTAGCAGTTCGAAAGCACTGAGAGAACTGGAATTATAGCAAGTGGAGAAAAATAAATGCATTGAGGGTGCTGGGTGAGGTGAAACCAACACATTAAGTCCACTGTATCTGCGACTGGTTTCATTTAGTGCCCACCTCTGCACTTCACTCAGTTGTCTATTCTGACTAATAATTGGCCCATGGAGGATAAATGGAGGGCAGGATGAGCTCCTGACATCTGGCTCAGCATAGTGACATCTGGCCAAACCAACAGCTGAAATCCTGGTGTTCTACTGGCTGGTGTTTGAGGAACTTGACACGTTTTTCCTGGATAAAATGGCCCTTCCCGTTCCTCTACATTTTCAATTTAAAGCTTGCTGCTGGGAAGAGTCATTTCTTTGGCCAAATCATACAGCGTTCTCCCTGGGTCAAACATCTCCCCTGCTTATGTGGAATGAAGAGGGCGGAGAGCATTGACTGATTAATGGATGAAAAGATTAAAGACATTGGTTTTCTGAGATAATGTTTATCCTATGAATCTCTGTCCAAATGCTTGAATGACAAAGATGTATGACTTTGCCAAGTCGTTCCTGTTTTCCATGACCCTCACCAGAGCCTCAACTCTTCCTCTTCAAGACCCCAATATCTCTCTTCCAGGGGTTAAAATGTTGCCCTCCAATGACCTGTGGGTCCCTCCCAACTCACAGCACTGCCAAAACTCAGTAAATGTAAGGAAGGAAAGGGTATTGCTGGTATGTTTATCTTGTCACAGGGAATGTATCTGGATTGGGCAGGTGTTGAATACGCTGGAGAAAAGTGAGGTATTGAAAGGCAGGAATTTGTAGAAGATGGTCTGTTATTCAAAGCCCTTGTTTAGGTTGGGAGGCCATAACAGCAAGCAGGGAAGATGTAGGTGGTGCCTATGGGAGTTGCCGTGGAAGAGGTAAGCTCCTGCTTAGGGTTGTGACTTTTTCTTGAGGTGATCTGCCTTCCCATTCAGAGGCTTCCAGGGGTTTCATACCACGGGGTGTCTTTAACCTGTAACTTTCTTGGTCAACTTCGCACAGCTAATGAAAAAAGCATGTATTGTGGCACATACCATGATAATTCTTTTTTTTTATATACCATGATAATTCTAAGGCATACCTATGCAAAGATGCTGTTCTGCCCTCTCCTCCAAAGATCAACTCCAATGACCTGCAGCTCCGGCAGAGCTCTGGCTGCCAAAACCTAAACCATTGGCATCCAAAAAGCAGCAGATGGGCCTTCCCACTGGTTGACAGGAGCTCTGTCGAAGCAGTGCAGTACAGAGGGTTAGCAACTAGCAACCCAGACACCATATGCAGCCCCCTGAGGTGAGCCATTTGCTCACCTATAGTTGCTCCACAAGCTCTGATCTTGAGGGGATGAGAATGTGGGAAATATGCAGGCAGGAGAGAGAATGGTTTCCTTCTACAAATCCAATGGCTTCTCACTTTCCTTCTTCTCCTAACCCTGAGCTAATTCATGTAGCAAGGTGCATGGGGTGGCAGGCAGAAGCAGTGTGAGTGTATTTGTGCACAGGTGAGCATGTTTACACACAGGTGAGCAACAGCTTAGTTTGTTTTCAGGCCAACTGGGGAGGGAGACTTGATTCTATGCTACTCCCTCTGCCCTGCCACCAAAGTGGCTCATCACCTGATTCACTTTTTAAGCCTCCCTTTCTCTTTGCCTGTTCTTTCCTTCCTCTCCCAACCACTTCCAGGGGGAACGTAGAGGCCCTGCGAGATGAGCCTGCCCCCGGGCACCCCCGCTGCTAGGATGCTCTTTGTTATGGCTCTGGCCTGTGCCAGCCCTTTCCTGGACCTGCGGCGGCGGACCATCAACATCCCCATCATTTTCAGTGGCTCCACCTACACGCAAGAGAGTGCCCGGTTCTCGCCCGAGGACTTCCGCAACTTCTCAATGGAGATCAACCCCATCCCTGTGGTTCTGAATGACACCAACCCGCGCAGCCTCATTGTGCGGCTCTGTGACGTTCTCTCCTCCCTGCACATCCATGGTGTGGTTTTTGAGGATGATACACGTACAGAGGCTGTGGCCCAGATCCTGGACTTCATCTCAGCACAGACCTCTGTTCCCATCATTGGCATCAACGGAGGATCAGCCATTGTTCTTACACCCAAGGTAAAGTGATTTATTCTGTCTATGTTCACTCTCATATCCTGTGTTTTTCTCTGCCCAGATTATGTGTAACTATTTTAAATTCTGCACTTCATAAAATTATACAACCTGAATCTATTACAAACATTTACTCACTGATGCTAATCTGCTTAATTTGCATACAGATAGTGCAGAACTTGCCTTTATCTTAGTGCAGAATTTTGGATACTTTGATCAAGATTTTTTTTTCATTAAGTGCAAGGCAGGCACTTAATTGAGGGGCTTTGGTGTAGGGACACTGGGAGGGCTGAAGATAACAATAGATATGTCACACAAGCTCATACTATGACCCCTTTTTCAAGGTTAGATGGGCATCAGCAGTTCAGAGAGGAGGACAATTTCAGCATAATGCTTTTCTGCATGCAAGCACTTTTGGAATTATTTGTATGGTGTACAGAGGTGGAAAATGTTTTGCTGGAACTAAAAGCCAACCTTTATTCCCCAACTAAAACTATTCTGAAAGCTCTCCCATGACAGGAGAGAGGTAGAAATCAGAGAGTAGACCTATAATGGGATGGCAAATAGGTAGCACTTATCACCCTTGTGTCTTTTGCTCCCTCCTAAATCCAGGAGAAAGGATCAACCTTTCTACAATTAGGTTCTTCGACCAAACAGCAATTGCAAGTGATGTTTGAGGTCCTGGAACAGTACGATTGGACGGCATTTGCTGTCATCACGACACTGTTTCCCGGCTATGAAGACTTTGTAGATTACATTGAGGTCCTGACTGACAGCAGTTTCATTGGTTGGGAGCGCCGCAGCACTGTGACCCTTAATCTCACTGATGACCCAGACGGGGCCCGCCTCAAACGCCAGCTCCGGGAAATAAATGCCCGCATCTGCCTTCTCTACTGCTCCCGTGAAGAAGCAGAAAGCATCTTCCGTGCAGCCCGTGAAGTGAAGCTCACAGGCCCCGGGTATATCTGGTTCATGGCAGGTGCCAACTTTGGTAGAACTGAGTACATGCCGGAGGAACTGCCCGAGGGTCTCTTCATGGTGCTTTCAGCAGGATGGAAAGATGATCTCTACCACAGGGTTCAAAATGGTGTAGCCATCATTGCCAAGGGGGCAGAGGCCCTATTCCAAGTCTACGGCTCAGTTCCAAAATTCAACAATGATTGCCGGGCACCCAATCTCACCCAGATCAACGAGAACCTGCATCGGTCAGCAGGGAAAGAGGCTGGGGGGATTTTGCCTGGAAGGGGGGTGGAATCAAGAGCAAAAGAAAGTGCTGTTGTCCACAAGGGATGTATAGCAGATCTGACTTATCGCCATACCCTCCTCCCCTCCCATTCCTTTCTTCATTTGCAAATCTGTTCCTCAAAGCATGCTTCCTACATTCCTAACTTGTTCCTCTTCACATCCATTTCAGCCATTTTGACTTTCGCCTTGCTTCCTTATCTCCATTTCTCATGAGTCCTTATGCGCCACTGGGCGCAGGAGTGGAATGCCAGGCTGAGCATGAGGAAGAGAGGGAACAGGGGGTGACTTGGCAGGGGGCTGAGACCGGGGCAGGCAGGATGACAAAGGCAGGAGGAGGCAGGTACTTCTCCCAGGATATGGCTGCTCCAGATGAGGAAGCTGGACTCCTACGTCCCTTCCTGGGAAAAGGAGCACAACAATTGAATCTGGGAAGAGTGTTAGCCAACCCACTAGTGGTAGAGAAACCTGAGTCAGGTGGGGAGAGCATAACCTGGTCACTGAAGACCCAGCAGCACTGCTGTCACTGGGGAAAGGGAAATCCTCCCCTATGCAGTGAGCATCTGCACAGCCAACAGTTCTGCAAGGACACCTCTTCCTTTCTCTCAAGTAAGAGCCTCTGTCTTCATCTGAGCAGGAGCCAGGGGTTCATGAATCCCTATATATCCACTCACCCTATGCACCAACATCCAGCCAGTGCTGGATTTACACAAAAGCTATATATACATATATTTCTTTACATTTATATACCACCTTTATATTCCAAGGATTGGCCCAAGGTCACCAGTGAACTTCATGGCTGAGTGGGGATTTGAACCTTCGTCTCCTGGGTCACAGTTCAGCACTCTAACCGTTACACCACACTGGTTAATCTACAGTTAAGGGCCTCGCAAATACAACCCCCCAATTTCAATGACTCTGCCTTTAAAAAACCCCATAAATGGTTTAAATTTTATGTCCCATGCAGAACACACACAACACATGTTGTTTGGCTCCTCCATTTAGAAAGGGCTAAACAGTGTGTGTGTGACCACTCTTGCTAAGTCAGAAATCAGAAGGTGTTTTCATTTAAATAAATTACATATGCAAATAGGCTTATTGCGAGATAGATTATTAGTTTTCAGTTGTAACCTTGCCTATGTACGGGTTATATATACAAATATAAAAGTTTATTACTTTTATTTTCATTGTCCTTTCTGTTAGAATAATACACAGTATTATGGGGCCTTTTAAACTTGACATAGCATAGGCTTCCAGCATGTTTTTAATCTGGCCTGCATCCAGCTCTTTCGCTAGCTCTGCTTCCCACTACCGTATTTTTCGCACCATAGGGCGCACCTAGTTTTGGGAGGCGGAAAACAAGAAAAAATTATTCTGAACCCCAGAAGCCAGAACAGCAAGAGGGATCTGGCTTCTGGGATACCGTGTGGCTGTTCTGGCTTCTGGGGTAACCGCGCCAAGCCTCTTCAGGGCAGCGGGATGAAGGCTCCCCCTGCCCAAAGAGGCTGCGCAGGACTAAAGCAGAAGCCAGGACAGACGCCTCGCTGAAGGGGCACTGCGCCTTCTCTCTCTCTGCGCAGCGCCCCTCCTTCACAGGAGAGTCGCTGCGCAGAGAGGGAGAAGGTGCAGCGCCCTTCAGTGAAGCTGGAGAAGGAACCGAAGGAGACCCTTCTGTTCCTCCTCTGGCTTCCAGGACAGGCGCGTCGCGGCGAAGCCAAGGAGCCTGCATTCGCTCCATAGGACGCACACACATTTCCCCTTCATTTTTGGAGGGGGAAAAGTGCGTCCTATAGAGCGGAAAATACGGTAATTGCATACCATTCCTTCCTACCACCTCCCCATATATCCAGTTACACCCCGCACCTCATCCATAGTTACCTACCTTCGCACACCATCCACCCTCACTCAATACCCTGCCTCCCCTTTCAAAATGGGCCTGATTCCAAAAGGGCTTTTCCCTTCTCAATTTCCAAGTCCTGATCCACAGCTGCATCTGAAATACTAGACCAGTGCCCTGTGGGTCAGGCTTGAGGGGGATGGCAAAATGAGGGGGAGTGAAGCTGCGAGGGCAGCATATGGAAAGTGGGCTCTAGACTGACACTGAAGAGCTTCCATCATGCCTCTTCGCAGGTACTTCATGAATGTTACCTGGGGTGAGAAGGATTTCTCCTTTAATGAGGATGGGTACCTCATCAATCCATCCTTGGCTGTGATCTCCCTCAGCAAAAACCGAACCTGGGAGGTGGTGAGTTTGAGGGAGGTTTTGGGGGAAGGTGGTTGGGTTGGGGAGGAAAGTTGATGAGTCAAGGCGAGGGGGTGAAAAAAAGTTTGGACAGGTCGTAGTCCATGTGAGTTGGTGGAATTGTGGCAAGGTTGATGTTTGGGGCAGGTGGACTGTTATCATGGGGTAATTATGGGGCAAGTGTGAATTCGGGAGATGGAGTGTGTTTGGAGAACTGTCCAAGGGCTATAAACAGAAAGAGCTGAGAGGGCGCTGAGTCTCAAGCCCCTGCTATAAGGCACAGCCGTTCACATGCCAGCACTCCACAGAAAGCCTCTCACAGTCCTGATGGCACCATGAAACAATCAGAGATCGCAAGTGCCCAACAAAAAAGCAGCCAGAGGAGCAAAGTAATGTAAATTTCTTACACATCAAGCCAAACCCTACAGGGAAAGGCAACCAGTCTGGCAGGGGTGGTGGATTCATTCCTGAATCTCATTTTGGCAATTGCTGAGCCCTTAGCTGTGAGCAAAGCCCATCCACCGAGTCCTCACACAAGGTATCTATTTGGCTAATTTTGTTTAATTAAAAGTATTTATAAGTTGCATATTTTACACATGTCCTCCCAAAGTAAGAACATCAAAAGAAACGATACAGAAACAATAGCTATGTGGGCACATGATGCTACTAAAGAAAGTTGCTCTGGTTAAGTCATTTAAAGCTTTAGTTGAGGGTCGTAGTCAAGGAAAAGGTCTAGAGGGCTTCCTTAAATGCCTGAACAAGGTGTAAGCCATTTGGAAAGTGAGTTCCACAGCTGTGGGCCACCACCAAAAAAGCCCTGTCTTGTGCTCGCCAGCTTCACCGTTTTTGCCAGTGAAGCAACACCTCCCTAGCCTATCAAAATACATCCTAGTTTTTAGCTAGTTTGTTTTTATCACTCTGTATTTTATCACTGATGTTTTTTAAATGTTGTAAGCCACCTTGTATTCCAACTTGGGAGAAAGATGGAATATAAATATCAAATAAACAAAATATAGGC